>NC_047046.1:78762545-79372295 GCF_011762595.2 Tursiops truncatus | reverse complement strand
AACATTGCAAATGATGATGGGAACTAAAGTTAAGGAATAGTTTTATAAGCCTAAGTAGACAGGCTATTTACAGACAAAAATGTAGTAACTGGTAACAGTTATTATTAGAAATAAGGACTAAGGATGGAAAATGGCAGGACTAAATCAAAGCTATATATTAGACAAGAAACGCAGAATGCAGACTAAAGTTGAAACCAAAATTTTTCAAACTGGAGCACATGGGTTTGAAATAAGGCTTTGCAAATTCAATTCAGGCAGTGAGGTTTTTATTATTGGCATGTAAGTTTCCAGGAGAATGAACTGAAAATTGGGAAACGAACATAAAATCTCAGTGTTGGCACTAGAATGCAGAATCTTACAGCAGTTCAACAGAGAGGATTACCAAGTATCTGCAGAGCCCTCCAAGTCAAGGGCAGAGTGAGTGAAGAAACTCCCAAAGTTATCACCGTCCTGGCACCTGCATGGGTCATGTACGGAGGGCAGAGCTGAGTGTCAGGGATGTCAGTTATGGGCCTCGCAATGTTGTTGCAAAAGCAAAGGCTGGGGAATGAGCAAAGGCATCGTTCTAAATGTGTTAGTTTCATCTGCGGTGATTAATTTTTTTTAACTTCTTCTTTTATATTGCAGTATAGTCGATTAACAATGCTGTGTTAGTTTCAGGTGTGCAGCAGTGATTCAGTTATACATATACATGTATCTATTCTTTTTCAAATTCTTTTCACATTTAGGTTGTTATATAATATTGAGCAGAGTTCCCTGTGCTGTACGGTAGGTCCTTGTTGGTTATCATTTTAAATGTACACAGCAGTGTGTACATGTCAACCCCACACTCCCTAACTATCCCTCCCTGCCACCCTTCCCCTCTGGTAACCATAACTTCATCCTCTAAGTCTGTGAGTCTGTTTCTGTTTTGTAAATAAGTTCATTTGTATCACTTTTTTAAGATTCTGCATATAAGCGATCATATGATAATTCTCTTTCTCTGCCTGACTTACTTCACTCAGTATGACAGTCTCTAGGTCCATCCATGTTGGATGCAAATGGCATTATTTCATTATTTTTAATGACTAATATTCCATTGTATATATGTACCACATCTTCTCTATCCATTCCTCTATTGATGGACATTTAGGTTGCTTCCATGTCCTGGCTATTGTAAATAGCACTGCAATGAGCATTGGGATGCATATTTCTTTTCGGACCATGTTTTTCTCTAGATATATGCCCAGGTGTGGGATTGAAGGATCATATGGTAGCTCTATTTTTTGTTTTTTAAGGAACCTCCATACTGTTCCCCATAGTGGCTGTGTCAATTTACATTCCCATCAACAGCGTACGAGGATTCCCTTCTCTCCACACCCTCTTCAGCATTTATTGTTTGTGGATTTTTTGATGATGGCCATTTTGACTGGTGCGAGGTGATACCTCATTGTAGTTTGATTTGCATTTCTCTAATAATTAGTGACGTTGAGGAGCTTTTCATGTGCTTCTTGCCCATCTGTATGTCTTCTTTGGAGAAATGTCTATTTAGGTCTTCTGCCCATTTTTTGATTTTTTTTTTTTTTTGATATTAAGCTGCATGAGCTGGTTGTAAATTTTGGAGATTAATCCCTTGTCAGTTACATCATTTGCAAATATTTTCTTCTATTCCGCGGGTTGTCTTTTCCTCTTGTTTATGGTCTCCTTTGCTGTGCAAAAGCTTTTGAGTTTAGTTAGGTCCCATTTGCTTATTTTTGGTTTTATTTTCCATTACTCTGGGAGGCGGATCAAAAAAGATATTGCTGAGATTTACGTCAGAGAGTGTTCTACCTATGTTTTGCTCTAAGAGTTTTATAGTGTCCGGTCTCACATTTAGGTCTTTAATCCATTTTGAGTTTATTTTTGTGTATGGTGTTAGGGAGTGTTCTAATTTCATTCTTTTACATGTACCTGTCCAGTTTTTTTAGCACCACTTACTGAAGAGGCTGTCTTTCCTCCACTTTATAGTCTTGCCTCCATTGTCATTGGTTAATTGAGCAAAGGCATTTTTCTAAATAAGCTAGTTTTCATTTGTGGAGATTACTGAATATTGCATGTTATTTATTATATGTTTGTCTGTTTCCAAATCAATAATACTCTGAAAACCAGGTTTCTTCTTCAGTTTTAATTCTTAAATTCAAGTTCCTGGAACTGTGACAGACTATCTCCTTTGTTGTCACCAGCAGAGCTTTTTAAACACACAGATTTTTATGTTTCAATCCAATCTTAGGGTATTATCCGGAAATCTATATTTTTAAAGATTCCTAGGTGATTCTGGTATATATCCAGGTTTGAAAGCTACTGTAAAGAATCACATTGCGACTCAGAAAAATAATTGATACGAAAGAATTCAGATAGAAAGATTAAAAGAGTGAAAATGTGTCAGTATTTGAATAATAAAGAATGAATTTCCAAAAAATGAAACATCTGATTACAGGAGGTGACATCCAACAAGGGAGGCATAAAAAAGGGAGAAAGAAAAAAAGTCAAGAAAGCTTTAAAACCAGAGCACCGTTTGATTTATATTCACCTAAGGAGATAGAAAACGATTTCACTTTTTCAAGTAAGAGTAATCAGTCCAGAGCTTTCTGGAACCCTGATGTTGGGAGATTTAAAGGCATGGAATTATAAAAGTAAGAATGAAAACATATTGAAACATAAAAAAGGTAAAGGAGACAGCCTCCCTGTGAGGTATATTCTATGAGTTATCTAATTATAATCATACTTAATGAAAAGCAACAGGCATAAGGAAACAAATGAAAAAATATTTTACATGTAGACATGATTTCCAAGGTTCTGACATGTGCAGGAAAATTCTTGAGTTTAAAGATAGTGAAGTCAAATGCCTGTGGTAATGGGAAATCTTCATTCAGTAAAAATAAATGGTTGGTTATATAGGCAATGACATGAGACGTTCATGGAAATGTGTGAATCATTTAGAATGGTCATACTCTTTTTTTTTTTTTTTTTTGTGGTACGCAGGCCTCTCACTGTTGTGGCCTCTCCCGTTGCAGAGCACAGGCTCCGGATGCACAGGCTTAGCGGCCATGGCTCACGGGCCCAGCCGCTCCGCGGCATGCGGGATCTTCCCGGACCGGGGCACGAACCCACGTCCCCTGCATCAGCAGGCGGACTCTCAACCACTGCGCCACCAGGGAAGCCCTAGAATGGTCATACTCTTGATTAGCAACATGGATCATACTCTGAAGGTATATAGAAAGTGCATTTTTTTAGATAAAAGGAGAAACTATAATGGAAGAATTCCGTTTTGAGGACTGTTCTCAAAAGAGAAATAGTACTTTTAGCAGGTGGTGTTTTAATGCGTTTAGTGAGATTTGCTATGAGGATCCCTGAAACCTCTCTGTTCTTGTCATAAAGGCATTTTTACTTCTTTGAGTATTTGGGGTAACCTGAGGTGATGGGTTCATGCTGAATCTCACAAAAATGCCTGCAGCTCATTTTCACTAGTTTCAAATTTGATTTCAAAAGTTCCACAGGTGATTTTAACATATTTTCGACCACATTCCTTATCAAGCTACTACCTCCATTTAAAAATAACAACTCTGGGCTTCCCTGGTGGCGCACTGGTTGAGAGTTCGCCTGCCGATGCAGGGGACACGGGTTTGTGTCCCGGTCTGGGAAGATCCCACATGCCGCGGAGCGGCTGGGCCCGTGAGCCATGGCCGCTGAGCCTGTGCGTCCGGAGCCTGTGCTCCGCAACGGGAGAGGCCAGAACAGTGAGAGGCCCGCGTACCGCAAAAAATAAAAAATTAAATATAAATAAATAAATAACAACTCTATTCTTGATGGAGACGCCACTTAGACACGGCTAAACACTGTGAGAGAATTAAGCTTCAGAAAAGTGTTTTAGATATTTGTTTATGAAGAGCTGAAAAATTTAAAAATCATAGTTTGGATGTTCTGTGGAAGAGGGAATAAAAGTGAGGGAAAATATACAACTAAGTATAAAGTTTTAAAGTAATTTTGTAATTAGGAACTGGCAATGGTAATTCAACCCAACAAAAGAACCTTAGAAGAGTCTGATAGGAAGGAAGCTGGAACTGAAGAATCATGGAAGAAACTGGCAAGGAAACAGCTTTTCAAGGGAGGCTGAGTGCACTGCAGTTAACTGCTCCCTGCAAAAATGAAGTGACAAGTCAGGAAAGCCTTTAGTGTCTTGGTGGCCAGAACATCCAAGGGTGCTGGAGGTGGGTGACAGAGAACAAAGGATTAAGGGATGAGTGCAGAGGGGACACAGTGATTAGAGAAGGCATTGATGGTTCACGTAATAGAAGTTGGAGAATGAAAAAGCAGAAGGTTCAGAAAAAATTAGCGTTGTGTAATGTAGAGAATTTTAAAAAAATCATTCCCTGTGCCTATTTTTCTGGATGCCATGTCAGCGAGTATAATACATGCTTCTAGCAGCTACATGTTACAGGAGAGTGTTGTGAGTCACTCTAGCTGTAGATTTAGTTAAATATTCATTTCTTAATCTCTGGGTCATGAACTTCATCTCCCCCCTCAAAACACAGTGAGGTACGTTTTGTTGTAAAGAATAATGGAAGCTTCATAAGCTGTTCTGTGAAAGAAGCATTGTGATTAATATGGAGAATCTGGGGCTTCTGTAGGACACCTTGGAGAGGTAAGGGCAGCAGCGGAGGTCACACCTGCATGGGCCAGTTCTGAGAGAGGACATGTCCAGTCAGGCGTGAGGCTGGAGGACGGGTCCATTGGGGCGTGGGGGGCAGTGACCCCCAAAAACCCTCTCCACTAGTGTGTGAAAACACAGTAGCAAAGGGAAGAAAAAGGCTGATCACTGTCCTATGTCCTCTGTTGAAAAGAAGTTAAAATATACTTGTTAACATTGCCCACAGCACTTTAAAGCCTACCCTTTTGAAGGACAAAAGGGCATTTTACTAAATAAGTTGCACTGTCCCTTTCTCCCCAGGGCTCAGCCTGCAGTTTCTGCAGCTCTAATTTCAAGAGGAAGTAAAGACGGTAAGACAAGAGATAAACCACATTCAAGTAATATAATAACTGGACTCTTGCTCTAAACCACAGAATTGGGCAAATGATCTGGTAAAAAGAGAGAGCTGGTTTTCATGCAGCACTCCTCAGCATGAAGGGCAGAGATGTTCCAGAAAACAAAAAAATGCTATATTTTTTCCATCAGTTTCAAAAGAGTGACTAAACTCCTATGCCAGAACTTATATGAATCTAAATGTGACTTTGATGAAAAGACATGCTTTGGCATTCTCTGAAGGAACATGGTATAAAGCTATAGCTATAGTGATTTTTTAAACATTTTTTGGTTTAATTGAAAATATTAGTTATGTAAATTATCCAAATTTATATGCAATCATTAAAGTTTTGCTTTGCCTCTTACTAACATTTTCACTCTAAAACCAATATATAATTTCTTCAACTCCAACAGGAACTGGGATAAATTAGAGGTTTTTATTTTATGAGATGAATATTATGCATAAATGTAGATTTCAGAGCTATTCTCTGTAAGTTTACTTCTCACTTTCCCTTTATAGATCTGACCAAAAAATCCCAAAACTAAATATTCAGGAACCTTTTTATATCCTTTAAAGATCTCTAACTCCCTTATTATGTCCTTTGAGTAAATGAAAAGTCTGCATTTCTTAAATAATCTCCTTTTATTAAAGTGTCAGCACGTTGAAATTTTATTTAAATTAGACAGAAAAGTATTTTGTCTGTGTTTTAGTTGTTGGTTTTTTTTTTTATTAACATCTTTATTGGGGTATAATTGCTTTACAATGGTGTGTTAGTTTCTGCTTTATAACAAACTGAATCAGTTATACATATACATATGTTCCCATAGCTCTTCCCTCTTACGTCTCCCTCCCTCCCACCCTCCCTATCCCACCCCTCCAGGCGGTCACAAAGCACCGAGCTGATATCCCTGTGCTACGCGGCTGCTTCCCACTAGCTATCTACCTTACGTTTGGTAGTGTGTATATGTCCATGCCTCTCTCTCGCTTTGTCACAGCTCACCCTTCCCCCTCCCCATATCCTCAAGTCCGTTCTCCAAGAGGTCTGTGTCTTTATTCCTGTTTACCCCTAGGTTCTTCATGACTTTTTTTTTCTTAAATTCCATTTATATATGTTAGCATATGGTATTTGTCTTTCTCTTTCTGACTTACTTCACTCTGCATGACAGACTCTAGATCTATCCACTTCATTACAAATAGCTCAATTTCGTTTCTTTTTATGGCTGAGTAATATACCATTGTATATATGTGCCACATCTTCTTTATCCATTCATCCGATGATGGGCACTTAGGTTGTTTCCATCTCCGGGCTATTGTAAATAGAGCTGCAATGAACATTTTGGTACATGACTCTTTTTGAATTTTGGTTTCCTCAGGGTATAGGCCCAGTAGTGAGATTGCTGGGTCATTTGGTAGTTCTATTTGTGGTTTTTTAAGGAACCTCCATATGGTTCTCCACATTGGCTGTATCAATTTACATTCCCACCAACAGTGCAAGAGGGTTCCCTTTTCTCCACACTCTCTCCAGCATTTATTGTTTCTAGATTTTTTGATGATGGCCATTCTGACTCTTGTGAGATGATATCTCATTGTAGTTTTGATTTCAATTTCTCTAATGATTAATGATGTCAAGCATTCTTTCATGTGTTTGTTGGCAGTCTATATATCTTCTTTGGTGAAATGTCTATTTAGGTCTTCTGCCCATTTTTGGATTGGGTTGTTTTTTTGTTATTGAGCTGCATAAGCTGCTTGTAAATTTTGGATATTAATCCTTTGTCAGTTGCTTCATGTGCAAATATTTTCTCCCATGCTGAGGGTTGTCTTTTGGTCTTGTTTATGGTTTCCTTTGCTGTGCAAAAGATTTGAAGTTTCATTAGGTCCCATTTGTTTATTTGTTTTTATTTCCATTTCTCTAGGAGGTGGGTCAAAAAGGATCTTGCTGTGATTTATGTCATAGAGTGTTCTGCATATGTTTTCCTCTTCTAAGAGTTTGATAGTTTCTGGCCTTATATTTAGGTCTTTACTCCATTTTGAGCTTATTTTTGTGTATGGGGTTAGGGAGTGATCTAATCTCATACTTTTACATGTACCTGTCCAGTTTTGCCAGCACCACTTATTGAAGAGGCTGTCCTTTCTCCACTGTATATTCCTGCCTCCTTTATCAAAGATAAGGTGACCATATGTGCGTGGGTTTATCTCTGGGCTTTCTATCCTGTTCCATTGATCTATCTTTCTGTTTTTGTGCCAGTACCATACTGTCTTGATTACTGTAGCTTTGTAGTATAGTCTGAAGGCAGGGAGCCCGATTCCTCCGGCTCCATTTTTCGTTCTCAAGATTGCTTTGGCTATACAGGGTCTTTTGTGTTTCCATACAAATTTTGAAACTTTTTGTTCTAGTTCTGTGAAAAATACCAGTGGTAGTTTGATAGGGATTGCATTGAATCTGTAGATTGCTTTGGGTAGTAGAGTCATTTTCACAATGTTGATTCTTCTAATCCAAGAACATGGTATATCTCTCCATCTATTTGTATCACCTTTAATTTCTTTCTTCAGTGTCTTACAGTTTTCTGCATACAGGTCTTTTGTCTCCTTAGGTAGGTTTATGCCTAGATATTTTATTCTTTTTGTTGCAATGGTAAATGGGAGTGTTTTCTTGATTTCACTTTCAGATTTTTCATCATTAGTGTATAGGAATGCCAGAGATTTCTGTGCATTAATTTTGTATCCTGCTGCTTTACCAAATTCATTGATTAGCTCTAGTAGTTTTCTGGTAGCATCTTTAGGATTCTCTATGTATAGTATCATGTCATCTGCAAAGAGTGACAGCTTTACTTCTTCTTTTCCGATTTGGATTCCTTTTAGTTCCTTTTCTTCTCTGATTGCTGTGGCTAAAACTTCCAAAACTATGTTGAATAAGAGTGGTGAGAGTGGGCAACCTTATCTTGTTCTTGATCTTATTGGAAATGGTTTCAGTTTTTCACCATTGAGGATGATGTTGGCTGTGGGCTTGTCATATATGGCCTTTATTATGTTGAGGAACGTTCCCTCTGTGCCTACTTTCTGGAGAGTTTTTATCATAAATGGGTGTTGAATTTTGTCAAAAGCTTTCTCTGCATCTATTGAGATGATCATATGGTTTTTCTCCTTCAATTTGTTAATATGGTTTATCACATTGATAGATTTGCGTATATTGAAGAATCCTTGCATTCCTGGAATAAACCCCACTTGATCATGGTGTATGATCCTTTTAATGTGCTGTTGCATTCTGTTTGCTAGCATTTTGTTGAGGATTTTTGGATCTATATTCATCAGTGATATTGGCCTGTAGTTTTCTTTCTTTGTGACATCCTTGTCTGGTTTTGGTATGAAAGTGATCGTGTCCTCGTAGAAGGAATTTGGGAGTGTTCCTCCCTCTGCTATATTTTGGAAGATTTTGAGAAGGATAGGTGTTAGCTCTTCTCTAAATGTTTGATAGAATTCACCTGTGAAGCTATCTGGTCCTGGGCTTTTGTTTGTTGGAAGATATTTAATCACAGTTACAATTTCAGTGCTTGTGATTGGTCTGTTCATATTTTCTATTTCTTCCTGATTCAGTCTTGGCACGCTGTGCATTTATAAGAATTTGTCCATTTCTTCCAGGTTGTCCATTTTATTGGCATAGAGTTGCTTGTAGTAATCTCTCATGATCCTTTTTATTTCTGCAGTGAAAATTGTTACTTCTCCTTTTTCATTTCTAATTTTATTGACTTGAGTCTTCTCCCTTTTTTTCTTGATGAGTCTGGCTAATGGTTTATCTATTTTGTTTATCTTCTCAAAGAACCAGCTTTTAGTTTTATTGATCTTTGCTATTGTTTCCTTCATTTCTTTTTCATTTATTTCTGATCTGATTTTTATGATTTCTTTCTTTCTGCTAACTTTGGGGTTTTTTGTTCTTCTTTCTCTAATTGCTTTAGGTGCACGTTTAGGTTGTTTATTTGAGATGTTTCCTGCTTCTTAAGATGGGCTTGTATTGCTATAAACTTCCCTCTTAGAACTGCTTTTGCTGCATCCCATAGGTTTTGGGTCGTGGTGTCTCCATTGTCATTTGTTTCTAGGTATTTTTAAATTTCTTCTTTGATTTCTTAAGTGATCACTTCGTTATTAAGTAGTGTATTGTTTAGCCTCCATGTGTTTGTATTTTTTACAGATCTTTTCCTTCCTGTAATTGATATCTAGTCTCATGGCGTTGTCGTCGGAAAAGATACTTGATACAATTTTCTTAAATTTACCAAGGCTTGATTTGTGACCCAAGATATGATCTATCCTGTAGAATGTTCCATGAGCACTTGAGAAAAATGTGTATTCTGTTGTTTTTGGATGGAATGTCCTATAAATATCAACTAAGTCCATCTTGTTTAATGTATCATTTAAAGCTTGGGTTTCCTTATTTATTTTCATTTTGGATGATCTGTCCATTGGTGAAAGTGGGGTGTTAAAGTCCCCTACTACGAATGTGTTACTGTCGATTTCCCCTTTTATGGCTGTTAGTATTTGCCTTATCTATTGAGGTGCTCCTATGTTGGGTGCATAAATATTTACAATTGTTACATCGTCTTCTTGGATCGATCCCTTGATCATTATGTAGTGTCCTTCTTTGTCTCTTGTAATAGTCTTTATTTTAAAGTCTATTTTGTCTGATATGAGTATTGCTACTCCAGCTTTCTTTTGGTTTCCATTTGCATGGAATATCTTTTTCCATCCCCTTACTTTCAGTCTGTATGTGTCTCTAGGTCTGAAGTGGGTCTCTTGCACACAGCATATATATGCATCTTGTTTTTGTATCCATTCAGCCAATCTGTGTCTTTTGGTGGGAGCATTTATTCCATTTACATTTAAGGTAAATATCAATATGTATGTTCCTATTCCCATTTTCTAAATTGTTTTGGGTTCGTTATTATAGGTCTTTTCCTTCTCTTGTGTTTCTTGCCTAGAGAAGTTCCTTTAGCATTTGTTGTAAAGCTGTTTTGGTGGTGCTGAAGTCTCTCAGCTTTTGCTTGTCTGTAAAGGTTTTAATTTCTCCAGCAAATCTGAATAAGATCCTTGCTGGGTTGAGTAATCTTGGTTGCAGGTTTTTCTCCTTCATCACTTTCAGTATGTCCTGCCACTCGCTTCTGGTGCAGAGTTTCTGCTGAGAGATCAGCAGTTAACCTTATGGGGATTCCCTGTGTGTTATTTGTTGTTTTTCCCTTGCTGCTTTTAATATGCTTTCTTTGTATTTACTTTTTGACAGTTTGAGTAATATGTGTCTTGGCGTATTTCTCCTTGGGTTTATCCTGTATGGGACTCTCTGTGCTTCCTGGACTTGATTAACTATTTCCTTGCCCATATTAGGGATGTTTTCAACTATAATCTCTTCAAATATTTTCTCAGTCCCTTTCTTTCTCTCTTCTTCTTCTGGAACCCCTATAATTCGAATGTTGGTGTGTTTAATGTTGTCCCAGAGGTCTCTTGAGACTGTCCTCAGTTCTTTTCATTCTTTTTTCTTTATTCTGCTCTGCAGTAGTTATTTCCACTATTTTATCTTCCAGGTCACTTATCCGTTCTTCTGCCTCAGTAATTCTGCTATTGATCCCATCTAGAGTCTTTTTCATTTCATTTATTGTGTTGTTCATCATTGATTGTTTCATCTTTAGTTCTTCTAGGTCCTTATTAAATGTTTCTTGCATTTTGTCTATTCTATTCCAAGATTTTGGATCATCTTCACTATCCTTATTCTGAATTCTTTTTCATGGAGACTGCCTATTTCCTCTTCATTTGTTAGGTCTAGTACGTGTTTATCTTGCTTCTTCATCTGCTGTGTGTTTTTCTGTCTTCTCATTTTGCTTATCTTACTGTGTTTGGGGTCTCCTTTTTGCAGGCTGCAGGTTCATAGTTCCTGTTGTTTTTGATGTCTGTCCCCAGTGGCTAAGGTTGGTTCAGTGGGTTGTGTAGGCTTCCTGGTGGAGGGGACTAGTGCCTGTATTCTGGTGGATGAGGCTGGATCTTGTCTTTCTGGTAGGCAGGTCCACGTGTGGTGGTGTGTTTTGGGGTGTCTGTGGACTTACTATGATTTTAGGCAGCCTCTCTGCTAATGGGTGGGGTTGTGTTCCTGTTTTTCTAGTTGTTTGGCATAGGTTGGCCAGCACTGTAGCTTGCTGGTCGTTGAGTGAAGCTGGGTGCTGGTGTTGAGATGGAGATCTCTGGGAGATTTTCGCCGTTTGATATTATGTGGAGCTGGGAGGTCTCTTGTGGACCCGTGTCCTGAAGTTGGCTCTCCCACCTCAGAGGCACAGCACTCACTCCTGGCTGCAGCTCCAAGAGCCTTTCATCCACATGGCTCGCAATAAAAGGGAGAAAAAGTAGAGAGAGAGAATTAGTAGAAGTAGGAAGGAAGGAAAAAGGGAAGGAAGGAAGGAAGAAAGAAAGAAGAAAAGGAGGAAAGAAAGGAGGGAGGGAGGGAGGAAGGAAGGAAAGAGGGAAGGAAGGAAAAAAGAAAGAAAGAAGATACAGTAAAATAAAGTATAATAAAGTTATTAAATTAAAAAATAATTATTTAGAAAAAAAGGGATGGATAGAACCTTAGGACAAATGGTGGAAGCAAAGCTATACAGACAAAATGTTACATAGAAGCATACACATACACCCTCACAAAAAGAGGTAAAGGGGAAAAAATCATAAATTTTGCTCTCAAAATCCACCTCCTCAATTTGGGATGATTCGTTGTCTAAAGGAGGGAGGGAGGAAGGAAAGAAGGAAAGAAGGTAAGATATAATAAAGTTATTAAAATTAAAATAAAAAAAATTAAAAACAAAAACAGAATTCTAGGACAAATGGTGGAATCAAAGCTATACAAATTCTCACACAGAAGCATACACTCACAAAAAGAGGAAAAGGGGAAAAAATCATAAACTTGCTCTCAGAGTCCACCTCCTCAATTTGGGATGATTCGTTGTCTATTCATGTATTCCACAGATGCAGGGTACATCAAGTTGATTGTGGAGCTTTAATCTGCTGCTTCTGAGGCTGCTGGGAGAGATTTCCCTTTCTCTTCTTTGTTCGCACAGCTCCCAAGGGCTCAGCTTTGGATTTGGCCCCGCCTCTGCGTGTAGGTTACTGGAGGGCGTCTTTTTTGCTCAGACAGGACGGGTTTAAAGGAGCCGCTGATTTGGGGACTCTGGCTCAGGCCAGGGGGAGGGAGGGGCGCGGAGTGCAGGGCGAGCCTGCGGCAGCAGAGGCCGGCATGACGTTGCACCAGCCTGAGGCCCGCCGTGCGTTCTCCTGGGGAAGTTGTCCCTGGATCCCGGGAACCTGGCAGTGGCGGGCTGCACAGGCTCCGCGGAAGAGGGGTGTGGAGAGTGACCTGTGCTTGCACACAGGCTTCTTGGTGGTGGCAGCAGCAGCATTAGCATCTCCCGCCCGTCTCTGGGGTCCACGTTTTTAGCCGTGGCTCGCGCCCGTATCTGGAGGTCCTTTAAGCAGCGCTCTTAAACCCCTCTCCTTGCGCACCAGGAAACAAAGAGGGAAGAAAAAATATCTTGCCTCTGCGGCAGGTCCAGACTTTTCCCTGGACTCCCTCCCGGCTAGCCATGGTGCACTAACCCCTTCAGGCTGTGTTTACGCAGCCAACCCCAGTCCTCTCCCTGCGCTCCGACCAAAGCCCAAGCCTCAGCTCGCAGCCCCGTCCGCCCCGGCGGGTGAGCAGACAAGCCTCTAGGGCTGGTGAGTGCTGGTCAGCACTGACCCTCTGTGCAGGGATCTCCCCACTTTGCCCTCCGCACCCCTGTTGCTGTGATCTCCTTCGCGGCTCCGAAACTCCCCCCTCCGCCTCCCACAGTCTCCGCCCACGAAGGGGCTTCCTAGTATATGGAAACCTTTCCTCTTTCACAGGTCCCTCCCACTGGTGCAGGTCCCATCCCTATTCTTTTGTCTCTGTTTTTTCTTTTGCCCTACCCAGGTACGTGGGGAGTTTCTTGCCTTTTGGGAGGTCTGAGGTCTTCTGCCAGCGTCCAGTAGGTGTTCTGCAGGAGTTGTTCCACGTGTAGATGTATTTCTGGTGTATCTGTGGGGAGCAAGGTGATCTCCGCGTCTTACTCTTCTGCCATCTTCCCCTCAGCCTCTGTGTTTTAGTTTTAATAAAAGACATTAAACCTTATCTTAAAGGTCAACTTCAGATTTCTTTTTAAACTCAAACCTGGTGTTTAATGTTTAAACCACAGCTTATAATTATTTTTCTTGAAGCAATGCTTTTCTCCATTACTTCTGTAGAGAGGATTTTTCTGTCAGAGAAATGTCAAAAATGAGAAAAGTACTTGCAATAACTTCATTCGAAGACAGAATACCTGAGGACAATTTAGATTTCACACAGCTATACTCAATAAGAAAAAATGCTATCAAATCTGTGAAACATCAAATTCCATGAAATCTCATGGAGACCCTGAAAAATTGATCTTTTAAAAATATTTAGAAATAGCAAGGAGAAACCAACAGATTATTATTGCCTATATACTTTAGGAAATCTTATTGTGCTATATTTTCTTCAAGGTTGCATTTTGGGGGGTTTAGTTATGTTTACATGGTCATAATTTTACTGTGTAATAAAGCATATACTTTACGTGGGCCTCTCGTTGTGGCCTCTCCCGTTGCGGAGCACAGGCTCCGGACGCGCGGGCTCAGCGGCCATGGCTCACGGGCCCAGCCACTCCGCGGCATGTGGGATCTTCCTGGACCGGGCACGAACCCGTGTCCCCTGCATCAGCAGGTGGACTCTCAACCACTGCACCACCAGGGAAGCCCTAAAGCATATACTTTCCATAATCAATTTAAAGCACTATTTTCTCTGAGTATATTAATATAAATTATTTATTTAAAGTGCATAAATATTTATACGTTGTAAAATCATATTTTCTTAATTTTATTTAAAACACTAGCATAATGTTATTTACAAGAGTTATAATCTGCTAATTAAGAAGTTTAAATATAATTACTATGAAAAAAAAGGACTGGATTAGGTTATGCACACTCTAAAAATAAAATAACATAAAAATGCTTTTACAAATTTCCAATGTTTATCAAGAATTTTTTTTGGAAGGTAAAATATCAGAATTTCATATTATCTCCCAAATCTGCATATAGATAATCTTCTGTATTTGTGAACTACTGATATTAGTCATGCATGTCTTATGCATATTTATTAGGATATATTGTTATTGGTGTTTAAAGGTACTAACAATTGATACCTCCCCTCCATTAGAGAAACATTGTATGGGCAAGTCGTATCAACCATATTTATAATCAGCAAATATGACCAATCTGAACTTCTATTTCCCAGTCTTATGACTTCCTCTCATCTCCTACTCTTATGTATGATACAGACACACAAAGATGCACAAACACATATACACCCTCTACTTTTGTTTGTAGTTGCGTGTATGTGTGCATATGTGTATTTATAAATAGAGTTCCATGTGATCCTTAAAATTGAGAGAAAAGGTTAATTATTCTCGGTAAACCGTTACAGAAAGTAAAAAAAATAATAATCTGTTACATGCAACCTTCAAGATAAAAATAATGACATGAAAACAACAATTCCACAAAATGAAAGAAAAATACATTTGATAAATTTTAAAAACAGAAAATATACTACTGATAAAACTTATAAGAAGGTCACAAGAAAGCCCTAGCGTAATAATATTCATGATAAATGTTGATGAAGACTGTTTCCTTATTAAGCGGTGAATATTGTTAAGATTTAGGTTGAATAATAATGACCATAAGCTAAAGAAGCTTTGCCTCCCTATTTGGCCTTTTCTGACACCACCTTGGCAGGAGTTTTCCCACAGCTTGTTACTGTCTGGGGAAGGTAGAGGTCTGGTGGTCCCTTGGCCTTTGCTCAATTGGACAGGGTCACAGTCTTGTCTTTGGAGGACTGTTAACTACAGTGCTTATTTTTTAAAAGTTTACCATCTTGCTAGGCTGCCTATTTCCTGGTTCTATGGTGAGAAAGAGAAGGCCTTTGGGGAGATTTTTGAGTCTGACCCTTCTGATATTTCAAAATTCCTGCCTTCTTTAGCTCCTTGTTCAAATTATACAAGACTAAAAGAAAATCCAGTGAAATCCCTGCCCCACCATTTTGCAGTCCCAATGTCCATAGACAGTTTGCTTTTTCTCCACTTTTCAGAGTCTAATGTTTGTCTTATATATAATGTCCAGGGTTTTTAATTGTACTCAGAAAGAGAAAAAGCAAAAATTATATCTACTCCTTCTTCACAAAAGCTGAAGTCTTGATAGATAATTTTAAAAGACTTGTAAAGCAACTGGACCACCAATTTGGACCAAAAAGGAACAAGATTTATCAAATTTCAAGAAGACTCCAAGCCCCCAAATTGGTGGAGGCTGAAAGCAAGCAGAAAACGCCAAGTCATCTGCAAGTATGTGCCTGCTTATTTTCTCTGTTGATAGTTTATCTTTTTTTCACTTTTGCTTTTATTTTTACTATTATATCCTGCTTCTACGTCCCGAACTTAGAAGCAGGGTCTAATCAGGAATGTTTCTTGTCCCTAGAGATGGGGGTCTTGTCACCTTTTTACCTTGTGGAATTTCAGCACTCCTATGGAGCTACAGACTGTTATGTGCTTCTTGTTCCTCCCGTTTAGGAATGGAAGAGTCTATTACAGTCATCGTGTTGCTTTATTACCACTGCATGGTGGGTGTGATGGGGTCAGATAGCTTGTTTAATAGTTCATATTCCTTAGATCAACAGCAGCCATCTCTGAGGAGATACGGTCAAATTTAATACAAATTGTGAAATTCTAGACATTGAGCTTTATGCCAGAATTTGATAACTTTGGGATCATGCATAAAAGCGAGTATATTTTGCATGAGCCTAGAATGTAAATATCTGCAACCAGAGACAGTGGTAGCTTGTAAAAATGGGATATATTCTTTCTCTCTCTGCATCCTTATCCTGACACTGCAGATTCTCTCATCAATTGTTTTCCCTCCCCTTGAATTTGCGTTGGCCACATGACTTTATCTGGCCAAATAGGGCGCTGGGAAACATGAAGCAAGAGAAAACTGAAGAGCCATTTTTGTGCATCAGGGCTCGCCCTTTCTTACTGCACTTGGAACCTTTTGGCTGCCATGTGAAGGGGCTGAAGTTAGTCATCTGGAAAATGAGAGGCCGTGTAAAGAAGAACCAAGGTCACAAACCAGAATCAGTAAGCTCGGCGCCTACAACTGACACGTGGGACCAACCAAGGTCACCGGAGCCTGCCGCAGACCAGATGGGACCACCTGGCTAAACTGATGATTTTTTATTTTTTAACTGTAAGTTTTGATGTCATTCGCTAG
Organism: Tursiops truncatus; assembly: GCF_011762595.2. Taxonomy (NCBI): domain Eukaryota; kingdom Metazoa; phylum Chordata; class Mammalia; order Artiodactyla; family Delphinidae; genus Tursiops; species Tursiops truncatus. Next base: position 79,355,892 of record NC_047046.1, on the reverse strand, counting down.
GCACTAAAAGAGCCATCGTCAACAGTGAAGAAGATACTTGCAATACACGTATCCACCAAATTGTCCCAGACTTCACTACACATAAAGGACCTTCTTTAAAAAAAATTAAAAATATCATCCCCCCGCAAAACGTTCATAGATTTGAACGTTTTCACAAAAAATACCCAAATGTCTAATAACTATATTAAAAAGTCCTCACCTTCATTGGCGATCAGGGAAATGCAAGTTAAAAATACATTCCCATTCCCCACCTGGCCCATGTTCTCAAGTCCATTCTCTATGTCTGTCTCCGTCTTTATTCCTGTCTTCCCACTAGGTTCATCAGTACCATTTTTTTTAGATTCCATATATATGTGTTAGCATACAGTATTTTTTTTTCTCTTTCTGACTTACTTCACTCTATATGACAGGCTCTAGGTCCATCCACCTCACTACCAATAACTCAGTTTCATTTCTTTTTATGGCTGAGTAATATTACATTGTATATATGTGCCACATCTGTATCCATTCATCTGTCAATGGACATTTAGGAAAATATAAAATAAAATAAATACGAAAACCACAATGCAATATACATGTATCAGATTTACTGAAATAAAGCATCAGAACATACCAAGTATCAGGGAGGATGCTGTTGAGCAACCACACTCACAAATTGCTGGTGGGAGTATAAATTGATATTTTTAAAACTGCTCGTCAGCATCAACTCAAGTTAAAAATACACTTACACTGTTACCAAGCAATGTTATTTCTAGATACAAATCTGAAAGAAATATGTCCATATGCTTACAAAAAATATACTAAACTGTTCATAGCAGCATGATTTGTAACGGTCCCAAACTAGACACTATACACATGTCCATCAACAGAAGAATGGATAAGCTGTCATGCAATGACACAAAATAACATTGAACAGCAATGATGTAAATAATCTAAAATGCTTCACAACAACATGAATAAATGTCACAAAATATAATTTTGAATAAGGTAAATCAAAAAAGGTATACAGTGGGGCTTCCCTGGTGGCGCAGTGGTTGAGAGTCCGCCTGCCGATGCAGGGAACGCGGGTTCGTGCCCCAGTCCAGGAAAATGCCAAATGCCATGGAGCGCTGGGCCCATGAGCCATGGCTGCTGAGCCTGTGCGTCCGGAGCCTGTGCTCCGCAGCAGGAGAGGCCACAACAGTGAGAGGCCCGCGTACCACAAAAAAAAAAAAAAAAGGTATACAGTATATTGTATCCAAATACGGGATAAAAATAGGAAAATCTAACTTAAGCTGTTAGAAATCTAAATGGTGTTTTTTTGGGGGGGAAAGGAAGACTACAAGGAAGCATGAAAGAAGCCTTTGTGGTACCAATAATATTCTATTTCTTAACCTAGGAGCTGGTTACACAGGTGACATCAATTTGGAAAAATACATAGATGTACACTTATTGAAAGGATATATATCCTTTTGTTAAATGTTAATAAAATGCAAAAATTAATATTCATGGTTGGATTTCATTTGAATATTAATCAATGTCTTCCTAAACAAAAACAATGAAACAAAAATAAGTGAGCTGAAAGACAGAATGGTGGAATTCACTGCCATGGACCAGAATAAAGACAAAAGAACGAAAAGAAATGAAGACAACCTAAGAGACCTCTGAGACAACATTAAACGCAAAAACTTTCACATTATAGGGGTCCCAGAAGGAAAAGAGAGAGAGAAAGGATCCGAAAAAATACTTGAAGAGATTGTAGTCGAAAACTTCCCTAATATGGGGAAGGAAATAGCTACCCAAGTCCAGAAGTGCAGAGAATCCCATACAGGATGAACCCAAGGAAAAACACACTGAGACACATAGTAATCACACTGTCTGTCAAAAATTAAAGACAAAAAAAAATTATTGAAAACAACAAGGGAAAAATGACAAATAATATGCAAGGGAACTCCCATAAGGTTATCAGCTGATTTCTCAGCAGAAACTCTACAACCCAGAAGGGAGTGGCACGATATACTTAAAGTGATGGAAGAACCTACAACCAAGAGTACTCTACCCAGCAAAGATCTCATTCAGATTCAAAAAAGAAATCAAAAGCATTACAGACAAGCAAAAGCTAAGAGAATTCATCACCACCAAACCAGCTCTACAACAAATGCTAATGGAACTTCTCTAAGTGGGAAACACAATAGTAAAAAAGTACCTAGAAAAACAAACCCATAGCAATTGAAAAATGGTAATAGGAATGTACATGTTGATAGTTATCTTAAATGTGAATGGATTAAATGCTGTAACCAAAAGACACAGGCTCACTGAATGGGTACAAAAGCAAGACCCATATATATACTGTCTACAAGAGACCTACTTCACACCTAGGGACACATACAGACTGAAAGTGAGAGGATGGAAAAAGATATTCCATGCAAATGGAAATCAAAAGAAAGCTGGAGTAGCAATACTCATATCAGATAAAATAGATTTTAAATTAAAGAATGTTACAAGAGACAAGGAAGGACACTACATAATGATCAAGGGATCAATCCAAGAAGAAGATATAACAATTATAAATATATATGCACCCAACATAAGAGCACCACAATACATAAGGCAAATACTAACAGCTATAAAAGAGGAAATTGACAGTAACCCAATAATAGTGGGGGGACTTTAACACCTCACTTATACCAATGGACAGATCATCTAGACATAAAATTAATAAGGAAACACAAGCTTTAAATGAAAAATTACACCAGATAGATTTCATTGATATTTATAGGACATTCCATCCAAAAACAACAGATTACACTCTCTTCTCAAGTGCACACGGAACACCCTCCAGATCAAAATCAAGCCTTGGTAAATTTAAGAAAACTGAAATCATATCAAGCATATTTTCTGACCAAAACACTATGAGATTAGAAAACAATTACAGGGAAAAAAACCATAAAAAACACAAACAGATTCCAGCAGGTAGAGTTCCAGAGAGCAGGAACCGTCTCCACTCTTCCCCCGGAGATTCTGCATTTTCTGAGCCGTGTGGATGAAATGCTCTTGGTGCTGCAGCCAGGAGTCAGTGCTGTGCCTCTGAGGTGGAAGAGCCAACTTCAGGACACTGGTCCACAAGAGACCAAACAGCGAAAATCTCCCAGAGATCTCCATCTCGACACTGGCAACAAGCTTCACTCAATGACCAGCAAGCTACAGTGCTGAACATGCTATGCCAAACAAGTAGCAAGATAGGAACACAACCCCACCCATTAGCAGAGAGGCTGCCTAAAATCATAATAAGTCCACAGACACCCCAAAACACACCACTAGATGTGGACCAGCCTACCAGAAAGACAAGATCCAGCCTCATCCACCAGAATACAGGCACTAGTCCCCTCCACCAGGAAGCCTACACAACCCACTGAACCAACCTTAGCCACTGGGGACAGACATCAAAAACAACAGGAACTATGAACCTGCAGCCTGCAAAAAGGAGACCCTAAACACAGTAAGATAAGCAAAATGAGAAGACAGAAAAACATACAGCAGATGAAGGAGCAAGATAAACACGCACTAGACCTAACAAATGAAGAGGAAATAGGCAGTCTACATGAAAAAGAATTCAGAATAATGATAGTGAAGATGATCCAAAATCTTGCAAATAGAATGGACAAAATGCAAGAAACATTTAACAAGGACCTAGAAGAACTAAAGATGAAACAAACAGTGATGAACAACACAATAAATGAAATGAAAAAGACTCTAGATGGGATCAATAGCAGAATAACTGAGGCAGAAGAACGGATAAGTGACCTGGAAGATAAAATAGTGGAAATAACTATTGCAGAGCAGAATAAAGAAAAAAGAATGAAAAGAACTGAGGACAGTCTCAGAGACCTCTGGGACAACATTAAACACACCAGTATTTGAATTATAGGGGTTCCAGAAGAAGAAGAGAAAAAGAAAGGGACTGAGAAAATATTTGAAGAGATTATAGTTGAAAACTTCCCTAATATGGGAAAGGAAATAGTTAATCAAGTCCAGGAAGCACAGAGAGTCCCATACAGGATAAACCCAAGGAAAAATACGCCAAGACACATACGAATCAAACTGTCAAAAATTAAATACAAAGAAAACATATTAAAAGCAGTAAGGGAAAAATAACACACAAGGGAATGCCCATAAGGTTAACAGCTGATCTTTCAGCAGAAACTCTGCAAGCCAGAAGCGAGTGGCAGGACATATTTAAAGTGATGAAGGAGAAGAACCTGCAACCAGGATTACTCTACCCAGCAATACACACAAGCAAAAGCTGAGAGAGTTCAGCACTACCAAACCAGCTTTACAACAAATGCTAAAGGAACTTGTCTAGGCAAGAAACACAAGACAAGGAAAAGACCTACAAAACAAACCCAAAACAATTAAGAAAATGGGAATAGGAACATACATATTAATAATGATCTTATTGATAGTTACACTACATAATGATCAAGGGATAAATCCAAGAAGAACATATAACAATTTTAAATATTTATGCACCCAATATAGGAGCACCTCAATACATAAGGCAAATACTAACAGCCATAAAAGGGGAAATTGACAGTAAAACATTCATAGTAGGGGACTTTAACACCCCATTTTCACCAATGGACAGATCATCCAAAATGAAAATAAATAAGGAAACCCAAGCTTTAAATTATACATTAAACAACATGTACTTAATTGATATTTATAGGACATTCCATCCAAAAACGACAGAATACACATTTTTCTCTAGTGCTCATGAAACATTCTACAGGATAGATCATATCTTGAGTCACAAATCAAGCCTTGGTAAATTTAAGAAAATTGAAATTGTATCAAGTATCTTTTCCGACGACAACGCCATGAGACTAGATATCAATTACAGGAAGGAAAAGATCTGTAAAAAATACAAACACATGGAGGCTAAACAATACACTCCTTAATAACGAACTGATCACTGAAGAAATCAAAGAAGAAATTAAAAAATACCTAGAAACAAATGGAAATGGAGACACGACGACCCAAAACCTATGGGATGCAGCAAAAGCAGTTCTAAGAGGGAAGTTTATAGCAATACAATCCTACCTTAAGAAACAGGAAGCATCTCTAATAAACAACCTAACCTTGCACCTAAAGCAATTAGACAAAAAAGAACAAAAAACCCCGAAATTTAGAAGGAAAGAAATCATAAAAATCAGATCAGAAATAAATGAAAAAGAAATGAAGGAAACAATAGCAAAGATCAATAAAACTAAAAACCGGTTCTTTGAGAAGATAAACAAAATTGATAAACCATTAACCAGACTCATCAAGAAAAAAAGGGAGAAGACTCAATAGAATTAGAAATGAAAAAGGAGAAGTAACAACTGTCACTGCAGAAATAAAAAAGATCATGAGAGATTACTACAAGCAACTCTATGCCAATAAAATGGATAACCTGAAAGAAATGGACAAGTTCTTAGAAATGCACAGCGTGCCAAGACTGAATCAGGAAGAAATAGAAAATATGAACACACCAATCAAAAGCACTGAAATTAAAACTGTGATTAAAAATCTTCCAACAAACAAAAGCCCAGGACCAGATGGTTTCACAGGCGAGTTCTATCAAACATTTAGAGAAGAGTTAACACCTGTTCTTCTCAAACTCTTCCAAAATATAGCAGAGAGAGGAACACTCCCAAACTCATTCTACGAGGCCACCAACACCCTGATACCAAAACCAGACAAGGATGTCACAAAGAAAGAAAACTACAAGCCAATGTCACTGATGAACATAGATGTAAAAATTCTCAACAAAATACTAGCAAACAGAATGCAACAGCACATTAAACGGATCATACACCATGACCAAGTGGGGTTTATTCCAGGAATGCAAGGATTCTACAATATACGCAAAGCAAGCAACGTCATACACCATATTAATAAACTGAAGGAGAAAAACCATATGATCATCTCAATAGATGCAGAGAAAGCTTTTGAGAAATTTCAGCATCGATTTATGATAAAAACCCTGCAGAAAGTAGGCATAGAGGGAACTTTCCTCAACATAATAAAGGCCATATATGACAAACCCACAGCCAACATCGTCCTCAATGGTGAAAAACTGAAAGCATTTCCACTAAGATCAGGAACAAGACAAGGTTGCCCACTCTCACCACTCTTATTCAACATAGTTTTGGAAGTTTTAGCCACAGCAATCAGAGAAGAAAAGGAACTAAAAGGAATCCAAATCGGAAAAGAAGTAGTAAAGCTGTCACTCTTTGCAGATGACATGATACTATACATAGAGAATCCTAAAGATGCTACCAGAAAACTACTAGAGGTAATCAATGAATTTGGTAAAGCAGCAGGATACAAAATTAATGCACAGAAATCTCTGGCATTCCTATACACTAATGATGAAAAATCTGAAAGTGAAATCAAGAAAACACTCCCATTTACCATTGCAACAAAAAGAATAAAATATCTAGGCATAAACCTACCTAAGGAGACAAAAGACCTGTATGCAGAAAATTATAAGACACTGATGAAAGAAATTAAAGATGATACAGATAGATGGAGAGATATACCATGTTCTTGGATTAGAAGAATCAACATTGTGAAAATGACTCTACTACCCAAAGAAATCTACAGATTCAATGGAATCCCTATCAAACTACCACTGGCATTTTTCACAGAACTAGAACAAAAAATTTCACAATTTGTGTGGAAACACAAGAGACCTCGAATAGCCAAAGCAATCTTGAGAACGAAAAACGGAGCCGGAGGAATCAGGCTCCCTGACTTCAGACTATACTACAAAGCTACAGTAATCAAGACAGTATGGGACCCACACAAAATCAGAAAGATAGATCAATGGTACAGGATAGAAAACCCAGAGATAAACCCATGCACATATGGTCACCTCATCTTTGATAAAGGAGGAAGGAATGTACAGTGGAGAAAGGACAGCCTCTTCAATAAGTGGTGCTGGGAAAACTGAACAGGTACATGTGAAAGTATGAAATTAGATCACCCCCAAACACCATACACAAAAATAAGCTCAAAATGGAGTAAAGACCTAAATGTAAGGCCAGAAACTATCAAACTCTTAGAGGAAAACATAGGCAGAACACTCTATGACATAAATCACAGCAAGATCCTTTTTGACCCACCTCCTAGAGAAATGGAAATAAAAACAAAAATAAACAAATGGGACCTAATGAAACTTCAAAGCTTTTGCACAGCAAAGGAAACCATAAACAAGACAAAAAGACAACCATCAGAATGGGAGAAAACATTTGCAAATGAAGCAACTGACAAAGGATTAATCTCCACAATTTGTAAGCAGCTCATGTAGCTTAATAACAAAAAAACAAATAATCCAACCCAAAAATGGGCAGAAGACCTAAATAGACATTTCTCCAAAGAAGATATACAGACTGCCATCAAACACATGAAAGAATGCTCAACATCACTAATCATTAGAGAAATTGAAATCAAAACTACAATGAGATATCATCTCACACCAGTCAGAATGGCCATCATCAAAAAATCTAGAAACAATAAATGCTGGAGAGGGTGTGGAGAAAAGGGAACCCTCTTGCACTATTGGTGGGAATGTAAATTGATACAGCCACCATGGAGAACCGTATGGAGGTTCCTTAAAAAACTACAAATAGAACTACCGTATGACCCAACAATCCCACTACTGGGCATATACCCTGAGAAAACCATAATTCAAAGAGTCATATACCAAAATGTTCATTGCAGCTCTATTTACAATAGCCCGGAGATGGAAACAACCTAAGTGTCCATCATTGGATGAATGGATAAAGAAGATGTGGCACATATATAGAATGGAATATTACTCAGCCATAAAAAGAAACGAAATTGAGCTATTTGTAATGAGGTGGATGGACCAGAGTCTGTCATACAGAGTGAAGTCAGAAAGAGAGAGACAAATATCGTATGCTAACACATATATATGGAATTTAAGAAAAAAAAATGTCATGAAGAACCTAGGGGTAAGACAGGAATAAAGACACAGACCTACTAGAAAATGGACTTTAGGATATGGGGAGGGGGAAGGGTAAGTTGTGACAAAGCGAGAGAGAGGCGTGGACATATATACACTACCATATGTAAGGTAGATAGCTAATGGGAAGCAGCCGCATAGCACAGGGATATCAGCTCGGTGCTTTGTGATTGCCTGGAGGGGTGGGATAGGGAGGGTGGGAGGGAGGGACATGCAAGATGGAAGAGATATGGGAACATATGTATATATATATAACTGATTCAGTTTGTTGTAAAGTGGAAACTAATACAGCATTGTAAAGCAATTATACTCCAATAAAGATGTTTAAAAAAAGAAAAACCCACAAACACATGGAGGCTAAACAATATGTTACTAAATAACAAAGAGACTGCTGAAGAAATCAAAGAGGAAACCAAAAAATACCTAGAGAGAAATTACAATGAAAACACGACAATTCAAAACCAATGGGATGCAGCAAAAGCAGTTTTCGGGGGTAAGTTTATAGCAACACAAGCCTACCTGAAGAAACAGAAATCTGAAACAAACAATCTAACCTTACACCTAAAGGAACTACAGAAAGAAGAACAAACAAAACCCAAAGTTAGCAGAAGGAAAGAAATCATAAAGATCAGAGCAGAAATAAATGAAATAGAAACAAAACAATGGCAGAGAGATCAATAAAACTAAAAGCTGGTTCTTTGAGAAGATAAACAAAATTGATAAACCATTAGCCAGACTCATCAAGAAAAAGAGGAAGAGGACTCGTCACTAAAATTAGAAATGAAAAAGGGAAGATACAAAAGACACCGCAGAAATACAAAGCATCCTAAGAGACTACTACAGACAACTCTATGCCAATAAAATGGACAACCTGGAAGAAATGGACAAATTCTTAGAAAGGTATAACATTCCAAGACTGAACCAGGAAGAAATAGAAAATATGAACAGAACAATCACAAGTCATGAAATGGAAATTGTGATTAAAAATCTTCCCACAAGCAAAAGTCCAGGACCAGATGGCTTCACAAGTGAATTCTATCAAACATTTAGAGACGAGCTAACACCCATCCTTCTCAAAGTCTTCCAAAGAATGGCAGAGGAAGGAACACTCCCAAACTCATTCTATGAGGCCACCATCACCCCGATATCAAAATGAGACAAAGATACTACAAAAAAAGAAAATCACAGATCAATATCACTGATGAATATAGATGCAAAAAATCCTCAACAAAATAGTAGCAAATAGAATCCAAAAACACTTTAAAAGGGTCATACACCATGATCAAGTGGGATTTATCCCAGGGATGCAAGGATTCTTCCATTCACGCAAATCAATCAATGTGATACACCACATTAACAAATTGAAGAAGAAAAACCAGATGATCTCAATAGATGAAGAAAAAGCTTTTGACAAAATTCAACACCCATTTACAATAAAAGCTCTCCAGAAACGGGGCACAGAGGGAACCTACCTCAACATAATAAAGGCCATATATGACAAACCCACAACAAACATCATCCTCAATGGTGAAAAACTGAAAGCATTTCCTCTAAGATCAGGAAGAAGACAAGGATGTCCACTCTCACCGCTGTTATTCAACATAGTTTTGGAAGTCCTAGCCATGACAATCAGAGAAGAGAAAGAAATAAAAGAAATACAAATTGGAAAAGAAGAAGTAAAACTGTCACTGTTTGCAGATGACATGATACTATACATAGAGAATCCTAAAGATGCCACCAGAAAACTACTATAGGTAATCAATAAACTTGGTAAAGTTGCAGGATACAAAGTTAGTGCACAGAAATCTCTTGCATTCCTATACAGTAATGATGAAAAATCTGAAAGAGAAATTAAGGAAACACTCCAATTTACCATTGCAACAGAAAGAATGAAATACCCAGGAATTAACCTACCTAGGGAGAAAAAAGACCTGTATGCCGAAAACTGCAAGACACTGTTGAAACAAATTAAAGATGATACCAAGAGATGGAGAGATATACCATGTTCTTAGTTTGGAAAATCAATATTGTGAAAATGACTGTACTAACCAAAGCAATCTACAGATTCAATGCAATCCCTGTCAAATTACCAGTAGCACTTTTTACAGAACTAGAACAAAAAATCATAAAATTTGTATGGAGCCACAAAAGACCTGGAATAGCCAAAGGAGTCTTGAGGGAAAAAAATAGAGCTGGAGGAGTCAGGTTTCCTGACTTCAGACTATACGACAAAGCTACAGTAATCAATACAGTATGCCCCTAGTACAAACACAGAAATACAGATCAATGGAACAGGATAGAAAGCCCAGAGATAAACCCAAGCACCTCTGGTCAACTAATCTATGACAAAGGAGGCAAGGATATGCAATGGAGAAAAGAGTCTCTTCAATAAATGGTGCTGGGAAAACTGGGCAGCTACATGTAAAAGAATGAAATTAGAACCCTCCCTAACCAAAAATAAACTCAAAATGTATTAGAGACCTAAATGTAAGACCGGACACTATAAAACTATAAAACTCTTAGAGGGAAACATAGGAAGGACACTCTGACATAAATCACAGCAAGATTGTTTTTGACCCACCTCCTAGAGAAATGGAAATAAAAAGAAAAATAAACAAATGGGACCTAATGAAACTTAAAATCTTTTGCAAAGGAAAGGAAACTACAAACAAGACGAAAAGATAACCTTTGGAATGGCAGAAAACATTTGCAAATGATCAACGTACAAAGGATTTATCTCCAAAATATATAAACAGCTCATGCAGCTCAATATTAAAAAAAACAAACAACCCAATCCAAAAATGGGCAGAAGACCTAAATAGCCATTTCTCCAAAGAAGACATACAGATGGCCACGAAGCACATGAAAAGCTGCTCAACATCACTAATTATTAGAGAAATGCAAATCAAACCTACAATGCGGTATCACCTCACACCAGTTAGAATGGGCATCATCAGAAAATCTACAAACAACAAATGCTGCAGAAGGTGTGGAGAAAAGGGAACCCTCTTGCACTCTTGGTGGGAATGTAAATTGATACAGCCACTATGGAGAAGAGTATGCTGGTTCCTTAAAAAACTAAAAATAGAATTGCCATATGACCTAGCATTCCCACTACTGGGCATATATCCAGAGAATACCATAATTCAAAAATATACATGCACCCCAATGTTCATTGCAGCACTGTTTACAACAACCAGGTCATGGAAGCAACCCAAATGCCCATCGACAGATGAAAAGATAAAGAAGTTGGGGTACATATATACAATGGAATATTACTCAGCCATAAAAGGGAAGGAAATTGGGTCATTTGTAGAGACGTGGATGGACCTAGAGACTGTCATACTGAGTGAAGTAAGTCAGAAAGAGAAAAACAAATACCGTATATTAACACATATATGTGGAACCTAGAAAAATGGTACAGATGAACTGGTTTTCAGGGCATAAATAGAGACACAGATGTAGGGAACAAATGTATGGACACCAAGGGGGGAAAGCTGTGGGAGGGTGGGGGGTGGTGGTGTGATGAATTGGGCGATTGGGGTTGACATGTATAAACTGATGTGTATAAAATTGATGAGTAATAAGAACCTGCAGTATAAAAACTAAATAAAATTAAATTAAAAAACACGAAGAAAGAAAAAGAGTGTAGCAGACAGAGAGGGCAACTTATCTTAATAGAGCATTTTTAAACAGTTACTAAAATCACATCATTTGCCTGGAAAATTATGTGTTTGGAAATGTAAAGATGTGAAAGAGTATTTTTGGTTCAAAGAGTGCCTAAGAAAGGGAAATTATCGAATATTAAATTGTAAACGTCTATAGACTTCTATGGTATCAGAGTTTAAGAAACAATGTCAGAATGTGTTAAGAAACTAGTGCATGATATTTATAGCACCATTATTGAAAATACCCAAACAGTGGGGGAAAGACAATGGCCATCACCTGATGAATGTTTAAATGCAACATGTTACAGCCATACACTGAAGTATTACTCAGCAGTAAAAAGAAGTACTGACACATGCTACAACACGGATAAATCTTGAAGTCATTTTGCAAAATGAAAGAAACCAGTTACAAAAGATCACATAATGTATTATTCCTTTTATATTAAATATCCAGTATAGGCAAATCTGTAGAAATAGCAGTTATATTAGTGGTTGCCAGGGGCTAAGGGCAGAGGGGAATTAGGATTGTAAATGGCCATGAAGATTTAAAAATATGGGGGGAGGGGTTTGATGAAAATATTCTCAAATATTTGAAATAGTGGTAAAAATGGCACAATTCTATGAATATATAAAAACAATTGAATTACCTGCTTTAAATTGGTGAATTTTATGGTGTGTGAATTGTATCCCAACAAGGCTCTTACAAAAAATAATGTAGGAGGGGTTTATAAGACACTTGCCATACATATGAAATAGAAGATTCAAAAAAAGTATACAGTTACTTATATGACTTGACAATTGTATCAAGTTCAAAAGTGAAAAACAAAGGCCCAGACTTCTATTCCTAGCAATGGCAAGGTAACTAATTTGGCTGAACCCTCAAATGAATACAATTTAAAAAACCTGACAGTGGGTGTTCCGAAATATCAGGTACTTAAAATCATTGAAGAATTGACAAAATACTAAGAAACTATTAAGCTAAGAAAGAAAACAAAAATACAATGGAGAATGAGAATCAAAAGGGCTAAGTGAGGGACCGGGATTCTGAAACTGCTTTGCCCTGAGGGAAATAGTTAATTCAAACAAACCTGGGTTTGATTTTAACATTTCTGCAAAAAGAAGGGAAAATAGTTGAAAAGGAAAAAGTCCAATAATATCTAGTGTTGGTCAGGATATAGAGCAACAAGAATATCTCTGCTGGAGTGAAAATTAGTAAAGCCACAGGAAAAAGTAATTATAAAGAACTATAGCTATTACACCAATACTGATGAACCGAGGAACATAATGATGAGAAAAAGAAAAATGAAAACTGCAGACATGTATATTGTTTAGTGTTATATGCGTAGTCGGTGAAGCAAATTAAAAAAGGAAAATCAAGCAAACCTCTATGTAAGCAGTTAAGGATAGGGTTGCCTCTCTCTAAGGAAAATCCAGAGAGCTTCACTTGACATGAATATTCTGTTGAGCGAGAAACAGATTGTTCCCAAACAGGGGGATTTCAAAACCAAAAGTGGTTAAGAAGCTTAGCTCTTAGCAGTTACTGCTCAGTTTACAGACATGAATGAGGGAGTACATAGTTTTGTGTTTGGTTACTAGAAACTTATGTTCCTTTTAGGGTGGCAGCACTCAGCTTACTTGTCTGTATTGGATTGACTAGGAAGCTGGAAGGTCACGGTGACATGAAGAAAGCTTAAGTTTTGGTTAAGTTCACAGTCAGCATTTCAGGGAAACCAAGAGAGTTTATGTTTCAGTTACCTGGTTGTGAGTGTATAGTCTAGAGGTCTATTCAAAGCATGGCCTTTATTTTGGATTCTGTTTAACACCCCAATAATAAAAGGAGAATCTAGCCACAATCAAATCTCTTACCTGCATGGTGGATTACTGGTATTCACTTTAATAATATTTAATTAATGATAATATGTATAAAATTATGTATACATTACTTGTATTTAGGCACTTCTTTCTATAAAAATTTACATTAATAAAAATCTTTCAATCAATTGATCCATCTCAGGATCTATTGATATTATCTGTATCTATGCTGAGTTCCTTGACTCTTGTGACTGCTCTCCTTCTACACAGGGTGGTCAGCTCTGGGTTATTGTTTCAAGCTGATCCACATTGAGTCATGAGTCGTAAGGTGTTAACATCCTGTTAACACCAGATACCTGTCCAATAGGGGAGGTGCATTGACTCCCATTAGTAAAATGAAAGATGTGACCTTGGGTTTCACCTTTGCCCTATTCAGGTTTGTCAGCTCTTGCTTGGATTCCGTGAACCATCTTATTAGCATCATTCTAGTAAGTTTCTTTTTTTTTTAATCACATACAAAAACTTAGAATGTAAAAACAATCTACCCAACTCTTCCCCCCACAAAATCATAAAGTATCTGTATGCAGTTAATTGTTTAGACTTAAATTGTTTTATGATTTCTATGTCTGGCTATAGTATGTGATTGCTACTTCAGATACTCCTCTTTTAGTATAAGTAACCATTTAAAAAATTCTAATTATACATTGACACAAGAAAATTTCCAGAACCGATGTAGGCACTATTTGTCATTTCACCCTTATTTGGGCAATTGAGTGTGTTATTTATTTTGGCAAAATTATCCTGGATGTCAATAAACTTCTGATAGTAAAACTTAATGAGCCTATGTTTGTTAAACCCAAATGTCCTGGATTTCTGTCCTTTATCTGCACTATGTCCATTTTACAAGGGAAATTTAACACATTGTTTACATTGCTCTAGAATACTTAGGTTTGCTATTTGCGCTTCCATAAATTATCAGTAAATTTACCTAGTATGATTTGAGAATTTGTTCAAGCTAAACTTTGTTAACCACTCTTATTCTGAATAGAAAATATTGATTTTATAATACAGAAGTCACTGTGAGAGTACATGCTGAATTGCATAGGGCTAGAGTCTGTCGGTCACTGACTAAAAAGATTCAAGGGTAAATAACGTCCTGAATCATAGTATTTAGTTGAATCTTTAGTTTTCAAAGTGTTGCATTATTCAAGAGAAGAATAGATTATGCTACAGAAAATTATGAGTGACATGTTAGATTAAATAGTAATTACATAAATATTCTATCATGGTCAATATAATGTTCATTAGAAAACTATTTTTTAAGAATCCGATTAGTCAGAACTGATGACTTAATGAGTTGCAGTTGAGAGAAATTACTGTCTGTCCTATTTTTGATGGATGTTCCAGTGACCAAAGGTTATCCTAAAATTGCATTGCAAGAAACCACAGCAGGAAATTCCACTGTGCTTCTAGTATATTAAAATGACTACTCACAGATGATTTGTCTTAGGAGATAAGGCTCTATCTTTAATATACTTGCACAATATAATAAGGTCTATTAAAAAATAGTGTTTTATTAGAGACACACAGACTATTAATTGGTCATGTAGTCATAAAGACTTTAATACTTTTTATTTTGTTTGAAAATTGTCTCAGCAAATTCAAGTCCTGCTTTCCTTTCCATAGGTTAACAGTAACAAGCACTTTTCCAATCTTGATTAATATGCTGTGATGAAATTCTAAAACATTCCTTTGAATTACTGTGCAATTCACTTTTAGAAAAATGTTCTTTATATTTAATTAAAATATATATTCTCACAATTTCAAATTTATATATTTTGTTCTGTTCCATTGAACTACAAGGGCAAAATGTACCCTTACATTCACATGAGTTCTCTATCATCTCTTGAAATTATTTTCTCACATATCACACATCCCCAGTTAATTTGTTGTTTCTTTTATACCTTGATTTTTAGTTATCTTTTTATCCTCATCATTCTTTGCTGAATAGACTTCAGTTTACTGACATTGTTTACTATCTTTTTATTCCTTTACATTTATTTTTTTTTTCCATCTCTCTGGAGACATCAACACTGATTCACATGGAGATGAACTTGGGAGGGAGAGGGACTATTATTTAAGCAACAAGTAATAATTCAGCTAATTTTTAAAAACAAATTCCAAAAAGCTGAGTGTAGGTGACCTTGAGAGTATAGAACCTCAGCAAACTGCGGGCAAAAGTGGTATTGGCACCTATTCACGGACGCTGACAGAATATTCACAATAAAAGATTGGAGAAAGCTTCTCAAATGGGAAAATCTAGAAGAAAAGAATAGACACCGTAGTGAAAAAAGTAATACATCTCATTTGTATTCTTCTTGCATATGGGTCAAAAGTCTTAATTTTCATGGGGAAGAGAAACATCACTCCCAGGAATAGAGCAGAGAATAGGAAGAAAATAATCTCTACCCCTGAGTGGAGAAAAGGACAACATATTGAGCACATAGAGATACCCAAGCACCAGGGAAGGTCAGGATTACTGAAAAAGTCCCTCTTTCGAGACTCAGGACCCTCCTAAGCCTGAGGCTGAACCATGACAACAGACTGCCTCTTTGCCCACCTCCACCAGACTAGAAGCAGAAACAGGCAACAGCACCCTACTGCAGGAGAGGGGTCAGAGGTTAAAGAAAGACCCTCTCGAGCTGCCGACACAAAGGACTAGCCTAACCCTGAGAGTGAAGGGGACAATAAGAAAAATCCTGTGATAATTAGACCCCACCCTATGGGCAAGGTAATGCTAGAAGAATTTGAAGCCAGCGATTCATTGTAGGAAGCCATTATAACAACAGAACTCAAACCCAGCTCAACTCCTGATGAGATGGACTCAAATCCCCACTCTCATACTCTTCAAAAGCATAGCAAAGAAAATACAGGTTCATTTCAAGGAATAAATAGACACACTATCTGTGTTTCAGCCAAACTTTTTCAGAAAGACAAAAAATCAAGGAGAAAAAAAAAATCTAGTATCAATAGACAAAAATTCAATAGGACCTGACTCAGATATGACCCAGATGCTGGAACTGTCAGCCAGGGAATTTAAAATAACTGTGACTAATAGGTTAAGGCACTAGTGGAAAAGGTGCAAAACTTTCTGACCATATGAAGGATTTCACCAGTGAGATGGAAAAAGATAAATGGAAGTACTAGATTAAGACAAATTGCTAAAAGAAATGAGGAAAACCTTTGACAGGCTCAATAGTAGGCTTCTACTGGACTGATTTTTTTTTTTTTTTGCGGTATGTGGGCCTCTCAGTGTTGTGGCCTCTCCCGTTGCGGAGCGCAGGCTCAGCGGCCGTGGCTCACGGGCCCAGCCGCTCCGCGGCACATGGGATCTTCCCGGACCGGGGCAAGAACCTGTGTCCCCTGCATCGGCAGGTGGACTCTCAACCACTGTGCCACCAGAGAAGCCCTGGACTGAAAACTTTTAATAACCACTTTTATTCCTGATCAAGTCTAAAATCGTTATCACAATGCTTGGTGTGAGGTGTGTACTCAATAAAGTTCTGTTTATTGAATAGATTTATTAATTTTTAATATATTTATTGCAAGATTTCAAGTGATCTTTTAATAACAGATTTATTAAGAAATAATTTGCATACCATAAAAGTCACCCATTTAAATTATACACTAAGCTTATTTTGCTACTTTACAGAGCTGTGCAAAATACCACCAAAATGAATTATTCTGTTCATTTCTATCACTTTAAAAGATCCTTCATACCCATTTGCAGTCAGCCTGATATCAACTATTTCTCTATCTGCCTATATACCTATATATCTATGTCTTTACACGCTTTCTTACTCCCTCCCTCCCTCTGTTTTATTTTTCTCCCTTTCTTTCTTTCTTCTTTTTCTTTCTCTCTTTCTTTCTCCTCCCTCCCTCCCTTCTTTCCTTCTTTATTTTACTGTGCACATAGTATGTAAAAGGTACTCAATATCTCATTGTTGACTTATTGTCCTTTTAACATGATCTCCCTGTATTTAATCTTGTTCTATATGTGAATACACACACACACACACACACACACACACACACATATATTGATATATTCTAAATATATTATAGATGGGATCAGGTAGTGTTGATCAAGAAAGAATGTGTGTACACCTAAGTGTGTGCTATGGAAGTAAGTAAACTGATGCAAAATAACTTAAACGACTGCTATTTGGAGAGCTGGGGTAGAGGAAAAGGTGAATCTTAGGAAATATAGCCTGAATCCACTTGAAGACAATTTTATGTAGATCAGAAAACTTCCAAGGTACTTACCAAGAATGAAAAATTAACCATAAACACAACAAATATTAAGCCAATGAACAGCAGGGCTAAGCGCTAAACAATGTAGTCCTGGCACATGACTTTATTCCAATCAAGGACACTACTTTCCTGAAAAGCTGAGCATTCTGACTTACTTTTAGATGTGACAGATGAAGACAAGACTTTAGGATAAACAAAGCACATTTGTGATCATGTTAACTTTGTAAAACAGCAGCAGATGTGCTCTGTAGGGGTGTTGCTAAGTCCACCAAAGATAAAACTTTTTGGCAAATTCCCATCTATGCAGCTTCCAACTGCTGTCTCACATCCACCCTTACACAGACGTACATTTGCTGTGAGAGGGGTACATCTTAAGAGAACTAGTCACTTTCCTGAATCTGCAATAAAAGAAGCAGAAATGGAATCTCAAAATCTTAGCCTATACTTTGAATACAGAAGAGACATTAAAATAATCAAATATGGAAACATTTGCCTCTGCTCATGAAGTTTCAATGTAGAGAAAATTGCTTTACAAAATATCTCACGAATCCAGGTTAGTCCTCTTCTTGATACTAATTGTTTAAACTGACAATAAAAATTCATTTAATGTATCCTCATATCTCAGCTCAAAGGAATAAGATTCTTATACCAGCTGTAAAAACTGAAGTAATCTAAATAAAAGCCACCCACAATATTTATGAGAAAGTGTAAGCCGAAACGTATTTGCAGCACTTCAAAATAATCAACAGGAATATGAAGCCTAAAAGAATCTGCAAAGTACAAAAGAGACAAAAATAGCATTAAATATAAAGAGCTTCTTTCTAAAAATATACTTATTCCTGAGAAAATAATAAATTGTCTATAGTATTTTTAGGAGCTCCAAAGTAAATGAAAAGTGCTTGATCATATGTGATTCAAAATTGAAATGAATAGAAAACAGATGAAAGTAAAATGAAGCTATCCATTAAGACACACTTTAAGAAGATTTAAAATCTATGTCCAAATAAATATTTTCAGTAATAAAAGAGATATCTGATACCAAGTAACCAAATTATGGACACTTCATTTAATAGAACATCATGATTTTCATGCAGAGTAAAATGAAAAGATGAGCAAACATCCAAAATCTGTCACATTTTTTGAGAAAAATCAAACACCATAAAGTGAGGTGCAAATATAGACAACTGAAAGAACCAACAAACAAGGAAAGACTTACTAGAGCACACAGATCACTCAAGTACTTTGGAAGATACCTCATAAGAGCTGTCATACCCATGGGAATTATATATTAAATGCTATCGAAATGCATGAGAGACAATGTAACCAAATGGAGAGACATGTATGTTTCTGGATGGGAAGATTCTTAATGTAAAGAAGTCAGTTTTCTCAAAATAAGCTAACCAAAATAAACAAACCAAAAATATTTTATGAATAACTCAGTCAGCTTGTACTAAAATTCACTGGGAAGATATAATGAGCATGAATAACTATGAAAACTTTGAACAAAATGAATGAGTTGTTACCTATGAGGTAACCACAAATCTTTCCTAATTAAAACATTGTTTTGTTCATAAATATTTAAGTAAATCAATATGACACAACATAGGGTCCATAGGATTCTTAGTATGTGATGAAATGTCCTTTCATTTTACTGATAAAATGATATATTCAATAATTGTATCTCAGACAACTGGCTAATAATGTACTCTCTATCTTCAGCAACCAAAGATATAATGCCTATATTTAAAAGGGGGCTTCCCTGGTGGTGCAGTGGTTGAAAGTCCGCCTGCCGATGCAGGGGACACGGGCTCGTGACCCGGTCTGGGAAGATCCCACATGCCGCGGAGCGGCTGGGCCTGTGAGCCATGGCCGCTGAGCCTGCGCATCCGGAGCTAGTGCTCCGCAACGGGAGAGTCCACAACAGTGAGAGGCCCGCGTACCGCAAAAAGAAAGAAAAAAAAAAGAAAAAAGGTTTAAGTTTATGAAAATAAAAATTATTGGACAGTGTTTTCATAATCATCAAGTTGAAGAACTTTTCCTGTTAAAGACATAAAAATCATAGCATATAAAGAAAAGGATTTTCAGAATATATGTAGATACATAAAAAAGGCTAAATATCAATAAAAAGACAAAACAATATAATTCAGGTTTTAATAGTATTGCACAAAATATAAAAATACAAATAATCAAGTGTAAAAATATGCTTCAGATCACTAATAATTGAGAAAACACAAACTGAAGCATCAATTAAAATAATTTTCTATTGGATTGGCAAATATTAAAATACATGATTAATATCCATTGTTAGTGAAATACATAATGATATACTTTCATGGGGTTGTGGACTGTTAATTACTTTTTTAGAGAATATGGCTACAACTGTCAGAATTATGATATAAACACCATTAAGATGAGTAATTTTGCTTCTGAAGTATACACTACAGAAAGGCTTATGCTTATGCTCAAAGGTAAGGATGTGGATGAGCAGCACCTGAAAAATGGAAGCAAACTTAGTGCCATCTTTGTGGGAGTGCTTAAATAAGTTATGTTACAGAGCATTATATATAAATACTCACACACACACACACACATATATCACATTAAAAAAATACTGTATTGACATGAAAGCTTCCCAAGATATATATTTAAAGGAGAGGGTCAAATCACCAAACTCAGCAAATTTGTTTACAAAATGTATTACCAAGTATTTGTTTACATATTATTTATTTATAACGATGTAAGCAAAATCAGAGGTAGAGAGAGCTTCCCAAGAGACAAGGAAGTTCTCTCGAACAAACTGTTAGGAGTTTTATCTGGAAAGGGGCACAGAAGTAGGAGGAGTGTATATCTCTGTAAAGAGAATCAATTGCATTTACTGCATGTAGGTGACTAAACATTGCTTGAAACAACTTTAAAGAAAATGGTTCATGTAATACTTTTGTAAATTAAAAAGAAAAATGACATATTAAGTACAGTGTTCTAGTGAAGTCTATTTTCTAGACTATGGAGAGTTTCAGAAAGATATTTAAGAAACATAATCATAAATATTTGATCAAAAGCTTATCTGTTTAAACTTTCTTCCCTCAGGCAAACAAGGCATGTTTCCCACATTTTTAAAGTCAGCTGAGTTTCTAGGAAGGGGGTGGGGGACATTGCTAAATAAGGAATGAATGAACAGCTTTCAATATCTACCTTCTTTTCAGACATTTTGGATTCACTTTCAGCAACTCTATATTCTTTTTTTTTTTTTTTTGCGGTACGCGGGCCTCTCACTGTTGTGGCCTCTCCCGTTGCGGAGCACAGGCTCCGGACGCGCAGGCTCAGCGGCCATGGCTCACGGCCCCAGCCGCTCCGCGGCATGTGGGATCTTCCCAGACCAGGGCACGAACCCGCGTCCCCTGCATCGGCAGGCGGACTCTCAAACACTGCGCCACCGGGGAAGCCCCCAACTCTATATTCTTTTGTGGACTACAAACCTCACTTTCCACCCTGCTAACCAAGAATAATTCTGCAGTGCTCTGCATGGTCAGACCTTGTGTTTCATACTCTAAAGATTGGGGTTTTTTATTCACAACTTACATCTCAATCCTGCTAGGTCACCAGGTACCTAATATGGGTCCTATTCAGTTAATCAGCTAGTTTCTTGACAATCACCTGAAAATACCTACTCGGATTTAATTTATTTTAAAGATTAAATGAGATCACTTAAGTGGAAATTCCAAACTTTAAATAATAATAAAGTAACATTTATTATATGTTTACCATCTACTCTGATTCTCACAACAAACAGATAGCTATTGCTATTTTATAGATACAGATACTGGTGCCCACAGGTATTAAACGTGAATGTGGTGTGTGGAGAAACAGATCCCATACATTTGACTCTAAGATCTAAAAATTTGGATATAATGTATTCTCATAAATATTCAGACATTGTGGCCAGTGAATAAGATATGTGGAGTTAAGCAAGATTTCTTCTTGCCACACAAATTACATCTCACAGGCAGCAAAAAAAAAAAAAAAAAACCACCTATCAAGAAAAGAAGAAAAAAAATAGAAGAGTAGAAGACTGCAGGAAGAGGAAAATCATTACTATTTCCATAAAATTAGGAATAACGTTATGTTTAATTGTAACTTGCCTTTTGCTTTCTGGTATGAACTTACTCCCTTGAATTGTTATGGGTTAATTATAAATTTTAAAACTTTTAGGCAATATATCCTGTAAATGCTCAACAACAATTAAAGTTTTATTACATCAAGTTCATTAAGCAAATCCTATCCGACTGTAAGTTTATTGTCGATTTTAACTTGTTCAAGTGTTTCAATTACAATTCCATTTTGAACTGTAATAAGGTTGCTGATTAATGACAGTGGTTAACAACTGCTATTAAAACTACCCAGGGCAGAACTCCATAAATGTGGAACAATTAGAGTAGCAAATGAGAGTAGCAATATGCTATTATCTTTGCATTATTTAGTTGATTTAGTGCAACATTTTAAATGTTCTCTCTGAAAAAAAAATGTTCCACTTGTTTTCACTGGCTTGGGGTGTTGTTTTTGAACTGATTTTATATCTGTTTTATTTCTACAGCACATAATCAGAGTTAAGATTTTTGGGAGCAAAGACAAAATAATGTGAAGACAGACTGTGAGACTCTGACTTTGCTCTGCCTACCAGGATGTGGAGGTTAAGATTTAAAGTAAACAATTCTTTGCTTTGGGTAATTGCAAACTTCAACAACATGACTAACCATGATTTTGGTTTTGCTCTTGTTTTTGTTTTTTTAATTCCAAATTCCAAACATGTGATTTAGGAAAAGATGATTTAAATGCTTAATTGTATTATTTCTTTCTTAAAATTACCTATTAATGTACAATTCATGCTTAAGGGAAAATAAAAATGTCACAGTGTTTTCAATATTTCAGAACTACGATTTGTCATATATTTTGCTTATCCAGGGATTAGGTTAAACATGAATGAACCTACAGAACCCTCAATATTTATAATTAACAAAGAAAATGGTATTTAGCCAATGGCAACACATTTCATTTTCTTCGTAAAGATCTCCCTCACAATTCATTTATAAATATTTATAACTGGTTCAAAAACTATTCTGCATCCTCCACACAGTTATATTCTCTGAGTATCAATCCATTTGAATCACCAGAATGGTTTGAATGAGTCTGATTTTTTTCAAAGAAATTGCTCACACTTTAATATATGTCTGCTGTATTGAAGAATGTCTTAAAATGTAGCCTTTTAGAAGCTTCATTTTTTAAAAGAGTTATATAAAATTCAAGAAAGGATTTTTGAAACAGGACAGAACACTGGGTGTCAACTAATGGAGAAAATCTCCATTCTGCTGAGAAAATTCTTCCATAGTACTTAAGTTTTAAACTAAAAGTTTTAAAAGAATGTGGAATTGGTAATTAAAACTTAAAAAATATATTAATGTACATATATATGAATATTTTGTCACAGTGAGACAGCAATATTGAATTCCTTTTAAGAAGATTTGATGCAAAAATACCTTTTCAGAATTTGAAGCAAATCTGAAACAAAGTTTAAGAATCTTAACAAAATTCTCCAACATTCTTTAATATAATGGAGAATCTTCTAATACTTGTTGAAGCTAGAATAATTCGTAAAATTACTTAAAACCTAAAAGTTATTTTGTGGGATGAGGTTATAAACCTTTATTTATTTTAAATCGTATAGTGGCTTTTAATGTTTTAAATAACTCCAAACTAAGTACTTTTGTTCCTCAACACATAGACCATCTGACAAGGCTAAAAGCTTTATAGAACTTAAATTGTTTGAGATTTATCATTCTGAGATAAAATCAAAACATCTTTGTTTTAAATTGTATATAAATTCCTGCTCATCTTAGTGCTTTCTTTACATTAGTATTCTATACATGCAGTATCCATGTAACTTCTAAACTTCACATGTAACAATATTATCTATAAACATACTAATGTTTATTCAATATATTTACACCAATAGAAGAGAAAAAAATACAAGTTATTCCCAGCTTAAAAACTCAGTAGCATCAGAATATAGATAAAACAATGAAATATTATAAAGAATATTAGCTAAAGTTCTCCAAAAGATAGCATACCAAATAATAAATTGCTAAATCCAGGTTCAGTAAAATCAAGAATAAAACTCACCAGAGATTTTTGGTATTATTTTGGGGGTTCTAGCCAGTTGCAATAAGGTAAGAAAATTAATGTTTAGCAAAATAAATTTAACTGCATTTTATGATTATAAATTTTTTTTTTTTTTTTTTTTGCGGTACACAGGCCTCTCACTATTGTGGCCTCTCCCGTTGCAGAGCACAGGCTCTAGATGTGTAGGCTCAGCGGCGATGGCTCATGGGCCTAGCAGCTCCACAGCATGTGGGATCTTCCCGGACCGGGGCACGAACTCGTGTCCCCTGCATCGGCAGGTGGACTCTCAACCACTGTGCCACCAGGGAAGACCCTACGATTATAAATTTAGAAAAGACTTCTCTGCAAACATGATGAACTAGATATTTTTAATGTGGCTGAAGACTAGCTGCATATACAGAAATCAACAGTTTTAATACATTAGCAAGAATCTTTTTGAATTTCAAATGGAAATTACATTTTAATAAAAATGGAAAAATATGTGTAAAATATCCCTGAATAAATTAAATCGGAAAAGTATAGGATATATATGAAGACAAAGATAGTTATCAAATCTTATTGAATGAATATAAAGTAAGAGGTCCTTAACCGAGAAATCAGTCATGATTTAATTATTTAAATGTTCATGTAAACTTATTATAATTCTAATCAGAATATTATAAGATAATTTAAATTAAAATAAAAATGG
Organism: Tursiops truncatus; assembly: GCF_011762595.2. NCBI lineage: Eukaryota > Metazoa > Chordata > Mammalia > Artiodactyla > Delphinidae > Tursiops > Tursiops truncatus. Next base: position 79,331,225 of record NC_047046.1, on the reverse strand, counting down.
AAAGTGCTTACTTTAAAGGATACTAAATTATAATATGAGTGACTGTATTAAATGATATGGTATTAAGAAAAAAATGGATGGATTAGTTGAACAGGATAGAGAGTCTAGGAAATGATCCAAATATAGTATATAGCATTGTGTAAGATAAGGTATCATTTCAGTTTGGTACATAAAAAGTTATTAAATATAGGATGTGGTTAAGAGTAGCTGCTCAAAGAGAAATAAGAAAATTAGCCCTTCACCTTGTAAAAATATAGAAAAATAAGTTTCATGTCAATTGTAGATTAGATATAAACATCTTTAAAATAAGTAACAAAAAATGTTTAGGAGAATATTTCTATAACATTGGGGGGCTGGGGGTTTCTAAGCTATTCAGAGAATAGAGTTGTCATAAAGGGGAATAGTAGTTTAATTACAAATTACACATAATATATTTGCATGGAGAAATATACCATAAACAAAGCAAAAGAAAAAATAGATATGTAATACATTAAACTAGTAAATGGTATACATTATTCTTTAGAAATAGTTTGTATAAAATGAAGCAACGAAGAGTAGCCCCCGCTCTCCACAACTAGAGAAAGCCCGTGGGCAGCAATGAAGACCCAATGCAGTCAAAAATAAATAAAAAAATAAATTTATTTTTTTTAAAAAGGGCTAAAATGAAATTTTTTAAAAAAGCCCATGACGAGGAAACTCTCAGAAGAGTTGATTTATATAGATAATACCTATACGAATATAGATTTAACTCCATTAGATAATACAGAAACGTTAATTAAAGTAACAGTGATGTTATAATTTTACTTACCAGCTTGCCAAAATTAAAAAAGAAAACAAAACACAAATTGATAACTAGTCTTGACAAGGATGTGCAAAAACAGAAAATAATCAGGAAATTCTATTTGGGAAAACTTTCCAAAAGAAATAAAAATGCTAGAATATAAAATATAAGCTCAAGAGTGTATATTGAAAACTGATTATATTGAAGGTGACAAAAAGCAAGCAACAATTGTTTAAAAATTGAAAAATATTTTTCAATAGAGAAATGACTAAATACACAACGCTATACAATGGAACATCACACAGGACTAACAAAAATTAATTAAGCCTGTACTTTTTGATTCATGAGGTAAACAGGCGGTATTTTAATTTACAAAACGATGGTCATATTTATGTGAATAGAATAATCCTATTTCATCTACACATGCTTATACAAAGGGACAATGTTATATTTATCACCTTGCATGCTAAAATAGATTAACATATGAGTAAATATGCTCTCTTTTAGTCTCAATATAAACAAAAAGATACATTACAAAATTGCTTGTTAGGCATACATTTTAATGTAAATAATTCATTCTAATATTTGTTATATAATTTACTGAATTTCAGGAATTGTTGGTATCATTACTGTCAGTAAATAAATGGAGTCCCTTTCTGAGACCTGAAGTGACATAGAGCAATGCTCAAATCTTTCAGTAAATCCCTCCTTATAAACCATCATGAAGTTCATGGCAGCAGGTACTTTGTAGCTTCTGAACAGCTGTGCCTGCTGTCCATGCATCCCACAAGCTACATACACACACACACACAAGAAATCCACTGTTTTCATGTTCTGGTCCTGGAGAGCCTGAACTATTAACCCCCTGAGGGTGCCTGGGCCAGCTCTCCACTCAAGAGCTGCCAGGGGTTCATGCATCCAAGCTGGCATCACTTCCAGCCCATTGCCTGCCTACTGGGCCAACAACAGATGCTACCATTAGGCAACTCATATTCTCAGTAAGGAAAAAAAATTTTCTGAATATCAACAATATGGTTTATAATGACAAATCACCTCTCCATTTCTGCTGAGCCAACAGCACAGAAAACTTTTTCTAATCTTTATTATGCCTGGGTCTCTATCAAATAAGTCATGCTAAGACAGGAAAACGACTTTACAAGGTAATCGTGCCATCTGTGACAATGAGTCTCAACAAGTTTAGGTTAAATTTTAAACTTACTATTTAATTTTACTGTTTACTGTATAGCAACGGATGGAGAATTTTGAGTATGTTTCTCCATTACTATCACCTATTCAACAAAAACAAGACATGTATGTCAGTATAAGATTTTTTCTTTTCTTTCCTAAAATTATGACATAGCACCCAAACATTTCTGTGATGGTATCTATTCAGCATCTCAATGGTAAGAAATTGGAATTGTTGTCAACACAAGAAATGCCCATCTAGACTCCTAAAATACTAGGTATGCACACGACAGAGCAGCTAGGCCAAACTTAAGTGGACATGAAAAACCTTGCCTTTTACATTATCCTTATCTCTGTGTGCCATGATGCAGAGTGAACGGGAATCTCTGCCCTAGACCTGATCAAAGGACCCATTATGAAGCTACAAAATAAACTGTTCAGCTGAATGGTATAGTCTCCTTTTTATGTTGCAGGCATTTCTGTTTCTTTTGATGACTAAATTTGTTCTGCTGAATTGTAATTTAATCCTTGATTAGCAGTGTATCAGCAACAATTAGTGTTTTAATCATGGAACCCCACCCTGATTAAAGGTAACTTCTAATATCAGCAGATGTCACTTAAGTTCATAAGCACACTGAAGGATTATAAATAGCCCTAAGTTTGATTTTCTCTTTGAAAAATAAAATAAGAAGCTCTGAATAATTCAGTTACATTTAGAGATTATTACTGCATGCCTCAATCTTTGCCATTACGCATATAAAGAGGAAAAAATCCTCTTGCCTCCAAAGGCTTGATAATTGAATTAAGAAGAAAAGACATAAACTCAAGAAACATAATTATACTACTTTGTCTCTGGGCAAAATAAACAAAAAAGTACATATTAAAAACACAATATTCACTCATTCAGTGAATCTCTAAAGAGAGACATAGCAAAACTATATAGACAAAATGTATTGATTGTGATTTGGCATCTCTTTTGTTCTTTAAACAGGTTTATTCTTTTAGTTATGTAAGAAGATGATTAAAGAGGCTAATAAGGTACTCTCAGAAACATCTCTGGAGACGGCCAGCTCTCTACGTAAGAATTTTTTCCCCTTTCCAAGTGCGTGGCTAGACCACATCACCCAGGTTTCCTTGCATGTAAGCATCAACATCCTTGTAACTATGTTTTCAACAATGGGAACATCATTACTTCCAGACAAAACCCGCACAACTTCTCAAACACCTTCCGCCAAGCTCTTTTCCTGCCTTGTGCAGGCTGGAACTCTGAGGACCCTAGAAGGCTTAGAAATAACCAGTTGAAGGCAACTGCACACCACGGGCCTGGGTCCCTGAATGACCAGATGGAGAAGACTCTCTCAACCAGCAGCACCCAATCCAGACTGGTATATAAGCAAGAAGTAACCTCCTCTTTCCTTTGAGCTTTCCAGCTGGACACACAGATATCTTGCAGTAAAGGATATTTTGTTCTCTTCAGGTAAATGTACATGGTCCCAAGTGAATTATTTCATTCCCATTAAGTACTATACAATTTATGGACACTGAAATAGTTCCCATAATAAAAAAAAAATCATGATATCTTTACATTTTTTTTCCTCTTATTCCTTTGTTCACAAGTTCTCACTAACTCACTGCTTACATTAACTCTCTATATATGGTCCTGGAGATACAGAGTTGTGTTTTCTAGTTAGCTTTTTTCTTTTCTCTCCAAAGATAGAAAGCCCTCAAATCACCATGCCTATTGTTTTAAAAAACAGCTTGAAAGTGTTAATAATAATTCAAAACTTATGACTTAGAAATGGGACAATGTGGAAGCGGTGAATATGGAAAAAAAATAAAAGATCAAATGATCTTCAGCCAACAGACTTAGAAATGGGACAATGTGGAAGGGGTGAATATGGAAAAAAATAAAAGATCAAATGATCTTCAGCCAACACAATGTGGAGCTGTGATGCTAAACTGAAACAGCAGAGAGATCAGAGAAATTAAATACCGTGATCCCAGTGTGATGATAGAAGAGGAAAATAGCAGTACCTCTCAGAAATGCATTAAAAATAGAGTAGGATCATATTTTCTTTATACTTATTTTTCTTAAAATATTTTAAGTGTGTAAAAAATAAGTGAAAGGGAGGCAAGAAGAAAAAGATTAGAAATTCCTTTCTGTGCTACTTAGGTTTTATAATCTCAATAAGTATATTTCCATCAAGTGAAGTAGAAGAGAAATTTCACAGTAGAGTAAGAATGCATTTAAGACAAGTTAAATTCTTAGCATCAGTCATAAAACTCATAGGGCTGCCCACACCACCACACACACAAATTATTTAAAAATGGTAAGTTATGGGGCTTCCCTGGTGGCGCAGTGGTTGGGAGTCTGCCTGCTGATGCAGGGGACACGGGTTCATGCCCCGGTCCGGGAAGATCCCACATGCCACGGAGCAGCTGGACCCATGAGCCATGGCCACTGAGCCTGCGCGCCTGGAGCCTGTGCTCCGCAATGGGAGAGGCCACAACAGTGAGAGGCCCGCATACCACCAAAAAAAAAGGTAAGTTATTAAAACCTATTCTAATAAGCTCAATTTTAAGATCATTGTGAAAAGGTTCAACATTTTCAGCTACTGATTAAGGAATGAGGCTGAAAATATTTCATGAGCATTGTGTTTTTTAGCTGTAACATCAAAGATTGGTGATATGAGTTGAATGTTGGCAAAAGTAACAGCACTGACATATTTCTACCCTACAGAGAGAGACAGAGTATGTTAACAGCATGATAGCAATGTTGCTAGTACTTAGAATCTATCTCTGTCTTACCCATGGCTCATTTGTGCTCCCAAGATAACACTGGTAGAGCTGAACTTTTTTTTTTTTAATACTAAACCAAAACAACAGAAGAGGTATGTAAGCTGTGATAATGATGATGGTATTTTTATACATTGAGATGAGCTGACATTTAATTTAGTTTGCTGATAATCAACAATAGTGTATATCCCAGGGGACTTCCCTGGTGGCCCGGTGGTTGAGAATCCACCTTCCAATGCAGGGGATGCAGGTTCAATCCCTGTTCGGGGAACTAAGATCCCACATGCCACGGGGCAACTAAGCCTGCATGCAGCAACTACTGAGCCCACATGCTCTGGAGACCGAGTGCCACAACTAGAGAAAAGCCCATGCACCACAATGAAAGATCCCATGTACCTCAACTAAGACCCAATGCAACCAAAAATAAATAAATAAATATTAAAAACAAAAATCAAGAGTGTATCTTCTTAAGCCTGAAAAACGTGTCTTCCTTCTCTTATTTAATATATTTCAGTGATGGACTAGCCCCACTCTATGACACCAGTCCATATTAGTGGGTTGGAAGATGTATGTAATTTCTGATGGCTCTAAAATCTCTAAAACTTAAATCCATTTGCAAGGTGGATGTTTGTATAGCTCTCAACTATCTATATTAATGGCATTAAAGTATTGGATTGATGAAATCCACAGCAAAACCATCACAGCTCATTTAGCTATTAGTTTCAACCACCTCCTATACCTGAACTTCACAAGAAACCATAAGAAAATACAGATAATAATAATATTGGCGGTAGAGCACCCCACTTCCTTTCCCAAACTATTAGTAAACAGTAGCAGAAACTGAAGGTGAACAAACAATGCTAAAGACTGTTGATGAATCATGAAGACAATGAATTTTGAGTAGTAAACATTTTTCTACAGATTGTATCAAGCATAGAGTCTATTTAAACTGTGACTAGGAATGAACATGATCTTTCAAGACAGACAAGATAAATCAGCGATGTCTTTTGAAATTAAATGCCTTTGGATACTGTTCATTTATTTCAAGGATCCCTAATCCAGAATCAGTATACCTCCTAATAGAATATGCAAGAATGTGTGTGTGTGTGCGCACATGGCCGCCATTTATTAATGGGGATTTATGGTTCAGGAAGATTTGAGAATCCATGATGGTGCTATTCAAGACGTGTGAAAAGTTGTTGACTTCAGAACTTGTTCCATGTTTAAGAACCATGTAACACAATGTTGCACTGTACCACATTCAAACGCTGCCTTTGAAAAATATAATTTTCACTTGCCCGACTTCAGATTACTTAAGAGCATGAACTTTAGGGACAGCCTAGAATTTGAATTCCTGTTCTGCTGGATGAATTAGAGTATGCTTTTAAAAATCTCTGAACCTTAGTTTCATCATGTGTGAAAAAGTAAATAATATGTACATTAAAGGTTTTCCATGAGGAACAGATTTAGACATTAATGTAAAAGGAATGTACTTGGCACATAATAAGCATGTCATAAAAATGAGTTTTCCTTATTACCGTCCAACAATGAAACCCACATTTAAATAAAAGAGTACTCCATCACTAAGTGAACATAAGGAGATTATTAAGAAAACTATTTGATGAAATACCCTGAAGAATTGCAAGACTTTTGGAATAAGTTTACAAAGCAACACCCTTAGCCCTCATAAATTATCAAGTTTAAAAGAAGACACTTGGTTGTTTGTCCTGAGGTGACCCAACATTGGAGCCAACTCAGCTCTTTGGTGGGGCTAATGGCGGGCTCTGGGAGGGCTAACGCCAAGGAGTACTTGCCAGAACCTCTGCTGCTAGTGTCCTTGTCCTCACAGTGAGCCACAGCCACCTCCCATCTCTGCAGGAGACGCTCCAACACTAGCAGGAGGTGTATCAAAAAAGATCTTGTAGGATTCAGATTGTTTGGTGTAGCTAATGGCAGACTGGGAGGGCTCATGCCAAGGGGTACTTCCCAGACCTTCTTCTGCCAGTGTCCTTGTCCCTGCAGTGAGCCACAGTCACCTCCTGCTGCTGCAGGAGACCCTCTGACACTAGCAGAGAGCAGACAGAAGAAGCAAGAAGAACTACAATCCTGCAGCCTGTGGAACAAAAACAACATTCACAGAATGATAGACAAGATGAAAAGGTAGAGGGCTATGTACCAGATGAAGGAACAAGATAAAACCACAGAAAAAAAAAAAAAAACACAGAAAAAACCCAAAATGAATTGGAGATAGGCAACCTTGCAGAAAAAGAATTCAGAATAATGATAGTGAAGATTATCCAGGACCTCAGAAAAAGAATGGAGGCAAAGCTCAAGAAGATGCAAGAAATTATTAACAAAGATCTAGAAGAACTAAAGTACAAACAGAGATGAACAACACCATAACTAAAAAGAAAAATACACTAGAAGAAATAAATAGCAGAATAACTGAGGAAGAATGGATAAGTGACCTGAAGACAGAATGGTGGAATTCATTGCTGCAGAACAGAATAAAGAAAAAAGAATGAAAAGAAATGAAGACAGCATGAGACTTCTGGGACAACATTAAACGCAACAACATTAGCATTATAGGGGTCCCAGAAGGAGAAGAGAGAGAGAAAGAACCCAAGAAAATATTTGAAGAGATTGTAGTCGAAAACTTCCCTAACATGGGAAAGGAAATAGCCACCCAAGTCCAGGAAGTGCAGAGAATCTCATACAGGATAAACCCAAGGAGAAACACACTGAGACACATAGTAATCAAATTGGCAAAAATTAAAGACAAAGAAAAATTATTGAAAGCAGCAAGGGAAGAATGATAAATAACATGCAAGGGAACTCCCGTAAGGTTAATAGCTGATTTCTCAGCAGAAACTCTACAAGCCAGAAGCGAGTGGCATGATATACTTAAAGGGATGAAAGGGAAGAACCTACAACCAACATTACTCTACCCAGCAAGGATCTCATTCAGATTCGATGGGGAAACCAAAAGCTTTACAGACAAGCAAAAGCTAAGGAAATTCAGAACCACCAAACCAGCTCTACAACAAATGCTAAAGGAACTTCTCTAAGTGAGAAACACAAGAGAATTAAAGGACCTACAAAAAAAAAACCCAAAACAATTAAGAAAATGGTAATAGGAACATACATATCGGTAATTGCCTTAAACATGAACGGAGTAAATGCTCCAACCAAAAGACACAGGCTTGTTGAATAGATAAAAACACAAGACCCATATATATGCTGTATACAAGAGACCCATTTCAGACCTAGGGACATATTCAGACTGAAAGTGAGGATGGAAAAAGATATTCCATGCAAATGGAAATCAAAAGAAAGCTAGAGTAGCAATACTCATATCAGATAAAATAGACTTCAATATAAAGAATGTTACAAGAGAAAAGGAAAAGCACTACATAATGATCAAGGGATCAAACCAAGAAGAAGATATAACAATTATAAATATATATGCACCCAACATAGAAGCACATCAATACATAAGGCAACTGCTAACAGCTATAAAAAAGGAAATTGACAGTAACACAATAATAGTAGGGGCTTTAACACCTCACTTAAACCAATCAACAGATCATCCAACCAGAAAATTAATTAGGACACACAATCTTTAAATGACACAACAGACCAGATAGATTTAACTGATATTTATAAGACATTACATCCCAAAAGAGCAGATTACACTTTCTTCTCAAGTGCACATGGAACATTCTCCAGGATAGATCACATCCTGGATCACAAATCAAGCCTCAGTAAATTTAAGAAAACTGAAATCATATCAAACATCTTTTCTGACCACAACGCTATGAGATTAGAAATCAATGACAGGGAAAAAAACGTAAAAAACACAAACACATGGACGCTAAACAATACGTTACCAAGAGATCACTGAAGAAATCAAAGAGGAAATCAAAAAATACCTAGAGGCGAATGACAATAAAAACACGACAGTACAAAACCTATGGGATGCAGCAAAAGCAGTTCTAACAGGGAAGTTTAGAGGTATACAAGCCTACCTCAAGAAACAAGAAAAAGCTAAAATAAACAATCTAACCTTACACCTAAAGGAACTAAAAAAAGAAGAACAAACAAACCCAAAGTTAGCAGAAGGAAAGAAATCATAAATATCAGAGCAGAAATAAATGAAATAGAAACAAAGAAAACAATAGCAAAAATCAATAAAACTAAAAGCTGGTTCTTTGAGAAGATAAACAAAATTGATAAACCTTTAGCAAGACTCATCAAGAGAAAAAGGGAGAGGACTCAAATCAATAAAATTAGAAATGAAAAAGGAGAAGTTACAACAGACACCACAGAAATACAAAGCGTCCTAAGAGACTACTACATACAACTCTATACCAATAAAATGGACAACCTGGAAGAAATGGACAAATTCTTAGAAAGGTATAACATTCCAAGACTGAACCAGGAAGAAATAGAAAATATGAACAGACCAATCACAAGTCATGAAATTGAAACTGTGATTAAAAATCTTCCAACAAACAAAAGTCCAGGACCAGATGGCTTCACAGGTGAATTCTATCAAAACTTTAGAGAAGAGCTAACACCCATCCTTCTCAAACTCTTCCAAAAAACTGTGGAGGAAGGAACACTCCCAAATTCATTCTAGGAGGCCACCATCACCCTGATACCAAAATCAGACAAAGATACTACAAAAAAAGAAAATTACAGACCGATATCACTGATGAATATAGATGTAAAGATCCTCAACAAAATAGTAGCAAACAGAATCTAACACATTAAAAGGATCATACACCATGATCAAGTGGGGTTTATCCCAGAGATGCAAGGATTCTTCAATACACACAAATCAATCAATGTGATACACCACATTAACAAATTAAAGAAGAAAAACCATATGATCATCTCAATAGATGCAGAAAAAGCTTTTGACAAAATTCAATACCCATTTACGATAAAAACTCTCCAGAAACGGGGCACAGAGGGAACCTACCTCAACATAATAAAGGCCATATATGACAAACCCACAGCAAACATCATTCTCATTGGTTAAAAACTGAAAGCATTTCCTCTAAGATCAGGAGCAAGACAAGGATGTCCACTCTCTCCACTATTATTCAACATAGTTTTGGGAGTCCTAGCCATGGCAATCAGAGAAGAAAAAGAAATAAAAGGAATCCAAATTAGAAGAGAAGTAAAATTGTCACTGTTTGCAGATGACAAGATACTATACTTAGAGAACCCTAAAGATGCCACTACTAGAGCTAATCAATGAATTTGGTAAAGTTGCAGGATACAAAATTAATGCACAGAAATCTCTTGCATTCCTATACAGTAATGATGAAAAATCGGAAAGAGAAATTAAGGAAACACTCCCATTTACCATTGCAACAAAAAGAATAAAATACCAAGGAATATAACTACCTAAAGAGAAAAAAGACCTGTATGCCGAAAACTGCAAGACACTGTTGAAAGGAATTAAAGATACCAACAGATGGAGAGATATACCATGTTCTTAGATTGGAAGAATCAACATTGTGAAAGTGACTGTACTACCCAAAGCAATCTCCAGATTCATTGCAATCTCTATGAAATTACCAATGGCATTTTTTATAGAACTAGGACAAAAAATCTTAAAATTTGTATGGATACACGAAAGACCCTGAATAACCAAAGCAATCTAAATGGAGCTGGATGAATCAGGGCCCCTGACTTCAGACTATACTACAAAGCTACAGTAATCAAGACAATATGTTACTGGCACAGAAACAGAAATATAGATCAATGGAAAAGGATAGAAAGCCCAGATATAAACCCACGCACCTATGGTCAACTAATCTATGACAAAGGAGGCAAGGATATACAATGGAGAAAATACAGCCTCTTCAATAAATGGTGCTGGGAAAACTGGGCAGCTACATGTAAAAGAGTGAAATTAGAACACTCCCTAACAGCATACAAAAAATAACCTCAAAATGGATTAAAGACCTAAATCCATTTTAGGTCTTAGGTCTAAAGACCTAAGACTGGACACTATAAAACCTTAGAGGGAAACATAGGAAGAACACTCTTTGACATAAATCACAGCAAGATCTTTTTTGATTCACCTCCTAGAGTAATGGAAATAAAAACAAAAATAAACAAACAGGACCTAATGAAACTTAAACTCTTTTGCACAGCAAAGGAAACTACAAAGAAGATGAAAAGACAACCCTCAGAATGGGAGAAAATATTTGCAAACGAATCAGCAGACAATGGATTAATCTCCAAAGTATATAAACAGCTCATGCAGCTCAATATTAAAAAAAACAAACAACCCACTCAAAAAATCGGCAGAAGACCTAGACATTTCTCCAAAGAAGACATACAGATGGCCAAGAAGCACATGAAAAGCTGCTCAACATCACTAATTATTAGAGAAATGCAAATCGAACCTACAATACGGTATCACCTCACACCAGTTAGAATGGGCATCATCAGAAAATCTACAAAGAAGAAATGCTAGAGAGGGTGTGGAGAAATGGGAACCCTCTTGCAGTGTTGGTGGGAATGTAAATTGATACAGCCCCTATGGAGAACAGTATGGAGGTTCCTTAAAAAACTAAAAATAGAACTACCATATGACCCAGCAATCCCACTACTGGGCATATACCCAGACAAAACCATAATTCAGAAAGACACATGCCCTCCAGTGTTCACTGCAGCACTATTTACAATAGCCAGGTCATGGAAGCAACCTAAATGCCCATCGACAGACGAATGGATAAATAAGATGTGGTACATATATACAATGAAATATTAGCCATAAAACGGCACGAAATTGGTTTATTTGTATAGACGTGGATGAATTTAGAGATTGTCATACAGCGTGAAGTAAGTCAGAAAGAGAAAAACAAATATCGTTTATTAACTCATATATGTGGGACCTAAGAATGGTACAGATGAACTGGTTTTCAGTGAAGAAATTGAGACACGGATGTAGAGAACAAATGTATGGACACCAAAGTGGGAAAGCAGTGGCAGCGGGGTGGTTGTGGGATGAATTGGGAGATTGGGATTGACATATATACACTGATATGTATAAAATGGATGCCTAATAAGAACCTACTGTAGAAAAAAATAAAATAAAATTCAAATAAAAAATACAAGGAGCCCTGTACAAGTTTGTCAAAATTCCTCAATCTGTAGCATTAAAAGGGTGAAATTTCTTGTATGTAAATTAAACCTGTATAAATGTAACTTGAAAAAATCTGAAAAAGAAATAAAATCTCTCTTACCTTAAAAAAAAAAGAAGACGACACTCGTTTTCTTGTATATGTTTAGTTAGGTTAGAGATTGTCTGGTTCAGAGGAACATTATGGTGATACCACAGCAGGCAATCAGGTAAGCATTCATTCCTTGGTGCACAAGGATGACAATAAAGGAGTCTAGTTTCTCCCTGTGTGTCATTGAGGGATACAGGTCACATCTGTCCTGTCCTCACTCACACTTTAAGCCCTATAAGTGCAGAACAGCTAGACTATGAGTGGATTAGAAGGTTGGTTGAAAACATTATATATTTTTACATGAAAGCATTATTATCACATCTCACAATGTTATTTGCAGAATTTACTTATTCAATCTTAGGTACATGTACTACATAATAAGCCAATGAGCTATCACAATGTAGAGGAAAAATGAGGTGCAGATTTATCAAATTTTTAGAAAGTCTCTGAATTAAATTGGACAACAGTATGTTGTTGCATTTGGAAGTTAAGAAAAAGGAAAGCCTACACTTCAGCAGAACCATTCTCAGACATAGTTAGAGGAATCTGAGTCTGAAACACACAGAAAAGAAAGAAACAGAGATCAGGTAGCAGCCAAAATATAATTAGGGCCAGCCTGGGATATATTTTCCATGCGACGCTTCTACTGATTTTGAGGTCTACTCTTTTGGTTGTGATTTTTAAGATTTTCCTTGAGTTTCTTCTTTTTCCTAAATCATTTTACTTTGGTTTAAAAAAATGTGGTAAAAGAGTAAGTGAAATGAAAAATGAGAAACAGCCTGCCATGCTCTCTGCACTGTAATTTGTTCTGGGATTTCGGTTTCCTTAAAAATGCTCCTTTAGTCAAGGATTCATTCATTCTTCTTAGCTAACTTTAAGTAATTTTCTGCATTTCATGGAGACAGATCTGAAAGTGTAAGCACTTCTTCACATTGACTGCAGTGTGTGTGCCTGCTGACTCAGTTACCACCCCCCACACAACTGTTGAAATCTCGAATAAAAGTAAGACACTCAGGATAATAAATTAGCACGTTTAAAGCACAGGTTTACTCCAAAGTACTGTGCTCCATTATTGTCAACTAATTAAATTGGGAGGGGGCTATTAAAAATCTATTATTTTCATAAAGTATTATTAGATAAAAAACTTCAAAGCCATTTCCCATGGTGTGGCCCAAGATTCTTGAACTCCAGAGATAGTTTAGAGCTAAAACTGGATACAAGTAAGTAATAAGATGCATTTTATAGTGTTAGTCTCTGCATAGTCTTTTTTCTGGTGGGTGATCTCCTATATATGATGTTCAGCTTTTATCTTAAAATTGAACTCCAGGGCTTCCCTGGTGGCGCGGTGGTTGAGAGTCCGCCTGCCGATGCAGGGGACACGGGTTTGTGCCCTGGTCCGGGAGGATCCCACATGCCACGTAGCGGCTGGGCCTGTGAGCCATGGCCGCTGAGCCTGCGCTTCTGGAGCCTGTGCTCCGCAACGGAAGAGGCCACAACAGTGAGAGGCCCGCGTACCGCAAAAAAAAAAAAAAAAAAATTGAACTCCAGCTAAGTGTTTAAGAAGGATGAAAAAAAATGTTGATCTCATTCTTTGATCACCTAAGATTTGAAACAAGTGCGTAAGCATCACAGAGAAACCACAAATCATAACTCAGATAAGATGGCAGGGGTAGCAGTGGCATCGTTTTGAATCTTCACAAATAAGTCCTTGCACAAATGTAGAAAGAGCAATTTGAACAACAAAACTATATAGTACCTAACCCACACCCATTGTATACCACAAAATGACATCATCAGCTATCTTCCCAGACTCCAAACTGTGAGGTGTGTGTGTTTGGAGGGAGAGGTAGGTGCTGTCAAACCACTAATAGAAGAAAGGGCACATCATTCTGGCAACTATGTTAGAGGAACTGAATAGCAGAGAAATGGATTCATGAACTAGAAAACCAAGAATAAAATAAGCAAATCAATACCCCAAATTGAAGTGATCCTAACAGCCTGAAAGCACAGCTGGACATTCTGGAAACAGCAGGTAAAACTGGGAGAGGATTTCACTACACCTTTTGCTGGGAGTAAAGAGAATCTTGGAAAAGTTGAATGGTGTGGGTGTGATCTGAGCCCTGTGAATTTTGCATACTCAAAGTTCAAGCTTCCTTCCAAGTCAAAGCTTGAAATTAAAAATAAACAAACGACAACAACAAAATGGAGATGTTACATGCCAGGAAAGTGATTGCTCACACAAAAGGGAAGTGAAAAGCAGGAGAGGAACATCTCAGAAAGCAAAAGTGCATTTAACGATTAATTGATTCTTTTCACCAATCCCACATTTCAGCTCAGCGTTCTAGCTATGTTAGAGTTGACAACATGAGAAATGTTTTTTTCTTGACCAGGATTTGCCTGGATATCATATGTTGGAAAAAGTTGTCTTGCTCTTTACCTTTTTTTCTAAACTAACATTATTATTTTGAGATCATTGTAAATTCACACACAGTTATAACAAATAACACAGAGACTCTTTGTACCATTTATCCAGTTTTCTCAAAGACAATACCTTGCAAATCTATAGTATGATATCACAGAGAGGAAAATGACATTAATATAGTCAAAGAACAGTTGCCTTTTAATTGTGACATCCACTTCCAACCTACGCCATCCTCTTCTTAACTCATAGCCACCACTAATTTGTTCTACATTCTGTAAGTTTGTCAATTCAAGGATGTTGCAGGAACGGCATCATGTAGAGTGTAACCTTTGGGATTATCTCTTTTGCACTACAGTTCTTCAAGTTGCTGTGTGTATCATTACTCCTTTTTTTTAACATCTTTCTTGGAGTATAATTGCTTTACAATGCTGTGTTAGTTTCTGTTTAATAACAAAGTGAATCAGTTATACATATAATATATCCCCATATCTCCTCCCTCTTGCATCTCCCTCCCACCCTCCCTATCCCACCCCTCTAGGTGGTCACAAAGCACCAAGATGATCTCCCTGTGCTATGTGGCTGCTTCCCGCTAGCTATCTATATTCTACATGTGGTAATGTATATATGTCCATGCCACTCTCTCACTTCGTCCCAGCTTACCCTTCCCCCTCCCCATGTCCTCAGGTCCCTTCTCTACTTTTGTGTCTTTATTCCTGTCCTGTCCCTAGGTTCTTCAGAACCTTTTTTTTTTTTTTTTAAGATTCCATATATATGTGTTAGCATACGGTATTTGTTTTTCTCTTTCTGACTTACTTCACTCTGTATGACAGATTCTAGGTCCATCCACCTTACTACAAATAACTCAATTTCGTTTCCTTTCATGGCTGAGTAATATTCCATTGTATATATGTGCCACATCTTCTTTATTCATTCATCTGTTGATGGACACTTAGGTTGCTTCCATGTCCTGGCTATTGTAAATAGTGCTGCAATGAACACTGTGGTACATGACACTTTTTGAATTATTATTTTCTCAGGATATATACCCAGTAGTGGGACTCCTGGGTCATATGGTAGTTCTACTTTTAGTTTTTTAAGGAAACTCCATATTGTTCTCCATAGTGGCTGTATCAGTTTACATTCCCACCAACAGGGTAGGAGGGTTCCCTTTTCTCCACACCCTCTCCAGCATTTATTGTCTGTAGACTTTTTGATGATGGCCATTCTGACTGGTGTGAGGTGATACCTTATTGTAATTTTTATATGCATTTCTCTAATGATTAGTGATGCTGAGTATCCTTTCATGTGTTTGTTGGCAATCTGTATCTCTTCTTTGGAGAAATATCTATTTAGGTCTTCTGCCCATTTTCGGATTGGGTTTGTTTCTTTGAATTGAGCTGCATGAGCTTCTTGTATATTTTGGATATTAATCCTTTGCCAGTTGCTTCGTTTGCAAATATATTCTCCTATTATGAGGGTTGTCTTTCCATCTTCTTTATGGCTTCCTTTGCTGTGCAAAAGCTTTTAAGTTGTATTAGGTCCCATTTGTTTATTTTTGTTTTTATTTCCATTTCTCTAGGAGGTGGGTCAAAAATAATCTTGCTGTGATTTATGTTATAGAGTGTTCTGCCTAGGTTTTCCTCTAAGCTTTGACAGTGTCTGGCCTTACATTTAGGTCTTTAATCCATTTTGAGTTTATTTTTGTGTATGGTGTTAGGGAGTGTTGTAATTCCATTCTTTTATGTAGCTGTCCAGTTTTCCCAGCACCACTTACTGAAGAGGCTGTCTTTTCTCCATTGTATTCTCTTGCCTCCTTTATCAATGAAAAGGTGACCATACGTGTGTGGGTTCATCTCTGGGCTTTCTATCCTGTTCCATTGATCTATATTTCTTTTTTTTTTTTTAATATTTTTAATTAATTTATTTATTTATGGCTGTGTTGGGTCTTTGTTTCTGTGCGAGGGCTTTCTCTAGTTGCGGCAAGCGGGGGTCACTCTTCATCGCGGTACACGGGCCTCTCACTATCGCTGCCTCTCTTGTTGCCAAGCACAGGCTCCGGACGCGCAGGCTCAGTAATTGTGGCTCACGGGCCCAGTTGCTCCACGGCATGTGGGATCTTCCCAGACCAGGGCTCAAACCCGTGTCCCCAGCATTGGCAGGCAGACTCTGAACCACTGCGCCACCAGGGAAGCCCCATTGATCTATATTTCTGTGTTTGTACCAGTGCCATACTGTCTTGATTACTGTAGCTTTGTATTATAGTCTGAAGTCTGGGAGCCGGATTCCTTCAGCTCCGTTTTTCTTTCTCAATATTGCTTTGGCTCTTCGTGGTCTTTTGTGTTTCCATACAAATTGTGAAATTTTTTCTTCTAGTTCTGTGGAAAATGTCATTGGTAGTTTGATAGGGATTGCATTGAATCTGTAGATTGCTTTGGGTAGTATAGTCATTTTCACAATGTTGATTCTTCCAACCCAAGAACATGGTATATCTCTCCATCTGTTGGTATCATCTTTAACTTCTTTCATCAGTGTCTTATAGTTTTCTGCATACAGGTCTTTTGTCTCCTTAGGTACATTTATTCCTAGGTATTTTATTCATTTTGTTGCAATGGTAAATGGGAATCTTTCCTAAATTTCTCTTTCAGATATTTCATCATTAATGTATAGGAATGCAAGAGATTTTAATGCACTAATTTTGTATCCTCTAGTTTACCAAATTCATTGATTAGCTCTAGTAGTTTTCTGGTAACATCTTTAGGATTCTCTATGTATAGTATCATGTCAGTGGCAAACAGTGACAGTTGTATTCTTCTTTTCTGATTTGTATTCCTTTTATTTCTTTTTCTTCTCTGATTGTTGTGGCTAAAACTTCCAAAACTATGTTGAATAATAGTGGTGAGAGTGGGCAACCTTGTCTTGTTCCTGATCTTAGAGAAAATGGTTTCAGTTTTTCACCATTGAAAATGATGTTGTCTGTGGGTTTATCATATATGGCCTTTATTATGTTGAGGTAAGTTCCCTCTATGCCTACTTTCTGGAGAGTTATTATCATAAATGGGTGTTCAATTCTGTTGAAAGCTTTTTCTTCATCTATTGAGATTATCATATGGGTTTTATCCTTCAGTTTGTTAATATGGTGTATCACATTGATTGATTTGTATATATTGAATATTCCTTGAATTCTTTGGAGAAACCCCACTTGATCATGGTGTATGATCCTTTTAATGTGCTGTTGGATTCTGACTGCTGGTATTTTGTTGAGGATTTTTGCATCTATGTTCATCAGTGATATTGGCCTGTAGTTTTCTTTGTGACATCTTTGTCTGGTTTTGGTATCAGGGTGATGGTGGCCTTTTAGAATGAGTTTGGGAGTGTTCCTCCCTCTGTTATATTTTGGAAGAGTTTGAGAAGGATAGGTGTTAGCTCTTCTCTAAATGTTTGATAGAATTCGCCTGTGAAGCCATCTGGTCCTGGGTTTTTGTTTGTTGGAAGATTTTTCATCACAGTTTCAATTTCAGTGCTTGTGATTGGTCTGTTTATATTTTCTATTTCTTCTTGGTTCAGTTTCAGAAGACTGTACTTTTCTAAGAATTTGTCTATTTCTTCCTGGTTGTCCATTTTATTGGCATAGAGTTGCTTGTAGTAATCTCTCATGATCCTTTGTATTTCTGCAGTGTCAGTTGTTACTTCTCCTTTTTCATTTCTAATTCTGTTGATTTGAGTCTTCTCCTTTTTTTCCTGATGAGTCTGGATAATGGTTTATCAATTTTGTTTATCTTCTCAAAGAACTAGCTTTTAGTTTTAATAATCTTTGCTATTGTTTCCTTTATTTCTTTTTCATTTATTTCTGATCTGATCTTTATGATTTTTTTCCTTCTGCTAACTTTGGGTTTCTTTTGTTCTTCTTTCTCTAATTGCTTTAAGTGTAAGGTTATGTTGTTTGTTTGAGATGTTTCTTGTTTCTTGAGGTAGGATTGTATTGTTCGAAAATTCCCTCTTAATATTGCTTTTGCTGCATCCCACAGGTTTTGGGCCATTGTGTTTTCATTTTTATTTGTTTCTATATATTTTTTGATTTCCTCTTTGATTTCTTCAGTGATCTCTTGGTTATTTTGTGGCATGTTGTTTAGCCTCCATGTGTTTATATATTTCACACTTTTATTTTTCTGTAATTGATATCTAGTCTCATAGCATTGTGGTCAGAAAAGATACTTGATACAATATCAATTTTCTTAAATTTACCAAGGTTTGATTTGTGACGCAACATATGATCTATCCTGGAGAATGTTCCATGAGTTCTTGAGAAGTGTATTCTGTTGTTTTGGGATGGAATGTCCTATAAATATCAGTCAAGTCCATTTTGTTTTATATCAGTTAAAGCTTGTGTTTCCTAATTTATTTTCATTTTGGATGAGTGTTCATTATTGAAAGTGGGGTGTTAAAGTCCCCTGCTATTATTGTATTACTGTCGATTTCCCGTTTTATGGCTGTTACCATTTGCCTTATGTACTGAGGTGCTCCATTGTTGGGTGCATAAATAATTACAATTGTTATATCTTCTTCTTAGATTGACCCCTTAATCATTATGTAGTGTCCTTCTTTGTCTCTTGAAACAGTCTTTATTTTAAATCCTATTTTTTCTGTTATGAGAATTGCTACTGCAGCTTTCTTTTGATTTCCATTTGCATGGAATATCTTTTTCAATCACTTACAGTCTGTATCTGTCCCTAGGTCTGAAGTGGATCTCTTGTAGACAGCATATATATTGGTCTTGTTTTTGTATCCATTCAGCCTCTCTATGTCTCTAACTTGGAGCATTTAACCATTTACATTTAAGATAATTATCGATATGTATGTTCCTATTACCATTTTCTTAATTGTTTTGGGTTTGTCATTGTAGGTCTTTTCCTTCTCTTGTGTTTCCTGCCTAGAGAAGCTCCTTTAGCATTTGTTGTAAAGCTGTTTGGTGGTGCTGAATTCTCTTAGCTTTTACTTGTCTGTAAAGGTTTTAATTTCTCCATCAAATCTGACTGAGATCCTTGCTGGGTAGAGTATTCTTGGTTGTAGGGTTTTCCCTTTCATCCCTTTAAATCTGTCCTTCCACACCCTTCTGGCTTGCAGAGTTCCTGCTGAAAGGTCAGCTGTTAACCTTATGGGGATTCCTTTGTATGTTATTTGTTGCTTTTCCCTTGCTGCTTTTAATATTTTTTGTTTTTTTTTTTTTTTTTTTTGCGGTACGCAGGCCTTTCACTGTTGTGGCCTCTCCCACTGTCAAGCACAGTCTCCAGACACGCAGGCTCAGCAGCCATGGCTCACAGGCCTAGCCACTCTGCAGCATGCGGGATCTTCCCGGACCGAGGCACAAACCCACGTCCCCTGCATCAGCACGTGGACTCTCAACCACTGTGCCACCAGGGAAGCCCTTGGTATTTAATTTTTGATTGATCAATATGTGTCTTGGCATGTTTCTTTTTGTATTTATCCTGTATGGGACTCTCTGTGCTTCCTGGACTTGATTATTTGCTTTCCCATATTAGGGACGTTTTCAACTAGAATCTCTTCAAATATTTTCTCAGTCCGTTTCTTTTTCTCTTCTTCTTCTGGAACCCCTATAATTCGAATGTTGGTGCATTTACTGTTGTCCCAGAGGTCTCTGAGACTGTCCACAATTCTTTTCTTCTTTTTTCTTTATACTGGTCTGTGGTAGTTATTTCCACTATTTTATCTTCCAGGTCACTTATCCATTTTTCTGCCTCAGTTATTATGCTATTGATTCCTTCTAGAGAATTTTTAATTTCATTTATTGTGCTGTTCATCATTGTTTGTTTGCTCTTTAGTTCTTCTAGGTCCTTGTTAAACGTTTCTTTTATTTTCTCCATTCTATTTCCAAGTTTTTAGATCACCTTTATTATCACTACTCTGAATTCTTTTTCAGATAGACTGCCTATTTCCTCTTCATTTGTTTGGTCTGGTGGGTTTTTACCTGCTCCTTCATCTGTTGTGTGTTTCTCTGTCTTCTCATTTTGCTTAACTTACTGTGTTTGGGGTCTCCTTTTCGCAGGCTGCAAATGTGTAATTCCCATTGTTTCTGGTGTCTGTCCCCCAGTGGCTAAGGTTGGTTCAGTGGGTTGTGTAGGCTTCCTGGTGGAGGGGACTGGTGCCTGTGTTCTAGTGGATGAGGCTGGATCTTGTCTTTCTGGTGGGCAGGACCATGTCCGGTGCTGTGTTTTGGGGTGTCTGTGAACTTCTTATGATTTTAGGCAGCCTCTCTGCTAATGGGTCAGGTTGTGTTCCTGTCTTTCTAGTTGTTTGGCATGGAGTGTCCAGCACTGGAGCTTTCTGTTCGTTTAGTGGAGCTGGGTCTTAGCATTGAGACAGAGTTCTCTGGGAGAGCTCTCGCCATTGATATTACGTGGGGCTGGAAGGTCTATGGTGGTTCAATGTCCTGAACTCAGCTCTCTCACCTCAGAGGCTCAGGCCTGACACCTGGCTGGAGCACCAAGACCCTGTCAGCCACATGGTTTGGGGGAAGTCTGAGGTCTTCTGCCTGCATTCAGTCGGTGTTCTGTAGGCGTTGTTCCACATGTAGATGTATTTCAGATGTATTTGTGGGGAGGAAGGTGATCTCCACGACTTACTCCTCTGCCATCTTGAAGGTCCTTCCCAGTGCTATACTTAACCAGTAAATATAGCACCTCCACAAAACAATTTAAAATTCATGTTCGAATAAGCTATAATATTTTGCAGGTTCATTGAGTGATTTCTTTAGAAAAGTGTACCTTATATTGGAAAAGATGGCTATGATAAAAATATAAATGGAAAGTAAGTGAAGTTAAATAATAACCATTTTGAAACAAATCTCGTATTAAATTTATGTAGATAAGCTCTGGTTTTGCCTACTCTGGCAAAATGCAGTGCAGACTTGCAACTGTATCTATAAATCATATCAATAATTGTATTATTCAGTATTTAAAAGCCCTTTTTTCTCTAAATTTTATAGATCATTATTCTTTCTTATTGTTCACTGCATTCTCAAATAAATCTATGCAATAAAAGCTTATCATTTTGTAGTATAAATTTAAATATAAAAAAAAACACCGTGTGGTATTTACAGAAAGAGAAAGGAAAATGTACCTATACCAGAAGAATCAAGGAGGTTGTTACATGAAAAGTCCTATGATAGCTAGAGGTCGACCAGCTTTCCTGAAAACATGGGGGCTACAGTTTAATAA
This sequence comes from Tursiops truncatus, assembly GCF_011762595.2. Taxonomy (NCBI): domain Eukaryota; kingdom Metazoa; phylum Chordata; class Mammalia; order Artiodactyla; family Delphinidae; genus Tursiops; species Tursiops truncatus. The sequence continues at coordinate 79,309,550 of NC_047046.1, read as the reverse complement.
TGAAACACTGAGAAGCTTCAATAGTTCAAATACTTACTAGAGTCATCACAGTATTGTAAAGAATCCTGTACTAACCAAGGTTATAGGAAAAATCTACCTCAGAACTAAACATTTATTAAATGGTAAGGCAGGAAAGAACAAGGATATGGGCTAGATTTAATGAGATCCTGAAAGTATGAATTGTACTCTGTTTAAACTATAAGCTATGTTGAAATGTTATTCCGTGTCTTCTCTGTTTAACAGATCAGACAGACTCAAGATCACAACACCAGAGTGTAGCAGAGAAAATGACTGCAGTTATGAAGGTGGGGTTACCTGAATGAAAAACATCTTACTGGGCTTCTGTCCATGTCCTGTCCCCAGGGGGTTGACTCACATGTCAAATGAGAGTCGAGTCACTGGACAGTAATAGTGCAGGTGCAGGATTCTGGAATTATACTATAAATTTCTCTTTGGTTTCTGCCTTTCAGTGAATTCTCTTGATTCCCAGAAGAAGGTAAGTCACTAGAAATCTCAGAAACCCAGTGGATACTCCATATTGATGTACTCTGACTCAGATTGTTAACACAAACTTTTCAGACTTATAAAGCACTGATGCATAAACCAGCATAGCTAATCATGACCTTGTAGCACAAATTCAGCAGTAAAACAGTCAGACTGTCTCGGTTCAAGCTTCAGCCTGACAACTTACTAGCAAGTTACTTAAAGACTCTGTCTTGATTTACAAACTAGTTAACAATAGGAATAATAGCATCTACCTTAGTCAATGCTGCGTCAATAAACTAATATGTATAAAACACTAATTACAGTGTTTGGCACACAGCAAACATAAACTACACAAACAGTGATGATTTAGGGTTTGAGAAATTAGTGTAAATTATTAGCAGAAATAATATAGTAATACCTGGACAATTAGAATTAAGTAGTTTGGTTCATCTTTTTCCTGTAGTCAATTTCACTGGCAAAATTTTGAAAATTATCATGTTTTTGTTTGCTGAATAATGACTTATAAACAAGCTACATTTCATATCTTTCAGATTTTTAAAAAATTAAGTCTTGTGAACCAGTTGAGCTAACTTCCTCTGATAAGAAATCTTTAAAAATTGGGAGAAAATAATATCAGTTTTATTTCTACAATATCTGGAAATACTGACATCCTTCTTTTCCTATAATTAGAGACAAAAATACTAGCTTACGCAAAAACTCTATCTTAAGAAACCCTATTCTTCTATTTACGTACTGCTGTTCATTTAAAACCTCTAAGCCTGGGACTTCTATAGACAGGCAGGCTTTGTGCTACTGGGTCACATCATGGAATGAATTCCATGAGGATGAATTGGAAAATACTATTAAATCTATTCTCTATGTTGCATGCTAGTTGTTTACATTCCTATTTATGTTAACTACTGAATAAAACATAAATAGTTCATTGCACAGTACGGGTTTTGTCATTCTCAACAAATATTTTGTAGTTCTTAAAGATTCCTTAGTTAATGAAGCCTTCATGTATTGCTACATATATATATATAGGACATCTGATAGGACCTCAATTAATGATCACAATTTTATCTTCCAGGTCACTTAGCCATTCTTCTGCCTCAGTTATTCTGCTATTGATCCCATCTAGAGTATTTTTCATTTCATTCCCTAACACCATACACAAAAATAAGCTCAAAATGGATTAAAGACCTAAATGTAAGGCCAGACACCATCAAACTCTTAGAGGAAAATATAGGCAGAACACTCTATGACATAAATCACAGCAAGATCCTTTTTGACCCACCTCCTAGAGAAATGGAAATAAAAACAAAAATAAACAAATGGGACCTAATGCAACTTCAAAGCTTTTGCACAGCAAAGGAAACCATAAACAAACCAAAAGACAGCCCTCAGAATGGCAGAAAATATTTGCAAATGAAGCAACTGACAAAGGATTAATCTCCAAAATTTATAAGCTCATGCAGGTCAATAACAAAAAACAACCCAATCCAATAATGGGCAGAAGACCTAAATAGACATTTCTCCAAAGAAGATATACAGACTGCCAACAAACATATGAAAGAATGCTCAACATCACTAATGATTAGAGAAATGCAAATCAAAACTAAAATGAGACATCATCTCACACCAGTCTGAATGGCCATCATCAAAAAATCTAGAAACATTAAATGCTGGAGAGGGTGTGGAGCAAAGGGAACCCTCTTGCACTGCTGGTGGGAATGTGAATTGATACAGCCACTGTGGAGAACAGTATGGAGGTACCTTAAAAAACTACAAATAGAACTACCATATGACCCAGCAATCCCACTACTGGGCATATACCCTGAGAAAACCATAATTCAAAAAGAGTCATGTACCACAATGTTCATGGCACCTCTATTTACAATAGCCAGGAGATGGAAGCAACCTAAGTGTCCATCATCGGATGAATGGATAAAGAAAATTGGCACATATATACAATGGTATATTACTCAGCCATAAGAAGAAACTGAATTGAGCTATTTGTAATGAGGTGGATAGACCTAGAGTCTGTCATACAGAGTGAAGTAAGTCAGAAAGAGAGAGACAAATACCGTATGCTAACACATATATATAGAATTTAAGGAAAGAAAAATGTCATGAAGAACCTAGGGGTAAAACAGGAATAAAGACACAGACCTACTAGAGAATGGACTTGAGGATATGGGGAGGGGGAAGGGTAAGCTGTGACAAAGCGAGAGAGTGGCATGGACATATATACACTACCAAACGTAAGGTAGATAGCTAGTGGGAAGCAACTGCATAGCACAGAGAGATCAGCTCGGTGCTTCGTGATCGCCTGGAGGGGTGGGATAGGGAGGGTGGGAGGGAGGGAGACACAAGAGGGAAGAGATATGGGAACATATGTATATATATGTGATTCATTTTGTTGTAAAGCAGAAACTAACACACCATTGTAAAGCAATTTTACTCCAATAAAGATGTTAAAAAAAATTAATGATCACATTCAAAATTCTTGCACCTGAGTGATCAAAGGTTTTTTTGGTCACCTCACTTCTGTATACTCTCCAGTGTTGGAGATCCCCACCTTTTAGACACTCCTTCCTTGAAGGGTATAAAGAGAATATGAAGATGTCAAAGTTTTGCTTCCACAGCCTTCTTTATCATGACATTGCCAGCCTGAGATGTGGGTTCAGAAACCCCCGCCTGACTCAGCCGAACAGCCTTCTGGTGAGGAGGGGGGATAGGGCAGGACCTGCTCTGCACTCAAGGTGGCAGCAGTGGTGGCTCCTGCTGGAGCAGTTCTCTGAGGGGCACCCAGTCCCCAAGCTGCCCGAGCCCTCAGAGCTGCCAGTCAGTCGCTGAGACTGGACCATTTGGTTACAGCAGCATCAAGGGCCCTGCTCTGGGATGTGACATTGGACCTTGCTTCTCATTCGGTTCCCCTGAGCCTTAGCTCTCCTACCCTCCCAGATACTGTGAACTATGCAAAATCCTAATAACAAATTCCATTTCTCCCCTAAATTATTGAGACGTGGCTTGGGGTGCCTCTCATCAAGGACACATACTAATCCACTAGCTGAGCATGTGCCTCCTGAATGTAGCTGTTCTCACCTGGGCAGGTGATTCATGGCACTCACTGCATTCTCACTTGTTTCAACAGTTGGTACACTTTTCTATATTTTAGTATCTATGAAAGCTATCCACCAACCTTGTCTCGGACCTCATTCTGCTAGGAGCCTTATTATTATTAATTAAGCTTTCTGGTCATTCTTATATAAGAAAGAAATGCTCTGGATACATATATTCAGGTTATTCTTTTTCATAGTCTCCGACCTCCTGTGGAGATTGTGTGAATCAGTCCCCCCAGAACGAATCAAACCGAGGACACTTAAAAGACTGAAGGACACGAGGACATCTCTGCATGTCCAGTAAGTAATCCTTCTGGAGTCAGCCTGCCTGTTGATGGCTTCTTCCAAACCTTATCAGAACTATCTCCTGTCTCCCTCTGCTCTGTTCTATACAAATATGGAGATTTTTCTGACTGTTCTGCTGAAGATCATAATTACCATGTTATCATGACATTCAGTTTATCAGAACAGTGGGTAACTTTGGATACAGGTCCATGATGAGAAGTGACGAAATATTTCCTCTCACATTAGAATATACTGAGCCTGAAGCTAGGTCTGCTGGGATCAAGACTTGCTGCCCTATGTGTCTGCACTAGAAGGACCTTCTAAGCATTCAGCACAATGATTGAAAATAGAACCAAATCACATTATACAATTTTAGAACACTGTGAGCAATGAAAAGAATTTGCAATCTCCCCAGAGAAGAAAAAAAAAGATTAATGAAAAGTTTAAAGAATCAGAATGGACTCAGTCTTCTAAATAGTAACACTGGAAGACAGAAATCCAAGAGCAAATTATTTCCAGCCGAAGTTTTTCAACACGTCATTAAGGTCAGAGTTAACACAGAGGATCTGTGAGATGTTTCTTACAAAAAAAAGAAATAGAGTATTTAATACATGTGAACAAATTTTCATACGTGAAAATATATCTTGAATTAGCAATAAATAAATAGAAAACTAAACATGCAAACATACTACAACCATAGCAAAACAAGACAATAATTAGTTCCAGTCAAAACACATGGTTGTGCAGGAAAGGAAAAGCAGCAGTGATTACTACATGGCTCAAAAAAAGAACATTTACATAATTATATTAATACAAACACTGAATCCTCATATAACAACATTTAAGATCCAGTGAGAGATGTTATTTACCACTAAGCATTGGTACTGCCAATCCAGGTATTCAGGGCTGTGTCCACTCTGATTGGCCAGAACAAGGGCTGTACCTGTGATTAAGTATTTTGACCATCAGCTCTGAATATGCAGCACAGGAAGATATGGCACAGACCTGGGAATGGACAGGCATGGGAGGGGGGTCGTAATGAAGGAGAGCTAATCCTCATCTTTCAAATTAGTTAGTAAGCATTGTCTGCAAGTGGGAAGTTGAGGTACTTGAATATAAGCATACTATTTTAAAAATATGTCCAGAAAAATGGAAAAACATATGAGAAAGGAGACACAGGGAAACTGTTATTTTTGACATTAAAAAAAAGTTTATAGTAAAAACTCAAGTTTTTTTTAACTCTTTAAAACACATGCTTATATAATTTTTATATTAAGATAAACTCTAAAGGTTTCATGTCTTGAATGTCCATATTATTAGACTGCAATATTACTATGTGTTGGATTAGATCTCAAATTTTAAAATAGAGAATAATTTGGTTTGGAGACTTCCCTTTAAAACAAACCCTCAAGATGTAAGGACGAAATCAAATAAGCAATAAAAAACAAAAAAGCCACAACCACAGTTACCAATGTTTGCTCATTTGTATACTTGTTCTTTCCCGTCTCTTTTTCACACACACATACACATCCATATACACGCGCACACACACAGATCTGATAGGTATATAAAAGGAAGCAAGGGATTAAACTGATACAAAATTCCATACTATAGGATGACATTCACTTTACATTGGAGGGTTGCATATTTGATGCCAATATTTTTATTAATACTTGCTACTTTAAAAGAAATAGCTAAATAGTTACACACATCATGTTGCCCATGAGATTCTGAAATAAGAAAAAAAGAAAGAAAGAAAGAAAGAAGAAAGAAAGGAAAGAAGGAAGGAAGGAAGAAAGAAAAAGAAAGAAGGAAAGGAAAAGAAAGGAAAGAGGACAAGCAGAAGGGACCTGCGTTTTGCTTCCTAGTAAAGTTCAGTGAAGATGGAAAAATTTCAGAGAAAAAGCCCCCTGAGTATTGTACCCAGGAAGACAGCATCTTCCACAATTTCATATTGGATCCAAGTAGACAGGACCTTAAAGGGTCACCGAACTCCCCCAACCTCCATGGCCCAGGAGCAGCCGATGATCTATGTGTGCACAAAAGGAGCAGGGAAGCACAGAAGGAGCTACCGCCTGGAAGCGGGTGTGCCGACGGGGCTCAAAAGGAGTTTGTGGGGTCTGTGGGAAGCAGTCACGGAGCAGTCCTGACCAGGTGTTGGGTGAACAGAGGCTGGATGACCTCTACACCAGACATCTACACCCTCTGTGCCTGCTGTACAGCAGAGGTGCTGGAGCAGCCACAGGACTTAACTGAAACCCTAAGAAAACTGAAACTAAGATAACATTACTGCTTATCCGGAAAAAGGGATTCAGTGTATAAATTAATATGTTTAGGGAAACTAGTTTTATTTGTATTTGTGACATGACTACTGAATATGTATATGTATTCATATACATACATATACCATATCACACATATACTAAATATGTATTATGTGTGTATACATATACACACATATACACATAATACATATATGTATTTGAGTGAAGATATATTATGTATATGTGTGTATACATAGGTATATAAATATGTCTATACATTTTTATAGACTGAATGTTTGCATTCCCCCCCCCCCCGCCACAATGTGATGATTTGGGGAGGTGACTAGGTCATAAGGATGGAGTCTTTGTGAGTGGGATTAGTGCCTTTCTAAAAGAGACCTCTGAGTCTCTTGATTTTTCCACCACGTGTGGAGACAAGGAGAAGACGGCATCTATGCACCATATGCCAACTCCTGGATCTTAAACTTCCCAACCTCCGGAACTGTGAGAAATAAGTATTTATTGCTTAAGCCACCCAGGCTATGGAATTTTTGTAATAGCAACCCGAATGAACTAAGACATATATATTCCATATAATTTTCATTTTTAATTATGTATTCAAAAATTAAATGTTGAAAAATGTGAGATCAATTTATTTTAATTTCCAAGGGACTATTAACACAAATGAAAAATAGTGATAATTATATTGCACAATCAGAAAACATAGATGAGTCATAGAAATGTGTCCATATTTAAGCAGAAAATATATGAAATTGCTAAAATAACACTAAAAATGTCCAGGAAAACAAATCCTATAATAAATTTGCATACATTTTTGAAAAGATATTTTAAAGTGACTTCAAGAACATATTCTCTTTTAGAACACTTTGCAGTCACTTTAAAATAATAGAATTATATATAGACCCTAAAATATCTTTCTAAAATCTCAGCATTAAGAGAAGGAATGCAAAAATAAGCATCAAGTCCAATCCCATCTTTTTATATATTTTTTCTTGGAATTATAATGATTTGTTTGCAACACAAGTATTAACTTGCATCAATTCTGCCTTAATCTGGTCACTGTCTATTTGCCAAATGATCCTGAGCTCAATGGTTTTCACTGTGACCCTCACTAAAATGTCCCTGCTCGCCTGTGTGTACCTAAGATCCCTTCGGCACAAACTTGGATCAATCACAACTCACCACTTTGGAACCCAGGGTTCTTATAAGCGCTTGAATCCACGTTTAAATCACATGTATCATCTAATCAATAAGACAACACTATCAAGGTAAAAGAATGTGACAGAGTCCTCTGAAGCGCAGGACCAGAGTCAGAGCCAAAGCTTTTCAGAGCTTGATTTATGGGCTTCCAACAATCTTCTGATTGAAGAGAAGAGTATAGCCTCTATGAGACTACAGGAATGCAAAAATAGAGAATTCTGAGTATTTAAGAATACTCATTGCCATATTCATCTGATTCTTAGAATTTTCTCCACAGAATTCTAAAACTTCATGTTTGATGAGTCCATTTAATATGGGAGAGGTTTTTTTTTTTCCAAAAGTTACTAAAGTTTCCATCTTTCATTCTGTATTTTCCTAATCCACTCATACTTCAATCTCTTAGATGATGACTTTGTATCTTACCTTCTCTATTTAAATACCTAATACCTTCTCATCTAAGCTTATTCTCACATATAACTGGGTCTCGCTTCACTAAGCAAATAAGAGCAATCAGAAGAGAACATCCATAGGCTCTTAACATCACAATACCCACCTCCCAGGCTCGCCGTCCATGAATCCTGCCATCAAACATATTAATCCAGATGCATTTTCCGCCACTGTCTAAAATTAAGCTTGAACTCTAGATACCATATTCCCTCCCACTTTTCCAAGCATATAATTCTGGATTCTCATGCATTGTCAAATTTTCTCAGCCAACTGAATGATTATCTTTAGCAACAAACATGTAATAATACCTCTGATCTCTCTCACAAAAGTCCTTTTATCTCCACATCTCCCTTCAGAAACTTCTCTAATTTCCTCCCAGGCACTGCAAAACTTCCAAAGAGCGTGAACTAGACTCACTCTAATTTCTCTCCCCCTACTTTCTCTTTAATCCATTTTAACCACATTTTGCCCCCACCATTCCACCAACACTTATGAAAAAATCTCCAGTGATGTTCACGTTGCTAAATCAAATGGTATATTTGGCGTCTTCATCTTAGTTGACTTACAAGTAGCATTTGAAGGCATGGTCCCTCAGTCCCCTCAGATACCCTTTTATAACTTGCATTCCAAAGTACCAATACTCTGATGTTTTTGTTACCGCATCTCCATTGATCCTTCTAAGTCTTTTTGGCTTATTCCCCCTTTATTCCTATCCCTCAAACATTGGAATGTCCCAGACCTACTTTCCCATATAGCCTTATTCTATTGGTTATCTTATTCTCATGGCTTTAATTCATATGCCAACAACTCCCAAATTTATATGTAGTGCCTGGGTCTCTCCCTGGCTGACATATGCAGGAGTGCACTCAGCATCTTTACTAGGATGTTTAATAATCATCTCAAAATTTTAACCACTGAATTAATCACCCCATTCCTCTGTCTCCCCAGTTAATAGCATTTCTATACCAGATGCTTAGACCAAAATGGTAATTGTATTCTCTTGTCTATATCATCAAACTATAACAATAATTCATCTTTTTATCCTCTCCTTTACTACCACACTAGACAAGGTTATGAACATCTTGTCTATTTTATCTTAATAGTTTTCTAGCTAATATCCCTGCTTCCTTTCTTCCCTTCTTACAGTCTACTCTTAATACAGAAACTAGAGTGACCTTTTTATAACATGTCAGACTGTCACTTCTCTGCTTAAAACCCTCCATGGTTTTTCATCTCATTAAGAGTAAAAGCCAAGTCTTCATATGGCGCATAAAGCCCTGAGTACCTGAACCTTCTAATCCCTTGACTCACCAGCTACTATTTACCCCTTGCTCACTCTCCAGCTGCACAGAATTCTTTGCTCCTTTGAACCTGGATACATGCCTCCCAGATAATCTGCACACCTGTTCCCTCATTTTCTTTACGTCTTTGCCCACAAGCGACCATTGTGATGAAGTCTAATATACCAACCTAGTTATAGCAGAAAAACTGAACATCTGCCCTTCCTGTATTCCTGCTTTACAGTTCTCAGTAGAAATGATCATCACTTGAAATGTACCATAATTACATATTTACTTTATGAGCCACTCTCTCACCTCAATAGACAGTGAGCTTCATGAGGTCATGGAACATTTATTGCATGAAAGAATAAAAAGCAGTTGTTAGAATGATGGTGCATTTTACAGTTAAGAGCACTTCAGAATAGGAGGAAATATAATAATTATTATGTCTCAAGTGTAGACTTTAGAGATTATTTTTGAACAATTTAGGAACTTGATCGAAAATATTCACATTATAATACAAATGGTTCTTCTTTTAAATAACTGCCTCTAATCTCAGCTAAGCCCTCAATGACATTCAAAAATATATCTTAGGACCCTGGTCACATCTCCATTCTTTTCCCCAGAGCAGCTATTCTTAACACTAGTCCTGTTAATTCACTCCTATTTTCTAAGTCACCTCACTCTCAGTAGGTGATCCTGGCTTGTACTTCAAAAAGAAAACAGTCATTAAAAGTGAACACAGCCTGGCAGCCTGAGGCTCTGCCTTGTCAGGAAGCTGTTTTGAGTTGCTAAAATCAACAGGGTGGGAGGGGAGCATAGATGAGAGACAGAGTTTTTTTTTCTTTCTAGTTATACTTAATGGAAGTAGAACACCTGTCATCCCCACAATTTCCGACAATCATTTCTTCCTTCACACTATCCGTATTGCTTCACCGGTATTATATACTTTGGATTATCCTCTTTTCTATCCGTCTTTTCTATTTTGTTGTTCAAATTTTCCAGGTTTGGCCATCGGTCATGTGGCCCTGTGACCTGTGATCTTTCATTTTCTCCTGTGCCCTGTTGACATTATGATAGTTTTTTTTTAGCACTTTCTTCCTTTTTGGCACTATAAGATGCTCCAGGTTTATCTTGGATATTCCTACCGTAGTCCTAGAACCAGCCATATCTCGAAGGAGTCCTATTTCCTTTTCAGGGAGAGAGCTACCATAAACCAAGATCTGGGTGATCCCAGCTGACAGAGCAAGGAAATATATGTGTGTACTAACCTGTGTACATATTATTATCTATAAATGTGTCTGTATGTAACCATCTGTGTGTGTATTAAGCAAAACATGACATCACACTGCTGTATCCAGCTCTAATCCACAACCATACGGGTCATTGTGGCCTCCTCCCTGGCTTACCTGTTATCTCCCACTCCAACACTGAGAACTCTGGTTTCTACCATCCTTCATCGGTTTACATAATTGTTCAATTTCAGAATACATGTATAGCAGTTTAAGAATTCTATCCATGCCCCAGTGGGAAATAACTTTGCCAAGTGGAATTATTATGTAATCTCCAAAATGCCTCTATGACTCAGTTTCCTCCTCTATAAAATGGAATAACAATCGTATCTATCTCATAGGATAATTACAAGTGTTAAAAGGTAAATATATATATAAAGTACTCAGTTTGGTGCCTGTCACATATCAAGTGTCCTGTAGTTATTGGCATTTGTTGTTTTGTTACTATTAAGTATTAACAGCACGTGTGTCTTCTAGCTCTGACTTTGCTGCATTTTACCATACTAAAACTTTTTTAAGATACAGGTATCTTGGACTTCCCTGGTGGCACAGTGGATAAGAATCTGCCTGCCAATGCAGGGGACACGGGTTCGAGCCCTGGCCCAGGAAGATCCCACATGCCATGGAGCAACTAAGCCCGTGTGCCACAACTACTGAGCCCACGTGCCACAACTACTGAAGCCTGTATGCCTAGAGACCGTGCTTTGCAACAAGAGAAGCCACCACAATGAGAAGCCCATGCACCGCAATGGTAGCCACTGCTTGCCACAACTAGAGAAAGCCTGCACACAGCAACAAAGACCCAACACAGTAAAAAAAAAAATATATATATATATATATATAAATTAATTTTTAAAAATACAGGTATCTTTATTGTTAAAAATGTGGACAATATACAATGGCCTTTCAAAGCTGATGTAAAAGAAAGCAAGAGCTTACTTACATAGGAAAATTGTATATTCTGTAGGTCTATTATAAAGTTCTGTGTCCATACCTATACATTTTAAGATATTTTAGTAATTGATAAAATTGCTATATTTGGGGGATAATTCAGCCCTATTTTTTAGAACAGTTGTATTCCTTTAAATAAAATCAATGTCCAGTCAACTAAACATGCCAGGTATGGTTGAGTCAATATTCCTTTCCTTTGACCTAGTTTTCCTCTAGCTTTCCTATTTATTTTATTCATGCTATAGATATAACATTAAAGATGAGATATTGGGGGCTTCCCTGGTGGCACAGTGGTTGAGAATCTGCCTGCTAATGCAGGGGACATGGGTTCGAGCCCTGGTCTGGGAAGATCCCACAAGCCGCGGAGCAACTAGGCCCATGAGCCACAACTACTGAGCCTGCGTGTCTGGAGCCTGTGCTCCGCAACAAGAGAGGCCGTGATAGTGAGAGGCCCGCACACCGCGATGAAGAGTGGCCCCCGCTTGCCACAACTAGAGAAAGCCCTCGCACAGAAACGAAGACCGAAAACAGTAAAAATAAATTAGTTAATTAATAAACTCCTACCCCCAACATCTTAAAAAAAAAAAAGAAAAAGAAAAGATGAGATATTGTAGGAAGGAACACTTTCATCCTCTCCTGTTACTTCTTTCTGGAGGATGGTTCTTTCTTAAGCCTTCCTAAGCTCATCTCAGCCTTTATTCCTCCCCTGGATGTAACATATGTTACCTGGTTGTTTCTTCAAAGTCAATAGTCCCCTTCTTGGGTGAGTGGAGTTAATTCCTCCATAGTCCTGAGCTCCCAGCGGGATTGTTTGATCTGTTTCTGCATCTCATCCCACAAGGACCAAGATGTAAGTGGGTGAGATGTAACAGCTTTGTAAACTTTCTTCCCCGTGGTTTGTCTTTACTTGACTCTTCTGGTGGGTAGGAGAGAGCAAGGTCACTCTGACCAACACACATAGGGCTCATGTTCAGCAAATATGGCCCATGTGGCCTTGCAGTTGTTAAGCTTGGATGCTACTATTCTAAATGTTCTAGGCCTTCGCCATGCAGTTGTTAAGTATTTCAAGTATCAGTAGAGTGATTATTTTCATTCTCTATTTACTGACTATTTAGTGTGTTTGTTTCTTATTCAGCAATTAATTCATACCTCAGAGAAATGTGCTATTTGTTGGCTCCATTGAAAAACCTCAGGGCTGCCAGGCTACACTAATCCGGAGATTACCATTCGTATTGTCTTCGATGATAAATGCACCCCCCTGAGCACAAGTATGCAACATACCAACAAAACATGTTAAATGAAAAATGACCTGTTTTTTAGTATAAATGAGTATACTGAATTGCTCTTTAGAGATTTAAGAATTATTTCATAAATCCACAATGAATTCTGAACATTTATGTCCATTCTTTTTGCCCATATTTTTGTCTTAAGAAAAATTATGTTACATAGAAAAACAACTGAAGGTGCTCAAACACACTCACACACACACAGACACACACACACTCAATATAGCTCTTCAAACCACAATTATTCACTTCAAGACAGCAGGTATTAAAAATACTGGGATATGATAAATCAGGTCTCCTGTTCTGTTCCCTGAGTTTTGTAGGATCTTGACTTGTTGGCATTTGAGAAAGGAGAGGAAATAGTTGTATCTGCATCTTGCTTCCCATTAAGCTTGTATCTGCTCTCCATCGCAAACACCACGCTCCCAACTGACAAAGACAAGGGGCTTGTGCTCCCAACAGATGGTCTTTTCATATCACCCTACCCCAATTGTTTTTAACTGGTTTTGTCTGTCTTCAAAGCTGTCTTATACACCTGTTTTAGTGCAGTATAATCTTTACAAAAATATCAGGAGTAGTGAAGTCAGAAAGCATATGGCATGAATTTTCCCAGGTTCTGTACACTATAGAGAAGACTCTTGCCATAGAAACACACACACACATGTACAGTGCACAGTCTCTGTTCTCAGGAAATCCACTGTCTAGTTATAATTACTGACCACACAGCACAACATGGTTAAAAGCTATATTAGATGGAGGAAAGAGAAAAAGAATCAAGAATTAATTCTGTCTAAGGGAATATTACCTAGTTCTGCTTTGCTCGTTGTGCATGTGACCTTTGCAGAGCCACATGACCAGAGTAAAGGTGACAAGCCTGTACTCCTGAAGGGAGGTTTAAAAAGTAATTGACTCATAAAAGTGATTTAAGAACCAATATATGAAATTTATATTAGAAATATATATATGTGTGTGTGTGTGTGTATATATATATATATATATACACACATACGTATATACACACATACGTGTGTATTCATGGATGTATTCAATCAGCCTGTCAGTTCTTACCAGATTATTCCTCATACTCCTAGTTGATTAACACCAACAAACCATTAGATAGATAGATAGAAAGTAGGTAGGTAGATAGCTAGCTAGCTAGATGATAGATAGATGAAGCAAAACAAACAGTAGAAACCCTGAAAGATTCCACAAAGAGGGAAAAAAAGAAACCTCCATTATCTCTTGTGTTTGTGATATAAAAGATTGTCATTATACTTCAGCTAAGAGGCTATAAAAGAAAACTGATCACTAACTGGAATCATGTGGTAAATTATAACTGTTCTTAAGGTTAAATAACAGCCCTCATCTTGCTGTGGTCAACGGTGCAGGGCCTCACAGGGGACCTGAGAATCAGGTTGCAGTCAACCTTCCCATCCTGAACCAAACAGAAGGTAGAGAATAAAGTGGTACCTTACAGGCCCTGAGAACAGACACATGTTTCTTCCTAGGCAGTGTCTGGCTTTCCCTGAGCAGTGCCCCTACAACTGGAATGTGATCACCTGAGGATCTTATGATGCAGATTCTTATTCACCTTTGTCTAGGGAAAAGTCAGATAACTTCATTCCAGCAAAATCCTGGGAGATGCTGAGGCCAGTTGTCTGTAGGAAAGTTTGAGGCTCTGGGAAATTTCTGTCTCAGGTAGGAAGGGTAGGTTGGTAAATAAAAAAATTGGCTCCACGCCCCGGTAGCTGGAGCCTTTGCAAGAGAAACAGTGAGGGGACAAACTGTCTCCATTCCAAGTGTATCCACATCCAGATAAAATTCTTTACTGAAGAGGCAACCAGATCCTCAAAGTGAAGTATAGCGTAAGATGAAAATAAGGTAAAATTTTTCATTAACTTCGTAATTTTCAAGAAAAAATAGCGACCTCTCACATTTGAAAATGCCTTGCAAGGATCCCTCTCTTAGGGTTCTCATTCTCTTGTCCCCTCTGTCTCTCCCTTCCCCTCCCCCTACTGTCTTTCTCTACATTTCCTTACTTTGAAGTTCCTTCATTTACCCACTCTGGGTCCCACAAATTCCAAGAGCTTAGTTTATTTTTGCAGTTTTTCAGTAAGTTTGAAATTATTTCCAAACAAACAGCTTAAAAAAAGGTCTCATGCAAAAAGATTGAAAAGAACAAATTTATATAATCACAGCCCAAAACCATTTTTGATGACTCAAATTATTCATCTCACTTTGCATTTTAAAATACATATGTGTATATACATATGTCTATATGCTTATGTTTACTTTTTATATATTTATATATGCTTTTATATATGTATATATGCTTAGATTTACTTTTGGAGAGTAAAATCAGTTTTACATATCAAACTGATTGTTCTATTTACCGTTGGCAATACTTCCTGTGGGGAGCAAGTGATTTACTTAAGATTTTAATTAGTATTGCTCTTATAAAAGTAGTTTTGCCCTTACTTCCTTCTTCCCTGGGACATGTTGACAGTTACTAGTGTTGATGTTTTTGGAAGTAGGTTAATTTCTTAAAGTTATGCTTTACTCATGTTTATAAGATACAGTTTTTATAAAATATGTATTTTGCCTATTATTGATCTTTTCAATCCTTGTTACACTTTCTTTTTCTTTTGCTACTTTCAATGTAAAAATAAGCCAACTAAAAATTTTAAATGTCAAATCATCCCTTGACAGTAATTTTAACTTAAATGCCATCTTAAATTTCTTCATATTCTTTTGGGTTTGGAATTAAAAATAGATTCTGGCTTAATATTCCAGTTTTTCTAAAATTCCTCAATTCAACAACGTTTAAAGTAATCTTGGTTCTAATTATTATAAAAGCCCAAGCTAGTGTTGATGCTTTGCTAGCAATAAAGTTGAATGTAAAATATTTTTTCCAAAAGAAGTGTAAAAGCAAATCACTTTGAAGAGAGAAATTTGAAAGGATTGTTAATAGCTTTATAAAAACCTCCAAAATGTTAGAAGAACTGCAAAGAGAGTTTAATAGCTGGGCTGAGAAAGAAAAACAGAGGGGATGTTACAATGCAAAAGGGAATTGTTAAATTTCTTTCCATGGTTGTCAGTGCAAGTACTCCTTGAAAATAAGCAAATCAATCTACAGGTGTGCGCCGTACGCTATGCCACAAAAATGGAGATAGATCAGAAGCTAGAATCAATTGTCTACAGAAATTTGTAGTTTTGTTTCTTTATATAGGATTTCTAAAAAATATGCACTTAAAATGTCACATTAACTCTGTTATATAATTTAGTTCCAGTGGCAAGTACATATTCGTTTATTTGCTTGATTGCTTAAATAGTATCGATTGACAGTTATAATCATACTTTTTCATGTAAATTTGTTCTCAGAAGTTCATGAAAACAAATTATTTAGTCACATATTGGTAAAATGAGTGATCTGAATTCTTTAGCTTTTTTTTTTTTCCGTCGCGGAGCACAGGCCCCGGACGCGCAGGCCCAGCCGCTCCGCGGCACGCGGGATCCTCCCAGACCAGGGCACGAACCCATGACCCCTGCATCGGCAGGCAGACTCTCAACCACTGCGCCACCAGGGAAGCCCGAATTCTTCAGTTTTTACATAGGCTTTTAATTCATTCGTTTGCTTGTTTGTTTCTGAGAACTATGAATCCAAGTTGGAAATAAGTTCATAGTTATTTTAATTAAATATAGATGAAGGATATTAAGTAGATTTATATGTTGATTCATAGTCATGGAACTAAAATAGGTTTAAATGGTCATTAGTTATATAGATTTTCTAAAATTGTATTAGAAATTCTAGTTTATATTCTGATTTCATGGCAATGGATTGTATAATGGCCATATTCATTAATTTATAATGAGTTTTTATTATATGTAGATTTTTTATATTATATTTAATCCTAATAAGAACTATAAAAGGAAGGTATTTCTTTTCATCCCAATATATTCTCATCTTTTAAAAAAATTCTGTGCACAAACTCAACTGAAATATTTTTAGCTCTTCTTATACCTTCAAGCTCCCACACTTGTATTCATTTCTCAGATTGAGATATTATCTCCTACTCAAATTCTAATCTCCTGATTATCTTTTTTCATCCTTTGAAGTCTCAGCTTTGATATACATTTTTTTATGAAAATATTCCTTTTCCTCAATAAACTAGTTCACTTGCCACTGCGCTAAGCTTGCACATTACTTTCTACATTTCCCTCATATTGCTTACTTGGAATCTGAATCTTCCTCCAAGCCTAATTCTACGAAGCCACGGATGTTAACTCTTCTGCTTATTCACGTACCACAGGGTTTATTATGCTGCCTCGTGCATAGTACGGCCCACTAAGAATATTTTGTGTGTCAGTGGTAGGATTCCCATTTACACTGAAAGAAACTAAAGCTCAAGGCAAAAAGTGAGCATGAGAAGTCCTACCTTCAATGAGGGGCGGAACTAGGATTCCAAGCAAAATTGTTTTCATTTCAATCTCATGTTGTCTTCAACAACACAGCTTCCCTTGGCGTAGCTGCATGGTTAGTTTATGAACACAGAAGTACCCTCTGACCTAAAGTTCTGGAAAGAGATGATTTAGAAGAATATTAGCATCTGATGCATTCAGACTCTAATATCCAAGGTTAGGCATATGCTGTTTATTGGTAATAATGGAAAGGACAGGAGATTACAAGAGTTAATTTGATGTTGGATTGGATGTGAACATCCAACAGGAACATTTTGGAATATATAGTATGGTTTCCATTTGATAAGTAAAGTGTAATAATAGTCAAATCAATACAGAATAAAGAAAGAATGAGACAAAGTGTGTTAAACATATATTAAAATACTCTTGCCATACATTAAAATATGCTTTATGGAATTTGTAACTTGTAGGTACTATATTCACTACCCTGCTGCTTTTCCAAGGTAATTCCTGCATTTTTACATCCAGAAACAAATACTGCAAAAACTCCATATTTTTACCCTTTGCAATAGTAATTTCTTTACCAGACCACAGTGACAAAATATATATGGAATTACTTTCAAGCCTACTTATCTATTTTCTAATTTATCTATTTTCCTCTCTGTTTAAGCAGGTCTCAACCAATTATAATATAGTCTGCATTTACATTTCAAAAACTGTCATAAAAAAATGCTGATTTTTTGTTTTATTGGAGTATAATTGCTTTACAATGGTGTGTTAGGTTCTGCTTTATAACAAAGTAAAAAAGTTATACATATACATATGTTCCCATAACTCTTCCCTCTTGAGTCTCCCTCCCTCCCATCCTCCCTATCCCACCCCTCCAGGCGGTCACAAAGCACCGAGCTGATCTCCCTGTGCTATGCGGCTGCTTCCCACTAGCTATCTACCTTACGTTTGGTAGTGTATATGTGTCCATGCCTCTCTCTCGCCCTGTCACAGCTTACCCTTCCCCCTCCCCATATCCTCAAGTCCATTCTCTAGTAGGTCTGTGTCTTTATTCCTGTCTTACCCCTAGGTTCTTCATGACATTTTTCTTTCCTTAAATTCTATATATATGTGTTAGCATACGGTATTTGTCTCTCTCTTTCTGACTTACTTCACTCTGTATGACAGACTCTAGGTCTATCCACCTCATTACAAATAGCTCAATTCAGTTTTTTTATGGCTGAGTTATATTCCATTGTATATATGTGCCACATCTTTATCCATTCATCCGATGATGGACACTTAGGTTGTTTCCAACTCCGGGCTATTGTAAACAGAGCTGCAATGAACATTTTGGTACATGACTCTTTGAATTATGGTTTTCTCAGGGTATATGCCCAGTAGTGGGATTGCTGGGTCATATGGTAGTTCTATTTGTAGTTTTTTAAGGTACCTCCATACTATTCTCCACAGTGGCTGTATCAATTCACATTCCCACCAGCAGTGCAAGAGGGTTCCCTTTGCTCCACACCCTCACCAGCATTTATTGTTTCTAGATTTTTTGATGATGGCCATTCTGACTGGTGTGAGATAATATCTCGTTGTAATTTTGAATTGCATTTCTCTAATGATTAATGATGTTGAGCATTCTTTCATGTGTTTGCTGGCAGTCTGTATATCTTCTTTGGAGAAATGTCTATTTAGGTCTTCTGCCCATTATTGGATTGGGTTGTTTTTTGTTATTGAGCTGCATGAGCTGCTTATAAATTTTGGAGATTAATCCTTTGTCAGTTGCTTCATTTGCAAATATTTTCTCCCGTGCTGAGGGTTGTCTTTTGGTCTTGTTTATGGTTTCCTTTGCTGTGCAAAAGCTTTGAAGTTGCATTAGGTCCCATTTGTTTATTTTTGTTTTTATTTCCATTTCTCTAGGAGGTGGGTCAAAAAGGATCTTGCTGTGATTTATGTCATAGAGTGTTCTGCCTATGTTTTCCTCTGAGAGTTTGATAGCTTCTGGCCTTACATTTAGGTCTTTAATCCATTTTGAGCTTATTTTTGTGTATGGTGTTAGGGAGTGATCTAATCTCATACTTTTATATGTAGCTGGCCAGTTTTGCCAGCACCACTTATTGAAGAGGCTGTCCTTTCTCCACTGTACATTCCTACCTCCTTTATCAAAGATAAGGTGACCATATGTGCATAGGTTTATCTCTGGGTTTTCTATCCTGTTCCATTGAGCTATCTTTCTGTTTTTGTGTGAGTACCATACTGTCTTGATTACTGTAGCTTTGTAGTATAGTGTGAAGTCAGGGAGCCTGATTCCTCCGGCTCCATTTTTCGTTCTCAAGATTGCTTTGGCTATTCGGGGTCTTTTGTGATTCCATACAAATTGTGAAATTTTTTGTCCTAGTTCTGTGAAAAATGCCATTGGTAGTTTTATAGGGATTGCATTGAATCTGTAGATTGCTTTGGGTAGTAGAGTCATTTTCACAATGTTGATTCTCCCAATCCAAGAACATGGTATATCTCTCCATCTATTTGTATCATCTTTAATTTTTTTCATCAGTGTCTTATAATTTTCTGCATACAGGTCTTTTGTCTCCTTAGGTAGGTTTATGCCTAGATATTTTATTCTTTTTGTTGCAATGGTAAATGGGAGTGTTTTCTTGATTTCACTTTCAGATTTTTCATCATCAGTGCATAGGAATTCAAGAGATTTCTGTGCATTAATTTTGTATCCTGCTACTTTACCAAATTCATTGATTAGCTCTAGTAGTTTTCTGGTAGCATCTTTAAAGGTTTTAATTTCTCCATCAAATCTGAATGAGATCCTTGCTGGGTAGAGTAATCTTGGTTGCAGGTTTTTCTCCTTCAACACTTTCAATATGTCCTGCCAGTCCCTTCTGCCTTGCAGAGTTTCTGCTGAAAGATCAGCTATTAACCTTATGGGGATTCCCTTGTGTCTTATTTGTTGTTTTTCCCTTGCTGCCTTGAATATGTTTTCTTTGTATTTAATTTTTGACAGTTTGATTAATATGTGTCCTGGCATGTTTCTCCTTGGATTTATCCTGTATGGGACTCTCTGTGCTTCCTGGACTTGATTAACTATTTCCTTTCCCATATTAGGGAAATTTTCAATAATCTCTTCAAATATTTTCTCAGTCCCTTTCTTTTTCTCTTCTTCTTCTGGAACCCCTATAATTCGAATGTTGGTGTGTTTAATGTTGTCCCAGAGGTCTCTTGAGACTGTCCTCAGTTCTTTTCATTCTTTTTTCTTTATTCTGCTCTGCAGTAGTTATTTCCACTATTTTATCTTCCAGGTCACTTATCCGTTCTTCTGCCTCAGTTATTCTGCTATTGATCCCATCTAGAGTCTTTTTAATTTCATTTATTGTGTTGTTCATCATTGTTTGTTTCATCTTTAGTTCTTCTAGGTCCTTGTTAAATGTTTCTTGCATTTTGTCCATTCTACTTCCAAGATTTTGGATCATCTTTACTATCATTATTCTGAATTCTTTTTCAGGTAGACTGCCTATTTCCTCTTCATTTATTAGGCCTGGTGGGTTTTTATCTTGCTCCTTCATCTGCTGTGTGTTTTTCTGTCTTCTCATTTTGCTTATCTTACTGTGTTTGGGGTCTCCTTTTGGCAGGCTGCATGTTCGTAGTTCCCGTTGTGTTTGGTGTTTGTCCCCAGTGGCTAAGGTTGGTTCAGTGGGTTGTGTAGGCTTCCTGGTGGAGGGGCCTAGTGCCTGTATTCTGGTGGATGAGGCTGGATCTTGTCTTTCTGGTGGGCAGGTCCACATCTGGTGGTGTGTTTTGGGGTGTCTGTGGACTTACTATGATTTTAGGCAGCCTCTCTGCTAATGGGTGGGGTTGTGTTCCTGTCTTGCTAGTTGTTTGGCATAGGATCTCCAGCACTGTAGCTTGCTGGTCATTGAGTGAAGCTGGGTGGTGGTGTTGAGATGGAGATCTCTGGGAGATTTTCACCGTTTGATATTATGTGGAGCTGGGAGGTGGACCCATGTCCTGAAGTTGGCTCTCCCACCTCTGAGGCACAGCACTGACTCCTGGCTGCAATACCAAAAACCTTTCATCCACACAGCTCAGAATAAAAGGGAGAAAAAGTAGAAAGAAAGAATTAGTACAAGTAGAAAGGAAGAAAGAAGATAAAGTAAGATAAAATAAAGTAAGATAAAACATAATAAAGTTATTAAAATAAAAAAATAATTATTAAGGAAAAAAATTAAGGAAAAAAAAAAGACAGATAGAACCCTAGGACAAATGCTGGAAGCAAGGCTATACAGACAAAATCTCACACAGATGCATACACGTACACACTCACAAAAAGAGGAAAAGGGGAAAAAATTATAAATCTTGCTCTCAAATCCGCATCAATTTGGGATGATTCGTTGTCTAGTCATGTATTCCACAGATGCAGGGCACATCAAGTTGATTGTGGAGATTTAATCCGCTGCTTCTGAAGCTGCTGGGAGAGATTTCTCTTTCTCTTCTGTGTTCTCACAGCTCTCAGGGGCTCAGCTTTGGATTTGGCCCCGCCTCTGCGTGTAGGTCGCCGGAGGGCGTCTGTTTTTCGCTCAGACAGGACGGGGTTAAATGAGCCGCTGATTCGCGGGCTCCGGCTCACTTAGGCCGGGGGAGGGGGGGGGGGGCTGGAGGGAGGGGCACGGAGTGCGGGGCGAGCCTGCGGCAGCAGAGGCCGCCGTGACGTTGCACCAGCGTGAGGCGCAGGCCAGCATGACGTTGCACCAGCCTGAGGCGCGCCGTGCGTTCTCCCGAGGGAGTTGTCCCGAGATCCCGGGACCCTGGCAGTGGCGGGCTGCACAGGCTCCCCGGAAGGGGGGTGTGGATAGTAATCCTGTGCTCGCACACAGGGTTCTTGGTGGCGGCAGCAGCAGCCTTAACATCTCATGCCCGTCTCTGGGGTCCGCGCTTTTAGCCGCGGCTCGCGCCCGTCTCTGGAGCTCCTTTAAGCAGCTCTCTTAATCCCCTCTCCTCGCGCACCAGGAAACAAAGAGGGAAGAAAAAGCCTCTTGCCTCTTCGGCAGCTCCAGACTTTTCCCCAGACTCCCTCCCAGCTAGCCATGGCGCACTAACTCCCTGCAGGCTGTGTTCACGCAGCCAACCCCAGTCCTCTCCCTGCGGTCCGACCGAAGCCCGAGCCTCAGCTCCCACCCCGCCCGCCCCGGCGGGTGAGCAGACAAGCCTCTCGGGCTGGTGAGTGCTGGTCGGCACCGACCCTCTGTGCGGGATCTCTCCGCTTTCTCTCCTGCACCCCTGTTGCTGTGTTCTCCTCCGCGGTTCCGAAGCTCCCCCCTCCGCCACCCGCAGTCTCCGCCCGCGAAGGGGCTTCTAGTGTGTGGAGACCTTTCCTCCTTCACAGCTCCCTCCCACTGGTGCAGGTCCCGTCCCTATCCTTTTGTCTCTGTTTTTTTTCCTTTTGCCCTACCCAGGTACGTGGGGGGTTTCTTGCCTTTTGGGAGGTCTGAGGTCTTCTGCCAGGGTTCAGTAGGTGTTGTGTAGGAATTGTTCCACGTGTAGATTTATTTCTGGTGTTTCTGTGGGGAGAAGGGTGATCTCCGCGTCTTACTCTTCCGCCATCTTCCCGGAAGCCCGGAAAGTGCTGATTTAAAGAGAACCTGATCATCATCTTCCACAGCTGCTTTATACTAAGACTAATTGCATTTTTGCCTGATAAACTTTGATCTTCCACACAGAATTTTAATACAAGGGACTAATAAAATTGAAATGCTTTAGAGGTCTTTTGACTCCCTTTCCTTGGAAACTAGGAAAGATACTGCCCCGACCTTCACGCGTTCTGTGGTTTGTCATTTATTAAAGTTCCGAATCTCAAGGCCTATGAGTACTATAAACTCAAAGCTGTTTTCAATTACGGTTAGGATGATATTGTGATGATGATCAAGGAGAAGTAAACAAATACCTCCTCTAGCGACTGCATAAAGTCATAAATACTGCAAACCTCTTTGACTCTGAGCGCAAATTACTAGGGCAGAAAGCAATATGACATTGTGTCACTGGACAGAGCACACTTGTCCAGGCTACTCTCCTCATGTTGGGCTCTACCATCAGGTCTCTTCTTAAAGGACATAAAATAAACTGTCACTTAAAAAGTCAACAGAAATGCGCTATTCAAACACTTATTGCCCAACTAGGATTTAATGCAGCTCTCAAATCCTAATCCCAAGGACCCTCAGTTAGAGTCAACATTATTTCCTGCCCCACTCCATTCACATCCATACCCCTACCATCCAAAACATCTCTCCTTGTGCAATATTTAAAGGAGAGAGGGAAAAAGCAGAGGAATGCAGATCTGATCTTTGAGTTGAGAATAACAGTGTACTTTGAAAAATCTTCCCCAAATGAGCTTCTAATTCACTTGGAGGATGATGTGCAGGTGGTGAGATAGGATTGGCCAGCCCCGTCCCATCTCAGAATAAAAATCTTGGTTATTCAATAACGGTTGAAATACATGTATGATCTCATTAACACCCATTACTTCCTTGTTTTCATGAAACTGTACAGGTTTTATAGTGATTCGCAGTTTTTGAGCAAAACATAGATTGACAAACTATCTTAAAAAAAAAGTCAAATATTGAAATCTTCTGTTTTCTTTTTTGTGTACAAAGTTCAAATTCTAAAATATAGTGGATCAAAAGCAGAATTTTTTTTTCACAACTCATTACAGATTCATAACTTTTACTGCTTCAAGAAAAAAATTAAAGACAAGGGTAATATAAGTTTCTGTATCCCTATAGCCTTGAATTCATTTATCTTTTTTCCCCCAGAACATATCTAGTAATAGTGACACTGAATTCCCAAGGGAAAATATCTTAGTTTTTTAGATGGAAGCCCTTTAGGCATGCTTAACAAAGAGGCAGGTTTTAAGTTTTTTTTTCTATTCTTTAATTAATTACTTCAACAATCCAACTCAGTTTTATAATTGTAATGTAGATATTTTTAGTTAGCCATCTTTATTTCTTCTGCCTACTGATATGTATTTCTAATATGGTTTCTTTATTTTTATTTTATAAATCAAACCTTTAAGTTACACACTAACTCATTACACTCCTTCATGTTTCAGAAATTCTATCATAAAAGTATAAATGAGGCAGGAGACAGCTGGGCCCTCAGGGCAAACCGTTTGAGTTCGTTCCTTGTGGACCGATACTCCGAGACAGGAATAAATAACAGGACAATTGAGAGAGGAGGTGGGCCCTGCCCAGATAGAAGATAAGAGGCCACATATTCCTCATTCTTGAAGTCAGGAGACCTCCCTGACTACACATGCACAGAAAGGCTTGTTGGAGGTCAAAAGGGAGTGATGCCAACAAACGCTCACTTACCCAGAGGCCTCTTTGGTGGAATCCATCTTGGCTAACAGATGAGCACGCACACATGGGAAGATCCTGAGATACGCCAAATGTGGGCTCTGAACCAGGCAAAGGAAAATGATTGGACAAAGGAAACACGGAAGAACTGCCCCATATAAGTGATTTAAACTGCTGCGAGGGCACGACTCTCTCTCTGAGCCTGCCCGTGTGTCTATCCACACGTACCGTACTCCTTTTTTCTCTTAATAAATACATTACCTGTTTCACTACTTTCTGTCTTTGTGGAAATTCTTCTTCTGCAAAGCCGGAGAGCCAGGGCCTTGTCACTGACCACTGGACTAGTGGCCAGGATGCAGTGTTCTCACTGCCGCGACCCGACCTCAGTCACTGGCCGGGAACAGAAACTGCTTCAAGCCGCTGCAGGCCGAGGCCACCCGAGATCATAAATATCCTGTTCTATTACATTTGAGATCTTTCTAAGTAAACTAATTGTACATCTCATAATTAATATAAAAGGTGAACCAATCATTCACAAAAAAATACTGCATTTGAGGTGGAAATAATTATAGCCCAACTCTGCAATCTTTGTGAGAAAACTAGTGTAAAACAGAAAATGTTGTTGAGTTAGTCTTTGTTAGACCAGAGCTATAGTTCAGCTTTTTGTCTCCAAATACAATCTCCCTAGCATTAATTTAAACAGAACAATAAATTAAACTTTAGCTGAAATGCTGATTTCTCCTTTATCTAGCTAGATAATTATGGCTTTCTTTGTTTGTCTTCCTATATCAAAAATCATGTTTCTCATATTTCTTTGTAAGAACAATCTAATGCAAATAACTCTGATGCATCCTAAAAATGTCCAATATATTATCATTTATCCAGCAGACGATATAAATAGCAGATAAACGTTAAATTTTCTAGTCTTTCCTACCAAACCACATCAGCCAGCGATTACTTCAGATCTTAAATATCCTGATCTTCGTTTACCAGAGTCTGTCTCCTAAGCACCTTGGCATGTGAGATGAATGCAAATTGCACTAGGACTAATGATCACACTCTCTTCTCTTCTGCTGTCTGAAGATGATTTGATACACACTGCTATCAGACTGGCTCCTGAACAGCGTGTCTCAATGATGTGACCTGTCAATCTTCCTAGCAGAACTGGCTAGAGGGTATGATGAGCTGATCTCAAAGAAGCAAAAGACTTTGTTTTGATCACTGGAAGAAGGAGATCTGCAACTGGCTTTATTGTAATCTTACCCCTGCAACTGGCAAATCCAGACATTACAGAGAATTATTGTTCAGCAAAGCAGAGGAAGAACAAGTAATGTGATTTTTGTCTTTTTATATTTTTCTTCAGAGCGCCAGTAAAGTTGAAGGTTGTGATTTAGAGGAATGTGTTAATGTTCCACATGCCATTCCAAAGCAGTACTATTTTTTTGCTGAGCCTTCAGCTTTGTTGACAACTGAGGACTCTCTTTCGTTTTCAACAACTGAGCTTGCTTGCAGTCACCATATTAATGAAATCAGGAGTTGGTTTCACAGATCTTATTCTTCAATCCAAATCAACAAAGCACTAAAAGCAGTATATTAACAACAGAACTAGACTGAGGGCTTGGAGAGAATTGGGATTTTCTGACACTGCCATTAACTGTTAGGTGACCTTAAACAAGTCATTTCTGCTCTTGGGAGCTTTGTTTTCTTATTTTTAAAATGAGAATGGGCAAGGAAACTCATTTTGCATGGGTGGTTTTAACTATGACTCAGCAGAATTTCTTGGCGATCTTGTTAACAGTACAGGCTCCAAGGAAAACCCATGGGGAGTCTAACATTGTAACTAGGAAGTAAGGTGAGAGAATGTATATATTTAGTGTGCTTCCAAAGTGATTCTGATGAAGCGAGTCTGTAGATGGGCATCTGAGAACTACTGGAGTGATAATCCCCACGATCCCTTTAAGTTCTAGATGAAATTCTTTTGTAAGATAGATTGTGCAGATCAGAAATACCTACTACACATTTGAAAGGTTACTGATGTTAGGAACCGCTCCTAGACATTGTGTTATAATTGGTCTGGGGTAGAGTCTGGGTAAAGAGTATGCTTTAAATGCTCCCCCAAGTGACTCTAATGCATAGTCAAGGAGGAGACCCAATCCTTCAATGGATTTTCCTAGATTTTAGCTCCAGCTTATTGAGGGCTTATTACATGCCCATTTTCTGCCACTTTGTACACACTTTCTGGACAACTAGTGCTACCTGCATCGCACACAAGAGGAAACTGAGGCTTACAGAGGTTGAGTAACTTGTCGAAGGTCAAACAGCTCATGTGAGGAAGAGAGAAAATTTGTAGCTTTGATCATTTGCCCCCTTGTTCCCTCCAACATAACACACTGTCTTTCATTGGTTTATGGAACGGCTATAATATACTGACATCAGAATTAGGCTAACTAATCAAATTTGGCCAGATTCCCAATTTTACTAATTCCTAGAATGATTAAGAGTTTCTTTATGGGAAACAAATCTACTACACTCCATCAGTCAGCAGACTCAGTTTCATGCACTATCTTGGGTCAAATTCAACTGACATAATTATGGAAATAAATCTTAGCACATTTATTTGGAGCCCCCTACCAAATTTAGTACTAGTACAACATCCTTGGGTTTGAAATCAACCTTTGTGTCCCAAAGCAATTAAGAAATCGCCAGAATTTTTTGGAATAAATCATGCTGATTCTGTTTTAAGAAGCACCCTAGTTAGACATTTTAATTAACTCCAACTATAGGCAATACGGCACTTGTAGAAAAGCCAACAATTAGTTTCTCAAAAATGCTAACTTTCTTTCCCCAGAAGAAACATTTCTAGTCCAAAGTGTTATAATGTGACCAGGTGGTAAAGTTGTAATGTCTCTGAGCTATTTCTTACATTTCCTCAGGGAGTTAACCTGTAAGTGGGGTAAAAATTTCACATGTGGAGAATTGGAAATATTGCCCAAGACTTATTTCATAGTCACTGAAAATACTCTAAGAAATTTGTTAAATATACTCTCAGGATACTTATTCTGCAGGTATTCAGTTTACTTGTTCAGTTTTATGATCAGTGTCAGACCATAGGTTTAGAATATTGTACTTTTAAGATACAGATGGTAAATATCTCTGGTCATGGGATTATTGATCTCTGATGGAGTTTACACATCAGCAAGACATTATTCATAAATCTTTGACTGAATTTAAGGATATGTTGACTACTTTGATTTTTTTTACTTGTTTGTTAAAATCTGTAAATATTAGCTTCAACCTCTATTTCCTGGCTTCTTACTCACATTTGGTTTGTCCTCCTGTACTGAATTTCTGACCTTGATCTACTGTTGTATCTTCCTTCACAGCAGACTCTGTTGATCCACCAGGAACTTTTTCAGTGTCTGATCTCAGCTTGCTTTTAGTTATTCTAACTCCAGATGGGTGCTAAAAGAAATAACAGAGACACTCTATTCAACATTACTTATAAGAACCATGAAGGCGGCTTGTATCTGAGTGACCTAGAGCAGAGACGTTCTTGCTTTAATGAATTGGTCCACCACCCATGATTCCTACAAAAGGTCCCCCAATCCATCTCCAAAATAGGCTTTCACAAGCCTTGGTAATCCTAATATTGACTGTGTCTTATGACTATATGACCATGGGGATTTGACTCAAGATTTCCTGAGACCCATTTTATTGAAAACTTCCCTTCACCCTTATTTCATTGTGTTTTGAACAGGCAACATCCCATCATCTTTATTGCATTCCAGCTGACTGTACCCTTGCTTCAGAGTGCTAATTTGCTTCCCAGAGAATTAATGCAGAATGCCAAATATCAACCTACTGTGTACCTTTAATGGTATTCAAGAAATTGGGGTTTTATCTGGAGCATTAGTTCTGCAAAATAACCTTGTTTACTGACTGGACAGATATAAATAGAGTAAAATAAACTTGTGGTTACTTTACTGGTCAAAGTACACTGTCCTTGAAAACACAGATAATGTTATCACTGTCTTTGAGGTTAATTAGCATTTTTCATTTGTTTTGCTAGTCTACTGGAACATAAAGGGAAAGTTCTATTACAAATGTGTGTTGTTTTTTTTTAACATCTTTATTGGAGTATAATTGCTTTACAATGGTGTGTTAGTTTCTGCTGTATAACAAAGTGAATCAGCTATACGTATACATATATCCCCATATCTCCTCCCTCTTGCATCTCCCTCCCACCCTCCCTATCCCACCCCTCTAGGTGGACACAAAGCTCTGAGCTGATCTCCCTGTGCTATGTGGCTGCTTCCCACTAGCTATGTATTTTACGTTTGGTAGTGTATATATGTCCATGCTACTCTTTCACTTCGTCCCAGCTTACCCTTCCCCCTCCCCATGTCTGCATTCTCTACGTCTGCGTCTTTATTCCTGTCCTGCCCCGAGGTTCTTCAGAACCATATAAATGTGTTTTTGTTCAGAGTAGCTGCATGCTACAGATAAATAATTTTAAATTTTTTATTCTCAAATCTAAGGAAAAAACAGAAGTGTTTACCAGGGTATTTTGCTTGATTATAAGTAATCTATACATTACACTACATTATACTATATAGACTAATAAAGGTTGAATAAGACATCGCTAGTTGACTAGTTTTAAGAATTTATGATGTAGCCTTCAAGACTATTATGTCAGAATGACACCCTCTGTGAATGAAAAATAAAACACATAATTAGTTTGACTCTTGTGGCTATTGATCAAATTAATACTTGTAATTCAGCTGTTCAATGTGGTAAAACAGTGATTCTTTGGGCTTGTGTAATAATGCAGCATACTTAGTAAAGTATAAAATTAGGCAAAAACAGTTGTTTATGTATTCATCTTCCCATTCGAGGAATGAAAGTCTGTGACAATTGTCAGTTGCTGCCCACTTTATTCACTTTGGCATATCTGAAAGATCCTTTAAGTTGGGATTTTATAAAGAAATCACAAAAGAGAACTGAAATCATGCTGTACATTAATACATATGACTATATCTAAACTATGTATATTCTATTAATCAATTAACTTATAAAATTATAATTATAAAATTATATACAAGTTAAGAAAATTTTATATATATGTATAGATATAAATAGATAGATAGATGGTCTAAATGGTTCAGTTACATGGGTCTTGTAATACAAACAACATTTAGATAACAGATAACCGGGAAGCAGGCTCTCACTAGAGAATCTGCCAGCACCTTGGACCTTGAACTTCCAGCCTCCAGATGTGTAAGAAATTAACTTATGTTGTTTACAAGCCACCCGGGCTACGCTATTTTGTTATAGCAGCCAGAACAGACTAAGACACCACACCAACGCCAACAAAGACAAACAGCACGAACACCAGAGCAGCGAGAGCTGTGTTCATTGGCAGAAACTCATGGACCATCCAGTCACTCAGTGGACTAGGGTAACTGATTGCCTTAAGCACTGGCTGGAGTTGCTTCCTCTAAGGATCTGCAGAATGCCATCTTGTGCTCTGGGAACAAGGCTGTGGGAGTTTAGCCTCAATCAAACCAACCCTTACCTCTCATGTTGAAAATTCATTTTCTCTTTAAATCATCTCGACAACGTAATGAGATAGGTGCTATCCTTGCAGTTATTTTTACAGAGGTATTAACAGACGCTTAAGGTGTTGAACTATTTTTACAAGGTATTTCAGACATTCAAATAGAAATGTGAATCTTGAACCCAGTTCTCTGGTAATATGACCCATGCACTAAGCTTCTATAATTTTGGTAGAGACGACATTTCTATCTTAGCAAACATTCAGGAAACAAAAGTGATTGAATCATTTATAACTGGTTTCATTTTTGTTTGCATGAATGTAACTGAATCTTTCTCCTACCTTTTCTTTCATAATATAGCTAGATAATTATAGGTATAACTAAAATATACAGATATATAGACATAGCTCATCTATACATATAACACATATAAAATATGTTGTTTCTGGGAGAGATGCATAAACAGTAATTTGGTGATGTCCACCTTACACCCCACCCTGAATTAACCACTTCTAGCGTAAAAATAACTCTATGAGGTTATAAAAGAGTTGCTTCTAGTCTGTCATTATCTTCATCATCTTGGCATTCTCTAGGACCCTTAGTGTTACTCTCAGCTATTTCTTCATAATGCATACAAATTGTGTCATCATTTCTATGACAAAGCTTTTCTCTCAGGTGAGTTTCTCATAGACGACCTCTCTCTCTCTCTTCCTCAATCTGTGCATGTTTTATTCTCTCTCTCTTTTTCTTTCTTTCTTCACTTTGATAAAATTGTGAACGGCATGGAGAAGATTTGAGAGGGAGGAGGTCAAAACTCACTGGAAAGCAATTCTTACTTTTCTCCCTGAAAATCTTTAGTGAGAAAAACTCTCCTGGCTGAGCCAAGCAATGGTTTCACATGAAAAAGCAAAACAAAGCAAAATAACAAAAACCCTACCAATCTCTTGATTACTTCATGATTTTGGTGTTCTCCTCTTATTGCTGCATCTATCCTAGGCTGTGGCATGGATTTTAAATAGCCAAAGTAAAGATTTCAATCACATTGTTAGGTTTACCTGTTTTTTTTCATACTTTCAGAAAGTGTTTTTTTTTTTTTTTAATGTTTATTTATTTGTCTGCACCGTGTCTTAGTTGTGGCACACAGGATCTTTAGTTGTGGCATGTGGGATCTAGTTCCTTGACCAGGGATCAAACCCAGGCCCCCTTCATTGGGAGCACGGAGTCTTAGCCAATGGACCACCAGGGAAGTCCCAGAAAGTGGGGTTTTGTTTTGGTTTGTTTGTATGTTTTCTTCATCAATTCCAGGTTGCTGTTTCCATAAATGTCAGCTTGGTTGACATCAGAAGCAAGGGGCTCCCACTAGATTACACACAAAGCCACACATGCTGCCATGCCAGGCTTGGTAGAGAAAAATTTGTTCCATGTTTTCTTTCTGCATGTTGGGTTTTACTGACACTCCTTCCTGGGAGCATAGTTAGCAAAGATTAGCTCAAGCAACCAAGGAAAAGAAAAGATAGTTATAGCCCTCCTCCTTCCTCTGCCTGTGAGATGAAAAAATACAGCTCTCCACTTCTGCTCATCTACATCATGTTTTTGATGGTAGGGCGCCTACACACACTATGCACTTCACCCCATCTTTCATGGCCAGTAAACAACTGTTCCCCACATTCTTTCCCCTCATTGCAAGAAACTTCCAGGGACATTTACAAACCATTTCGAGTTCATTTTGTACCAAACATCCCTCCTCACTCCAACTCTTTCCTGAGTACACTTGTCTCCTAGGCTGAGACCATCTGACTCTGTTCCACTCGCTCCCTTAGGCTGTTCCAGATCCACATAATTAATATGTTAAATCTCACTGCATATTAAAGTGCTCTCTCTCTAAACATCTTAACTCTTTGACTGTTGACAACAAGATCTTACACGTAATCCAAGAAAGTTCTTTCATTTTACAGATGAAGAAACTACAGGACAACTACCCAGAGCAATCTGAAGCCAGGTGACGATGGGACCAGATCCTTCTTAGAAACCTGAATTTTAAGGCTGCAAGTGTCATCACTGAAAAGTAGTTGATTACACAGGCACCTTTCTTTCCACGTGTTTTGATTTATTTTAAATGACCTGCATTCGATTTTCACATTGATACCATTCTCTTCAAAAATGACTCAGAATATTGCATTTGCTCCTGTTAATGCTGAGTCTCTGCAAAATACATCATCATTCAGCTGAAATCAGCGTTTTGACAATGCCCTTCCCATTCTGACTGTCACTATGGCTTAGCTGGGTAATTCCAAACTATAGTCCTTATCTGTTTGTTCAGGTTTTCCTTTCTTCTTATCCTTCTTGTCAGAAGAATGAGATTTTATTTTATTTTTTGCATAAATCTCTTTTCTGTTTTACCTGATTGCAACTTACACTTCATATCTGATCCCCATCAGCCTTCTAGTCAGTGTGTCTTTTTCTGTCAACAGTGGGATTATATATCATCCAGAACAATAATTTTATATTTCATCAGCTTTTCTATTTTGTTTAGTTCGTTTACTCAAAGTATCCTACTTTATTTTTTTCTTTCTTTCTTTTTTTTTAAATTAATTTTTATTGGAGTATAGTTGTTAAAGTATCCTACTTTAAAAAAATTGTACACATAGCATTGCTGATTTTTCATATAAAATATTTGATAATACAATGCTGTTTATGTTATCAAACCTTGTAGTCTATGACTATACAATGAGTTGTTCAGTATTTTGATATTTCAAATCTACAAACTCCCTTCCTAAACATCTTACATTTATATAATAGTTATCTTTTCAAAAGGACATTCACCTGCATTATTTTATTTGTTCATCACAACACCCCACGAGTTAAGCAGATAGGCAGATGGTGTTGGAATAATGCTTTATAAATGTTAAAGTTCTGACTCAGAGGCGTTATAAGTGACAAAGTCACAGTTAGCCAACAAAAAGCCAAAAGGATCCATAAAAAAGAACAAAATTTTGCCATTTGCAGCAATATGGATGGACTTGGAGGGCATTATGCTAAGTGAAATATGTCAAAGAAAAATACTGTATGATAGTATATATAAGTGATATATATGCGGAATCTAAAAAATACAACACTTATATGTGGAATCTAAAAAATACAAAAAACCAGTATATACAGCAAAAAAGCAGCAGCCTCACAGATACAGAGAACAAAACTTGTGGTTACCTCTGAGGGGGAAGGGGAGATTTTTTGTGAAAAAATACAAAAAATAAAATTTTACAAAAATAAGCTAACTTTATATACTTCACATTACTTATATTGAAGCTGTTTTTAATTAATAAATATAGACTTACTGTTATTATTAATCATATTAGTACTGATTACATTGGTTATATTTTATTAATCTTGTACTATTTATCAATTTCATAATACTAGGCACATAAGTTATCTCCAATTTTTGTTTTTATAATGAATACTGCTTTTCATTTTCATATATAATATTCTCTACTTGTCAAAAAACTTCTTTCAATAAAATTTTTCCTTATATATCATTGTAATCTATTCTTTCCTATGGTTACATTCCACAACAGGCAAGAAAGACCTACTTCCTCCTGTACCAGTATTCTCAATGTAAAGTTATATTTTTTACCTAAGTGGTGGACACATTTTTGTAGTAATAGCAGTAGTAAGAGTCTTTCCTCTGAAAAGATACATTCATGCGTAAAACACAATTCTCAATATTTTTAAAATTTAGGGAGTTCCCTGCTGGTCTAGTGGTTAGGATTCTGGACTTTCACTGCCATGGCCCAGGTTCAGTCCCTGGTCAGGGAACTGAGATCCTGCAAGCCACACGGCGCAGCCAATTAAAAAAAAAAAATTAAATTAATTTTAAATTTCCATCAAATATAATTTGAAAGTGTTGATTTGTTCTTAAAACATTGAAAATATTCATAAAGTTTGTTTCTTTCATCTCTTTCTCTTTGTCTATAGTGACTTTCTTCCTTTATTCTAAATTCCCCCAAAACCCTACTTGTATTGACTATTGGCTTTACAGTCACTCCCATCTCACCTTCAGTATCTACTCTGGATGTGTCTCATTTCTCTCCAGGCACAGTCAAGGCCCAGGAAATGTGATGACAAATGTAAGATTCTTTTTAAACAGTAGGGAGCAAAAGAGAATGAGAAATTCACATGTTAAAATGTTTATTTCTCTTCCATAACATTTAAAATATCTTCATAAAGATAAAATGCCATGGAGGTTGGAAAATGTGAGGTTTCTCCAAAGATATAGAGAAATCTGATGTAGAAGTTTGAGACGGATACTAGGATAAAACTGTATACAAAGTGTACAATGCCTTGAATACACTAAAATAAAACCTAACAACCAACCAGGGCAATTTTGTAGTTGAGGAAACATGTCTCTGTAGTTATAGAACTGGAAAGTGTTGGAGATCAAAAATCATGCATTTCATAAACAATTTGGGTCCTTAATTAGCAGAAAGAGAGGAAGGGAGGGAGAGAGGGAGGGAAAAGCAATGCAGAAAAAAATATGGAGAAAGTCACTGAAAATTATTTATATCTCTCATATTCTCCTCTCTACCCCTGAGTCTAAAAAATACTTTCCACATGTAACCTGTTAAAAAGTTAGTGATTAAGCAGTAAAGTATCTTTATATAAATCTGAGATTTCTTGAATTCAATTCCTATTTGAGTATCTCTTAAAAGTACAAAACGTTGGACAAAATCCTTTAAAGAGTTAAAAACTGTAGAACTGTACATTTCTGCTTCTGGTAGAGTTGGAAAGATAAGACATAAGTCAAAACAGGTTATAAATAATAATAAAAATCTATCTGAAATTTGGCTCTCCTGCAACTGTATCTACCTTGAATTCAGCTAAAAGTTGGGAGGTAAATATCTTAGAGATCTTTCACAGGAAAGCAAATGATATGTTCCAACTGTTAAGAACTAAATCTCAAGGACTTTTACACTGTATATATTCTGAGCCGACTTATACATATTTTAGGTAAACATTTCATAATCACAGTTATACAATCAAGTTCTTAGCGAATTAGTGGTGATTACAGACGCTGCTATAAGAGGCCAAACCACCAATAAAAATCTGTAATGGAAACAACAAATAAAATCACGAAGCAGACAAATATTTCTCAGTACTCACTGTAGTTTTCCCATTAGTAACTTCTCAGAGCAACTTTGTAGTATAACACTAGTGATAGAAGCCACCAAGAAAACTAATAAATTACCATTTTTTAAATTTCAAAAGTCACAGAAATATACTGTCTATTTTAGAAAATTTTTTTATCTACAATGGTTAAAATAGGTTTAAGACAAAAAGGAGTAAATCTCCAGTTAGCCAGAAAGCTTAGCTTAACAGAATAAATTATTTCCCAAAGGTTTTGAAAAGCAGAGCTTTAATTCAATAGAAAGAAATCTGAATAACAATAAAGTAGTAATATGCCACAAGGTAAAATATGATTAAACCTTTGAATGAAATATACAGGAAATTGCTCTTGGAGCTCAGAAAAGCCTCAGTGTGATGGGAAGTTGACACTTCTGAGAGTTTTCAACTAGGTATTGAAGGATAGAAGAGATTTGGATAGGCAAACAAAAAAGGGGAAACTCAACAGGAGACTGAAATTGCTGATGCCTTATCAAGAATTTTGATAAATGTGTTGCATATCAAGAGGCAAGGAGTAGAGAGAAGAAGCTGATGCGAAGAGTATTCAGATGGGGATGATGAAATATAAGAGGAAGATTATATTTATCTCTTGGGGAAGATTTTTTGTCTTTTGTATTTCAACACTTGGGAATAAGAAGTTATTAAATGTTTGTTTTGTAGGGAAATTATACAACAAAAATGGTACTGGAAGAGTTGAATGTGGCATCACTATTTGGGATAGAGAGAAATTTAATTGGGATGAAGTATAGAGAAAAAAGAATGTCAAAGAAAAAAACATTAATAAAGATATTAATAAGAATCCAGACTTAACATCTCCAGTGGGAAGGGAAGGAACCCTTTTCAACCCACGGGGTGTTCAGAGGTGACCCCATTTGTTTCGTGATAAGGCCCCTTAGGGAAGGGAAGGCAGGTAACTTGTCCAAGGTCACACCCCTAGTTAATGCTGAAACCAAAGTCCTGGTTCTCAGCCCAAGGATATTTTCTATTATAATAACTATTTAAATTATGTTTCTTTTTTCTAAAAAGTATTAGCCTTCAGAAACTGGGCTAGAAGCCAAGAATTAGAGATTTCACTTCCCAATCTACCCAGAATGGTTCTCTTATTGTCAATTAACCTGACTGTGCCTTTCCCCTACACCTCTTAAATTAAGATCCTAAGAACATTTCTGCCAGATAAATATCTGTTGAGGAGAAATGCCGTTCTTCTAAGAATGAGGCCGTGTAAATGTGATTTGCAAATATAGCCTGTTGTAAAATACACAGAAGTCAGCCAATTATCTTCGTGTTGTAATGGATTTTGGCATGAATATCATGAAAGGAGAGGTGCATTACTCACAAAAAATGTGGTTTTCAAATATATAATTTCAATTTAATGTC
This sequence comes from Tursiops truncatus, assembly GCF_011762595.2. Classification (NCBI taxonomy): domain Eukaryota; kingdom Metazoa; phylum Chordata; class Mammalia; order Artiodactyla; family Delphinidae; genus Tursiops; species Tursiops truncatus. The sequence goes on along the minus strand of NC_047046.1, from coordinate 79,273,032 downwards.
TAAGGAAACTTAGGTTTCCACTGAGCCAGCAATAAATTTTCACTTAAAAAATTTAGAAGAGGAATATATATAATTAAAAAGAACAAAAAAGGGACTGTCTCCACACCATTTCCAACCTTTTATTACTAGTAACAATTACATTTTCTTTTCTTTCTCTCTGTGCTTCTCTGTTCATTTAGCTTAGTGCTGAGTCAGCAAAGACCTTTTTATGAAGTTCAAATGAGTCTGTTTTCTTCCCTGAGTTATCTTTAACGTGCTGTTTGACAACACCAAGCCATTTTATTCCTTTTAGCAATTTGGTAAGGATTTTATTTATTTATTTATTTTTGGTACGTGGGCCTCTCACTGCTGTGGCGTCTCCCGTTGCAGAGCACAGGCTCCGGACGCGCAGGCTCAGCGGCCATGGCTCACAGGCCCAGCCGCTCCGCGGCATGTGGGATCTTCCCGGATCGGGGCACGAACCCGTGTCCCCTGCATCGGCAGGCGGACTCCCAACCACTGCGCCACCACGGAAGCCCAGGATTTTATTTTGATGAGGTTTTGTTTGCGTAAGATAACGTCCTTCTTGAGGTGGTATTTTTCATTTCCCTTCTGTTTAACCTCAGTTATTTCCAAGATCTTTTCCCAGGGTTCCCTGTTGGATTAGATCTCTGTTTATGTTTCTACTTTCATCTGGTAATACTGTTAGGTTTTGTGATTGATTTTTACCCCCAAATTCCCAAAATCACCCATGCAAACTGGATATTTCCTTTGTATCCTGAAGATAATCCCCACATAAAGTGCAACACCGACCATCTAAAAAAAAAGGGGGTCAGCAAGATGAACTTCAAAGGCCTTTCCTCTGTTCTTTTAAAGCCATGTTTTTCCCCCAGGTGCTGTGTTTCTTTAATGGAGTTTTCAATTTACTTTATGCTTCTGTCTTTTTTGTGATCGGGAAGCAGGGAGTATGAAATAAACAAAAGCAGAGATTCCTATTAGGGCAGCACATGGAGACACTGCTGGTATTATTGAACCCTGCTACGGTGTTATGTCTTAACCTTTATTATTTTTGCCACATTTGTGGGTTTGGCACTTAATTATCTCGAAAAGTTCAATACAAGGGAAGAGATGACTTGACAGGTAGAGAGAACAGAGCGATGGAGAATCTCAGAGCAGGTGGAATTAAAGAGACAAGCCAGCAAACGAATAATGGTTACTGGGTAATCTGTCAGCAGATAACAGGGCCCTGGGCAGATGTCTGGAGAATTGAAACTAGGAGGCAAGATCTGTAGTCCTGCAGAATAGGCTACTGATAACAGACATTTAGGCACTCACACAGTAGCTAATCACAGATAAGAACAAACAAAGCTGGACAAGAATACAGGCACCAGAAGTAGAATATTAGTTAGGATGTGTCTTCAGAATCTGAAGCTCACCATTCGCAGGTGTGGAATTTGGGTCCAATATTTTTGATGATTCACAACCATGAGAATGTGACAAAGAAATCCTCAGTGTGAAACTCTTCATCATTTTCTCTTTTCCTGAGGTCAGGACTTACCTAGTGTCTGGGGCCAGTCTAAGTCTTCAGATGGGTTGAAAGGTCCCAAATGTAGTCAGAAAAGGGTGGAGAAGTGACCACTAGGGAATAGCTTGAGAAAAGTATTCAATGTAAATACAAAGTTACAGACAAAAAACAGAGAAGGATAAACCACGAAAAAAAATCAGACTATAAGCAGCCCCCGGAGTCAAATTAAAATATGGAAAACATTAAATATGAGAGAACCATTCTAGAGTTTCTCTGGTGAAAAATCACAACCATTTGCAATTAGGCTCTATGTTGCAAAGACTATATTTTGTCGGTTAAAACGTATCATTCCTTTCAATCCAGCAGTGCTTCAAAAGTAGCTTGTCATATGTGGAGCACTGCGGTCAGTGCTGGGGTAAGCAATCTCCCCTACGGTCATCTTTGCCTGAGTCCCCCCTCCCCTTACGTCAAACAGAATAATGACAGACTTCTCACAAGTGGATCCCTGGGCTCCCCCCAGTTCACGTCCAGGGTGTGTGGTCCTCCAGCCCTAACAGATTACCTCGAGAGAAACTGTGAGGACCGAGGCAAACTGGTTTAGGCTGTGGGCATTCCCATGAAGCATGGGTTTAGCATCGAGATACGCGTACTGGCTATATGACCTTGACACTTGCAGCCTCAAGCTCCCAAGCAATAAACTGAGAAGTGTATAATGAAAGGACACAAGAAAAGTGCCTGGAGCACATTAGACACAAAATCAAGTGTGATTCTCCTTACTCTATGTCAGTATAAAATACATTGAAGGATTAAATATATGTGTTCTCCCTCCAAAAGACGAATGTGACTGCTTCTGAAACTGGAGAGCAGTCTAGAAAATCCCAAACAGTAACTCTGTCCGGCTTGACTCTAAAAGATGCTCCCAATATAAAACCCATCGACAGCCCCTCTGTTTGGTACATCTTGTTGCTAACAGGCCTTCCTTATTGTTCTCTCAATGACAGTGGCTCCTAAAGGGGACAAAGTGACCATAATATCAGTGGGAGTACCTGGCAGTCTCCATTCATACTCATGCATTCATTCACTTATTCAAAATTTTGTTGAGTAATTATGGTTAGCCTGGGGCTGTATTAGCCTCTGAGGCAACAATGGTAATAAAAACAAGCAAACAGAGTTCTAATTCCTCCAAGTCAAGTGAGGAAGACCAACATCATCTGCCTATAGAGACGTAAGTATTGCTTAATTTTCTTACATAGCAGTCAAGAGGAAAGCAGAATAGTCCTCTACATCAGCTCTGTCCTGTCATTAATGTCACAGAGCCCTCTGTCCCCATCCATGTCATCTTTACCATGTAATTTTTATCCTAATTGCCTTAAGATAGCTTTTCCATTTTCAGTTTCATTTGCACATTTCAGATAAGAAGAAGAAAGGGAATAATAAAGCAAGGAAGTTAAACTGAGAAAGAAAAACTTTCTGAAAAAATGCCCAACATATAGATTTAATTCTCATTGGTCAAAAGGTGTCACCAAGCTACCATCCTGCAAAGGAAGCTGGGGAAACAGTGTTTCAGTGGGCACATCACTACCCCAGAGCATACCCCGTTTTCTCACTAAGGCAAAACGGATACTGACTAAGCATCTAGCAATCTCTGTCACATCATACATCACCTTTGTGGAGATAAGGACCTATCCAAAACAGTTGGTCTAATCTGATTAAACAACTCTCTGTATCAACTAACTCTTGATAAAGAATGGTTAGAAGTGGAGATTCTGGAATCTGACTCATGGGTTCAAACCCTAGCTCTGCCACTTGCTATCTCTGTGACTTAGGACAAGGTATTTAATCAGACTACACCTTAACTTCCTCACTTTTAGAGATAATAAGAGTTCTTATCTCATGGCACTGATACGAGGCTTGGTTAGGTGGCTATAGATTGAGCATTAAGATACCAAATGGCACTGTAGGCATTTACTGTATTAGCTGTATTTTATATTAATCAAGCAATCATTTTGTCCTGCTTTGGTTTCCCACATACATTTCCCTACTGAACAGGAGTGAATGGACCATTGATGAGATTAATTCCTGTTGGCATGGCAGCTGTGTCTCCATTGTACTTGAATCCTTTTGTTCTTCTGGCATATATCTGTTTTGTGTGAATAGGGTAACTGTGCATTTAAGAAAACCAAATAAATCTGTGCCACATAAAATTTCTGAACTTGCAGAGCTGAAAAATAAGATTTTTTTTAGTGGGGTGAAAACAACCTGTAAGGTGGGCCCCGTAAATGGCAATGATAATAACGTGCATATTGCTCCTCTCTTTTTCCGCTCTGAGAATCGCATATTCTTTTTATTACCTTATTATTAAAAACACTTATTAGGTCTTGGGAAACACCCTCTTTGAAAAGCTCTTTAAGCCCAAGGACCCACCATAAGCAGGTTGGAGGGCCAGCTCTGTGATTCTGAATCTGGTTCTCTCACTGACCCTCAGCTGGGCGATCTACACTCCATTCCTGGGTCATTCACTTTCTATACAGCTGCAGAATACCCCACGGAATGCTTAGCGGCCGGGCACTTTGCCCTGATCAAACTCATAGCTATTTCTTTACTGCATCACAGTTGTACAATACTAAACCTATGTGTCTACTTAAGCTCAAATTACTACTGGCAAAGTGAGTTAGTCACTGGGAACAACAGAGACACATGTGTGTTAATTTTTTTGAGACTGGCCTGAGCTTTGGGATACTTGAGTTACTTAAGGGCCCTTTGGTTTGAAAAATCTCAGTTACTAGTTCCTAAACAAAGATCATTATGCGCAAGCTGCAAATGATGTATCTCATAGAATGTGAGTGTGATTTACTAATTATCAGGGAGGCCCTACACTATGTCTTACTGCTCTTTGAATAGATTGGAGTTGTTTGACATTTCTCAAGGGTTATTATTGGTACATGGATGGGGTAATTCTTCATCATTTAGAATATCTTGTCTCCACCCACTAAGTCCCATTTGCCCTTATAACAGGTAGCTATTGCTATAAAATAAACAGCTATAAAATGCAGTAAAGTAAAATAATAAATACTCATTTCTCAGGCCTTTGAAGGCTGGTGGGCGTAGCTCTGCTCATCTCTGGTGGGCTTGCTTATCTGTCTGATGGTCTCCGAGTCTCTATTCCAGGTGATCTTGCCTGGGGCAGCTCTGTTCCATGCGCATCTCATCCTCTTCCAGGAACCAGAGGGTTAGGCACGTCCTTCACTTGAAAATGGCAGAAGTACTAAAGTAATCAAAAACACACAAGTTCTTCACGCCCAGGCTGTTAGGAGCTGGCACATCAAAATGTCTGCTTCACTCTTACGGTCCAAAGCAATTACATCATTGAGCCCAAATTCCAGGGATGGAAGAGGAAATGCAGAGTTAACTCTCAGAGCCTTTATATGAGTTTCCTTTGGCTGTTGTGACAAAGTGCCACAAACTTAGGCTTAAAACAACACACATTCATTCTTTTTTCAATACTGGAGAGTCAGAAGTCCAAAATCGATTTCAACGGGCCAAAACCAAAGTATGGGCTGGGCCGTTCTTCTCTGAAGGTGGAGCAGAATCTGTTTTCCTCTCTTTTCCAGATCCTAGAGCTGTGTTCATTGCATTTTGTGGGTCATGGCTCCTTCCATCCTTCCTCTTCATCGGGAGCATTGATCAGAGCATCTCGCGTTGGTGATCACGTGTCTTCTCCTGTGTCAAATCTCCCTTTGCCTCTCTCTTATAAAGACATCCGTGATTATGTCAAAGGCCCACTAGAATAATGCCGGGTAATCACCCAGAGTAACATTCACAGGTTTCAGGGATGAACACCTGGACATCTCTGGGGGCCGTTATTCAGCTACTGGAGACTTGGGCATAGAGAGGGCTGAAGCAGTGGGGCCAGTACTGCAATCTCTCACACACCCACTCCCTGGGGTCCCCAAACTTCCTCACTCATTTCTAAATGTTTCTGGAAGAAAGAACCACGCTCAGGAGAGAGTCTTGTTTAGTATTTAGTACTTTAAGAATGGGAAGGAAAAAGAGAAAAATTCTGCAAAGTCTTAGATGTAGGTTCTAAATATTCCAGCAGGCAAAATTCAAATTGTCAAGGAAGAGATGGCATAGTGATATAATCCAGAGAAGTGTGGGTCCCTTACCCACTCAGAACTCATGAGACTGAATATAGTTATAAACCTGCAAATCAGTTTTCATTCATCAAATAGATCTTATGGATATCTTCTAAACACTGGAAATAGAGCAGTGAAGAAAATGGACAGAAATACCAGACCTCATGGGTTCATATTTGTATATTTTGATTGGAAGCAGCAAAGCAGAGCCCGGGGGCAGAAAGAGGGCAGGTGGTGGAGGGGCTGAGCAAGAGGAAGCGTCTGGGTCAGACAGGGTGCTTTGGCCTTCTAGACAGTTCTGTACGCCTTCTAGACACTTCTGAAGAGACTGGTTCTTATCCTGCCTTCTAGACTGCCTTCTAGACAGTTCTGAACAGACTGGTTCTTATCCTGCATGAGCCAGGAGCTCACTGGAGGGCTTGTAGCAGAGGCTCATCATAATGTGACTTCTTCCAGAGCAAGGACAGCACTCGCGGGGGTCGGAGAGCAGGGTGCAGGTAAAGCTGGTTACTAACCTCAGGCAACAAGCCAGAGGGAGGCAAGAACTGACAGGGGCTTAGGCTGGAGTGGCAGCGGTAGAGGTGGGCAAAGAGGAATGGCACTGTGTTCGAGCTCCACGTTAGTACTTTTGTACTAAGAAATAAACCTTCAAAACCCTACAAGCGTATGAACACAATGAAAGTGATCCTTCAGGTCACTTCCTCTCATCCGACCTCCTCAAATCCAGAGGGAAGCACAGTTAATTAGTTGCCTCCATGTGTATATGAGACTATGAGACATGAGTGAAAACAAACACACACACACACGTAATATATAAACACGCGTGTGTATATATACTTGTGTATGTTTAGCAGAAGTGTGATCACGCTGTACATATTTTTCCACAACTTGCATTTTTCACTCGGTATTTTTTTAAGGTCTTTACTAAAAACAACTGCTGTTATTTAACTGTCTGGGTTCAAAACTGGCTTTTCTAGTTACTAGTTTTGCAATTTTAGCTTAATTATTTAACTTCTATAGGCCCCAATATTCTTATCAACAAAAAATACAATAGCTGAGCTATGTCATCCTAACTCGCCACCACACATGCAGGACCTCGCTTTACAACACACACACACACACACACACACACACACACACACACACACGTACACACACAGATACACACACAGACACACACATATACACACACATATACACACACATACACTCACATGGACACACACACATAAACCACACACTCACAGAGACACACACACACACTCACACAATTTGGGGGAAAACAGTGTACAAGGAGAGACCTAAGACAACAAAGTTCACTAAAAAAGCACAGAAGAACAGAAATTCTCAGCAGAGAATGAAAAAATACAGGAGCTAGAAGACATTTTAACAATCACCTTTTCATTCTGTTATCTTAAAAAATGACACCAATGTTAAATGATTTATCTGGGATCACAGCTAGACATGCTAAGTACTAAATTAAAAAAAAAAAAAACCTAGGAAAGGCATTTTTATTGCCTAAAAAAATACACCTCTCCCACATTGTCTGAAATTGCACCTACTCTTTAATTGAAAAATATTGTTTTCCTCAATTCTCAAGTTGCCAAATCACTATTTGTTAACCTGGGGGAAAGGACTTATGTTGTTTGGAGTGGAAAGAATGAGAAGAAGAGTGAGCAACTATTTAAAAACGAAGCTTGACTGTGGAGAACAGACCAGGATGGGTTGGAGTCTGGCCAACTATGGAGGGAAAACCAAGAGTCTGTGGTTTGGACCTTGTAGAGTAAATGGTGAGAGAAGGTGCAAAAGGAAAGGAAACTCGTGATAAAGCTTCACTAATTTTAAAATTTGATCTAGGTCTAGAAATCTTTCCCCCCAACATAAGATTATAATTTTACTTCTTCTTTATCCCTTTTTGCATGTTGCTATCTATTTTATAGAGCTTGTTTAGCATATATGATATGTGTGTGTGATGTCTCTGTGTGTGTGTGTGTGTGTGTGTGTGTGTGTATACGCATACCTATTCTCTGCTGTCTCATTAGCCTCTTTAATTTCATTTCTGATTCTGAGGTTCTGGATTAAGGCAATGTCCTAGCCCTGAAATATTTATTAATAAGTCAGAAAGACAAAGCAATAGAAGTGGCAGAACTTTTTCATTAGCTTCAATGAAAACACAGATAATAATTTAGCCCTAACCTGAGATGTCCTAAGCTCTTTAAATGGACAAAGTAGTGGAGAACTAAAATTTCTGAGCATCTGTTTAGGCTCACAAATTCATTGCAGCTCTAAACAGACGTATAAAACTTTCTCCAGGATAGAAATACAACAAGCATGTAAGGAAATAATGTGAAAAATTTCAGAAGAGGCATAAGCCTGCCTGGACAAATAAATTCACTCCAGCCCGTCGCCCCATAGCCCGCTGACTGCTTTCATTCTCCATCCAACAGTATTAGGAAAAAATTGCCTTTTTTTTTTTTTTTTTTAAAGCATAAGATAGGACTTTAGCTCGGACTGACTTTGAAAAAGTGTTTTGATGCAAGTTTGACAAAGCACACCTACCCCAGAGGAAATGCTGCTGGATATCTTATTTTCATCTTTAATTTTAGGCCATTTGTATTAGAGAAAAGAAAGTTCTTGGTAAGCCTGGGTTTTTCTTTCAACCCTGGTCTATTAAACACAGTTAATGTTGATTTATTGTTGGTGGGAACAAAACTGGGAATGAGAGATGAAAATGAATCAGATTTCGATAAAGGATCTGTAGACTGGACCAAGGTAGAGATGAAGGGTGTGTGTATAAGAAGTGAAAATCAGATCTTTTCAGACTCCCATTTCAATTCATTCAGTGGCCTCTTGCTGTTCTTAGGGTTGTTCTTCCTTTGCCCTTAATATGGCCACAAAACTCAACGTGAGCTGAGCCCTGCCATCTTCACCAGTTTTCTGAATACGAGTCACGCCAGCCTCCTTTAAATTACTCCAAACCACTGTGCCCCTTAGGTCTTAGGGCCTCAGCCGGTTACTGGAATGCATTTCCTCCCATCCTCACCTAGTTAATTCCTAATCATCCTTCAAAACATATCTCCCCAAGACCTTGAAGAATTTCCTGAACCAGAGGTCCTTACCGCCATCCTGAATTTCCTGCGGCAGTAATATGTGAATTGAATTTGGGTTGATAATGTATCATGTAACGTTTTTGTTAAATGCCATGCTCACCCACAAGAATGTATTGCTACAAGGGCAAGGACTGTGTTTTTCTTGCTCACTGGTGGATCCTGGCTCCTATTATACAACTTCGTTCCGCGAGGGCAATGGATAAATGGCTGGTCAAATGAATGAATGAAATGGTGGAACAAAGAACAGAAAGTAACAAAATTGTAGGTAATGAGGGGGCATCTCATATAAAAATCAACTATCCTATCACAGGATAAAGGGATACTATTTTCACAGCAAAAACTGTTAAGCTGACCTAAGGTTTGAGAAAGCTAGAACTCACTGCACACTTGGAGCAGTGTACCGTGCCAACGACAACTGAGCTAAGATACTAGTCCTATTCCAACTGTGAATAGATCTTATATCTCTAGAGCATGTTGTAGGGGAGGAAAAAGGTTCCCTTCTTTTCTCCTAGGTTCTTTGGCTGGTCTTATAATTAAATCAACATAAGAGATTAACAAGAGAAAAACAAATTTAGTTTCGTACTTTTGGGAGCCCCATAGAATATGAAGCAGTCAAGAAATAGAGGCTTATATCTGCCATCCTGAGCTAAGGAGAAGGGGTAGGGGTCTGGAGCTCCAAAGGCGAAGAAGACAGTTCACAGGAAGCTGAGGAGAGCAAGCATTTGGTTATCAACTCTCTGGCAGACCATGCAGATAAGTCTTTCTGGTATGAGAAGTTATCTCTGATAATCGCTCTCTTCCTGGTACAGGCTCCCTATCTAAATTCCTTTAAGCAAGTAAGGGAGAGGTAAAAAGCTTTTCTCCCTGAGTCTGCTGGGCCTTAATTTCCTTCAGCTCAAAACAAGCCACACACCATACTGGCACATTTTGAGGTGACCTATTCTGTTCCGTTTCAATGTTCAATTCTGAGTCTCAGAATTAAAGAAAACATTAAACTACTGAAGAAAAGCAGAGAGTGATGATACATGTCAAAGAGTAATAGGTGGAAGCATTTCAGTCGATATCTGAATAGCTACCTGAATCTCTGAAGAGCTATAATGATAAAGGGATTTAAATTTATTCGTTATAACTACAGATGAAAAAATAGGGATTAAATTTTGTTCAAAAAAGAAAAGATATTAAAAAATAAACAATCAAAATTGTTTATTACCTTCTGGGGTATTGAGTTCCTGTTGTAAGAAACCTGAAAGCACAGGTTGGATGGCTGAGCTTGGGTCAAAAATTAAGGATGGACACGGTTCTGGAAAAGATGAGCTCTGAGGGTGTGTTTGTTTATTTCTGACAGTTATTTTAATTTGACATGAGAAATGTCAGTAATTCTTACAATGCCTAAGATCATGATAAAGGACTTAACAGCATGTTAAATCATTGTAAGTGTAAATAATTTGCACTCCCCTCTCCCTGCCATAAACTACTAGGAATAAAGCAAATTTGTATTTAAAAAAAAAAATCAGTGTTAAAATTAGGTTGCAGAGATGAGGTATCTGAGCTCCATCCCTTGTACTATATTTGAATTAATGTCATTTCAAATTTGTCATTTAAAAAAAAAAAGGCGTCTGTACCAGTTCTGCTTGAAGAACCTTCTGGAAATTTTACTATTATAGGAACACTATTTTGAACTAAGCCAATTGATTCCATATGCTCCATCATTAGTGTCTGTCAATGTCTGGAAATTATTGTTGGAGTACCTAGATTTCTTGACAAAATTTCCAAGATGCATCTGGGTCTGAAATACCTGATTGGCTGATTATTAATCTCTCAATGGAGTATTAATAGATATATCAGTGAATTTCTACTTTTCACAAATTAAATTATGTGTGTGTGTTTCTGTAAATGTGTGTTTGTATATAACTGAAAACAACAGAGGTCAAGTTTAAGACAAATCTGGGATGAACGAGAAATTTCCAAGTTTAAAAATCTTTTAATCACAACATGTCATCTTTACTGTCTTATATGCTCAGTTCTCCTGAGATCTCTGTTCCTGATTTTCAAAAGTGAGCTGCTCCAGCTGGAGGAACATAAGCTTTGGTGTAGTTCATCGTAAATGTTTATCAACAGCTATAAAGTTCCATTACCTCCATAGGTTTTTATAATGGACTACAATTGGGATTGTGGAGAACTTCCCACTCTGACATATCGCATATTAGTGGATGGACCCACTATCTAATCTGCTGGTATGATCTGAACAGATGTTAATTCTGGTCTTTTTGTCTTCAAGAATCTATACAAACCTTTAAAATTAAGTCTATCTGCCAAATTATTCTGTCCAAAATGAATCATGGCTAAATTTAAAATTTATATGGATTTTTTCTCATTTGTTGCAGTAATTATTTTTCACACTAATTTTTTTTTTTCCTGAATCCATTCAATCCATTTCTATAAGTTCGTTCTTTGGCATACTGTCATTATAAGGACAATTGCCATCACCATTAATCACAGACTACAATCATCATCATCTAATTATCTCAGATCCTCATTTGACATGTTTATGATCATCTGCATAACATCCTACATCCTAATTAAGAATTGTTTTATGAAGATAAAGCTGTGTGTGTTTTCCCTAGGATTTTTGAACAGCTGTACACTGTTTCCCCTTGGACTCCTTCCCTGTATGCTATTGATGAAGAGAAGAAGTAAGTTTCCTTCTACCCTTCTAGCTTTTGGTTGAGACCCTCCTTTAATAAAAGAAAGGTTAACAGGAGAAAAACAATCAGAATTTTAATGACATATGTCCCTCCTGTAAACATGAGAGATACTTAGGAAAACTGAATAACTCCTTGACATGGTCCAAGCCACCACCTTAAATACCATCTCCAGCTAAAAACAAAAGAAGATGTTGCAGGGGATGGGAGTGAGAAGAAGCAAGTTTGGGGAGGTTATCAGGCAAAGCCAGTAAACAAGGGTGTGGTTGTCATGCAGATGTAAGCCTTGGTCTTCTCCACTGATGAGTTTCTAGAAGTTTAGTCCTCTTTCTCTTGCTGGTACAGAGAGCAGCAAGACACCCTTACAAATGGAGATTTCCCTTATAAACATAAATATCTCTTAAAAGAGGACAACTTCTATTTGGTTTTCAGGGCTTTTCCTGGGTCTACTTTTTCTTAAAAGTAACCAGCTCAAAATAATCTTTATGCCAAAGAAGCATATTTTGGGATGGTATATTTTGTTCCCCGTCACTATTTTCTGTCTGTGATTTATAGTTAGCTTCAAGAGGTGCCTGGTTTTTCCTGGCATATCTAGCTTTAGGTGACTAGTAAACAATTTGACCTAAAATGTCAGAATTTTAAGGGACAAGATATAGGGCTATAACAACGAAAATGAGGACAAGCTTCCAAAGTACAAATTATAGAAAGTACGGGCAAGGATCAGGCAGGCATTCGATTAGTTGCTTCGGAATGTTTACATAGAGGACTTGACTCTTTTAAATGATGCCTGACATATGAGAAGGTTCCCCATAGCAGGTGTAAGACTCTCCATACTGAAAGCAAATGGCAAAGGCTATGGACTCTGAAATAAAAAACCCTCCCTGCCCACATATTCCTGCAGACTATTTGATATTCTCACAACCTTACGGTGGCTTCAAAAGAATATTGGTTCTTTCATCAAGTAAAAAAGAATGGCTTAGAACAGTGGCTTTCAAACTGTGTTCTGTCAACCTTAAGATTTCAAATTTACATTTAACTGTTTCAGATGAGTACCTGTGTTTACTAGGGGAGATGCCTGACTTAGAGTAGCTCTGCTTTTATATGTTTCTTACACTAGGTATCAATACAGGATTTAATCAGGGAGGGAAGCCAGCTTTTCTACATTTGAAAACTACTGCTTTAGAAACAACTTTTTAAAAGATTTTTCTAAAAATGTAGTCTGGCTTTGATCTAACATTATGATGCACTTGAATAGAGGTATATTTTGCTTTTGTTTTATTCCACTTTCTAAGAGTGTTTTACTTCATTAACATTGCTTTAAAATTCAATTAATTGAGGTTTAACGGACAGTAAAATTCACTCAAGGTATTTTAAAATCTTTTTTCCTTTAGGACATATGGAATCTACTTTTCAAATAAAACATTTCAAGAATATGCATCAAGATGATTTTTATGTGGCTGCGGGATGTAGTTGATAACTCCAAATTCGAAAGTTTTATATATTAATATTATTGCTGCTGAGGGGCAGTGGAATATGCCACCCCAAAATACGCCACTTTGGCATAAGGATTATTTTGAGTTAAGGCACTTAAAAAACAGCAGAAGCAGAAAGGGCATTCTAATTTCCCCTTCTCTTCCTGATAACAGGAGATTAAAAAGTCCCGTGTGAAAAATACCCTGCCTGTACCAGAGGGAAAGAAACACTCTTCTATAGGGATTCAAAGCCAAAAATATTTTATACAAATAAATCTTCTTAGAATAATGCTCATCTTTCTTTAGCATCATGGTATATTTTAGTTATTTTTTACAATCATGTCTCTTTGTTCAACCCAGTATAAAAATATTTAGGTTTTGCCATGTCTTTGGGATATCGTGTCATTACTTGGGCTCCCATTTCATGTAAAACATATATAAATGTGTATGTTTTTCTCTTGTTGATCAGTCTTATGTCAGTTTAATTCTCAGCCACAACCAAAAAATCCCTAAGAAGATAGAGGTAAGAATTTGCCTCCCCTACATTGCCATATTTTATGCTGAAGAAATTTAAGAACATAATCATTCATTTTTTTAATGTGTTGGTGTAAATCTAGTATTATTTTCTGAAAAAAGTATGGATCCTAGCTGCAGGCATATTCTCATCTAATCTTCACTCGGAGGTAATGCAGCCTTAGATTCTGGCAAGAGGTTTATTTCACTTCCTTTCTGGCAAGCAGTTTGTTTCACTTCCTTCCACAAGAGGACACCAGCTTTCTCCCCTACCTGGCTGGCTCCCTTAATGTTCCCATGATCAACACCTTAGCATTCCTATACCTCGTCTTTTGCCAGAGAATTAAATCTGTACTCTGCTACACACATTTTACAAAAAAATCCTGGTTGGAGTGAAAATAAAATTAAGTTGGAGCAGTGCCTGAAAAATATGCAAATTCCTATCCTGAGCCAGATTATGCAAATGGATCAACGAAGAGAACAAGAGAAAAAAATAGCCAAGAGGTGAAATTGAGTAAACGGAAAGAGAATTACTTCTCACCACCTCTCCTGTCCACACTGGCGAAATTCAAAATGGAGCAGAAGTGAAGAGAGTAAAATGAGAAGACCTCGGGATAAGAATACCCGTGTGTATCATGGGACGAGAACAAGGAATTAGTGTTTCTTGAGCAGTTGAACAGTGAATATTGTATTATGTTCAGTAAATACTTCATCTGATTGTGTTTGTCCTGCTGCAGGTCTTAGCTGTACTTGGTAAAGCCCCACCATCTATGAGTATGTTAGTGGGTTACATTCGGTGTGATATGGAAAGATGTCAGGAAGTTTAAAGAGACATGGTTAACAGATGCCTCTTAGGGAAGGACAGGTAGTAAGAACAGTGTAAGAAGTATAGGGTGATGGGTGTAATAGTAATAATGGAGGTTTTGACAAGTGGCCAAGGCACGTTTCTCAAGAACAAGGCAATTTTCTCTTAAGGTTCAGACAAATCATCTTTCAAGATAAACTAATAAGTTATCTTAACTGAGCTTGAAACAGAAAAATAAAATACTCAGGAAACCTTTCACAAGGTCCAGGTGTCCGGTTTCTGAGAGAATAATTGATGATAAGCGTAACCCTTGAAGGATGTATTCATTTAGCAATTATGTGATGAACACCTATCATATCAGGCACTGTTCCAAATACTGGGGATACTGCAGAGAACAAAAGTGACAAAAGCTCCTTTTAATGGGGAATTTATATGCTAGTGGGACGAAACAGACAATTAAAATAAATACATTGTATGATAGACGGTTGACAGGGAACAGAATTTGCCACCCCAAAGTGTGCCTCTTTGACATAAGGATTATCTTGAGTTGGTTATTTTTAAGAAACAGACACAGGAGAAGAGTAGAAGTTATGCTTTTGTAAGAGGCATTTTACATTTATAAGGGAAATCGTCATTTGTGAGGTGTCTCCCTCTCTGTACTGGGAAGAAGAGGATGACTAAATTTCTGGAAACTTATCAATGAAGGAGGCAAGGACTTAAATCTGCGTAATAACCTTACCCTTGTTTACTGTGTTTTGCTGGATTACCTTCCATAGCTGCACTCCCGCCTACATCTTCTTTCGTCTTTACCTGGAGATGGAATCTAAGGTGGTGGCTTGGGCCATCTGGGGGAGTTAGTTTTCTGGGTATCTCTCAGGTACACAGGAGGCATACATGTTATTAAACTTCTGACTGTTTTTCTCCTGTTAATCTGTCTTTTATTGGGGGAGGGGGGCAAAGCACAGTAAAGGAAGGTGTGGTTGTTATGCAGATAGAATAAGCCTTGGTCTTCTCCACTGATAAAGAGTTTCTAGAAATTTAGTTCTCCAACAAACAGGGACTCTTTATACTGATATATGAAGTCTGGTTATCAATCTAGATAGATAGTTGATTCAAGGACAAAACAAGTCATCTGTCCCTGACCCAGTACCAAAACCCTTTTATCAGAATTAAAGCATGAGAAGGAAGCACCACATCCTCGATCTGTGGGGAAGGAGACTTATTACTAATCCTACTACACCTGTTCCTGCCTCAAAGTCAGACTCATCATGGAAGAAGGGATATCATGAGTGTAGAGGTGGGAGGTTGGTGAGCTAACTGTGAGAACCAAGTGAAAGTAGAGACCTGAACAGTTTGGGGAGGAAGCAGGGGAGCCATAGCGTCAGGGACTCAGACCTAGAAGAAGAGATTACTGTGAAATCAAATTGTCCAATTGTTGGCTATCTGGAAGTGATAAGAATTCTTCCCAATTTTGAGATAGCCTTTGAAAATGTGTTTAAGTATTATCAAATATTTACCAGAGCATATTTGAAACCATATAACTCAGATTGGGACTTGAACCCATGGCCTTTTAACTGAGATCACACTGCTGGTCTCAGGATTTAATGAAGCTCAGGTTCTCGATGGCTCATCGCAGAAAAAAATTCAGTGAGAGAGAAAGTAATAGTCAAGAATTGGATTTATTTGGAGAGAAACACTCCACAGACAGAGAGTGGGCCATTTCAGAAGGCGAGGGCAGCACCAGGGTATGGGGTTGTTAGTTTTATAGGGGTGAGTAATTTCATACGCTGATGAGTGGGAGGAGTATTCCAGCTATTTTGGGGAAGGAGTGGGGATTTCCAGGAATTGAGCCACCGCCCACTTTTTGACCTTTATGGTCATCCTTGGAACTGTCATGGCACCTGTGGGTGTGTTGCTTAGCTTGCTGATGTGTTACAATGAGTGTATACTGAGGCTCAAGGTCTAGTGGAAGTAGACTCGTCCGCCATCTTGGACCTATTTTGTTCTAATCAGTTTATGTTGTGTCCTCGGGCTATGTAATTCTTTTAAAGGTTGTGCCCTGCCCCCTTTCCTCCTGTTTCATATTGAATACATAATATTTACCAGAGTATGTTTTAATAATTAATACATGATATACTGTATAATTAATTTATATATCATATATATAATGACATCTATAGGTATTTGTTCTAATAAGTCATTAAAAATAAATGAATATTCTTTTTCTTTCATAATTACATTTCATTTACAGTCTCATCTGTAAACTGAAGAACAGAATGAACTTGCTTATACAGCAAGGCAGCCAATTTTATGAATCGTATTCTAGATGTATTTTAGAATATGTGGCCCAGGGCGCACATGTATGTATGCACATGAGTGTGTATGAGTGTGTTTGTGTGTGTGCACGCACGTGCATTTGCAGTTTTGTAGCGCTTGCCATGTATTATTGTACTAAGCTTATCTCATTTTATTTCCATCCTGCCACTCCCAAAATAGATGCTCAATAAATATTTATTGAATGACCCCTGAGCTAGTCAAAATTGTCTCCATTTTATAGATGAGGAATCAGAAATTCAGTGGATTTAATTAATTCGTCCAATTTTACAGAATAGTAACAGATTGAGGTGGGACTCTGACCTTGGAATTCCAACACTGAAACTCAATTTCTTTATAACTTTGCTCTACTATTTCCACATAAGTTGAGAATTGGATTCTTCATTCTCATTCCACATGCCAAGTGACATATTATAGAATTCCACCAACCAGGGCATCTTTTTAAGTAATGCCTTATCTTGTGTATGAGATATAATGACATATTTCAGATTCAAAAAGACCAATAACCTCATCAGGTTTGTGAGGCTGTGGGAAGTAAGAGCTTTGTGATTGCTCTGCATTTTGTCTCATCTCTTCTTCTTACCTCACCACACTGTTTTATAGATGGATTAAAACTTTATTTCATATGAAGCACAAATTTTGTGCACAGCTTTTCTCTGTGAGATTGCCAGCCCTTCACAATTTTGAAATGATATCTTGAACAATTTAGAAACACAAAACTCTATTTGTTTTTCATTTTACTTTCATATTTAGGAAGTCAAGAGGGCATTTTGTTGGTAGAGACATTGAATTCTACCTGACTATATACCAATGAGCATTGCTTGAATTTTATCTGCTGCACAGAATCTGGAGACCCTACTGACAACTAAGAAGACCAAGTGTTTCCCTCAGGTTGGCTAAACTATAGGTAATCCTAGCTCTAGGCCCTGACCTCCCTTTTCTCAGAGCCTTTACAAAGAGTAAAAATTCTTTCTTTGCCTCTTTGAGATGTAAATATTTTTTAATGGCTAACAGTTTTACAAACTAGGAATGTCTTCCTCAAGGACCTGGGAATTATCTTACTAAATGTCATCATCGAGGAAGATGCTCTCCCAGTCTCCCAGGCCATCTCTCAGTCTCCATAGGAAGGTGGGAGCTTAAAGTGATGGGTACCAATTAGCAAACACAGATAGTCTAATCACAAGCAAACACATTTGCAAACTCAGGAATAACTCAATGTACTTGACACACCCCCTTGTTCAACCTCTTTCCAGCTCATACTACCCTCTCTCATCTATGCTTTTGCCTCTTCTTGTTTTAAGTACTCATGATTAAACTGGGCCTGTACAGATATTCCAGGATAATGTTTACATCTCAGTGTCAGATGATTAGCAGTCTTAATTTCATCTACAACCTTAATTCCCTCTTGCCATGTAACATACCATATTCATATATTCTGAAGGTTACAAAGTGGACATCTTTGGGGAGCCATTCTTTTGCCAACCACCAAATTCTATAGAGCTTCTTTGGCCTGAATAATTCTAGATTAGTAAAAAATTGAAATTTAATGGCACATATTTTCTATCCTTAGAAGTTTAAACATCCTGTTGATTAATGATTTTCAGGGAAAAAAAATGCATTAACCCAAAGTGTGTAAACTTGTATATTTCTACATTTGTGGGTGTTTAGAATTCTATGTATACACCTCTCAATTCAATAAATCCATAGGGCACATATCATGTACAAAACACAGTATTTGTGACTCTAAGTAAAGCAGACACAGTCTCCTTGTTAAAATTATAAGCCAGGGAGGACTTCCCTGGTGGCGCAGTGGTTGAGAATCCACCTGCCAATGCAGAGGACGCGGGTTCGAGCCCTGGTCCGGGAAGATCCCACATGCCACGGAGCAACTAAGCCCGTGCACCACAACTACTGAGTCTGCGTGCCACAACTACTGAGCCCATGAGCCGCAACTACTGAAGCCTGTGAGCCTAGAGCCCTGGTCCGCAACGAGAAGCCACCACAATGAGAAGCCCGTGCACTGCAATAAAGAGTAGCCCCCGCTCAACGCAATTAGAAAAAGCCCAATGCAGCCATAAATAAATAAATAAATGAAAAAAAAATTATAAGCCAGGGAATTCCCTGGCGGTCCAGTGGTTAGGACTCTGTGCTTTCACAGCCGTGGTCTGGGATCGATCCCTGGTCAGGGAACTAAGATCTCACAAGCTGTGCTGTGCAACCAAAAAAATAAAATAAATTAAAAAAAATATAGTAAATAAATAAATAAAATTACAAGCCAGTAAAAATGAAAGATATTAAAAATATACACAAATAAATATATTAAACATTTGAAATTTCTGAATGTTTTAAAACAAAATGTATTCAATATCTATAGTGATTGTTTACCTTATAATTGGGGAAATATGATATTTGACTTTTCTATTTTTTCCTCCTTTAATGCAAGGTTATGCTGAATACATACAATTGAATTTGCATACTTAAATGAAAATATTGAATGACAGAGCTGTGTTTAAAACCATTTAGACAGTATTTCAATTTGATATTTGGCAATTCTCTTAAGGTTAACTGAATAGTTTTTGAGATAACATCCAATTTCAATACTTCTATAATTCTACCTGGTTCATGCTCGCTCTAGAAGAAATGAGCTATTAACAACACTCTATCATATTTAATGAAATATGAGAAATGGATGTGACTGCACTAAATTTTTCAAAGTAAAAAAGACTGTATGAACCCAAAGTAAGTATTAGAGTTTGTCAAAGTTTCTAAGACTAGAAGATTCCAATAGCGCTGTTTAGAAATGTTATAATTATGCCAGAACAGGGGAAGGCAGAAATATGCAACGTTTCCCGTGACAAAAAAGAGGCAGCCATTTTTTTTTTTTTTTTTTTTTTTTTTTTTTTTGCGGTACGCGGACCTCTCACTATTGTGGCCTCTCCCATTGCCAGGCTCCAGACGCACAGGCCCACGGGCCTAGCCGCTCCGCAGCACGCGGGATCCTCCCGGACCAGGGCACGAACCCGTGTCCCCTGCATCGGCAGGCGGCATCTCAACCACTGTGCCACCAGGGGAGCCCGAGAAGGCCATTTTTGCCTGACCAGTTTCATCATCATGTAGTCTTAACCTCATATCATCTGGACTTCTTTTGCCCTTGAGCAGTTCTAAGACTGTCTAGATGTTAGAATCAGAGAACTTTAGAGCAGAAGCAGGTTCTCAGAATTGTACAATGGCTTTCCTCATACTGTTTGTTTTACAAATGAAGAGAATGAAGGTCAAGTGACACCTTGAGTTTAAGGGTTACAGTCCAGTATTTTTCCAGGAAGAGAGAACTACAGGTCTGTGTGTAAGGCAACATGGACATAGTTTCTTATTCAGTTCCCATGAACACTTCCCCAGATGTGAATGTTATTTTAACTATAAATTAGCTTAGAAAAGCTCCCAATTTCACTTAGATCTTACCAATTAAATTTTTTAAAATGTGATTTAAAGCCTGTTGGAATATAGATAGATAGATGATAGATAGATAGATCATGGTTTTTTCTAGTTATAATTATGAAGTTTTTAAACATTAAAAGTTTTGATACTATTATAATTATCTCATCATCAGAGAGACCCCTACTGTTAAAAGTTCGATGTAGATGTAGATACTAAAAAAGAAAACAACAGAAAATCACATTAAAAGTATAGCTCTTTGGGACTTCCCCGTGGTCCAGTGGTAAAGAATCCGCCTTCCAATGCAGAGGATGCGGGTTCGATCCCTGGTTGGGGAACTGAGATCTCACATGCTGTGGGGCAAACTAAGCCCGCAGACCACAACTACTGAGCCCACGTGCCCTGTAGCCCGTGTACCACTTCTAGAGAAGAGAAAACCTGCATGCACAACTACAGAGAAGCCCCGCACGCTGCAACTAAGAGCCTGCCTGCTGCAACAAAAGATCCTGCATGCCACAACTAAGACCCAAAGCAGCCAAAAAAAAAACCCCCAAAAAAGCGTAACTCTCTGTATGAATTTGTATCAGTTTTCTTCTGCCTACCAAGACTTCCTTTCCACCACATCTTTCTAAAAATGTATTCCGCTGATTCATCCTTCATTCATACTCCCTTACCATGAGATCCCATATATTTCTATTACTAATGAAGACTTCTTTCCCTCTCCAGGAACACACTTTAGCTTGGATTTTCTTGGTAATGCTATTGCAGTGGTGAAGCTCTATTTATAGGCATTTCTGAATCTATTAGAGGACAGTGGGGGAAATATTTAACATTAGATAAAACCGTTAATCCTTCCATTTTCATAAAATCAAAATGACAAACTTAGTAAGGCTGCCCCTAGATAAGGTCTCCAATTCCACAAAGTTCAAAGTATTTGAGCCTTGCTTCCCTCTACTCTTTGCACAGCAGGGGTGCACATTTATAGCCACTACAAGAAAAATACAACCTAAAACTAGCTTTAAGAAGCGAAGTTCCTAGAAAAATTTGATTTCATTTCCCCAAAAGTTGGCATTCTCAATGACAGTTTAATCTATTGCATTAATGTTTATTATCTTAAATTTAAATGGCTTAAATTGATAAAGCTCAATAAATGTTTGTTGAATTAAATTTAATGGAAAACAGAGCCACCATGTATTTTGGTTGGTCCCAGATTTTATAAATCTGAGTCTAGAACTGCTACTATTGAAAAGGTTTAGGAGTTACCTATTTTATAAAATTCTTAAGCATAATTCTAAAGCATCTCATGCTCTTTTGACTTTGCCCCTCACCTAAGAAAAAATTCAACCAGTGCTACGAATATAGAAACAAATGCTTGACATTTTAGTTTAAAACTTCTAGATTTCAGTACATTATAATACTAATGGGAGGAAATAAATATCTAATTGGTTTCATTGGCAGGCTTGAGACTCCAAAATAAATTTCACCAGAGTCAAAATGGTCTGTGAAAGATTTTCTGTAACCACAGTTGTAATTAGCATTTTGTTACAAAGAACCAATCTTGGATTTATATGCAGTTAAAAAAAAATAAGATTGACTGTAGCTGAACTCACTATAAGTAGGTTTGGCATGAGCTGGTCATCTGAGGCCTGGCGTGGCCATAGGAAGTGATATGGTGGTAATTAAATGCAGGAAAATAGCAGGTCAGTTAAGGACAGAGCTGTGTGGCCCAGAAACAAAGAATAAAAGTTTGAACATAATATTTCATCAAAACATATTTGAGATTTAAAATACTGACCTCAGCATTGTATTTAGTATATATATATAAATATATATATATATACACTATATATATAACTATATATATAGTTCATCTATAGAGATTGAAGAATTATTTCCAAGAGTCAAAAATAGAATAAGAAGTTTAAAACTCTTCATAAAAACAATCTGACAGGGACTTCCCTGGTGGCGGAGTGGTTGGGAGTCTGCCTGCCAATGCCGGGGACACGGGTTCAAGCCCTGGTCTGGGAAGATCCCACATGCTGCGGAGCAACTAAGCCTGTGTGCCACAACTACTGAGCCTGTGCTCTAGAGCCCGTGAGCCACAACTACTGAGCCCACTTGCCACAACTACTGAAGCCCATGCGCCTAGAGCCCATGCTCCAACAAGGGAAGCCACCGCATTGAGAAGCCCATGCAACACAACGAAGTGTAGCCCCCGCTTGCTGCAACTAGAGAAAGCCCCCGTGCACAGCAACAAAGACCCAATGCAGCCAAAATTAATTAAAAGAAAAACTAAAAAAAAAAAAAAATCTGACAAAACCTTTAAAGGACAATATAATAATTTTACAAGTATAACTCTTCTAAGATTTACATTATTATTCTCTCAGAGTGACTTCTTCAAACTCTGATGTCATACATCTGTGTATTTACTCACACATTGGGATGTATTTTTTGGTGTACATAAATTATTAGTATGGAAGGACCTAGAAGGAAAGGACAGAAAAAGAAAGATGGGAAGATAATGACGGAACACGAGAGACAGAGAGAGAGAGAGAGAGAGAGGTTTTTAGTGCTTTGGCAGTCCAAATATATGAGTCATTTGGATTGCTTGCAGATTGTTCTACATCCAACACAAGCAAAGACTGTGTAGCTTAGAGGCATTTTCCCTTCTCTATTTTGTCTGGAATTCTTAAAATGTAAGGTTACCCATCTATCCAAAATATTGCGTTCTGATATGAATTTATTAAAGTGAAATACAAGGTAAGATAATGTGATTAAAAGCTGAAATAAAACTAAATGCAGGAGTCTTAGTGCCAGTACATTCTGAACTCTTCAATGATTTTTAAAGAAGAAAGAAAAAAATAGCAAAATTATCTCATTTTCCACTACCCCTAAATTTGCTGCCAGTCCACAAAATATTCATTTTTGACTTATTAGACTTTTTCTTACTACTTTTCCAAGTTTCTTATGATAGCAGATAGACATGTAGAAGCTCAGTTTTCTACTAGAAACATAAGGCACTTTAAGATTCCAGGCAGAGTTTTCTCTCCAAAAAATCAATAGGAAATGTGCTCCCTCATTAAAGAGAAATGGACATTACTTCAGAATGGCAAACAATATAATTACAAGGGAGTCTATATGTTGATCCCTATATGAAATAAGTAAGAACGGGTGGTAAAATATGATAATGCTGTAGATTGTGGATTCTCCTCTCTGTTTATTTGATAAAAAACGTTATCACTGTAATGTAAATAAAATTTTCAACTTCAACTTCTCCTGGGGATCCAAACATTTTCACAAAGAAAGGACAGCTGTCCTAGGCACTAAATGACTGAGATAGTTAGCTGCAAGTCAACACACCATAAAACCCACAGAGAGGAAACAATTTTGTGAATGCACCCTCAGTAAGCTACTTTGAACAATGCATTCATGTGTATTTCTCTTTCATCACTCCTCTGCCCGTCTCCTCTGGGGTGGTTCCTTTAGCAATCCATCATTACATTCCAGCCACTGATTTATCTAAAATTCTTTTTACTGTCATCTCTAAATATTCGGGAACACACACACACACACACACAAACACACACACAAACCACACAGATGGTCTATCATTTTACAACAGTCAGAGACACTGGGTGAAATGAGATGCTAAAACAATGTACATTTCAGGCCACTCCCTTTTGTGATAAATTATCTTCCCTCAATATCTCTTTGTCTCTGTCTGTGTCTCTCATCTCTCCAGTTTTCTTTAGGTGTCTCCCTCTCACACACATACAAACACAAAATTACATGTCTGTGATACATAAGTGAAAAGCTATGAATTTTATGAGATTGTACCTGCCTTTCTAATTGAATAATAGCATATACTAGTATTTCACTTCTAATTTATTTGAGCTGTTACCACAGTGGTCTTAGTGCAGAGC
The DNA here is from genome assembly GCF_011762595.2 of Tursiops truncatus. Classification (NCBI taxonomy): domain Eukaryota; kingdom Metazoa; phylum Chordata; class Mammalia; order Artiodactyla; family Delphinidae; genus Tursiops; species Tursiops truncatus. The sequence goes on along the minus strand of NC_047046.1, from coordinate 79,249,101 downwards.
AGAATATTAATTAATTGCTGTTGAACTGAATGGTTCTAAACACAAAAGAATACTGTAGTCTAGAGAAATGTGAAATACAGGACAGAAAAAGAAAATTATTAATTTTTGAATATCAACTCTATTCTAGATACAGTACTAAAGACGTTACATAATTCTTTCAATCCTCAGCATGACACTGCAGGAGATGTATTCATTTGATCATTTGCCAGATGAAGAAATGGGCTCACAACGGAAAAATAAACAACCCCCCCTAGGTCACTCTTAATGCTCAGTAGAGTCAGAATGTTAATCCTCAATGCTTCGGCACAAAAGCTGTTTTACTTCTATTGATTGGAGAGTCAGAATCGCCATTAGTCAATTTTTGCAGAATGGCTCTATTCAATCAGAAGAATCGCATATGCTGAGAGCATCATTTGGTAACTATTTTTCCGGAATTTTTCAGATAGTACAGTTCCCAAATTTCAGTAGAAATGGATGAAGCTATACAGTCGGTGGGTGGGTGACTACTGTAAAGCAGGCACGGTCCTCTCGGTCTGTCTTTCTGTCATCCGCCTACCTGTGCTGCATCTGGATCTATACGTTGCCCTTAGTCATGTTAACATGTTTGCTGATGAAAGTCAGGATAGTGTTGGTTGGAAACCTCAGGAATGTCCTGGCTGAAATTTGAAACTGGCCCCCGGACTTGGAGGCCAAGGAGAGCCCAAAGGAAGAGTTGGATCACTCCAGGTGGGTAGGTGGCAGGTTTCACAAGCGCGGGAACTGACAGGGCTTTTCTTGAGTGCCGCCAGGTGAGTAGATCTCTGTACCCACGGCCAGAATCTTGAGTTTACTTAGAGGCCTCAACGGTGTTCAGTCCCGTATCAGTCAGAGGGTCTCAGCACCGCGTTGCCCTCTCAAGGCTGTGTCCTTGAAACGGCTCCACTTTGGGGATTGGAGGGTGAAAGACACATCCCGGTACATCCCAAGGGCAGGAGTGGGGAGGACTCTTCGGTTGCCGGGGTCCCACTGGAGAGTCAACCTGTGGTCACTGCCACTCCATGACCTCCTCCAACACTCCACCCCTAGTGAGCGGCTCTCACCATCTCACACGCCCCCTCTTCCCTGCCGTGGGTCCTGAATGGTCACCAGTGGGTTTCAGTTGCATGAAGGTGGCTCGTTGGGCTGCACTGGAGACAGATACCACAGCAGCAATGCGGGCACACCACATCACGCTCTTTTGTCCAGGCTTGCACATCATGACCTTTGAAGTGTGACCCCTCATCACTGGCTATTGGAGGAGGGTATCTGCACGTGGTACTCAGCCTCTTTAATCCCCTATTGGGAGCAGCCTGGTTTGCATGGTGACAGGAGAAAACTTGGGTTAGGTCTGACACTGTGTCCACACAAATCAAGCATATTTAGAATCTTCACTCAGAGGGACAGGGTCAATATAATGGATTTGCCGATCCCTCACTTTTTGGGAACTCCGATGAATGGCCCTGGATTCCTTTAGCAGCTGCCTTGGGTTGTTTAGAACACACAGGTCATGCTGTTACTGAATTAACCGAGTCACAGCAGTTCAAGGGCAATCGGGCATCCTTGACAATACAGCATTGCACCTGGGCACTGCGGTGGCCACTCTTCCTTTGAAGCCCATCTGCAGTATCTCCTGAAGGCTCATTTGCTGGGGCTCGTACCTGGGCTAGGGCATCAGCTTCCTGATTGCCAGGGGTGTCAATGAGCCGGGACTTGGAAACGAGTGAGAACTGTCTCAGGCTCTTGCAGGTAAACCTAAATGTCTTTCCACCCATCGTTTACCTTTCGGCTTCCATTGTCCAAGCCATAGAGTTAATCCCTTTAGAACAGCCCATCAGTCAGTGTAAAGGACTAATGGCCAGGGCTCAAGAGTGATCACTAGCCAAACCCTCTGAGTTCAGCCCACTGGCAGCTGCAGTTCATTCCTGTTTCCATGCAGATGGTGTCAGTTTGGGGCTGAATAGTGATTGAACTCCATGTGCACAAATGGCCTGGACTAGACCCATCTGTATACCAGGCATCAGAGGGAATTTCCCCCACTCCCTCTCTACAGGCTGCAGGGGCCGCCACAGGGATAGGGGTGGGGGACTTGGAGGGTCTACATACTCTCAGGGCCTGCATTTTCCTGGGGGAAATCTGAAACTGGCCCCTGTGCATGGAGGCAAGGAGAGACCGACATCAACAATGGAACACACACCATAGTTCTGCAAACTGTCAGATAACAAGAGGAAATTTGGTCATGGGATATTAAAATATATAAATATAAATCTATGGGTCCTCTTAAGTAAAAGCTTTGCTCCCTTGACTATGTAAAACATTGTGCTTAAGTCAAATGTTTAAGGCTCTAAGAACGCGGCCACTGGGAATTATAAAAAATAAAGTCCATTCTAGACGTTTTAAGTGATAATTCAATCTCTTCTACCTTGCCTCTCTGATGAAGACTGTAGGCCATTTATAATGCTCTCTGTGTAGGCTACTGGGAGAAAAGCAGTTTCTCTTAACTCATTGTGTTTTAATTATATGCCCTCTGAGGTCATCTAAAGTACCTAGAAAAGTGATGATATAGTGTGTATGCATGATATCTCATTCATGGTTAACATCACTTGAGCAATTATCCCTTGTTTGGTGCGGAGGCTGTATAACCTTTGGAAGTTAAGGGGATAAAGGTTACATCTAACCGTCATAACTGCAGCAGCATGTCATAGTCCCAGAGAAGCATCAGTTGCCTGACCAGGGGGAGCCATGGGAGGTACGTGTTAGAACCAGGCTTCCCAGGCTGACCAAGCCCTGCATCATCTTACTGTGATGGAATGGCTAGTACTGGAATGAGGCAAGAGAAACCCATTTCTTGAATCTACATGAAAAGTTCGGTTTTCCTTCCCTTTCTCACACACACGAATGCACGAACACAGTTTCTCCTCTCTCACTCTTCAAAGCCCTCAAAGTGAATGATATTTAGGCTAAGGGATACTAAGAGATAAATTCACTTTTCTGGGGAATTGTTACCCATCAAGAACTGTGTATAGAGGAGCTTTGAAGGGTGTGTGAGCATAGTTCAATACTGAGGAATTTACCGGAGGCTTTTAAAAAATTATCCTGTATTATTTTTTAAACCTCAGAGGTATATGGCTTAGCCATCTTTATAAAAAAGTTTTACAGAAAAACAGGACAATTTTAAAATTTACCAAGAATGCAGGATTTCATCACTAAACATTTTTGAAAATTTTGGCTGCCCTTCCTTTCTTTACTAGAGGGGGGGAAAAAAAAAAACAAGGAAAAAGGATTTTTATGACTTTTCCAGAATTTTAGAGTAGTTTCTTCCATAACTGAGATCATTCCCTGGTGGTATTTCCATTCAGAAAAACCACAAACATTTTTATGTCTTTTTTCTCACATGAATTTTAGTGGAAAACAGTGTCCACAAACATTTTTATGTCTTTTTCCTCACACGAATTTTAGTGGAAAACAGTGTCAAAATAAAAAGAAGCTTACATATAAGCTATTTTGAGATTGCCACAAGCTCAGTTGCATGATGTTTTAAGTCCTCGAAACTGCTCTTTGAATTTGGCCTAAAAGACACTAACATTCAATTAATTATTAATAACTTTTAGGAAGAGGAGCGTAGAATTAAATCCCTTATCCACCAAGTACATTACAACACACATACATCATATGACCACTCATGCCTCCCCACATCTGGCTCTTGAATGAGGAGATAGGACGCCTGGGTTACAGAGTGGGGAGAGGAAGGTAAAGTGTTGTCTGGCTCCTGTCACAATACACTTCCTCCTCTCTCAAGGGCTCCTATTCCCCCCAGTGCTGTCTGAGGTCCTGATAACCTTCTGACTTCTTACCATCCCAAAAGCACCACTCTGTTCTAAGGTTTTTCAAAAGTCAAACTATTGCAATCAACTTTCCCACTGTAGCCACAGTTGGTTTGGTGGCTAAAGGCATCCATGCTTTTTATTCCAAATGTGTAAAATCCCACAGTCAAAACCATTTACATGCTGTACGCTTACTACTGATCGTCATACATTTTTTTTTTTTTTTTTTGGGCCACATAGCATGGCATGCGGGGATCTGCGATCGAACCCGCACCCACTACAGTGGAAGCGCGGAGTCTTAACCACTGGATCGCCAGGGAAGTCCCTGATCTTCATACATTTTTATGCCTTGTACTAAGAATTGTGTCATTTGGAAATACAAAATAAAACATTTGGTGTTCTTCTCAGCAAGTTAACCCAAGCTCAGCAGTTAATACTATGGTCAGATAGAACTAAGATGGCTAAGGTAGCTGGTTACCTACCACAGACTATAGCTGTAAAAAAGGGGATCCCAGCTCACACTTACTCTCCTGAACATCTGTAGCTCTGATGGTGCTATGTAATTTTAAATATTACTTTATAGCATCATTCACTTTCTATTATAAATACTAGCCATTGGTATTTATACTTAAATATATACATAAATGGGATATTCTGACACTACTATATATTACAGGCTACACTATCTATTTATAAGTATATTCAAAATATATATGTTCAAAATATATACGTGACTTATAAACAACAGCTAATTTTTAGATCAGAAATGACCAACCATGATTTTTCATTATGGTAATGCCTAACAATTCTTTAAAACAGGTTTAACACTTCACAAATTTTGGCCAGTTACTATCATCCCTCCACAAAGAATTCATTTTCACATTCCACTAGAAGCCAAGCTCTGACTGACACAAATGATTATAAAGGCTTTAATTATACCCCTCTAAGCCTGAGAGGTTCTACAACCACAACTTAGGCAGCATATATTCTTTCATCCCACAAAGACTTGCTTAAGACCTCACAGGGGCCGATGAGGCTTTTGTGTAAGGAGTTTCAATAGGCAAATTTTGTTTTATTTTTAAGCAAAAGATTCTTTGGTTCACTGCGCTGCACTTTTCCCCACTGTGTTTTTCCCATGCCAACAAATAACTGAAATTTACTCACTACAACTTTTTCCTAAGTCTCCGTAAGAACATTAAGATTCTCCAGAAAAAGACATGGCCTGAAAACCTTTATGAAGTCATTTTTGGCTTTAAGAACTGGAGGATTAGCTTTAAGAACTCCCAGAAGAAAAAGGAAGACACCTCTACCCTCCTATCCTAGTTCCCTTGAGGATCTAAACCTCATCCCTGAAATATCATCCGAGGACCCATCTGGTAGATGGTAAGATCAGCTGCTTCGTCACAACTATGTTCAGTATGCTGGGAAGTGGATTGTTTTTCAACATCATTCCCTACCCCCCTATCCTGTATGTTGTGTGATATTTTTTGTATCTTACCAGCACAACCAAGTGAATGTACTTTAATATAAGTCTTTGACTATAAAGGATCAAAAGGCAAAACAGTGACAAAAAAATACTTCTTTGATGTATTTTTTATATTTCTGAATGCAAAAAAAAAATAGTGAAGCTGAAGTAGATTACTTCCTCTTCAGTCCTACTATCTGATAGACAGTCTTTTTCAATAAAACTCAAATATGAAGTTAAAACAAAGATGGGATACAGAGAGAGTTTTAATAGTGTGCAGGATTTTAATCATCCCCACTGATGCCGGAAGACCTAATTAACCTACTCGCAGCAGGTGCCGGTTAGCAGTATTTGCTAACAGGCCTGGAAACAATAAAAAACATCAAAGTGTAAATGGATTTTTAAGCAACTATTTTTTAAAAATTTCAACAAATATGAAATCTTATCATTAAAATGCAGTTTTAATCAAGCCTTATAAAGCTGATCTATTTGTTCCTATGGCTTCTCAAAACTGGAAGCAAAGAGTCTGAACTGTGGCAAAGTTAGAAAACATCTCTTTATTTGTGTTCCATTGGGCACAGTTGAAAGTAACTTATTAAATAGACATATTTATTCAAACTCTGGTGTTTGGTTTACTTTACAGATTAACTATGCAATTCCCAAAGCACCTATTTTCAGAAATGAACTGAATTTCAACTGAACAAGAGTCAAAAGAACTCACCTCTCCCCTTCCCCAAAAATAAAATAAAAATGTCCTTATCTGTGATCCAGAGCCAGTGGGGCCTCTAGACTTGTGAGGAGCAATCAGGGCAAAAAGCCAGAAATGGATCAAAAGACAGAAGACTCAGCCATCACATTCCTCAGAATCACTTTACTTCAACGTTCCAAAGCAGTGCTGTCAACCGAGCTTTGGGGTTTTCTCTCTTTCCCTTTCCTTGATCTCCTCTGGAGAGGCGTTAAGCTGGCAGTGGTAGACCAAACAGAGGAAGTGCTAATTGCCAGTGAAAAAGCCATGCGTGGGCCAGGTCTAACATGAAAGGTGAAAAGATTAATTCACAAGATAGCTAAATGTCCCTGAGTAGTTAGGAATTTACTTAATTGCATAATGAATCTCAGATGTTAGCATTGCAATGAAAAGAGAAAGAATTATGATAATAGCATTATTATAGTAGACTATATGGCCATTTCAAGACAGAGAAAAATGCCAATTCAGTGTCCTCACTGATTATTAAGTGGTGTAACAACAGCACCTATTATTAATTATTATTGCCCATACTTGCTAGGAGGCAGGCACTGTGCTAAAGACATTTCTTTTTTTTTTTTTTTTCTGTATGTGGCCTCTCCCGTTGTGGAGCACAGACTCTGGATGCGCACGCTCAGCGGCCATGGCTCACGGGCCGAGCCGCTCCGCGGCATGTGGGATCTTCCCGGACCGGGGCACGAACCTGTGTCCCCTGCATTGGCAGGCGGACTCTCAACCACTGCGCCACCAGGGAAGCCCAAGACATTTCTTATGTTAGCTCATTTGATTATCAGAACAAATCTAACATTAGGTACTATTATAATCCCCAGTTTATAGATCTAATTTTACAGAGTTATAAGAATTTCAAATTAAGTAGCAGAATCAAGCTTTCAATTTGCACCAAAGTTAAACAGGTAAAGAAGACTTTATTCAAGGCTACTGCAATAGGGGAGAGAGTTAAAAACTGAGTCTACACTCAATTCCCTAAAACAAAGGGTTGCAGGGTTTTTAAGAGGTTGGGCTGAGGAAAGTATCTTGACCAGTGTGTTTGCTAATTGGCTTTACCCAAAGGGAAAGTGAACTTTTCCATGTCTTTGTGACAAGAGGTGGTTTTGGAGCCCTCTGCAGTTAGGCTCCTTCCCCAGCCTCCAGACTGGGAGATGGGCACAATCTCCTTTCAAACGCTTGGCTCTGAGGTCCTTGAGAAAGACACCCCTGGGCTGTAAAACTGGCAAGAGGCTTTTGAAAAAGATTTACATCTCAAAGGAGCAGAGGAGGGATTTACAATTGTAAGTTTTCTAAAGCAAATGTTCCAAGAAAAAGGAGGTCCGATGTGTAGAGTGAGGAGGAAAATGGTCTGAAGTTTAGTCAGCTGAGAGGAACGTTAAGGCTCTCTTAGTCAGTGATCTGAGGCAAATATCTTCCTCCTCTGCACGCCCACCCCATGCATATTTGAGAATTCATGGCAGGGAAAAGAGCAACCAACAAAGGAAAGTGTTTTTAAACTCCACATTTATTCTTTGCTTCATTGAGTCTCATTTTCCCCCATCTAAAATGAGATTTCTCTAGATCTGTAGATTGCAAATCACACTTCCTGAGACCCTGGGGTGGGGTTTTCAGGAACCAGGAGAAGCCAAAGGTTAGTGGGAAAGTTGGATGACAGGGTGGTGAAGTTTACAGGGCCCTCATTTCGCTCCAAGGAGGCCGGATCTGTTCATCAGTTTTACAAAATGGACTTCTGCCTTAAGGCTTCATTTGAGAAATAAAAACAAGGAGGGGGATTTTCTTCCGAGATAAAGTGTGATAACACTAGACAAGATAATATTTCATATGCCTTATAGGTGTAACCCACTATGCTTCTCTAGATCACAGATTTCAGAACATTCAGTGATCAAAAAGATATCAAAGGACTAATAAGAACAATTAGCATTTCTTCCTCCTTTATGGAAAATGCCCTGTGTGTATACATGGGTACTGTGGTCACAAACAGCCCGTGAAGTCATGACCCATTTCCAATCATACATGTAATATGAAAGCACTAATTACGTAATACCTACCCAGTCCCCCTGACCCTACACACACAAATGCACATGCCCGTATACACTAGGGTATGCTGACGATTAATCTAAAAGTAAGGTACAGATCCACAGGAAATGCCTTCTGTCCACATGGTATTTTAAATGCAGTTTTTTCAATACATTAAATGTAACATAACATTCTGCCTAGTGGACGCAGCTGATGAGTGATATAAAAACACGGTCTTGCCAGAGTCAGATAAACTAAAACTCTGAATATAAAATATGAAGAAACGTGGTACAATTCATGAAGTCTTAAAATTTAATTCATTTATATTCCAAAGTTTTATTTGTTGTGGCTTTTCTGTAATGTATAGTAACTCTCTAAAATAATTAACTTAGTTTATCTCAGCATGTCCTCTTCCTTTCAACGTTTCTCAAAACTAACATTCTGTGGAACATACACTGTGATGAGTGCACTAGGTATTTTTTCATAAGGTTCTGTAAGTTCCTAATTTTTTAATCACCTAATTGTCAGAATTGATTCAGAAATATTTTCTCATAAGAAACAAGCTTATAGTTGGTCAAAGCTCTAGAGCAGGCTACCAATGCCCATATTTGAGCTTGTTGTACTCAGGACACATTTCCTAGGGAAGTGAAAAAAATCCAATTATTGTGACTCTTTCGTGGTCTGAGGCAAGCACTTCCGCTTGTGGGAAGTGAAACAGATTAAGTTACAGAAGAAGGACCAATTCGCCGTAGGGAGATGAGCTGAACTGCAGGAGTCTGTAAAGAGGCAGTGCCCCTGGGCGTGAGAGCTTGACCTTGGCCCCCTTCTTCACTCTCTGTCACAGCCTGTGAGGATGTCTGCCTCGTGCACTTTTCCTGGCCCACAACTACTGCTTTAAAACAGACATACTTCCTCCACCACCCCATTATGGAAGAGAACAAGTTCATGTCTTTACCTTACTTGTAACTAGTTGTTACCTAAAACTTTGCATTTGTATACTGCTCTAAAATGTAGAGACTGTGATGCAGACCATCCCCTTCCCAGAAAGGAGAAACAGTTTTCAGCGAGGAGATAATTTACATAATTTACAAGGAGATAATAATAAAGTTTTTATAAATTAATTGTATGCTGGTAAACTCACTGTAGAGGAGGAAAAAAAAAAAACCCTCTGATTTATACCATTTGATGACCTCCATGCTGTAAATATTCCCACTCTGGATAATTTTATCAATGTGATGTCACTGAATGCAGAACTGGGAAGGTGTGTGCTCCAAGCCCAAACTAACACTCCACCGGTTTGAGTGATATGAAAAAGACAGAAATCCACGTGTATTTATCTCTTCCCATACAATTCAGTACCGTATTTCTTTAAGAAAAAAAGTGGTTAGCACATGGGATTTTAATCTTTGGACTTTAATCGCTCCCTTAGAATTTGGTAACAGAGAGGTAAAATCTCTCTGTTCAAGATATGAGATACTTTTATGTTGTTGGTTTTTTATTATAGAAATGTATTTAACACTTTGATAATGTTGGCAATATGGTTGGATATAGTTTGGAAAAAGAATCGTGAGTGAAATTTCAGCCTGAAGGTAGTTCAGCCTTAGAATTAATATGCCTTTTGTGTCCTTAATGTACTCTCCTGACCCATTTCTGAGCCTCCATGAGCAAAATCTAATCAACCTCCCATCACCTTAGGAAGACTGGTTTTGATGGATCTGCCTCAGAAAAGATAGAAGCAGGACTGTTTTAACCCACCACCAACCATCCTCCCATGAGGGACAAAGTCACCTTCTGGAAGATACTGGATCAATAGTTCCACTCAAATGGTTTAAGGCTAAGACACAATGCTGCTGGGGAATGTTTTCTCAGTGGGCTCCATCCCCCTGGTTTCAGGTCTTCAAGTTGAGGCACCACCACTAAGGGAACAGTACTACCCATTCGAGTCACAACTCTGTTCTCTTGAGGGTGACCTCACTTCCCCCCCTCAGAAGAGTCTGTGATTCACTGGATGGGTGTGCTCAGCTCAACTTCTCTCTGGTTGCACAAAGGGTGCACTCAGCCCCCGTTTGCTCTTAGGTGACCTGGTGAGTGTCTTGGAGCTGGGTCTGCCCTCTGGACCAGCCTCCAGTCTGGGTGCCCCATTAGACTCAAAGGAGACTGAACAAGCTCTTTTAGTTGCTTTCCAAAGCCCTCTCTTTCAATGTGGCTTTTTAAATTTTAAACATGAAAAGCTGATCCCCATCCTGGAACTCCCTCTCAGTGACTGTGAACTGCAGTTGGCAAGAAAGAGATATAATTGATACCTTCACATCCACACAGTCGAGTTTTTCATTTCCCTTCTCTTACGAGATTAAGTCTCTGTTATTCACTTCCTTTTGTTTCAGTGGATTTTCTGGAGGAAGGAAAGACAATACCCTGGGTTAATTCTTCGATGTTTAACCTGCTAATCTTGTCACAGAATTTAAATACTCATGGAACTGAATACTCATAGCACTGCATAACAGCTGCCTGAGCTGTGTCTGTATACTACTTGTACTTCTAAAAGCCTTACTCTATTAACTGCATGACTCAAATTGTGCTGCAGAAATGGTTTCATTGTAATCAGTCTAGATGTTCCTGTTAAAAATTCTTTTTTTCTAGTTGAGAGCCAGGGATAATGACTTTTACTCAACAGTGCTAGGTGATCTTTGTGTAACACCTGTGTTTATAGAAAAAAAAAAAAAAAAGAGACCCTGAAATAACAGGATAATAAAAAAAATACAGGAGGGAATCTTTCCATAATGTATACATGTATCAAATCATTACATTGTATCCTTTAAATAGTTTATAATTTTATTTATCAGTAATAACTCAATAAAGGTGAAAAAAAGTATAAGAAACAAGATGTGGCCTGAGAATTCATGATGAAATGGCAAAGGCAAAAGAGGAATTTCATGAGAATTCTTAAGGACAGTCAAAGGTCCAGGTCTGGAGAAACAGCTTGGCAAAACTGACATCCATCTCCTACCTTCCTGTCCTCTGGGCCAGTGTTCTCAACATTAACCTGCATCTGAATCACATGTATGCCTTGTGAAAACTCACACTGCTGGCCGAAACCCCCAATTTATTGGATGTTGTCTGAGAATCTGCATTTCTAAGAAGCTTCCAGATGATACGTATGTGTTGGTTAGGGGTGCACAGTCTCAGAAACGTGTCTCTAATACTACCACCCAAATCCTAGTTTTTATTGGTCCAAGGGCATGAGAATTAGGAACATATGGCTTTAGAGGAGGAAGTGATAAGGAGAAAGGAATTTCAGTTAGCAGCCACTGGGCCATCTAGCTGGAATGCTTTCTTTCTATTCACACACTCATAAAATACGCTTCAAACACTGTGATACAAGCAACAAGAATGGTTTGGGTGTCCTTATGGGCCAAAAACCCCGTTTTTTTCAGAGTGCTTTCATACTCCTCAACCCATCTCATTCTCCAAGAACACTGTGAGGTTAAGAAACAAGTTATAATTATTCTCATTTTGCAAATTAAAAAAAAAAAAGACTAAATTAAAGATAAATCCATCTATGGTTTTCCAAGTTCAGAGTTCCAGAGATGGAACCATTACCTAAGTTTTCTTACTGCTAATTTAGTGCTCTTTTTACTACATCACTATGGCTTTTAAATAAGACAAGTATCAGATATCAGGGGCTGCTCAATGAGTCCCTGTATATAAAAGTAATAAGCCCTGGCAGCACGGCTGAGATGAGAGTGAGGGAAATGAGACACTCATCTCATACACAAAATCTTTGGGGACTCCAGAAAACAAAGTAATCAAGAAAGTAATGATTGAACGTAATTTTTTTTTTTTTTTGCGGTACGTGGGCCTCTCACTGCTGTGGCCTCTCCCGTTGCGGAGCACAGGCTCCGGACACACAGGCCCAGCGGCCATGGCTCACGGGCCCAGCTGCTCCGCGGCATGTGGGATCTTCCCAGAGCAGGGCATGAACCCATGTCCCCTGCATCGGCAGGCGGACTCTCAACCACTGCGCCACCAGGGAAGCCCTGAATGTAATAATTTTAAAGTCAAATTTAATGCAAAAATTAATAAGTAAAATCATCATAAAAACGAGTCATTTGTTTGTCTTACAATCGGAATTTTGATGCAATGGAAATACCATTTGCTCTTGTGTTGTGTAATGGGAACATTTCCAATCAGCCCATGGTCCCTGGATCCAGCCAGGAAGGGTTGAGAATGTCAACAACGGTGTATGAACAGACTGGACAACGTGAGTCTTTATATATAGTGCTGTCTGTTGATTGTAGGGCTTATATGATCATTTTCTATTGAATTTAAAATACGGAGGGATGCTTTGATAATTGTATATGGAGCACACAGTTTTTGTTTCACTTCCTGCTACCATGTGCTTCTCTACAAGCCAGTGCTTAATGGGTTAATTCTTGATATATGGAGATTTTTGGAGTTTCTATTTAGATCTGAACAACAAAGAGAAGGAAGATGGAAAAAAGAATTTATCTCTAATGTGAAAGACTTTAGTTAGTACCCACTTCAATGTGGGTTTGTCAGTTTCCAGGAAGAATAATGGCTTTGGAAACTGATTTGACTTCTCAGCTCGGCTATGACAATTTGGCCATTTAGGGTCACAATTCCCGAAGAAATGTGAAGAAAGAAAAACTGAAGAAAAGGAGTGGCCAAGGTGGGACATTTCTGGCATCAGGAATGTGAGATATAAAATTATTTTAAATATGTTAATTTGGCTCATGTAATTAATAGCAGTCCAACATTTCATGGTCTGTACATTTAAAATCTTTGTTTCTGCAAGTGGTTTGTTTATTCCTGATAGAGTTTACTTGTAGACACTTCTATTTTAACATAAATGATTTTGACAGAAGAGATTGCATAAGGTTTCCTAATTCTCTGAACACCTCCTCTCACCACCACCACTTCACCTCTTCAATTTTGTACATAATCAAAGTAATTACAACTGTCATTGTTAGAGTCAGGTTAATGAGGAAAGTAATTTTCTGGGGTGCTTTTAAATAATGCAGATTCCCAGACTCTGTCCTAGATATTCTAAATTCGATAGGCATGGGATAAAGACCAGTCATTTGCATTTTTAACAAACACTCTGATGTCTGTAATATAGGCTGTGGCCCACAGGTCATGGTCCCTGGGAAGCAGACTCTGCAACAATGATTTGCTTGCAGAAAATTTGTTGGGAAATGCTCTTGGGATCAGGTCCTGTGGTGAAAGGGCAAGTGGGCAGAGAGAGAAGATGCACAATAGCATTGGCTATCCTATGAAACTCTGGTGCTCTGATGGGTCTTCAGAGATGTTGGAAATGGAATAGAGACTGGGACCTTTTTCCCTCACCTCCACCAAGCAGTCACTGTATACAGGCTGCCATGGGGAAGGAGACCCAGTACTGGATGAGGCCAGGTGACTCTTTTCCTAAGAGCATGGCAGCTGAGAGGGGGCTGGACAGAAACCGGCATCCAGGCTGTGCCACGACATTGCCCAGCCAGGAGTCAGGTGGGGTCACATGGCAAGTACTTGCCAATAGACTGTGGTCAGAAGTGATACCTTCACTTCTAAGCTGAACTCTTTAAGAGCAGGCATGTGATCCCTTAGCTATCTCTTCTGACCCACATACTCCAGAGAGTGCAGCTACAACATTGTTGGGTCTCCATGACCCTGGGTTCCTGAGGACTAACGTAGAACTGATCCCCTGAGCCAACCTGCAATGAAAGTGCGACATGAACTAGAAAAAACTAAGTGATTTCAAGCTACCTGGATTTCAGCATTAGTTTTCTACCACAGCATTATCCGGGCTAACCTTACTAAAACAATGGTCAGGTTGCAGTCATACAGTAAATTGCATTGGATCGGAATTATCTAGTGATATTTATGATTAGACTGAAAGTACACCTTAAGGCTCTTACCAGGTTCAGAGTTTGTAGAAATAATGTCTTGGGAAAGCAGATAACAATTCTCAGATGACAAAGGGGAATTTTCATCTGCTGTATCAGATTGGATGCCACTTTGGTTGTGTGCTTCCCTCTGCCACCTACTATAAAAAAGATAAAGCATCCCCCTTTAGTATACTCAAAACATGATAAAGAGAAATCATGTCATTGTGTTGTTCTATATAAGAGTGAATACAATAAAAAAAAAATAGAATTTTCCCTGGTGCCAAAGGGGAAGGAGACTTCCCAACCCTCCATTTTCTTAGAGAATTTTCTTCAGAAAATTTGTAATTGAAAATTATTTCTCTGTCCCTTGGAGATGCATGTAACTCTCTTCAAAAAGTTAAATAAGCCTCTTGCCTGTTCTATAGTCTAAAATTTTTTTTTTTTTTTTCTTAAGGGCCTTGGAGCTATTTAAAATATAAACGACGAGGAAAACAGCATCTCCTTCTGCCTGTCTCCACAGGAGTTTAACCTAGACACCAGTGCTCCAAGTTGGAACAGCCAGCCTTCTATAGAGACAGGAGACGTTTTATTTTTCCTCTGCATAAAGGCAATTAAGTAACACAAGTGGCCACTCGATTGCCAGATGAATCTTGGATGAGCTATATGTACCAAACAGTGCTGTCAATTCACCACACTTGATGATGATACAATTTATCTTAAGAACATGTATGGAATGGGTTATAGCTGTCTGGCTATCAAAAAGGATGAAATTTCTTTCTGTCTTTGCAATCCCTTTATTGGATTTCTTGTCACGTGTGTCACAGTCTGGTTTAATGGTTATTCAATAATAGAACTGTTTGATCCTTTTTTACCTTTGTGGAGAAGACATACTGGGCTGGCAGGAGATTTTCTTCTACTTATTTTCCCCAACACTTATAACATAAATCGCTATAGGGAAAACATGGCTCCTGATCAATTATTCTGAAATGAATTGATCATTGTTTTGTATATCCTCCGACTTTTAACTGTTGTACCCAGCAACCCATAAATCAAGCAATCGCATTTAATCATGCCCGGCTGACTGGTGCACCTAGATACCTTGAGAGGGTTCTCAGAATATTTGATTAGCCTCGATTTGCATAGTCAATGAGTACTTCAATGAGATGATTTTTACACTTGTAATAGATAATTAATGTCAACCTATGTTTTATTTTTCCAGATGAAAATTTTCTGTGCTTATGTTTCAGAGTATAGAGATCTAGGACTTCAGCATCCAGTCTGCACTGGGACTGTACGTGAATTGGGAGAGTCCCGCAATAGTGCCAAAGGGGGAGAATAATCTTAGGATTATCTGTGAGCATTTGTCTCGCTTCCTTGTGAAGGCACAGCAGCCATCTAGTGAGACTTAAATTGTCAAAAAGTATGTAGAGGCCCAACTCTCAGTCCATTTTGATGACCTTCTATTTATTGGCGAAGGAGGGATCCCCAACCCCAAATTATACGAGGTAGCTGAACGTGTAACAGGCTACACTGGACAGATGGGATTGGTGACGGCTTATTAATCACCTATAGTCACAGCCCAGGCAAGGAGGACACCACCTGCCATCAGGGCCACCTGGGGGCTGCACTTAGGAGCAGAGGGAACCAGCAGGGGCCACAGGAGTTAGGCTTTTTGTAACAAGAGGTTTTATCCTCAGGAGGATTAAATTGATTTGCTTAATAATTTTGTGGGCAAAACTATTCTGGTTTTGAAGGCATTTTCAAATGTAATAATCACTAAAAAGTCAATGTTAGACCAAGAGAAACTTTTGTCCAAATACAAAATTTATTGTAAAATGTATATAAATTTGAAAAATACATATACAGTAGTAATGCAACTTTTATTGTAATTTAGAATTAATGTAACTGTGATGTTTTTTCATTCAAAAGTTTTAGGAACTTTATAGAATAAGAGTTAAGTAAATATATGTTGGGCTCCATGAAACAAAATTTTGCTAAGATTCCACTAAAAAATAAGAGAACACATTAAATAGTTTATCTATTTGATAGAGATTTTCTTCTCTGTATAAGTAATCATGGGATCACGTGTCCTATAACACACAAAATATAATTAAGCTAACCAAGCAAACTCCTATTTAGAAAGCAGTATGTCAGATTTATAGCAAAATCTTAAGCTCAATTAGAGGAAGAATTAGATTCTTTTTTTATGACAATTAAAAAAAATTGCTTGGATGATTAACAAAAAAAAAAAAAGGAAGAGTGAATAGGAAACCATAAAAGGAAATCGTGTTATATAAAATGAGTAAAGATCTTGGCCATAGCAGCCAGATTCCAGTATGATGTATTCATTCTGGCAAATCATAGCATCATTTGGTTGCATATGTTAGGTTTAGAGTCTCCTGGTTTATGTTTTCAAGAGCTAGAAAAGGATTCGGAATTGAAACAAATTGAATTAGGAAATCTGGTGTAACTGGTATTTTATAAGAATAACAAGAAACTTAAGCAAAATATAAGAAAATATATTAACATGAATAAGATGATAAAATATTAGCCATTGTAGATAAATATATGAATTACATGTAAATAAGAATTAGGTAAAACAAAATCAAATTTAATATAGAAAATGCAGTCGTATACCTTGGATAGTTTTCCTCTAATTAAGAAGGTCATTTTACTTTGTATACATCCGGCTTGTGAGAATCCTGGGGGTGACAATTGGAGAAAGTCCAATTCCCGTGTTCTAATCAATGTTAACAGTTAGTGGGTAACAAACCACACAGGCAGGGTAGTTCCAAGTCCCTCTGATGTGGTATGTGGATTCTGGGAGTATTTTTCACTAAAAACAAAAAAGACAAAGAAAACCGAATTAGAAGAGGGAAATACATTTAATTTTGTACAAAAAGACCAATTTAAAAATTTATCACAGGGCTTCCCTGGTGGCAAAGTGGTTAAGAATCTGCCTGCCAATGCAAGCCTTGGTCCGGGAAGATCCCACATGCCACGGAGCAACATGCGCGATGAGCCACAACTACCAAGCCTGCGCTCTAGAGACCATGAGCCAAAACTACTGAAGCCCGCACACCTAGAGCCCGTGCTCCGCAACAAGAGAAGCCACCACAATGAGAAGCCCGCGCACCACAACCAAGAGTAGCCCCCAGTCGCCGCAACTAGAGAAAGCCTGCACACAGTAACAAACACCCAACACAGCCAAAAATAAAATATAATAAAGTAAAAAAATTTATCACATATATAATCAATCTCTTAAAAAGACTCAAACCAACAAAGAAGCAGAGACTGTTCAAAAGTCATTCATTATAGCACAAAACTTTTTCTAACTCGCTACCAATGTCAGCATCTGATCATTTTTGGAAATCAAGGTACTGGATCCTAACATACTTTTTTTTTTTTTTTTTATCCTTTTTATATGTTGCTGGATTCGGTGTGCTGTTATTTTGTTGAGAATTTTACCATCTAGATTAACAAGGGAATTCCCTAGGGATATTAATCTATAATTTTCTTGTGATGTCTTTGTCAAGTTTTTGTATCAGGTTAAAACCGGCCTCATATAATGAGTTGGGAAGTGTTTTCTCCTCTTCCATTTTTTGGAAGAGTTTATAAAGGATTCATATTCTTTGAACTTTTGGTAGAATTCACCAGTAAACCTACTGGACTTGGGCTTTTCTTTGTGGGAAATTTTTGATTTCTAATTCAATCTGTTGTTATAAGTCTGTTAAGATTTCTGCTTCATTTTAAGTTAGTTTTGGAAGTTTACCTCTGTCTAGAATTTTGTCCATTTCATCTAAGTTATCTAGTTTGTTAACATATGGTTGTTGATAGTATTCCCATAATCTTTTATCATTACAGATCAGTAATGATGCCCCCTTTTAATTCCTCATTAGTTTGAATATTCTCTCTTTTTTTCTTGGTCAGTATATATAAAGATTTGTCAATTTTGCTTATCTTTTCAAAGAACTAAACTTGTTTTCGAAAGAACAGAACTTTTGGCTTTATTCCCTTTTTCTAATATTTTGTATTCTCTATTTCATCTATTTATAATCTTTATTATTTCCTTCCTTCTGCTTGCTTTGGACTTGGTTTACTTTTTTTTTTCTAATTTCTTAAGGTGGAAGGGTAAGTTATTAATTTGAGATCACATTTTTTCTTATAGGTGATTACAGCTATAAATTTCCATCTGAGCATCTTTACTTACTTTAGTTGCATCTCATAAGTTTTGGTATATTATGTTTTCATTTTTATTCATCTAAACGTATTTTCTAATTTCCCTTGAGATTTCTTCTTTGATCGACTCGTTATGTAAGAATGTATTGATTAATTTCCATGTATTTGTGAATTTCCGAATTTCCTTATTGATTTCTAATTTCAGTGTGGTTGGGGAAAATACTTTGTATCATTTAAACCCTTTTAACTTTACTTAGGTTTGTTCTATAGGCTAGCACATGGTCTATTCTGAAGAATGTTTCATGTGTAATGAGAAGAATGTGTGTTCTAATGTTTCTGGGTAGAGTGTTATACAGATGTCTTCTAGGTCTGTGGAGTTTATAGTGTTGTTAAATCTTCTTTTCTTTATTGATATTCTGCCTATTCGTTCTACCCAATGTTGAAAGTGGGGTATTGATGTCTCCAACTTTTGCTGTTGAATTGTCTATTTCTCCATTTCTCCCTTCAGTTCTGCTCAGTTTTACTTCACATATTTTTGGAGTCTGTTCCCAGTTGCATATGTGTTTAAAGTAGTTATATGTTCCCGATGGAATGACCCTTTTATCACTGTGAAATGGTCCTCTTTATCTCTGGTAATGTTTTTTTGTCTGTTTTTTTTTTTCTTTTTTAACATCTTTATTGAGGTATAATTGCTTTACAATGGTGTGTTAGTTTCTGCTTTATAACAAAGTGAATCAGTTATACATATACATATGTTCCCATATCTCTTCCCTCTTGCGTCTCCCTCCCTCCCACCCTCCCTATCCCACCCCTCCAGGCGGTCACAAAGCACCGAGCCAATATCCCTGTGCCATGCGGCTGCTTCCCACTAGCTATCTACCTTACTACATTTGTTAGTGTGTATATGTCCATGACTCTCTCTCGCCCTGTCACAGCTCACCCTTCCCCCTCCCCATAACCTCAAGCCCGTTCTCTAGGAGGTCTGCGTCTTTATTCCTGCCTTACCCCTAGGTTCTTCATGACATTTTTTTCCCTTAAATTCCATATATATGTGTTAGCATACGGTATTTGTCTTTTTCTTTCTGACTTACTTCACTCTGTATGACAGACTCTAGGTCCATCCACCTCATTACAAATAGCTCAATTTCGTTTCTTTTTATGGCTGAGTAATATTCCATTGTATATATGTGCCACATCTTCCTTATCCATTCATCCGATGATGGGCACTTAGGTTGTTTCCATCTCCGGGCTACTGTAAATAGAGCTGCAATGAACATTTTGGTACATGACTCTTTTTGAATTTTGGTTTTCTCAGGGAATATGCCCAGTAGTGGGTCATATGGTAGTTCTATTTGTAGTTTTTTAAGGAACCTCCATACTGTTCTCCATAGTGGCTGAACCAATTCACATTCCCACCAGCAGTGCAAGAGTGTTCCCTTTTCTCCACACCCTCTCCAGCATTTATTGTTTCTAGATTTTTTGATGATGGCCATTCTGACTGGTGTGAGATGATATCTCATTGTAGTTTTGATTTGCATTTCTCTAATGATTAATGATGTTGAGCATTCTTTCATGTGTTTGTTGGCAGTCTGTATATCTTCTTTGGAGAAATGTCTATTTAGGTCTTCTGCCCATTTTCGGATTGAGTTGTTTGTTTTTTTGTTATTGAGCTGCATGAGCTGCTTGTAAATTTTGGAGATTAATCCTTTGTCAGTTACTTCATTTGCAAATATTTTCTCCCATTCTGAGGGTTGTCTTTTGGTCTCGCTTATGGTTTCCTTTGCTGTGCAAAAGCTTTGAAGTTTCATTAGGTCCCATTTGTTTGTGTTTTTATTTCCATTACTCTAGGAGGTGGGTCAGAAAGGATCTTGCTGTGATTTATGTCACAGAGTGTTCTGCCTATGTTTTCCTCTAAGAGTTTGATAGTTTCTGGCCTTACATTTAGGTCTTTAATCCATTTTGAGCTTATTTTTGTGTATGGTGTTAGGGAGTGATCTAATCTCATACTTTTAGATGTAGCTGGCCAGTTTTCCCAGCACCACTTATTGAAGAAGCTGTCCTTTCTCCACTGTACATTCCCGCCTCCTTTATCAAAGATAAGGTGTCCATATGTGCGTGGGTTTACCTCAGGGCTTTCTATCCTATTCCATTGATCTATCTTTCTGTTTTTGTGCCAGTACCATACCGTCTTGATTACTGTAGCTTTGTAGTATAGTCTGAAGTCAGGGAGCTTGATTCCTCCAGCTCCTTTTTTCATTCTCAAGATTGCTTTGGCTATTCGGGGTCTTTTGTGTTCCCATACAAATTGCAAAATTTTTTGTTCTAGTTCTGTGAAAAATGCCAGTGGTAGTTTGATAGGGATTGCATTGAATCTATAGATTGCTTTGGGTAGTAGAGTCATTTTCACAATGTTGATTCTTCCAATCCAAGAACAGGGTATATCTCTCCATCTGTTTGTATCATCTTGAATTTCTTTCATCAGTGTCTTATAATTTTCTGCATACAGGTCTTTTGTCTCCTTAGGTAGGTTTATTCCTAGATATTTTATTCTTTTTGTTGCAATGGTAAAGGGGAGTGTTTTCTTGATTTCACTTTCAGATTTTTCATCATTAGTATATAGGAATGCAAGAGATTTCTGTGCATTAATTTTGTATCCTGCCACTTTACCAAATTCATTGATTAGCTCTAGTAGTTTCCTGGTAGCATCTTTAGGATTCTCTATGTATAGGATCATGTCATCTGCAAACAGTGACAGCTTTACTTCTTCTTTTCCGATTTGGATTCTTTTTATTTCCTTTTCTTCTCTGATTGCTGTGGCTAAAACTTCCAAAACTATGTTGAATAAGAGTGGTGAGAGTGGGCAACCTTGTCTTGTTCCTGATCTTAGTGGAAATGCTTTCAGTTTTTCACCATTGAGGATGATGTTTGCTGTGGGCTTGTCATATATGGCCTTTATTATGTTGAGGAAAGTTCCCTCTATGCCTACTTTCTGCAGGGTTTTTATCATAAATGGGTGTTGAATTTTGTCAAAAGCTTTCTCTGCATCTATTGAGATGATCATATGGTTTTTCTCCTTCAATTTGTTAATATGGTTTATCACATTGATAGATTTGCGTATATTGAAGAATCCTTGCATTCCTGGAATAAACCCCACTTGATCATGGTGTATGATCCTTTTAATGTGCTGTTGCATTCTGTTTGCTAGCATTTTGTTGAGGATTTTTGCATCTATGTTCATCAGTGATATTGGCCTGTAGTTTTCTTTCTTTGTGACATCCTTGTCTGGTTTTGGTATCAAGGTGATGGTGGCCTTGTAGAAGGAATTTGGGAGTGTTCCTCCCTCTGCTATATTTTGGAAGAGTTTGAGAAGGATAGGTGTTAGCTCTTCTCTAAATGTTTGATAGAATTCGCCTGTGAAGCCATCTGGTCCTGGGCTTTTGTTTGTTGGAAGATTTTTAATCACAGTTTCAATTTCAGTGCTTATGATTGGTCTGTTCATATTTTCTATTTCTTCCTGATTCAGTCTTGGCACATTGTGCATTTATAA
The DNA here is from genome assembly GCF_011762595.2 of Tursiops truncatus. Classification (NCBI taxonomy): domain Eukaryota; kingdom Metazoa; phylum Chordata; class Mammalia; order Artiodactyla; family Delphinidae; genus Tursiops; species Tursiops truncatus. The sequence continues at coordinate 79,227,398 of NC_047046.1, read as the reverse complement.
GAATTTGTCCATTTCATCCAGATTGTCCATTTTATTGGCATAGAGTTGCTTGTAGTAATCTCTCATGATCTTTTTTATTTCTGCAGTGTCTGTTGTTACCTCTCCTTTTTCATTTCTAATTCTATTGATTTCAGTCTTCTCCCTTTTTTTCTTGATGAGTCTGGCTAGTGGTTTATCTATTTTGTTTATCTTTTCAAAGAACCAGCTTTTAATTTTATTGATCTTTGCTATTGTTTCCTTCATTTCTTTTTCATTTATTTCTGATCTGATTTTTATGATTTCTTTCCTTCTGCTAGCTTTGGGGTTTTTTTGTTCTTCTTTCTGTAATTGCTTGAGGTGCAAGGTTAGGTTGTTTATTCGAGATGTTTCCTGCTTCTTAAGGTGGGCTTGTATTGCTACAAATTTCCCCCTTAGAACTGCTTTTCCTGCATCCCATAGGTTTTGGGTCGTTGTGTCTCCATTGTCATTTGTTTCTAGGTATTTTTTTTTTATTTCCTCTTTGATTTCTTCAGTGATCACTTCATTATTAAGTAGTGTATTGTTTAGCCTCCATGTGTTTGTATTTTTTACAGATCTTTTCCTGTAATTGATATCTAGTCTCATGGCATTGTGGTCAGAAAAGATGCTTGATACAATTTCAATTTTCTTAAATTTACCAAGGCTTGATTTGTGACCCAAGATATGGTCTATCCTGGAGAATGTTCCATGAGCACTTGAGAAAAATGTGTATTCTGTTGGTTTTGGATGGAGTGTCCTATAAATATCCATTAAGTCCATCTTGTTTAATGTATCATTTAAAGCTTGTGTTTCCTTATTTATTTTCATTTTGGATGATCTGTCCATTGGTGAAAGTGGGGTGTTTCAGTCCCCTACTATGAATGTGTTACTGTTGATTTCCCCTTTTATGGCTGTTAGTATTTGCCTTATGTATTGAGGTGCTCCTATGTTGGGTGCATATATATTTACAATTGTTATATCTTCTTCTTGGATCGATCCCTTGATCATTATGTAGTGTCCTTCTTTGTCTCTTTTAATAGTCCTTATTTTAAAGTCTATTGTGTCTGATATGAGAATTGCTACTCCAGCTTTCTTTTGGTTTCCATTTGCATGGAATATCTTTTTCCATCCCCTTACTTTCAGTCTGTATGTGTCTCTAGGTCTGAAGTGGGTCACTTGTGGACAGCATATATAAGGGTCTTGTTTTTGTATCCATTCAGCCAATGTGTGTCTTTTGGTGGGAGCATTTAGTCCATTTACAATTATCGATATGTATGTTCCTATTCCCATTTTCTAAATTGTTTTGGGTTCATTATTGTAGGTCTTTTCCTTCTCTTGTGTTTCTTGTCTAGAGAAGTTCCTTTAGCATTTGTTGTAAAGCTGGTTTGGTGGTGCTGAACTCTCTCAGCTTTTGCTTGTCTGTAAAGGTTTTAATTTCTCCATTAAATCTGAATGAGATCCTTGCTGGGTAGAGTAGTCTTGACTGCAGGTTTTTCTCCTTCATCACTCTCAGTATGTCCTGCCACTCCCTTCTGGCTTGTAGGGTTTCTGCTGAGAGATCAGCTGTTAACCTTATGGGGATTCCCTTATGTGTTATTTGTTGTTTTTCCCTTGCTGCTTTTAATATGCTTTCTTTGTATTTAATTTTTGACAGTTTGATTAATATGTGTCTTGGCATATTTCTCCTTGGATTTATCCTGTATGGGACTCTCTGTGCTTCCTGGACTTGATTAACTATTTCCTTTCCCATATTAGGGAAGTTTTCAACTATAATCTCTTCAAATATTTTCTCAGTCCCTTTCTTTTTCTCTTCTTCTTCTGGAACCCCTATAATTCGAATGTTGGTGCATTTAATGTTGTCCCAGAGGTCTCTGAGACTGTCCTCAGTTCTTTTCATTCTTTTTTCTTTATTCTGCTCTGCAGTAGTTATTTCCACTATTTTATCTTCCAGGTCACTTATCCGTTCTTCTGCCTCAGTTATTCTGCTATTGATCCCATCTAGAGTACTTTTAATTTCATTTATTGTGTTGTTCATCATTGTTGCTTCATCTTTATTCCTTCCAGGTCCTTGTTAACTGTTTCTTGCATTTTGTCTATTCTATTTCCAAGATTTCGGATCATCCTTACTATCATTATTCTGAATTCTTTTTCAGGTAGACTGGCTTTTCCTCTTCATTTGTTAGGTCTGGTGCATTTTTATCTTGCTCCTTTATCTGCTGTGTGTTTTTCTGTCTTCTCATTTTGCTTATCTTACTGTGTTTGGGGTCTCCTTTTTGCAGACTGCAGGTTCGTAGTTCTCGCTGTTTTTGATGTCTGTCTCCAGTGGCTAAGGTTGGTTCAGTGGGTTGTGTAGGCTTCCTGGTGGAGGGGACTAGTGCCTGTATTCTGGTGGATGAGGCTGGATCTTGTTTCTCTAGTGGGCAGGTTCACGTCTGGTGGTGTGTTTTGGGGTGTCTGTGGCCTTATTATGATTTTAGGCAGCCTCTCTGCTAATGGGTGTGGTTGTGTTCCTGTTTTGCTAGTTGTTTGGCATAGGTTGTCCAGCACTGTAGCTTGCTGGTCGTTGAGTGAAGCTGGGTGCTGGTGTTAAGATGGAGGTCTCTGGGAGATTTTCGCCGTTTGATATTATGTGGAGCTGGGAGGTCTCTTGTTGACCAGTGTCCTGAAGTTGGCTCTCCTACCTCAGAGGCAGAGCCCTGACTCCTGGCTGGAGCACCAAGAGCCTTTCATCCACACGGCTCAGAATAAAAGGGAGAAAAAGTAGAGAGAATTAGTAGAAGTTTGAGGAAAGAAAGAAGGAAAGGAGGGAAGGAAGGAAGGAAGGAAGAAAGAAAGAAAGAAAGAAGCAAAGAAGGAAAGAAGGCAAGAAGGAAAGAAAGGAGGGAGGGAGGGAGGAAGGAAGGAGGGAAAAAAGGAAAAAAGACAGAAAGAAAGAAGATACAGTAAAAATAAAATAAAGTATAATAAAGTTATTGAATTAAAAAATTCTTATTTAGAAAAAAAAAGGGACGGATAGAACCTTAGGACAAATGTTGGAAGCAAAGCTATACAGACAAAATCTTACACAGAAGCATACACATACACCCTCACTAAGAGAGGTAAATGGGGAAAAATCATAAATCTTGCTGTCAGAGACCACCTCCTCAATTTGGGATGATTCGTTGTCTAAAGGAGGGAAGGAAGGAAGGAAAGAAAGAAAGAAAGAAAGAAGGTAAAGTATAATAACGTTATTAAAATTAAAATTAATTATTAAGAAAAAAATTTTAAAAAAAAACCATGGACGGATAGAACCCTAGGACAAATGGTGGAAGCAAGACTATACAGACAAGATCTCACACAGAAGCATACACATACACATTCACAAAAAGAGGAAAAGGGAAAAAAAATCATAGATCTTGCTCCTAAAGTCCACTTCCTTAATTTGGGATGATTGGTTGTCTATTCAGGTATTCCACAGATGCAGGGTATATCAAGTTGATTGTGGAGCTTTAATCCGCTGCTCCTGAGGCTGCTGGGAGAGATTTCCCTTTCTCTTCTTTGTTCTCACAGCTCCCAGGGGCTCAGCTTTGGATTTGGACCTGCCTCTGTGTGTAGGTCGCTGGAGGGCGTCTGTTTTTTGCTCAGACAGGACGGGGTTAAAGGAGTCGCTGATTCGGGGGCTCTGGCGCACTCAGGCCGGCGGGGAGGGAGGGGCAACTGCGTGCGAGGCGGGCCTGCGGTGGTGGCAGAGGTCGGCTGTGACTTTGCACCAGCCTGAGGCCTGCCGTGCGTTCTCCCGGGGAAGTTGTCCCTGGATCCCGGGAACCTGGCAGTGGCGGGCTGCACAGGCTCCGCGGAAGAGTGGTGTGGAGAGTGACCTGTGCTCGCACACAGGCCCCCTTGGTGGCGGCAGCAGCAGCCTTAGCGTCTCCCGCCCGTCTCTGGGGTCCGCGCTTTTAGCCGCAGCTCGCGCCCGTCTCTGGGGTTCGCGCTTTTAGCCGCGGCTCGCGCCCGTCTCTTGGGTTCCTTTAAGCAGCGTTCTTAAACCCCTCTCCTCACGCACCAGGAAACAAAGAGGGAAGAAAAAGTCTCCTGCCTCTTCGGCAGGTCCAGACGTTTCCCCGGACTCTCTCCCGGCTAGCTGTGGTGCACTAACCCCTTCAGGGTATGTTCAAGCCGCCAACCCCAGTCCTCTCCCTGCGCTCCGTCGGAAACCGAAACCCGAGCCTCAGAGCCTCAGCTCGCAGCCCCGCCCGCCCCGGCGGGGGAGCAGACAAGCCTCTCGGGCTGGTGAGTGCCGGTCGGCACCGATCCTCTGTGCGGGAATCCCCCCGCTTTGCCCTCCGCACCCCTGTGGCTGTGCACTCCTCCGCGGCTTCGAAGCTCCCCCCTCTGCCTCCCGCAGTCTCCGCCCGCGAAGGGGCTTCCTAGTGTGTGGAAACTTTTCCTCCTTCACAGCTCCCTCCCACTGGTGCAGGTGCCGTCCCTATTCTTTTCTCTGTTTATTCTTTTTTATTTTGCCCTACCCAGGTACGTGGGGGGTTTCTTGCCTTTTGGGAGGTCTGAGGTCTTCTGCCAGCGTTCAGTAGGTGTTCTGTAGGAGTTGTTCCACGTGTAGATATATTTCTGGTGTATCTGTGGGGAGCAAGGTGATCTCCGCGTCTTACTCTTCCGCCATCTTCCTCTCATTCCCCTCCTAACATACTTTTTTAACTGCACAATTTTACTCAGGATCCTCTGTAATTTGAAATAGAGTAAAGAAATTGCTATTATCATTGGCAACTCACCATTTTAAATTAGAAAACACTTATCACCACAGCAAATTTGTTATAATAATATATGCAAAGACGTGACATTTTAAAATTCAGTTGACCATGAGAATACTGATTGCAGATCCACCTCTTATCTGATGGTATTATTTAGCTAGATCTTCTGCTTAGCTTGTATATAGCTTGAACAGACACACACACACGTTATATACACATATATGAAACTACATGTACATATAGAAGTATGTGATTCCATATGCAAATATATTCAAAATGATTATATATAATATGCATGTATATTTCAAATACTATATATACATTCGGAATACACACACACACACACACACACACACACACACACACACATATATATATAAACTTCATGTAAGAGCTGAAAAGAAACTGTGTCCTCTTAAATTCTCTCACTGTTCTCACTTGGTAAATCGGCTCCAGCCCCTAGGGATTGTTTCTCAGACAACACCTTCATCTGAGTTGTCAACAGCCTAATTGTAACTTATTCTTACCATGTAATTATGTGGTAGGTTATTTTTCCCTTCCAGGCAGTAATTGCTTGAAATGAAAGAATGTTTCTTTCATCATACATTTTATATGAGCAGCAAAGGACTAGGTACATAGGAACAGAACACAAATTTTAATTGATAGGAAGAAAGGAGGGAGAGAGGGAAGACAGGAAAGACAGAAGTCAGACAGAGGCTTTATGTGATCTGTCTCTACCATTGAGGGCCCACCAGATATAAATCTCTACCGGTCCCTGGACCAGGATTCAATTAAACCTTGAAGAAGAGCAATCAAACAATACTCTGCGGTATTTCCAGTAATTTCAGAGTTTTGTTCACTCTCTCATGACACAGGGAAGGGAGGAAAAAAACATAATATCGGGAGCAATAAGTTCCTTCATTGATTAAAAAGAGAATCTAAGTTATTTGGGGAAAAGGAATCTTTCCGTAAGGATGCATCCTTACTCTATAATCTACATCTTCCTATTCCACATACTAATCTTCCAAACTCCCATCTCTTTTTATTTATATCTCCCCCCTCGTTGTGACTTGAGGTTTGGAGAATTAATGGTGTAAATATATAATAGAAACTCCAAAACCAAACCTCAGCCAAGTTTTCTAGTTCCCTATGAGGGAAAAAAACATCCTCTCTGAATGTGTTAATACCCGCCTTGCTCAGAGAAATCACTTATCTTCCTGTTAAAAACAAACAACAAACAAATAGGCTTGCAGGCACCAAACCCAGGGGGCAATGTGGGTCAGTGTCTGCAGTGTGTGCGTAGGACAGAAGTGTGACTAAACTACAGGGAAACGGTGGATTAGACGTGGGAACACCAGACATTCAGTCATTACAGCTGCCAGCATGAGGCTGCCATCTGACAGGAGGGATTTCTGTCAACCTGGGAGTGTGGTCTTGCGCCTCATCCAGCAGCCACAGCAGCAAAGGGCTGAAGCAAAAACTCCAAGGTCCTTGTTTGAGGTGACTATTCCTCCAGGGTGAATGATTAGAACACTGGAAGAGTGATTAGGGAACAGTGGGCCTCTGTGTTTTGCCTGTTGTATAAAAGCTGGTGCAAACTGGTTTTCTTTGCATTTAATTAAACTGTTTGATATACTGCAACCAGTGTAGTTACAAGGTGAGTTCACCTGCTTGATTCATTCAGTTTCTCACCAAATATTGACTGATTACATGCACAGGAAATTTTGCTGGTGACTCTAAGGGATAGGTAAGTGAAGCAAATATATAAACTGTATTGTCTTCAAGCTCTGGGGATATAATTTATAAACATAAAAAGTATAATACATTTCTGAATAATATATACAGAAAGAGAAACAAATTATATTACTAACTAGACCTGTATGCTGTAACGAGTCCACATTAAGGCACAGGGGATTTCCAAAGAGGAGTTTGTAGCTTCCAGTTTAGAAATATAAATTAAAGTTCATGTTAAATGTGGAATTTGAGTTAGAGAGAAGGAAGGGTTTACATTACAGTTTGAGGAAGAAAAGATACTTCAGACAAAAAGAATAGCGGGAGGAAAAGCACACAGAAAAATTTCACTTTCGATTCAAAATGGCTTAAGGCTCAGCGTGACTAGCATGTGTGCTACAGATGGCAAATGATGAGAAAACCATTTAAATAGGTTGTTGGCTTCAGAGCATGGAGGAATGACTAACATATATGGGCATCGTTCTATAGGCAATGGGGAAACATTAAATATTTGCGAAAATGAGAGGCGTGTAATAAGTGGTGGTCTTCAGAAAATTGATCTAGCAGCCAGCTCTGGGGAAGAATACATGGAACAGGGAGAGATGAAAGGTAGAGAAAACAGTTGGGAGGGTGCTGTAGCTTCCCAGATCTTCTAGAAGGAAGGAGGGAGAGTAGTTAGTAGATGAATGAGAGATATTTTGGATAGAGAACAAATGATATCTTACAAGTGAACAGAGGTGGAGCTGAAAGAGAAAACTGTCAAAAGAATGACTAATAAGCAACTAAACTTCTGTCCAAAAGTTGTATTTTTTTTTAGAAGCAACAGACTCTGTCAAAAGAAGTGTGATGTTCCTGAGAGCTAAAAAAGTGTCATTATGCCACTGAGAAACTTGATATAAGAAGTATGTTATATATTTTTTGAAAAATTAATCACTGCTTTTGAACAAGGAATTAAGAACCTTACATGACCTTGTCCTTGTGCCTGAGAAATCAGGGAAGCTGAAGAACGTCACTGAATCAGGGATTCAGAGAAGTTTATGCCAACGGGGCCCCTGCAGGCCCACTACCCTGGTTCCAATTGGGCTGAATCTACTCAGTAAACATTCATATGCCTTATTTCCCAGAGGTTATACCCACGTGTTGTGGGTTGCATTTTTGTCCCCCGCCAAAAGATAAGTTCAAGTCTAATCTCTGGTACCTGTGAATGTAATCTTATTTGAAAATAAGGTCTTTGCAGATGTACTTAAGCGAAAATGAAATTATATTGGATTAGGAGCCACCCTAAGAGAGGCATGGAACTGATTCTTGTCAGAGCTCCAAGAAGGGACCAAACCCGCTGATGCCTTGATGTTGGACTGCTAGCCTCCCGCACTGAGAGAATACATTTCTTTTGGTTTAAGCCACCCAGTTTGTGGTAATTTGTTAAGGCAACCCCAGAAAACTAATCGACTAGTATATAAATTCTAAAGTTAAAGGACAAAAGAAAAATAAACATTTCAGATTCCATGGGGAGAAGAATGGTATCTTCTTGTTTATTGCTATTCTTGATGCCTGTCACACAGTATGTAATTAATGAAAATATTTAGGGAAAAGAATATACGTTTTGTATATTCCTTCTCTGGGATACCATAACTTCCTCAAACAGCTGAAATATGTAAACATGCTGAAGATTAGATAGCAAAATATATACAATAATGCTAATGATTATTTTGTAAGATAGTTAATATGTTGAGTCAGAGGAAGCATCTTGGGAGAAATGAATCTTCAACTTTGTATTGAAAAAATTTCATTTATTCATTTTTTCCTACATATTATTTATTATTTGTCCTCTGTGTGTAATATCATGCTAAATTTAGCTGGAGAGGAGGTAGGGAAGAATCAACATGAAATAAAAAGTGGAAAGGGAACAAATAATATGGGTAATGGGAGCAAGGAAAAACCCAACACAATGACAGTAGAGTTCCTTATGGGAAGCTTTGTGAAACAATTTGATATTGGCCTTGAATATGAATCAGAAGCAAAAAAATGAGAAGGGCATTTTAGCAAATGTATTTATATTGTGTTGTCTGTTTCCGAAATTTTGCAGTAGAGAGTATGAAGTGATGAGTACTAACAACTTTGAACAAAAGGAATCTCAGGAATTTGTCATTAGAAATACAGGTGAAAGAGAAAACACAAACATAACTCTGAGAGAATAGCACCATTGGTAATGCTAAAGATTATCACTGGGAAAGTTCGGAAAGTTATTAATTTATGGTGTTGCTGTAGGAAGGTGCAGGTGCTAAATTTAGCTTTACACAGTCAGGTTCGTGTCCTAACAAGTTAGAGATGTAAAAGAGTCCATTTTATTTTTCTGTGTTTGCTGTAAAAATATTACCACAAACATAGCATCTTAAAACAGTGCAAATGAAATCAACTATACTCCAATAAAATTTAAATTAAAAAAATGCAAATGAAATCAACTATAATAAAATTTAAATTAAAAAAATACAAATGAAATCAACTATACTCGAATAAAATTTAAATTAAAAAAATGCAAATGAAATCAACTATACTCCAATAAAATTTAAATTAAAAAATGCAAATGAAATCAACTATACTCCAATAAAATTTAAATTAAAAAAATGCAAATGAAATCAACTATCTCTAATAAAATTTAAATTAAAAAAATACAAATGAAATCAACTATACTCCTACTCCAATAAAATTTAAATTAAAATAAACAATGCAAATGAAATCAACTATACTCCAATAAAATTTAAATTAAAAAAAAGCAAATGAAATCAACTATACTCCAATAAAATTTAAATTAAAAAAATACAAATGAAATCAACTATACTCCAATAAAATTTAAATTAAAAAAAACAATGCAAATGAAATCAACTATACTACAATAAAATTTAAATGAAAAAAAACAATGCAAATGTATTCTTTTACAGATCTGTAGAGCAGAAGTTTTAAATAACCTATGGGGCTAAAGTCAGTCTTATGAAGCTAGTCAGCAGGGCTGGTTCCTCCTGGAGGTCTCTAGGGGAGAAAGCATTCAAGTCTCTTTCAGCTTCTAGAGGCCACCTCCATTCCTTAAGCTTGTGGCCCCTTCCTTACGTCACTCTGAACTTTTACTTCTGTTATCATGTCACATCTTCAACTACTGACTGACTGACTTTTTTGCTCTTATAAGGAGACTTGTGATTATTTTGAGTGTACCTGATAAACCAGATGAATCCCAAGATCTCAAGATCTTTAACTTAACCACATTTGCAAAGTCCCTTTTACCATGTAAGGTAACACATGCACAGGTTCCAAGGATTAGGATGTGAGCATCTGTGGGGTTATTATTCAGCCTACCACAGAGCCCAATAGACAGTTCTGGAAAGAGAGAGAAAATGCCAAGCAAAAGATATTTGCTGATACAGATGAAAACAACATGTAGCCTCACAAAATGTAGAAAAAGTTAGTTTCCACCCTGTAGAAGAAAATACAGAAAAATGTCCATGCTCTGCTTGCCATTAAGTAGAAAAATATATTTAAATTCCATTTAGACCACTTACTAGTTTGTGTTACCTGTAGGAAGTCACTGGCATAGATATCAGATTCCAAAGCTAGAATTCTTTACTCTTGCTTCCAACCACCTCTCTGATATAATTGACAAGTATTTGTTTAACTATGACAAACTGCAAGGCATCATGTAGTGCACAAGTATATGATCCTAATCTGAATGTTCACAAAGGTACAACCTTAACAAAATTAGATTTAAATAATCACCAAGGGACGGGCACTCATTCCCTGAAGACGTACAGGGTGAGGACTAATTTAGTATTGCTCTGGTCCCCCTCTCCAAGCCCTGTCATAATTAGCAGCATTCATCAAGGTGGGAACTGGGGAGGTTGTCTCTCACATCCCTCCCTTAGTCACTTCTGATACCTACTCTAATACCAAGTCCTATAAAATTTAATTCCTAATTATTCCTAGAATTAATCTGCATTCATCCAAGTAAACTACCACTATTCTAGTCAAGTTACCATTATCTCGCCACTAGACAGTGGAAAACTCACACATTCATTCTAGCTCAGTGAGGCTGAGCTTCTGCAAATTCAAGTCCTATCAAGTAACTCCCTACTTAATTGCTTCCTTTGCTCTTAAAGACCCAAATACTGAACATGTTCTACCAGGCCCTCAAGGACCTGGCCCCAGACTGCATGATATTCAAAACTGTCCTCACTCTCTCTGCTCTAACCACAAAAAGGCACTTCCAAGCCCTTGACCTTCTGGCCTCCACTTCCTCTTCTGAAATAACTTTCCCTCCTCTTTCTCTGGTTAATTTTTCTTCCTTTAGAATTTAGTTCATTTATTGTTCCTCGGGGACATCTCTCCTCTAGCCCCTAACCTCCACGGAGTAGGTTACATAGCTTCAAAGTACCATACAGCTCAGTCATAGTGTTACTGATGACTGCACTTAAATAATCTATTGTGTAATTAATGGTTTAATTAATCACACAAATATTAGGCTTTAAGCTCCGTAACCACAAAAACTATTGCTACTGGATTTTGGAATTTTGTCTCCAGGACCTCAGACATATTTGATGATTAGAAAATACTCCTGAAAGACTGAATAGCTCAAAGGATAATTATAACTTTTCTAAGTAGAGAGAGACATAAGTAAATGTTTCTACTCAGAATTGTCATTTGAAACTTAAGTGTGAAAAATCAAATAATTCCAGTTAAAAGTAACAAAAGGAGAAATGCTGCTCATTGACAGAGATACCCCACAATGGGGAAAGTGTGGTCTGAAGAATATGGTGGGAGGAGAAATGACAGGGAGCACAGATTTCTCTCAGTACGTCAATGTACAAAGGCATGACTTAGAACCCTCTAGCTTAAAGAGGCTCTGTTCCATGGATTTCTTTACTTAGCCAATAATTTATTAGCACAGCTGATTCTAGTGGAATCCAAAAGGATGCAAAATTTAAAAAATGAAATTTGTTGCCTAATCTTTCATTTAAGGTGAGGGAATTGAGAACCAAAAAAATAACATAATTTGATGAAGGAAAGTAGCCAATTATGTGGCAGAGGTGGGATCAGATACAGCTTAAATGCAGAGTTAACACCTCTTTGAAATCTTTGAGCAACTTGTAAGACTTGAATGAATTATAGAATTAATGGTTTATAAACCTCCTATTGAGTTAAATGAAACATCCACTAGCACATTTAAAACCGTTATTTCCTGATCTCTTCTGAGCTTATTAGTCACCAAAGGAACAGTTGAATGCATTTCTAGTCAACTACAAATTCAAATGTGAAATGATCATTTGGTCCATTAAAAAAAAAAAAGAAAGTAGTGAACTTTCCAAATGTATTGTTATTGTTATACTTAGATTCCAGGGAGGAAGACACTTGCAAGACTTGCTGCTGTGTCCTTTGCTTATATTTTTAATGGTTATATTTAAATGCATAAAATCAAATATGTTTAAATGTTTCAAAAAGTTCTACCTTTGGAAGAAATAACAGCTTCCCTAAATCTTAGCAGGGTAGATTGTTGGGAAAATAACAAACTTTATTTTTCTTAATTACTTTTTTTCTAATATATTTCCAGACGCACAGTTTGGAATGAGTATTGCATAGTAAGTCAGTTGTTATACTCATTCTGCAATGCATGTAGAGAAGTGTTTAAAGACACTTGTAATAAAGATGTTTCTAAAAGTGCTACTTGCTTACTGCATTGAGAACAGTGTCACATCAGTCAATGGAGTTATACCCTTTCTGTAATACATGCAGATAAGTACAGAAGAGAACTTGTAATAAAGATGTTTCCAAGAATGATAAAAAAGTCAATGTTAGTGATTTTTTTTTTTTCGGTACGCAGGCCTCTCACTGTTGTGGCCCCTCCCGTTGCGGAGCACAGGGTCCGGACGCACAGGCTCAGCGGCCATGGCTCACAGGCCTAGCCGCTCCGTGGCATGGGGGATCTTCCCGGACCGGGGCACGAACCCATATCCCCTGCATCGGCAGGCGGACTCTCAACCACTGCGCCACCAGGGAAGCCCTAATGATCGTTTTTGAGGCTGCCTACTGTTATCTACAATAAAAAATCACTGAAAAAGGAAAAAAGAAAAGAAAAAAAGGAAGGAAAGAAGAAAGGAAGGAAGGATATATCTACTAGTATTAAAAGCTGTAATTAACATAAATTCTAAAGCATTTAAAGTATCTAAAGAAAAAATAATGGTGATCCTCTATTAAAATTTATAGCCTTACATAAAAGCTTTAATTTTATAATTTGAACTCTAATCTCAAATTGTGATCACAGATTTTTATGATAATAATTATAACAATCACTATTATTCCCTTTCATAATTTTTAAACAAAAATATTAACCTAAATAATTTTACAGTGAATGAATTCTAGTATTTTTTATTTTTGTTTCTAAGATAACATAGAAATCAAAAATTAAAATTAAAGTTAAAAGTAATTTAGAGGAGAAGTAAAAATATTAAATTGGTAAAGTGAAGAAAATCATTTTGCATACCTAATATTAAATGTGTAATGCAGTGACGAAAGTTGGATAGCTGACATGTGAAGTGGCTATTTTTTGTACAAACTCACATACATATTATATATGCATTATATATACATTACATTATATATATATATTATTCAATATTTATTGAATAACATACTTGCAACTTAAGTTTTAAAACTGGCGCATTTTGATGTGAAAATGTGCATATCAAAGTTGATAACATATACACCATGGTAAGTCAAAAAAAGTTCTGTTAGACTGAGACGATTCATCCCTAGAGGAGGAAGCTGAAATTCAACAGTGATTAAAAAGAATACATCATACGCATGAGATAGTCATTCAATACAATATTTGTTTTCAAAAAACAGACACTCCAGTAAAACTGTCAAATGAAGCAGGCTTGGGAGGGCTGTGATCTTCAACTGTGTATTTTTATAATTACTAAACAGCAAGGTCTGTGCTGAATAAAATGAATGCAGGTGCTAAAAGTGGGCTTGCTTTTAGATTTTTAGAATCACAAACCTAGTTCCATTGTACTAAATTTCATCCTTAAGCAAGGCTGGCCTTAGCAATCTCTCTGAGAGAGAGAGAGACAGACAGAGACAGAGAGAGGGAGAGAGAATAGGTTTGCAGGGTTTGAAGTGTTACCCAACTACAAAGGATGGAAGTTTTCCTAGATTGGAAGATAAGAATCCATAATGATAATGATTTATTAAGAGACAAGTAGCTTCCTGTCCTGCCGCTAGGTTCTTCAGAACCATTATTTTTTAGATTCCATATATATGTGTTAGCATATGGTACTTGTTTTTCTCTTTCTGACTTACTTCACTCTGTGTGACAGACTCTAGGTCCATCCACCTCACTACAAATAACTCAATTTTGTTCCTTTTTATGGAAGAGTAATATTCTATTGTATATATGTGCCACATCTTCTTTATCCATTAATCTGTCAGTGGACACTTAGGTTGCTTCCATGTCCTGGCTATTGTAAGTAATGCTGTAAAGAGGGGTGGTATAGGGAGGGTAGCAGGGAGACGCAAGAGGGAGGGGATATGGGGATATATGCATATGTATAGCTGATTCACTTTGTTATACAGCAGAAATTAACACAACAATGTAAAGCAATTATACTCCAATAAAGATGTTAAAAAAAAGAGAGACAAGTAGCTTTCACTTTGTTGAAATTTTCTATATCATTAAGACCTTAGACCTATGTCTGTCATAGTACATAATATTTTTGTAATTTTTGCTTTGTTTACCTCTCCCATTACTCTGTGGGTCCTTCACGAGCAGTAAATGTTCACCTCCCAGAGCTAAAGACAAAGCCTGGCATATGTTAAATGGCTTAAAATGTGTATTAAATTAAATTGAATTAAATTAAGTTAAATTAATTTGAGTTGAATTAGAAGTACCAGTAACTTTAAGATGTTATGTTAATATAAAAAATTCATGAAGGTCTAGGTCCAGGGACAGGCAATAGGTATAAAAAGCAGTTCAGTATTGGAACTGGTGTACAAATTGGGACAATGTGTGGGAGATGCTCTGTGGGTTGGGGAGGGCTTGTATCAGGAACATGAAAGAAGCAAAGGCGAAGCTGAAATTGAACTAGGACTTGACACAGAAGTGCATTTCCTTGGTCTTAAGGTAGATTTCATCCAATGCCTACACTCTGGATGGAATCAGTACCACATTCTGTAGGTTGGATTGAGCCTCAGATAAAATTTCTTTGGCTCCATCTTGATAAGGGACACAAGTGGGATAAGGAATCAGATAAGACATGTAAGGAAACTTGTCTTCTGAGCTTAGCCCCTTGGTTTCTATCCTGGCAGATGCAGCATGATTAGGGTATAAACAAGAAAAGATAACTACTCTACATTTTCAAGCAGAAGGATTTCGATACAAGGTATTGCTTACATAGGTCATGGAAGAGCTAAAACTCCAAATTAGGGAAAATAAGTTTACCTAGATATTAACTAAAGCAAGAAGCTGCTGCTGTCCCTGAGATGGAAAGACAAAACTATTACTGGAAGTAAAGGAGTGGTTCCAGTGTTACCAGAACCAAGAAGAAGTGGAAATCAGGGCACTTGTGTACATCAAGACCTGGAACATGAAGGAGATTTAACTGCTGCCAGAGATGCTGCCCAGGATGGAGTTCATCCCTTTCTCCCATCTTATGGTCTCTGTTGTTGTCTTTGACTATAATAAGGCATGGAAGCCTGGGAAGCCCAAAAGAAATAGGCGAGAGGAAACAATTGGATCTGGGAACAAAAAGGCCAAGGTTGTGCACACCTGCATTATTTTCTACTTAGTTTCTGTTCTCACTACTCTCTACATATAAACTATTGTATAAGAACCTCATAGCATCCATCTATCATGAAGCAATTGTCAATTCAACAGGGAATGTGAATAGCCTTTTAGCAAATGGTGCTGAGATAATGAGATATCCTCAAGCAAAAGAATTAAGTTTGATCGCTACCTCATATGTATATAAAAATTAACTCAAAATGAATCACTGACTTAAGCTAACTGAAGAGTTAAAATTATACAATTCTTAGAAAACAGAGGAGTAAATCTTTGTGGCTTTGAGTTAGACAATACTTTCTTAGCAACAAAAGCAAAAGGCAAAAGCAACAAAAGAAAAAAGTAATTTGGCTTCATCAGAATTAAAACCTTTTGCTTCAAAGAATACGATCAAGAAAGTGCACACAGCACACATAATGAGAGAAAGTAATTGCAATCATACACCTAAGAGATTTGTATATAGAATATATAAAGAATTCTTACAATTCATCACTAGAAAGACCAATAACCCAATTAAAAACTGGGCAAAGCATTTGAAGAGACAGTTGTCCAAAGAAGTTATACAAATAAGCACAATATACAATGTATAAGTGCGATATACAATAAGCACGTGAAAAGATGCTCAATATCATTACTCATTAAAAAAGTGCAAGTTAAGGGCTTCCCTGGTGGCGCAGTGGTTGAGAGTCCGCCTGCTGATGCAGGGGATACGGGTTCATGCCCCGTTCCGTGAAGATCCTACATGCAGCGGGACGGCTGGGCCCGTGAGCTATGGCCGCTGAGCCTGCACGTCCAGAGCCTGTGCTCCGCAATGGGAGAGGCCACAACAGTGAGAGGCCTGTGTACCGCAAAAAAAAAAAAAAAAAAAAAAAATGCAAGTTAAAACCCCAAGGAGATACCACTTCACACCCACTAGGATGACTAAAGTTTAAAAAAAAATAGTCTATAACAAGTGTTGGTGAAGATATGGAGACATTGGAACTCTCATGCATTGCTGGTGAGAATATAAAATGGTGCAGAAACTTCTGGAAAAAAAAAATTTTGGCATTTCCTCAGAATTTTAAATTGGAGTTACCATAATATCCAGCAATTCTACTCCTAGCTATATACCCAAGATAACTGAAAACCTATGTCCGCACAAAAGCTTGTACGCGAATGTTCACAGTAGTACTATTCATAATAGCCAAAGCTATCCATCAACTAAGGAATAGAGAGACAAAATTTGGTTTATCCATACAATGGAGTATTATTAGGCCATAAAAATAAATGAGGCATTGACACGCTATAACATGGATGAGCCTTGAAACTATTATGCTAAGTGAAAGAAGTTAGTCAAAAAAGAGCTCACATTGTATCATTCCATTTTTGCCCTGTATCCAAATAGGCAGATTTGTAGAGCCGGGAAGTATATGACTGCTTGTCTCAGGCTGGGAGGGGAGGGGTGTTGAATGTACGTGTGGCCGTGAGGAGTGGCTATGGATGGCTACGTGGTTTGGGGTGTTGAAACGACAGATGGTAGTGACAGTTGCACAAACACGGTAAATATAAATCCACTAAAAACCAATGAATTGCACATTTAAAAAGTGAATTTTATGGTATATGAATTATATCCAAATAACGCTGTTAAAGAGAGGGCATTTGACTTTTCCAGATAAACAAAACAAATATCTTTTGAGTCCCCTCCATTAAAAAGGTATTGTTCATGCTTCAGTAACCTAAAATACCTAAGATCATATTTTAAAAACTATGGCAAAAGCATATTAAAATATATTTAATGTTCACAAAGACAGATTGTACATGATGATAGATACAATCAGAATAGTTTTGTTTTTTTTTTGTTTGTTTTTTGTTTTTGCGGTACGTGGGCCTCTCCCTGTTGTGGCCTCTCCCGTTGCGGAGCACAGGGTCCGGACGCGCAGGCTCAGTGGCCATGGCTCATGGGCCTAGCTGCTCCGCGGCATGTGGGATCTTCCCGGACCGGGGCACGAACCCGTGTCCCCTGCATCGGCAGGCGGACTCTTAACCACTGCGCCACCAGGGACGCCCGATAGGTTTGTTTAAATCCTTACCTAGGATGGAGCTATGAAAATCAGCCAAATTTATGGGGGAAAAAATAAATATTTGCCTGTGTCTGATTCAACATACTGCTAAGCACTGTCACTTAATCAGATGCCTATCTCCATGTATTTTTATAACTCCTCTCTTCATTTTCTTCATGGTTAAATCACATGATATGTGTTGTTCTGCTTCAGGAAGAGCCATCTGTTGTGTAATTATTACCACCAGGGGCTACCTATTCTCTCAAGGTGCAGAAATTCAGCATTATAGGTAATATGAATGCATAATTTACTATGCCTATGTACCTAATAGAAAACATGAATGTATCCAGTTAGAACATTTGATCAAGAATTTTATGCTTTGAAAAATGGCATTTTTCTCTCAAACTTGTGAAAAAAAAAATTTTAAACCTCAAAATTTACTGAGGAATTTTTTTTTTAATGAGGGATTTCTTGGCTTTGAAATAATTGCACTCGACTCAGAGAAATTAAAGGTAGAAAAATAATGTCTATGAAAAAAGAAGAAAAATATTCATTGGCATATAGTCATATGTGATTTTGAAGCATTATTACTGTTTAGGACCATAGAAAGTGTAATTATAATAATATGTGACAATATCAACCAAAACATAGGCACCAATCCTCACCATAATGGTTTGTTTTGTTTTTTGCTTTCTGAACTGATAAACTAGAGGGAAGAAAAAAATAATAAAAATAGTAGTTAACTACTGAGCATATTTTCCATTATATCATACCCTCATTTTAGTCCCTAGATACAAATTTCTGTGTCTATTAGGCAAATTGTGTGTCAATAGAAACGTTTCATTTTCATGAGGGAACCTCAGATATATCAGCTTTTATTTACAAAATATACAAAAGAAAATAGAGCATATTCATTTCCATCTGGTACACTGTCTTTAAATATTCCTGCTCCCTCAATAACATGGTTTCCAAAATTCATAAGATCTTTAAAATTAACACTTGGGCGTGCTGGCTCCAATTTTTTCTCTTATGACTTACTAAAATCTACACTAAATAACAAATTATTTCAAAGTTTCATACTGTGACATGTAATGTACCCAGTAGGAATACACAGCTGGCCTGCTTTTGCTATGCTCTTGAATTCTGAGAGCTACCGTCAGATTGAAAACATGCAGTTTAGATATATACCTTTAGTATTCCTTGAAGGAACCCTCTAACCCCAGAATTTAAATAGATAATAACAGTTTTAAATAAAAAATAATATATGCTCCACATCATATGTCGTCAATAAAATGCAATTAAAACAACCATCAGGTGCCTCCACATATCTATTAGAAAGGCCAAAATCTGGAACAATGACCACACCAAACGCTGGCAAGGATGTGGAGCAACAGGAACTCTCATTCGTTGCTGGTGGGAATGCAAAATGGTGCAGCCACTTTGGAAGACAGCTTGGTGGATCCTTACAAAATCAAACACACTCTTAGTATATGATCCAGAAATCACAATCCTTGTTATTTACTCAAAGAAACTGAAAACATAGGTCCACCCAAAAACCTGCACAGGGATCTTTATAGTAGCTTTATTCATAACTGCCAAATTTTAAAAGCAACCAAGACGTTCTTCAGTCTGTGAATGGAAAAATAAACTGCGGTACATCCAGATAATAGAATATTATTCAACACTAAAAGGAAATGAGCTATCAAGACATGAAAAGACATGGAGGAACCTTAAATGCACATTACTAAGTGAAAGAAAGCAACCCAAAAATGCTAAACACTGTATGACTCCTATATGACATTCGGGAAAAGCCAAAACTATGGAGACAGTAAAAGATCATTGGTTATTAGAGTGGGGTTGGAAGGAGGATGAATTGGTGGAGTACAGATTTTTAAGGCAGTGAAATGTATACATTATACATTTGTCCAAACCCATAGAACATACATTACGAGTGACCCCTAAGGTAAACTTTGGGTGATAATGACGTGTCAATGTAAGTTTTTCAACTGTAACAAATGTGTCGCTCTGGTGAGAGATATATATATATAATGAGGGAGGCCATGCATGTTGGGGGCAGTGGGTACATGAGAAAGCTCTGTACTGTCTTCTCAATTTAACTGTGAAACTAAAACTGCTCCAAAAAATTGTCTTTAAAAAATACAGTTAATTTAAGTATATTTATTTTGAAAATATAAAATTATTAATAACATAAATTGTGCCTTTGCTACTGACTTTCATTTCAGCGTCAAGACTGAATTTGTGAAAATTTTAACCAGCTGTTACTGAAGGAAAAGTTTATGGCCTCATAGGCCAGTGGTTCACAGGGTGTGGTCCTGGGATTATCATTATCAAGATTGCCTGGGAGTCTGTTAAAACTGGAGAATCTCCTGTCCCAGCCCAGGCCTGAATCAAAACCTATGGCTGGGGCTGAGCAATCTGTGTTTTAACAAACTCTCCGGATTATTTCCATGCACACTAAAGTCAAGGACCACTAGTCTAGTTTATTTCAACTTCTCTCATCACCCACAGGTAGGTTGCCTTCTGTCCACTTGGGGTGCCTTTATGGACACCTTTCAGGAGAATGGTCATTTCCATGTGTCAGGAATTAGGTGACCATCTGTTGTGCTTGAATGTCCAGCATTTTTTGAAACTCCACTCAATACTTTGATAGTTTCATGTAGTGTGTGTCCAACCCTCCCAAAGTAGATATCTAAATCCTAAATTTCCAACTGGTGGTGAGAGGGTCTGTTATCTAGGTTATACCAAATAGATGCACTCAAACGAGAACTGGATGTGGGAGGGGGAAGCATGAAGTGAATGGCCACAAATAGGCAGACTGATCTTTGGGCAAGCACAGTGGCGTGACGGCTGGTTCTTTGGGGGCTGTGTCAGAACTTCTGTTCAATCAGTGGCCTTGTCGATGCCAAGCGGTAGGGATGGCGTTTTTACTAGAACAGTCTCACTACGTGATTTAGCATAGCTCTCGCTCTATTATTCTAGACCCAGTAGCACCAAGCCTGATTTTTTGCCCCTCTTGGATAATTCTGTTTATTCTCTAATTTCCTTTAGTACAAATTTGCTTTTCAATCTTGCTAGAGTAGATTCTGTAGCTTCCAACTGAGAATACTGAATGAAAAGAATATTTGTTATTAATTACCGAAAATTCTCAATGTCCTTGGTTGTGATTGGCATATGAGCTTCACAGTTGGCATTAGCTGTACTTTTACGTTCTAAGTGCTTCTCTCCTCTAAAGCACAATTTAAGTGGAGTACTCATGCTGTCGGTGACCGCTGCCAGTTCCTTATGACAAGGAATAGCTTCTCTGTACTTGCAGTGTGCTTCCGACCTCTGCTCTGCACCTCCCTCAGCAATCTGTCACATCCCTGAGTGCCTCGATTTGTTTCTGCACATGGTTTATTGTCCTCGCTTCAGTTCCCTTATAATTGTCTTTTGTGGTACTTTGTTGGTGGGATGATTTTATGGTTCCTGATTTTTTTGTCAGGAACAGCTTACAAAATGGGGCCGACCTTGACTCTGCATGCAGCCAAAGTCCTTGCACTCCTACATATCCAAATGGTTCATTCCCTTTCCATCTTGGCCTGAAACTACTTGGAATTTATTATTTAATCATCTTATATCCATTTTGCGGTAATCTGCAGTTCCAAGTCTTAACTTTCTTTACTGAAAAATTGGAAAGATATGGCATTTGCTAGGATGCATGATGTACTAAATTTTAGAAATGTTGAATTTTGTGTTAGAAAAGAATTGGTTAGTCTCCTCTTAGACCCTGATTTTGAGAACATGAGGGAGAAAATAAGCCAACATCAAGAAATCAAAATGCAATAAGAGGAGAGATAGGACAAGATCAAGAAAAGGTGGCTTCATATTACCCAAGAAAGACAGAAGAATTTAAATGACTTAATACAACAGAGCCATTTTACTAAAGTGTTGGAGATAAATTCATATTTCAAAGGCTTAATGCATGGGTGGAGGAAAATAGAGGCAATGGATACAGATCATCAATTTTAGGAATTTTTTGTGAACCAATAAATAAAAATAAAATGATTCTAATAAGACACTTAAATAAAATGCAAGACCTGAAAAACTAACAATATGTCTCACACTGAAGCAGCCATTAATATTATTAAAGATGTGGAGTTTTACCTTTAAAATCAATAAAAATTATTCTTTACAACAGAATTATTAATAGGATCATAGTTTATTAATCCATTGATTAATCTTCCTCTGGTGAATGATCGCCATTTTTTTGTCTTCACTGTTATATGCTATGGTGAATAGTCACAAAGGAAAGCACCTCCTGTTACCAAATAAATGGTCTGTTTCTTAAATAAATAAAACATTATGGAGTAAAGGAAAATAAAAACAAAATAAATGTTGCTAATTCTAAGGGCAAATTGCATTAAAATGTTTGGAAATGATGTGTCCTCCAATAAAGGGTAATATCAGACGATCCATGTTTGCCTCCTGACTCAATAAAGAAACAATTTACCAGCACTTGATTGAATCTGTCATCATGGTTTTTCTTTTCTTTTTTCAGAATTACCTAGTAATAGAAGGTCATCAAACCTGTAATTCATTTAACTAATGCTAACATTGTAGATGTGTAAGGCCATATCTTCATTTTCTTGTGACTTTATTCTTTCACTGAATTATATATTTTTTTTCGGAAAAAATTGCACTTCTATTTTAAAGCAGGTATGAGGCTCTTGGCTTAGAACAGGTGAGAGATGATAAAAAACATTAACTAGGGCAGTAATATAGAGAGGAGGAGATTTGTTTGAGAAATAGTTCGTGAAATCACTAGGACTTTGTGATTGGGTGAAGCCAGCAAATGTAAATTCTCCATTACTTAGATGAGAATGAATGGAGCAATTTAAGGCAGCATCCAAATAAAAAACAAAAAGCAAAAAGATATAATTTTTATGGTGGAAGAGACTGTGCATAATATGTTCAGCTGACATGAGAGGGAGAGGTGAAAGAGAAAATGATAGCCAACAAGTATTGAAGCCTCCTTCTAAGTACTTTACAAGTATCTCACTTTACAAGTATCTCACTTAAAGCTCACCAAACGTCGTAACAGGGAAGTTATATTTTTATCATATTTTATAGCTGAGGAAACAGAGGCACAGAATTCTAAATAATATGCTCAAGTCCAAACAGCTAGTAGTGAGAGAGGCTGACTTTGAATCTGGGCTCTTAACAAACTCACAACTACGACCCACTAGAGAGAGAGGAGATAATGAATGAAGTCCCAGAGGAGATGTGATTAAGCAGGAGGGCAGATGAAGGTTTATCTTGAAAGGGAGAGTCTCCAAGACCAGAGGAAATTACATAAAGGTAGCGCAGATGCTCATAGCGTTGTTAAAAAGGTGAGACAAGAGGTTGAGGCACTTAACGTCTGGCAAGCTTTCTTTTACTTAATGAAGAAGAAAGCAAGGCTGTCCCTCAATTCTAAAGCAGGGTGAATACTTGGGAGTTATTCATAAAACACTTGCCAAAGGAATAGTTACTTGAGTGTGTGAGGAAAGAATAGTAATTTTCAGCATATTTCTAATGATTTCACTGTGCAAGAAACCTGAAAAAATCATTACAAAATGACCATATGGTGATATTACTCTCCATAAAAAGCAGGAAAAATGAGGAATCTTTTAAAAAATTCAGGCCAGCTCAGAATAACACAGACTAGATGGATACCGACTTCTAAGCTACATTATGTAAATTTGATTTTTAAAATCTTGTAAAAACAAAATCCGGTTTTAAAGAATACAAGGCAAATATAAGAATTAAATTATACCTCCATATTCTAAGAAATAAATCCAAGTTACTATAGAGAAATTTATCTTTACTATTAATCAATATAATTTCATAAAGCTGAAAGAGATTTGGGCATCAGATGACCCAAATGCTTCACTTCTCAGAAGAGGAAATTAGGGGCCTGTGAAGTATATGGCTTGCCCAAAATGGTACAGTTCATTGACAGGAAAATCAAGACTGTTATACTGTAGTCTTTTCCCCTTTTTTTGTGTGGTCAGAAGAAATGTTGCATCTCATGCTCTTTCTTACTCATGTACTTTTTCTGCTGTCCTATTATTTATGTCAATTAAGCTCTGGAACGGATGTATAATCTCTTAATTGATTCTAAAGGTAAGATAAGGGAACTAACATTTACAGAAGGTGAGCTGTTTGCCAAGATCATTGCTAAGCACCTCTATTTGGGCTCTGCCATAATGACTTTAAGTATTTATTAACAGCTCCATTTATCTTCACGGTTGAGAGAACTGTTGAAGGAGGTTAAAGAACTCACACGAGGTCATATGTGGCCAGTTTCTTCCCCTTGCACTACAAAATACCATGATGTTTGTATCATTTAAATATCTGAGGTTTTTTTTTTCTTGTGAGTTTTTAAAATTTTTTACTTTTAAATAACTTTGAGCATGGTTCTGGAAAGTTTGCTTTGAGTAGCAGGGACTACACAGAGTAGTTAGAAGGTAACTGTGGAAAAGAAATTAAGCTTAGCTTCTCTTATCCTTGAGGAATCCTATCTGGAAGAGACAATGAAAGCAGAATCTATGGAAGGAAGCACATGAAGGCAGTGTTGCCATCCACCATCGTGATGCGAGCTTGCTGCCCTGAGACCACTCAGACCAGAAAGATCCTTCAAGTCCTATTTCCTCAATAACGTATTAGCAAATCTGAGTTTCCTAATGGAATGTTAGTTTGGCAAAACCCAAGTCACATGTATAAACTCTGGTGGTAAGGGAAACTGGGAAACGTAGTATATTAGATTCTCTGCAGGAGATGTATGGAAACCTCAAAATACAAAGAAGGATTCCAACAGACTTTAACTAGCCCAAACTTAAAACTCCCCAATATAGACAAACACTCTCCTATACTCAAAAAAATGAGAGTAATAGGTTACACTTCCCCATCCCAGGAAAATATAATTTCCTTATAAAAATGAAAACAAGTTCACTTTTTTTTTTTTTTTTGCGGTACGCGGGCCTCTCACTGTTGTGGCCTCTCTCGTTGCGGAGCACAGGCTCCGGACGCGCAGGCTCAGCGGCCATGGCTCACGGGCCCAGCCGCTCTGCAGCATGTGGGATCTTCCCGGACCGGGGCACGAACCTGTGTCCCCTGCATCGGCAGGTGGACTCTCAACCACTGCACGACCAGGGAAGCCCAACAAGTTCACTTTCTGATGAAAGGTCCCACATCTCATCAACCTCTGGATCAGCTTCAATAATTATTAGAATCTCTAATAATTATTTCTTCCTTATCTAGTTCAATCATGTTAGTACTTTGAGGTTCAGTAACATGAGAAAAATATGAAAATTTAACCACTCCACAAATGCCCTACATATAATTAGGGGAAGAGAGTGAAGAAATTACTTAATGCATATATATGACACAGTAAAGAAATGAGAACAAATGAGGAGAATGTACTATTCATGTCTCCAGTGGGTTGGTCAGGATATCATGGTTGTTATTTATAATTTAATTCTTCCACGAACCACTCCATGTATCCACTTCCTGGACTCATGACCCCTAGTCTATCTAAATGCATGGTTGTCCTGCCTGTCCAAGGTTAACTATAGTCTTATATTAACGGTTAGCATTGAACATGGCAAAACTGAGAGGCATCCTTAGGATCCCCTGACTTCAAGGCACACTCCTTCCTACCCTCACTTTGTAGCAGCAACCCTATTGTTTTGCCACAGGTTCCATATAGCATCCCAAGCAGCTCCAGATACTCCAAGCAGCACTGGGTCTGCTGGTGTGAGTGGACCAAGGATCCAAGATGCTTGCATTACAGGTGGATAAGCTAGGGTCTTCTCTCTCTTGGTCTCCTTCACAGATGAGGCTTACTACTAATACCCTGATGGGTGGCTTGGAGTAGTACACCCAAAGGGTGATATGTTTCTCCAAGATTCAATGTGACCCAGACCCACCTATTTTTACACATCATTATACGTGATAAGGATTATAAGGATTTGTATTTGGTCTTTAACTTTGGAGGGTAGATCCTGAATGAGGTCCTGAAAATTTCAGGCTTCACACACTCCAGATCAAGATATAGAATGCACGTGGATCAGTATGAGAATTCTGTAGGATGCTGAGAAAACCAGAAGTCCCTGCACACTCACTTATGCCACAGCAATTATTGTTTACTTTCTGTCTTTCTTTCTTTCTTCTTTCAAAAAAATTCTTGTCTTTCTTCTCTCTCTCTCCTATCTCTCTCTCTCTTTCTCTCTCTCTTCTCTCTCTCTCTCTCTCTCTCTCTCTCTCTCTCTCTCTCTCTCTCTCTCTCTCTCTCTCTCTCTCTCTCTCTCTCTTTCTTTCTTTCTTTCTGGTGTAGACCATTTTTAAAGTCTTTATTGAATTTATTACAATATTGCTTCTGTTTTATATTTTGGTTTTTTGGCCGCTAGGCATGTGGGATCTTAGTTCCACGAGCAGGGATCGAACCTGCAACCCCTGCTTTGGAAGGTGGAATCTTAACCACTGGACCACCAGGGAAGTCCCTATGGCATAGCCACTTTCTACAGGAGCAAAATAGTTACCAAATTGACATAAGGAACATGCTATTTCCTTACTCAAGGCATTAGTGTATCAACAAGCATGTTGAAACTGATAATCAGTTTCAGCTATCAAGTTTTTAAATTCTCAAAACTGATTTATTTTTTTTCAGATAAGAGTATGGCAGATCAAATTGTTGTGAAAAAAATATTTTCTACTAGGTCAATGCCTTCATTCTTATTGAGATACATAAGATTAATTTCTTGCCATCTCCATTTTCTATTCAAATGATATAAAATGCATATCTTGCTTAAGTGGTACAACTCCTCTTAATTTTGATATTTATAATTTAATAATTATGATTGTAATAGTGAACTTTGTCCCTATAAACCACAGTTCATTGAATAACTTTATATATAATAAAAGTATGTATTTTATGTATAAAACTGGAAAATCTGATTTCCAAACAAGAGTTTTCAAGTTAAATTTGTCATATAATTAAAAACTGGTCATGTTTTCTTATTCAATTCATTTAACTCATTGAAAACGTGCTAAACCAATATAAAAGCCATTTTCCGACACTGAAACACAAGAAAACAATCATTAGTGTAACAGACTGAGTAATAGTTATAATGGGCAATTCAAGATACAATACAAGATACTATGGCCAATACAAGCTACTATGTATAACCTAAATTATACTCTCTGGTTTGCATGACTGAACAATTAGAACTACTTAAGCCAAAACCTGTTCCATTCAACAGTCAGATAGTTTAAATTAATGAATCAATTTAGTCAAAGTTAGTGAGGATCATCTTGGAAAAAAATTAGAATATTCAGTTTCCATGAAATTATCTGGGTGCTTTTATCAAGTGATACAGTACTTCAAGTCCTATAACTTCAAATGTGGGTCATCTTACTTTTTTTATTTTTTTAATATCTTTATTGGAGTATAATTGCTTTACAATGGTGTGTTAGTTTCTGCTTTATAACTAAGTGAATCAGTTATACATATACATATGTCCCCATATCTCTTCCCTCTTGCGTCTCCCTCCCTCCCACCCTCCCTATCCCACCCCTCCAGGCGGTCACAAAGCACCGAGCTGATCTCCCTGTGCTATGAGGCTGCTTCCCACTAGCTCTCTATTTTATGTTTGGAAGTGTATATATGTCCATGCCACTCTCTCACTTTGTCCCACCTTACCCTTCCCCCTCCCCATATACTCAAGTCCATTCTCTACTAGGTCTGCGTCTTTATTCCTGTCTTGCGCCAAGGTTCTTCATGACCTTTTTTTTTTTTTACATTCCACATATATGTGTTAGCATACCACATTTGTTTTTCTCTTTCTGACTTGCTTCACTCTGTATGACAGACTCTAGGTCCATCCACCTCACTACAAATAACTCAATTTTGTTTCTTTTTATGGAAGAGTAATATTCCATTGTATGTATGTGCCACATCTTCTTTATCCATTCATCCAGTGATGGACACTTAGGTTACTTCCATGTCCTGGCTATTGTAAATAGAGCTGCAATGAACATTTTGGTACATGACTCTTTTTGAATTATGGTTTTCTCAGGGTATATGCCCAGTAGTGGGATTGCTGGGTCATATGGTAGTTCTATTTGTAGTTTTTTAAGGACCCTCCATACTGTTCTCCACAGTGGCTGTATCAATTTACATTCCCACCAACAGTGCAAGAGAGTTCCCTTTTCTCCACACCCTCTCCAGCATTTATTGTTTGTAGATTTTTTGATGATGGCCATTCTGACCAGTGTGAGATGATATCTCATTGTAGTTTTGATTTGCATTTCCCTAATGATTAATGATGTTGACCATTCTTTCATGTGTTTGTTAGCAATCTGTATATCTTCTTTGGAGAAATGTCTGTTTAGGTCTTCTGCCCATTTTTGGATTGCGTTGTTTGTTTTTTTGATATTGAGCTGCCTGTGCTGTTTGTAAATTTTGGAGATTAATCCTTTGTCCATTGATTCATTTGCAAATATTTTCTCCCATTCTGAGGGTTGTCTTTTCATCTTATTTATGGTTTCCTTTGCTGTGAAAAAGTTTTAAGTTTCATTAGGTCCCATCTGTTTATTTTTATTTCCATTTCTCTAGGAGGAGGGTCAAAAAGGATTCTGCTGTGATTTATGTCATAGTGTTCTGCCTATGTTTTCCTCTAAGAGTTTGATAGTCTCTGGCCTTACATTTAGGTCTTTAATACATTTTGAGCTTATTTTTGTGTATGGTGTTAGGGAGTGTTCTAATCTCATTCTTTTACATGTAGCTGTCCAGTTTTCCCAGCACCAATTATTGAAGAGGCTATCTTTTTTCCACTGTATATTCTAGCCTCCTTTATCAAAGATAAGGTGACCATATGTGCATGGGTTTATCTCTGGGCTTTCTATCCTGTTCCATTGATTTATATTTCTGTTCGTGTGCCAGTACCATACTGTCTTGATTACTGTAGCTTTGTAGTATAATCTGAAGTCAGGGAGCCTGATTCCTCCAGATCCGTTTTTCGTTCTCAAGATTGCTTTGGCTATTCGGGGCCTTTTGTGTTTCCACTGAAATTGTGAAATATTTTGTTCTAGTTCTGTGAAAAATGCCACTGGTAGTTTGATAGAGATTGCATTGAATATGTAGATTGCATTTTCACAATGTTGATTCTTCCAATCCAAGAACATGGTATATCTCTCCATCTATTTGTATTATCTTTAATTTCTTTCATCAGTGTCTTATAATTTTCTGCATACAGGTCTTTTGTCTCCTTAGGTAGGTTTATTCCTAGATATTTTATTCTTTTTGTTGCAATGGTAAAGGGGAGTGTTTTCTTGATTTCACTTTCAGATTTTTCATCATTAGTGTATAGGAATGCAAGAGATTTCTGTGCATTAATTTTGTATCCTGCAACTTTACCAAATTCATTGATTAGCTTTAGTAGTTTTCTGGTAGCATCTTTAGGATTCTGTATGTATAGTATCATGTCATCTGCAAACAGTGACAGCTTTACTTCTTCTTTTCCGACTTGGATTCCTTTTATTTCCTTTTCTTCTCTGATTGCTGTGGCTAAAACTTCCAAAACTATGTTGAATAAGAGTGGTGAGAGTGGGCAACCTTGTCTTGTTCCTGATCTTAGTGGAAATGCTTTCAGTTTTTCACTATTGAGGACGATGTTGGCTGTGGGTCTGTCATATATGGCCTTTATTATGTTGAGGAAAGTTCCCTCTACGCCTACTTTCTGCAGGGTTTTTATCATAAATCGGTGTTCAATTTTGTTGAAAGCTTTCTCTGCATCTGTTGAGATGATCATATGGTTTTTCTCCTTCAATTTGTTAATACGGTGTATCATGTTGATTGATTTGCGTATACTGAAGAATCCTTGCATTCCTGGAATAAACCCCACTTGATCATGGTGTATGATTCTTTAAATGTGTTGTTGGATTCTGTTTGCTAGTGTTTTGTTGAGGATTTTTGCATCTATATTCATCAGTGATATTGGTCTGTAATTTTTTTTTTTTGTTTTACCTTTGCCCTGTTTGGGTATCAGCATGATGGTGGCCTGAATAGAAGGAGTCTGGGAGTGTTCCTTCCTCTGCCATTTTTTGGAAGAGTTTGCAAAGGATGGGTGTTAAGTCTTCTCTAAATGTTTGATAGAATTCACAGGTGAAGCCACCTGGTCCTGTACTTCTGTTTGTTGGAAGATTTTTAATCTCAATTTCATTACTTGTGATTGGTCTGTTCATATTTTCTATTCCTTCCTGGTTCAGTCTTGGAAGGTTGTGCATTTCTAAGAATTTGTCCATTTCTTCCAGATTGTCCATTTTATTGGTATAGAGTTGCTTGTAGTAGTCTCTTATGATGTTGTGCATTTCTGCGTTGTCCGTTGTAAACTTCTCCTTTTTCATTTCTAATTTTTTGATTTGAGTCCTCTCCCTTTTTCTCTTGATGAGTCTTACTAAAGGTTTATCAATTTTGTATATCTTCTCAAAGAACCAGCTTTTAGTTTTATTGATCTTTGCAATTGTTTTCTTTATTTCTATTTCATTTATTTCTGCTCTGATCTTTATGATTTCTTTCCTGCTTCTAACTTTGGGTTTTGTTTGTTCTTCTTTGTCTAGTTCTTTTAGGTGTAAGTTTAGAGTGTTTATTTGAGATTTTTCTAGTTTCTTTAGGTAGGCTTGTTTTGCTATAAACTTCCTTCTTAGAACTGGTTTTGCTGCATCCCATAGGTTTTGGATCATCGTGTTTTCATTGTAATTTGTCTCTAGGTATTTTTTGATTTCCTCTTTGATTTCTTCAGTGATCTCTTGGTTATTTAGTAATGTATTGTTTAGCCTCCATGTGTTTGTGTTTTTTACGTTTTTTTTCCCTGTAATTGATTTCTAATCTCTTAGCATTGTGGTTGGAAAAGATGCTTGATATGATTTCAATTTTTCTTAAATTTACCGAGGCTTGATTTGTGACCCAAGATGTGATCTATCCTGGAGAATGTTCCATGCGCACTTGAGAAGAAAGTGTAATCTGCTGTTTTTTGATGGAATGTCCTATAAATATCAATTAAATCTATCTGGTCTATTGTGTCATTTAAAGCTTTTGTTTCCTTATTAATTTTTTGTCCAGATTATCTGTCCATTGGTTTAAGTGAGGTGTTAAAATCCCCCACTATTATTGTGTTACTGTTGATTTCCTCTTTTATAGCTGTTAGCCATTGCCTTATGTGTTGAGGTGCTCCTATGTTGGGTGCATATATATGTATAATTGTTATATCTTCTTCTTGGATTGATCCCTTGATCATTATGTAGTGTCCTTCCTTGTCTCTTGTAACATTCTTTATTTTAAAGTCTATTTTATCTGATATGAATATTGCTATTCCAGCTTTCTTTTGATTTCCATTTGCATGGAATAACTTTTTCCATCCCCTCACTTTCAGTCTGTATGTGTCCAGGTTTCAACTAACTTTCTTACACAGTGAATCAGCATCTTAAACAACAAATCTCCTCGTGTTGAAACCCTTACTCTTACTTCAAAATTTTGTTGTTCTTATCTTGTCTCTAGTTCCCCTGATCTTGTGTTGCAAAACATTTTCATTTCTAAGCTTGCATAAAGTATCAAGAGGGAGGAAATTAGGCATTGGTATTTAATCTCATACCTTTATCTACTATTCCGCATGGTATTTTTCAACACAATGTGACATCATTGTTAACATGTAAACACTTTAGATTTCAACTTTTTCTAAAAGTCCTTGTACTAGCCATCAAGGCATTACATCAATGCCTTCCTAGCCTTTATTGTCAGTGATAAAACCAAGTAGAATATTTGCATGTGGACTTTTGTTAGATTTATATTTTTATAACATTATATTATTTAACCTTTTGATTCTGTATCTGAGGATAAAAATTGTCAGCCCACTGATCAAATATTGCCTGTTCAGACTGGCCAGCAGAGAATTTGCAAAATAATACAATTTTATAGAGTATGTATTCTTATCACTTAGAACATTTAATTATTTGACCCTTAAAAATAAATGAAGTCAGTCTCTAAAGTATTTTGTCAACATTAAATAAGTGAAATATGAGTGAGTGAATAAATAAGTCATATATAAATGAAATATATGAATGAAATAATAAATAAATGAAATGAAATATGAGTGAATGAATGTCATGCATAAATAAATGAATAAATGAAATATGAGTAAATAAAATATGAGTGAGTGAATGAATAAGTCATACATATATAATTTCTTTCTGTCCCCAAATAATAATTTTTAATTACGTTTTCTTTTATTTATATATATTTTTGGCTGATCCATATTCTTTCCTTAAGAATGATTTTCAGTTTGGGGCTGGGTTTCCTAAATTTCTCTGGCAGGAATTATAGATTCTATCAATGAATTTATCATTTGATAGACTATATTACAATGCTTATAAGTTCTGAAAAGCTACTGTTAATTTCACTGTTTGAATTTACTATCTTTGCATCCTTCTTCCCCATTTAAAATAACTATATTCAATCCTAAAACTCAATGGTTAACTCAGCACTTTGGATCTAGCTTGGTAACATAGCACTATTTCCACAAATGTAATTATTTGCTTACATTTTTCTTCCTTGAATAAACAGTGACTTTTTCAAGGATGGTAACCATGACTTACTCATCTTAGGAATCTCTTCTCTAAATCTAGTGATAACAAATATACTGCATTGTTTAGAACATCTTCGTCATGCAATAAATATTTGTTAAATCAACTCAGTCCCATGCCCTTTTGCCACCACGTTAGACATCTGCATGGACTATAGTTTTGTTTGAACTAATCTGACTGGAATAGATATTGTTATAGAGGTAGTTTCTCCAGAATACAAAAACATCTGGTCAGTTTGGTGGAGAAAAAAAAAAAACAAAACACAACTTGACACTGTTCTTGCAAAACTGCCTATGTGTTCTTCACTTTTTTCTGTTTTCAAATGTTCTGGCATTATAAAAAAAGAAAGAAATGCTGCTATGTAAATCAGATAGCAGTTTGTCTCCTTTCCCATTTCTTCTTCAATCTCACTCAGCAAATGAATTTGCCTTGCTTAGAAATGGCTCTACTATAAAAAATATTACCAACTTCACAAGGATTCTAGAATACCATAAACCTTAATAATTAGCATGACCTCCCTTTGTAATTCAAATAGCTCCAAAGGAACACTTTTCTATAATAGATTGACCTCTGTTATCCCTACAGTATTAACTGGGCAAGGCTGTAGATGGCATTTTGAGCGAGTCCAGTGCTTTGTCCAGAAGCACACTTTCCTTGAGTTGAATCCAAGAGTATCCAGGGGTCTGGGTCCTTCCCTCCTTTGCTGCTCTCCTTACCCCAAAGTCTAACTGTGGTGTGGTGTTTATATCATAGGTACTGATTCTCCTTAATCGCTAACAATTGCTTAGTTAAAAGTCTACTGTTGCTATTACTCCTGAAGTTCTCTATTTCTTATAATCCCTTTTCATTCTTTACATTACAAAGGCAGCCTCTGAAATAATGATAGTTTAGAATTTCTGAATTCTGCAAAGATGGTAAGATCAGCAAGTGGAACCGTGATCATTTCCCCAGTACAAAATAAGAGGTTAGATTATATTACCACTAAAGTCCCTTCCTGTTCTAAATTCTGGGGATCAAGAATCAGCAAAAGCGCAAGGGCTACTCTATAACACAGTCATGCAAGAAGCTTGCATATACAGACCCCTTTCAAGGGGTCCTCAAACAAGTCATCACCATTTTGACCACAGAACTCTGTCCACTCAGTCACAGCTGACTGGCCAGCATAGTTAAAATAGGACTTGGATGAGAGCACTGGCTATAGGGGTCCCCATACAGAATAACTCAGTGAAATACAGTGGTTGGGGAGTTCATTTAATAGGAGCCAAATATAGAGGACTGAGTGAGCTGCTAATGTCAAGTGCCATAGAAGCAGAATCATCGAAAAATAATGGCAGAAAGCCAGTAAATGGAGATCAGAATTGTCAATATATCTAAATTCCAGATCTTCATGGGACCTTAAACAAAATTCTAGTTTCCTGTGATGCTCACAAAATACTTTCTATACTTCTGTATTTTTATATATACCCTAAGGTCCTAGCATTTGAGGTAACTTGAATAAGCCAACTTTTTCTGTATAGTAAAAGATGCTCAGTAATAGTGATATAAAACTATTTATTTTTAAAACATCCTCATATTATTTAACAATAGATTGAATACAAAATATTTATAGAAGTTTAATTTTATGTTTGATTAGGTAAAATATAACATTTGTATGACTCACTGTAAATTTAATTTTAAACTATTTTAATTTTAGACCATTAAGTTCACTATATGTGCAAGGTTTTGAAAGCAAGAGTCATATAATGCCAACCAAACAGTGGAATTATACAGAGGCACTTTAAAAAATTAAATCTATTTACACCAAGCTCTTCCCTTTCGCTTCCAAATAATCTGTATGGTTGTAGAATATGCTCATAGTCTTACAAGTAAAGAGTTTTTTTTTTTAATATATATGTGTATGTGTGTGTGTGTGTGTGTGTGTGTGTGTGTGTGTGTGCATGTAGTTTTCTTTAAGGTCTCTGATGAATTATTTGATTTGTTTCTAATTCACTTGACTTTTTTCAATCTATTTAATTCCACTATATCCAAAACTCTTAGATCCTCACAAGGGCAAGTGATGTAATTAATTTGACAATATAAAGATCATGTGATTCAGTTCGATTACAGATTAACAAGTCTTTTATGGAAAGACTTATGGAAAAAGAAGAATATATATGTAGAAAATGAGGAAATCATGGTTTTTTTCCTTTGCTGTAGTCATTTGATTCTATAATTTAAAAGGTTTTAAAAACTTGAACAGCAATTATAAAAAATGAAATATTTGAAGCTATTGAACTACACTGGGTTTCATGCTTTAAAAAATAATATGTACTCGAGAAGCAAAAATGAGTCCAAATTAAATGCACATTGAACAATACTATTCATAGCACAAGTATGAAATGCAAAGATAATGGCATCTGGAAAGAATAATAGAAATTAAATTAACTAAATGAATGGGAAAAAAGTGATCATTTGGATCCATTTTTAAATACCCCATGACTTTTTAAATTATGTATATAAGAAGTTTTTAATTTCTGATTCTAAATTACTATGTAACACAGAAGAACAGTTCAAAGGCAGCAGGGTAAGAATACACCTTCATTCTAAGAAGTGCATTGTTTTTCATGAGATGTTGGAAACTCTGTAACAGCAAAGTTCAAAAGAAATAATCCCCTGTTAGTGTAAAGTTCTTGCTGTGATAACTGTTCTTTACTCTTTCAGAAAGAATGAGAGAAGTTTTTCAAGTTGCCAAAAGGAGCACATAAACAAGAGACATGTGAAAAATAATTTCAAAATTTAGGATTCATGCAGGACCTTTTTTTCCACCCTGTTGACCTCAGCGTGGGGAGATTCTCATCAGCATGTGCTCTAAGGCAGGAGCCAGACTACCTCTCCTAACTCTGGGTACCAGGTTCTGGCAAAGCCTCTAAGGATAATTTACTGCAGGCCAAGGTGACATCCTTTCCACAAGGGCAGAAAACTTTGGTGGTCATATTTTCTGTCGAATTTTTATGCCTATCTCTTTAGACAGACTATTAATGAATGACAGAAGAGTAATACTAAATCTGTGCGTAATAGGGAAAAAAAATCTGTGAGTGAACAGTAAAAATGCTGACTTAAAATGATGTTAAGGATAGCATTAAAATTAATTTTAAGGGAAACAATAAAATGCTAATCTACATGAGACTGAACTTCATTTTTTAAAAGTAGCATGAATTACAAAACAAAAGCAGTTATTAAACCTAAATATTTATCTCTTTTTTAGAAAAAAGAGTTGAATTAATTTTTTGACGTTGAGTCTAAAATTTTTCTAGTATTTGCAACATCTTTTATCAAAGATCCTTCTACATAAAGATTCTTTTCCCCCTTTTAAAGTAAAAGGAGAAACATAAAATCTAGTCTAATTTAAATATACTATATGATTTAAAAATTTAGTAAATGTACTTGACAAAACAGTAACACAACTGGAATTACTTTTAACCTGTGCCTCAGCTCTAAGCATCTAAATAAATGGTCCTAACATCCTCTCTCTTCCTCTTTCTAGCAGGGAGGCAGGTGTTCTAAATAGGCAGACTTCATCACATTTCAACATTATTCATCATGTTAAGTGTCTCCTCTTTTTTGTTTAGTTCTCAGATACTATTACTGAGATACACCTGATCTCTTGGTACAACTTCATGTAAGAGCTATAATTGGCTCTAGGATTATTTAAAATCACGCTGCTCACCTCTATGACATTTCACCCCTCTGTATTGTCACTAAGAACATCACAGTGATTCTTCCTCATCTGTGGGATATTCTAGCCTGTTTCCTGCAAAAATCCATGTGATGAACCTTCCGTGGCCTCTCAGCTGTTCCAATAAATGAACCCTTTTATCTCCACCTATGGTCACATTCCAGACCTTCTCATCGTACTAAATTATGAATTTCTACATCCTGCTATGGTTCTGCTGATGTCATTCTTATTCCACCAAAGCCGATTCTCCCAAGGGTTGTCAGAGAAACTCCTTTGAAACATTGCTCACATCTTTCCAGTCTCTTCTCAAAATACTCTTATGGACTCCCATCACACAGAGAACACAATCCGCGGGCCACACCAGGGGCCACAGATCGTGTCCGGTGCTCGGTTGTGTCTTCAAATCCCCATACCCCACATCCTGGCTGATCCTTGGTCTGCCTCAGCAACCTGTCCCCAGGCCTGTACACCAGCTGACCCATTGGTCTGTAATTCTCTATCCTTTTCCCATCCCTTCTTCTGGTTTCTTCTCAAATATCACTCCTCAGAGAGGGGTGATAGCTCTAAATTAGCACTCCAGTGCTTCTGTTACTCCTCAATCTGCTTTATTTTCTTCTTCGTATTTATTACTACATAACATTATAGGTTTATTTGTTTAAGTGTTTATTGTGCCCCTCCAAGGTACAATAAGCCTCCCTAGGGGCAGGGGTTTTATTTGTTTGATTCACTGGTCAGCCTTTAGCACTGAACCTAGCTTGAATGAATAAAAAATGTGAATGCAAACAAAAACAAAAAGCCCCAATACCAACCAAAAAAAAAAAAAAAAAAGAAGAAGAAAAGGAAAGACTCTTTCTTCCTAAAAACCCCTCTTCCTCCAGCTCACTTGTACAGCTACTTCTCTAAAGGCCATTTGTCAGTCACATCTCAACTTCAATATAGAAGCTTGCCACGTCCATCGTTCCTTCTGGATGCAGCTAGATTAATGACTCATGCATCATCTCAGCAGCACTGCCATAAATACCAGTCTTCTTGTACTGTGTTCAAGGCAAAACCTAACCTTGGGTTGATTTTATAATCTGCTTTCTCTGTGAATGTACCCACGCAACTCATTGCTACTGTAGAAAATAAGAGAATAGAGAAACCATCATTATTTTAGGTATTCAGGGGATCAAACTGATATCACTTGGTAAAAGATAAATTAAGGGAGATGGAGGGGTAAATGATGACTGGTATACTGACTTATGTGACTATATGTACATGACACTCCTTAAAACACCAGTGAGGAAGATGGTCAGGTTTCGCATAGGAGCAAATCACAAATTTGAGCTTGGCTTTGTGAATGTTTGTTTCACTTGTAAGACCTTCAGTTGGTACTATTTGATTTCCTTGACCTGGATATATAGTTATGGGAAATTAACAATCTATGAATAGTTATTAGAGATATGGACGTGTATAAGATTGTAGAGGTGGGGAGGACAGAGTAAGAAGATGGTCCAGGAGCCTTGAGGTCCTCCAACATGTAATGACTGCAAAGAGGTAGAGGAAAAAATTGGGAAAGTTGCCAGTGTAAGTGATGGTTTCAAGGAGAGGCAACATCATCTGCTGCCCAGAGGACAAGTAAGATGAGACCTGGAAAAGATCTCCAGATGCCACTGCTGTCCTTAGAACACTTTCAGGAAACAGCAAGGGAAGGAAGCAGAATAGAATGGGTTACAAAAGTGAGTGAGAGGTGAGAAAACCGAGACATTGAGTGCTGTGCAGAGGAGAGAGGATAATTTCCAGGATCTAAATCAGAGGAGGCTTTATTGGCTTTCAGTACAAGGAGCGATACCATCCATGGTGTAATCTGAGAAGAAGAGAGCTTTTGTGTGTCTGTAGGCAAATTTGCAGATCTTACAGCTGGACGATGAGAGAGATTCTGTTTATTGGTTTTAGTTTCCAATGAAAAGGGAACAATTTCTTCAGCCGAGAGTAAAGAGAAAGGTGTTCGGAAGTGGTGGTGGAATCCTAGCTTGTAAGCGAATTAAGAAGGCTTGTTGGGCTTCCCTGGTGGCGCAGTGGTTGAGAGTCTGCCTGCCGATGCAGGGGACATGGGTTCGTGCCCCGGTCCGGGAAGATCCCACATGCCGCGGAGCGGCTGGGCTTGTGAGCCATGGCCGCTGAGCCTGCGCGTCCGGAGCCTGTGCTCTGCAACGGGAGAGGCCACAGCGGTGAGAGGCCCGCTTACCGCAAAAAAAAAAAAAAGGCTTATACTCAATGTCATGGAAAAAGAAAAAGTCAGTTGACCAGAGGTGTACAGAAGGACTGCAATGCAGAGAGATGGCCCGTTTCTTGAATCAGGCCACTCCGTCCATCTTCACTGCTACCAATACAGTCTAAGCTGCCACGTCTTGCCAGAACTACAGTAGTAGATGGTCTCCCTGTACACTCTGCGTTGCTAACTCATTCTACTCACTATAGCCAGACAGATATCAGAAAAACAAAAATCTGTTATTCCTTTTATTCTATGGTCAAAACTCTTAATGGCTTCCCATCATTATTAAGATAAAGACCAAAATCTTTAACTCAAATAGTGTGACCATAAAATACATCATCCAACCCCAGGAGGCTCTCAAGATTGATGGGCCGTACTATTTACCATGATGCTGGGAGAGCTAATGTAAATAGGACTGCCTTGGGCAAAATGGGATTGAGTATTACCCTATATATTAGATCGTATTTGGCTTATCTACTTCATACATTTCCTTCTTCTTTCACATCACATTACCCTAAGCTTTCTCCTTCCCAGGTAAACAATTTTTTTTGTTTCCCTTACGTGCCCACCCCACTCCCACTAGAGGTATTTGCACTTGCTATTCCACGCACAAGAAATGTGACCCTCTCCCCAGTCATTGCTGTGGAAACACTCCATGGGTTCAGTGTTATTATTGTTTTAAATATTTATTTATTTATTTGGCTGCACTGGGTCATGGTTGCAGCACGCGGGATCTTTTAGTTGAGGCATGCAGGATCTAGTTCCCTGACCAGGAACTGAACCTGGGCCCCTGCATTGGGAGGGCGGAGTCTTAACCGCTGGACCACCAGTGAAGTCCTGGGTTGTTATTTAAAAAAAGATATTTCATGTATAATAGTTGCAGTGCAGGGAAGGGACAGGTGACTGTTCACAGTGGGGACCAGACCACCACACCTAAGTACACTAACCAAAGAAACGACAAGTTTTCATGAATATGTAAGTATAACTAAGATCCCCCAAATTTTCCTTGTGGCCATCAGGGAAGGATGCACCCCAGGACGCTCAGGAAGCCAAGTGAGAAGTTCTGATAACATATATTGAAAGAGGCCATGGTATTTGTCCAGTAAAATCTTTAGATTTATAAATAGGTTATGCGTGGTACAGGAGGGTAAAATACTGAAGATCTTTAAAAGGGTCCTATCATTTGTCTGAGATAGTAAACCCTCAGGGCCTCTTTGTTCATTGAGATTATTTAACTTATAGAATATATGCTGTAAAGTTCAATCGATTTCCTCATCACCTTCCCAGCTCATTGTTCAGACAACAGCTCAAGGATTAATGGCCACTTTCTCCAGGAAGCCTTCCCTTTCTGCATTCTTCATCCACTTTCATAGCATCATGTACATTTTTCACTGCAATTCAGTTTTTAATTATACAAACATTAGTTGGAATATTTCAATAGAACTTTTCCTCCTGCACTAGGACAGAAACTCCGTGAGAACCAGAAGCACAGATCTCTTTTCCCTGTTGTATAGCCAATGCTTACTCTAGAGCTGGGCACATAAGAGGAGCTCTATTAGCCAATGCTTACTCTAGAGCTGGGCATATAAGAGGAACTCTATTAGCCAATGCTTACTCTAGAGCTGGGCACATAAGAGGAACTCTATTAGCCAATGCTTACTCTAGAGCTGGGCACGTAAGAGGAACTCTATTAATACTTGTTAAATAAATGAACAAATAAACATGACATATTCACGTTTTTCTTGG
The DNA here is from genome assembly GCF_011762595.2 of Tursiops truncatus. Lineage (NCBI taxonomy): Eukaryota > Metazoa > Chordata > Mammalia > Artiodactyla > Delphinidae > Tursiops > Tursiops truncatus. The sequence goes on along the minus strand of NC_047046.1, from coordinate 79,187,674 downwards.
GCAAATCATTTTACATATGGCTTTTTTTTTAAGATGCTGTTTTCATATGACAATCCATAATGTTATTCGAGAGTTTACCTTCTGATCACAAATGAAAATTATGGAAAGAAATGACCTTTGTTTTTGGCAACCATGACTTTTTTTATACCAAAATGTAATGGAATCAAAATACTGACCAAAATACATACAAAATAAATTGAACATTTTTTCTTCCCCCAGTCAGCATTGCCTTAGGAATCTGAGAGAAAATGTTCTTATCACTTTTTTTGGAAACAATTCTGCCAATGGAGCTGTGCGGCTTAAAATGTATGAGCTGTACTAAAAGTCTTTTTTCTATCGACAGGGTAAGGTGGAAATGATGGGGCATGACTTCTGAGACTAGGTCATAAAAGGAGTGTACCTGTCTCTTCGCATCTCTCATTCTGGACCCACCAATCCTGGGGGACTTTGGCTGCCATGTTGTGAAGACAGTCACACGATGTTTGGAGCCACCCATGTAATGGAACCGAGACCTCCTGGTATCCTCAGTGAGGAACTGAAGCTTCATGTCCACAGCCATGTGGGTGAACCTTCTTAAAAGCAGACCCTTCAGCCCCATTCAAGCCCTCAGAAAGACTGACGCTCTGACAAACTGTAACATAGTCTTTTAAAATGCTGTCTTGTCTCGTTTTGAGGTCTTGGCTAGAAGCCAGTCAGTTCCCCTTAAGCAGCAGCTTAAGTCCACATTCCAACTACCTGCCTTATTGGGGTCTCACGCTCAGGACCACTTTGCACCCACCTGAATCATCCCAGGGCCAGGTCCCAGACAACCAGAGACAGTTCCTCAGCCCAGCACCTGCCAAAATGATTTAAACTGGACAATCCCAAACCTGCTACCCCTGCCTCGGCCGTCCCTTCCCCCAGAAGCTACACTGAAGGCTCGCGCCCACAGTTCCTGCTCCCCCTCCCTGTGACCCGCCCGCTGCTCCTCCAAATGGCCCTGCGGGGCCTGCTAGGTTCTCCCCAGGGTGCTGAAAGTAACGAAAACTTGAAGCTCTTTCCAGTTTCTCTCTCTTGATCCGAGTCTGGCCTCACCATACCTCAGCCAAGGTAATGTGGTTAAAACACAGACCTCCTGACTACAGTCTCCTGAGAGACCCTGGCCAGCTGCCAGCTGTTAATCCTCAAAAACTGGGAGAAAATAAACGTTTGTGTATTTTTGGCTGGCAAGTTTTGAGATATCTTGTTATGCAGCAATAGATAACTAATATCCAAGCTAACATTCCTCAAAATTGGCATGATATTTGGGTTTTTTCCCCCTCTCCATTAAACTCGATTTCATTTGTCTGAAGGTTAATTTTCTCCAATCTCTCTCTGTTTCTCTTTCTTTCCTATATATAGGAAAGAAAGAGTATATATATATATATATATATATATATATATATATATATATATACACACACACACGCACATACACACACACATATACTCTCCAGACAAACAATATATCTGGCAAGAGAATTATGCTTCTAATTCAGGTCAAATTTTATAAATGATATCTTTGGAAATGATTCATCCCTACATGTGCCTCACAGATTTTTATATAATCCAAACATTTTACCATAATTTGATTCTATCACAGTTCAGTTCAATAGGAGTTAACTGAGTGCAGAGCGTTTGCCTAAAATTCTGGCTGGAACTGATGGGAATACAGAAGAAGGAAAATACGCAATTTCTGATCTCAAGGAATTAATAGTTTAATTAGCTAGTACTCAAACTTTAATTAGTAAACTTAAATATGCAAATTCTCATTCCCCATCAAGATTCTGATTCAAAAAGGATCTCTGGTGGACATAGGAACCTATGTATTTAAAAGGTTTCTGAAAGAATTTTGGTACAACTGTACACTAGGTAATCCCTTGAAAATATGCTCTATTTTAAGATGCATATAGAATAGTGATTTAGGAGTTATGTTTTTTAATGTCAAAGAAGCAGATCTAAAATATGTATCACTGGATTTGCTTAAAGATAAATCACATCCTCAACAATGCAATGACAGGTTTGCAAGATGTACTTTAAAAACCTGATTCTGGTACCAGTTTTAGGACTGTCTCTCTCTCTCACTCTGAACAAATTAGTTTACTTCACTAGTCTTAGATCCTTCACCTGTAAAGTGAGAGAAATGAACGAAATGTTTCCTAAAAATATTCTCAGTCTTTAAAATTAGACAAATTCAGAAAGCAAGTTGCTAGACACCAGTGTACTATTTTTGTCACACTAGCCCAAACATATATAGATATAATGTTTTCTATCCTGAATTTCTCTTCCTCAGTTTTTGTATACAAAATTGAGTTAATCATGTATCATTCACATGATTGGTAAAAGGATCAAATGAGACAAAGTATGTAAAATTGCTTTTTAACTGTAAAGAGTGCCCAGTGAACATTCCCCAGACTCTGTACTAAGGACTTTACCTGCCACTTCTCATTTAAAATTCTCAACTCTCCACAACGAAGTTAGGAATAGTGTAACCCCATCTTTACAGATGAGGATATCTATATTCAGAAAAGTTACATAAGTGACCTAATGTCTCATAGCAACTGACAGTATAGCCTCACAGCTTGGATTCAAACTCAGGACCATCTCACTCCAAAGTCTAGGCATGTAACCATAAACTGGTGAAAGCTGATATACAATAGATGACTGGGAATAATACCATTACAGGGAGAGAACCCTTCTTTATCCTTCCATTCCAGTACTTCCTAACTTCTCTGGTGGTAACAATCACTTAATGTACCCACTAAGAACACTGAATTCCTGATTCCATCCCTGACCCTGAATCTGCATTTCCAGCACAGGGAATTATTAAGTGCCTTTGGTCATTCTTATCATCAAGCACCTTTGGAAAACATGATCTGTCCATCTCTTTTCTATTTATTATAAGTAACAACGAGAGAGATGATGTTCATCTTGCATTTTGGGTCTGACTGAATCCTATGATAGAAAGCTTTAGCCCAGAATGAGACATATGCCAACTGCATGGCCCTGTTCTTTCATCCCGAGCCTCCTCCGTGGCCAGCTGCAGGAAAATGGCTCAGTCTCATCCCCAGTGGTCCCCAGATAAATAGCTGAACTACCACATTCATTGTTTTTGAATTCCCTCATTGTCTATAGGAAGTCTCTGGCTAGCTGTGCTGGAAAGTCGGGAAACAGGTCAGCAAGAGAGGTTCCAGGATTCCTTTCTGCAGTAGTCAGCCAGCGAGCTTTGTGCCTGGCTGGACTCCAGGTATTATAACAGAAGGGGTGCAGCTCTGAAAAAATGCAAACAGCCTAGAGATTTCTTACAAAATTAAGGGTTTTATCCATTTTCCCAGTTTCTGAGTCATTACTAATCTTCCATCCTTGTCAATTTAAATGTGCTATCCAAAATAATGGACAGCAAGACATAGGGGCTTCTTCAAAAGGTATTTAAATCTCATGAAGTAGTGATTAAAATACAGAAAACGAAGTAGCAATTCACAGCTATCATGACTTTCCATTATGCCTTTTCTGTCCATAAGATTCAATAAGCTCCATTTGGCTAGGATTTTTTTTTCTCATAAAGGTTTCCCAAACAGTTCCTAGCAGAATGTCTTATTGAGCACTTAGTGACTATTTATTGAATAAATGGAAGAAATAAAGTTTAACATATTTCTGCAGATATAAATAAGATTATTTGAATATGTCATCGATCTTGGACTGTTTCAGACTGAGAGGGGTTGTAGGAGTAGATAACTTCAGATAAAGAATGGTAGTGTTCTCTCCAGCATTAAAGTGGAAGTTGCATTGCTGGGGCGAACATAGTTAAATCAGGAAATTAATTTTCAGTGCATCCAGCTTCTAAAACGTCAAAACCTTGCATTACATGAACTGAATCCATCTCACAGACATATTTTGTTTGGTCTTCACTGCATTGTCAAAAAAAATTAAGCCATTTAAAAAATCAAGTTGTTTCACATAAAAATCTAGGTTTCTGGCTTTCCTTGCAAAATCAGATCATCTGGCTATATGGGGTCCTAAATTCCACATGACAACAATCAACAGTTACCCACATATGTTACCTAGTGAGACAGTTTGGTACCACAGTAAGTGTTCAGGTTGTCTGGAGGATTACAATAGAGGCTTTTGCAAGTAACACGTGCTCAGTAAGTGTCATTATTATCATCAGCCTGAGTATGTCAACATCATCAACATTATGACACCTACGTATGAACTCTGCATAGGCCTGTGATGGGGACACCGACATAAGTTTTACACCATCTTTCTCCCTCCTTGACTCCTCCTCTGTGTCATTATCCGTTAGAACTTTCTGCAGCAAAGGAAGTGTTCTGGATCTGTGCTGTTCAATATTGCAGCTACTAATCACAAGTGGCTATTGCACACTGGAAATGTGGATAGTACAATTAAGGAAGTGAATTTTTAATTTCATTTAACTTTAATTTTAATTTAACTAACCACACGTGGCTAGCAGCTACTATATTGGACCACACAGCTTTAAAGCTTCTCTCAAACATACCTTAGTTTTCCTCCCCTCTCTGCCTATCAAACTCTGCTCTCTAAATCTGAAACCAATTTACGTTCTCTTGTAAGAACCTGGCAATATTTTATATGGGTTAGCTCTTTAAGGGTAATTTGCCAGTTTTGCATGATCAAAATGGCATTTACAAATACGAATTCTTTGGATCCCCTTCCCTACCCTACCCTCATGATTCTAGAGTAGGGCCCCAGATCTCACATTGGACATTTTTAACAAGCAGCTTCTAGGTGATTCTTAAAAACCACGCAAATTTAATAAACTCTGTCAAAGCCATAATTTTCAAAGACGGATGAGGAAGAGGAGTCAGCTTGCATTATACAACGTGTGGGCATTTTTGAACAACAAATGCCAACCTCCCACCCTGCCTTCCCCTGTCTCATCCCCACCTCCACCTCCACCACCTCCACGACTCGCCCTCAAGTCCCCTCCTTTCTACATGCCTCTAAGGGTAGCATGGCCCTCTGGTGGGTTATTTCCTGGTAGATACTTTTTAGATATGAGCCAGTTCTGTTCTCTTGTGATGACTGATACCCTAAACCCACTAGTGTCAGCCCCTGGAGCAATGTTTGAAAGACGTGACCCTGAACTGCTTTCCATCTCTTGTGTGCATTGTGATAGAACCCTGACCGTGTTGTGCAGTCATCTTTTCTCTCCTGAGACTTCGAATTTGGAGTTCAAAAAGGAGAAATTATTTCTGCCTGCTGATAGGATCAAGATGGTATAAACTTGTTTGCTGAGGGGCAGCCAGGTTTAGTCAGATCCCCATGAAGGATCTGGTAGAGCTGATCCTCAGAAAAGCAGAAAAATGAAGCAAATGGCCAGAAGCAAAGAGAAACGCCTCCTGCCTGGCCTTGGATGGAAGGAGAGAGGGACCTTACTTCCTAGTGGCTTTCCAGCGAGGACATCGTGCAGGCTGAATCTGACTCAGGTGACAGCATTGAGTGGAAGATACTGGCTGACATCAGACAAGAACAGCTTGTCACATCTGCTCACGGCTAAACTCTCACTGCTTTCTGGGGAATCCATAAAGAACTGCACCCTGGCCACTCAAGGACCCAGGACAAACTTCTCTGCTACCTTCCAGTCAATCAATTTGCCCCAATAATGTACAAGCTCCACTGTTCCCAGATTGTCTTAATTTTTCTCTCCTGTCTTAGCAATCCCGTTTACCTCACTCTTTCAGATGTGAATAAACAATTAGCATGTAAAATAATTAAACTAGCTGTGAAATAGTTACCCACATGTCTCTGGGTTATTCTACAACACCGACTTCTATCCCTGGTTAGTCCCTGTGGTCCTGTCAGCCTCGGGATGTTTCGGTCACATACCCAAACAAACCGGCAGAGACACATGCACAGGTATGTGGGGAAGAAAAGAATCCTTGTCCTAGAACAGTAACTCAAAACTTGGCGTGCCTCCCAGGAGCATTTTAAAGGTGTGGGTTACCAGACTGGATACTCAGGGATTCTTAATCCATAGGGTTTGGACAGATTTCAGAAAGTGGCATTTTTAACAACACCTTGGTCTTTCTTATACTGGGGGGTCCAAGAATTTTAATTTGATAAGCACTGTCCCAAAGAAAAAAATTCAGGTAATTAAAAAAATGTTTGAGGAGTGCATGTGTGCGTGTGGTATGTGTACGTGAAGGGTATGAGTTTTTAACATCAGAAGGGGATTTCTGATAACCCTGAAGTCACTTCTTTCCCTTACTGCTTTGAAGGCATCGATTTACTGCCAGTTGTGCCTGGAAGCCTAGCCCAGGCTTTCATTTGAGGTGAAACAGCTGGGTTTAGTGGTGTCTTTGGTCAAGAGAAGACAAACGGACCCAGTACCTGCTAAACAAAAAGCCATGTGTGAACGAATTAGGTGACATCTGGCTCAGGAACCAATGACAAAGAGCTGATAGAAAACGCAGGCAATAATTCAAGTCTTGATTTGAACTACCGACCATTTGCACATAATCAATTTTTAGAGTCACTGAGCTAGGGCAGGGTTTCTCAAACTCAAGAGTATTGACATGCTGGGCTGGAAAACTCTTTGTTTGGGGTTAGGGGCGGGGTGGTCCCGTGCATTGTCAGATGTTGAACAGGGCTCCTCCCCTCTACTCTCTAGATGCCAGCAGCTCCTTATCCCTGAGTGTGACAAGCAAAAACTTCTCCAGACATTGCCAAAGGTCCTGAGGGGCAAAACTGCCCCCACAGAGACCAATGGTACAGACAGTGGGGAGGGAGAGAGGAAGGACCCCATCATGTGCTCCCCTTGTAAGTTTCACCTAGTTTAAAATTTTCTTTCATAGTAGAAGCACAACTATATGCAAGCAGATGCGGTAGCAATAAAGCCTCTCATTTATATAGACAAGGTTTTAGTGGACTTATGGGGAAACTTCTTTCCTCAGAAGGTGGCTTTGGTATTTTTAAATTTGCGCAAATCCAGTTACTGTCATACAGGCTCTTGTACAGCTGGATAAACAAACTCAGGGAACACTCTCGGCCACATCTTCATTAGCAACTCTGCAGGCAAAATCCCTGTCATTTTGAGATGTTTTGTACTCAAAGCAATTGCAGAAAGAGTATTTTCAGATTCTACTGCCTGCTTTAAATCTGTGCTTTTGTCTTTATTATTGGTGTCGCCTATTACTGCTGGCCAATTGTGCAATAACATTTGCAGCTCAAGTTTGGTGTCTGTTTCTGTACCATCAGAGCTGGTATCTCGCCAAACTCTGGGGCAAAACTAGTCCTAACCGTGCTCATAGATCAGTATAATATACCTCTGGCCTTGATAAGTGGTTCAAGAAATCTGCATCTGAGCTCTCACAGACAAAACCATGTCCAGGTAGAGATATGCTAAGGGAAGAATAACCAAGTCTTCCCCAGGTTCAAATGCCCGAGCTCCACACAAGCCTGTGCCTCGGAGATCCGTGCACAGTCAGTTGCTGAATGCACAGCAATTAGTTCTCAGACATCCCTGCCCCAGTTCTTAAGAGTCTATCAGAATAACAGATCATGGACAAATGTGATTTCAGTCAAGGGGACTTATTGTAGTGTCTTGCCTTGTTTTATTGCTTGCACTTTACCCTTCTATAAGGCAATGTATCAGTAATATTTACCTTATGTTCTAAGGCTCTGAACTTGAATTTTTACCTATCTGAAGACATAAAATTCTTGCAGAAATTCTCCTTAAAATGTTGGCCGACTTCCCTCTGAAATTTCATTTGAATTAACTCACCCCCAAGATGTAGCTCCGACGCCAGGTGTGCGGTGGCAAGTTCCTCAGCACCGTGGGAAGAGCAGGAGCTTCTGATTCTGCTCAGAACTCAGCAACCAGAGGTTCAGAGGTTTATAACTTCTTCCTCTTCTGCCTTAAAATGAGGGTGGTAATTCATGTTCAACAGTCAATACACACTCATCACAAACTGCTGGGCTCTGAGCTAGGTGTTGAAGAATTTAAAAACAGAAAATAAGTGAAAAGAGAAGATCAGAAAAGAAAAAAGTACAGAAAGAAAGAGGAAGGGAGGAGGAAAGGAAGCCTCCTGCCTTGGGGAATCTAGTCGAGAAAGCATTATCTCTGCTGTAAGCAGGGTGGCTGGGGGTAGGCTTGAAAGATATTCAAATTAAAAAAAACACAGATTTTCATTAAGCGCTTTGAAATCACAAGTAATATCTCATGTAGATTTAAGATCTTTTTATATAGCAGGATATAGCAGGAAATCCCTAGAGCAATAGACTGTATGGGTCTTCACTTACATTAAAATAAGATACTGCTCCAGGATCCTGAATGTATCAGCTGTTGGCATATGTATCTCTTGCCACACTCATAAAGATTTTTAATGCGCAATAACATAACATACAGCTCATCCCTTCTACGGCTGGATGCAATATTTATAATTAACTAACTTTGTACCCTCTTCATGTGTGGAAGGAGCGATAATTGGAGCTATCCATTTTTAGTTCACAGAAACAAGACGCTCTTCATTTTTCATAGTGCCATTTACCTACCACCCTTTCTGCCAATGACTTGAATTGTTCAGCCATAGCTCCTGTTTTATTTCAATGGACTCACAACTTGGAGACGATGCCAGTTCAAAGTGAATTAGCCTGAAAGCTCATCTAGAAATGCTGAGAGGTTCGCTGCATCCCACAGCTTCAGCGCAGATGCATGGGGCAGACCTGAAAGCCACAATGTCTGTACCTGAATGCATTCATCTGTACAGTAAAAATGATCATACTGATGTCAACTCCGAAAAAAAAGAAAAAAAGAAAAGGACTGGATGAAAGTTGAAATATTCCCCTGGCAGATGTCAGTGCTCATAATAATTCTCTATGGTTCACTTTGCCCACATGTCGTGAGGCACTCTGCATCCACAGAATGAAAGAGTCCCATGCACACATTTTGTTCTGAGAAATGGTCTGCATGTTTACTCACTGTATTTACTAACACGAATTCCTAGTCGGTTTCCAAAGCTCCTCTTTGCAGAAAATTATAAGAATCTGTGCATTTGGGCTCCTCTTTCCTCCAAATCTACTTTCTCCCGTAAATGAGGCTGGAAGCCATGGGTCATCTTTCTACATCGTGGGTCACATAGGGGGACAGTCCAGATGTTTACAGGAAGTTTTGCCTCTGGAGTTTGAAGGAGGATCCTTGTTTCACAATGAATCTCAGTGGAGGAGACAATGCTCTACGTGAGCCCAACTGTTGAAGGTTCAACTCATTTCAAAAACAGGTACAGCCCTTATCGGGGTGGGCGCTGAGTGAATGCCCATGACCTGAAGGAGCTTTGAATAGAGCACAGGAGTGAGCCAGGGAAAATATTAAGCGTAAAACAAATGAGCTGAGGCTGAATATAGATATAAATCATAGAGTGCTGAAGTAGTTCATTCTGGTTAGGGAAAAATCTAGGGTGTATTTACAGAAGAATTTAAGCATCTGAGCTGAGACAAGTATGATAAGAGGACATCAAGAGTCAAAAACAATTTCACCTAGTAAATGGGGGTGTTGGGTGGAGGATGCTATGCAGGAAGGAATGGGATAAGCACACTTATGGAAGCAGCAAAGTAAAAGCAAGATTGGCCATTTGGACTGGGGTTGGGTTCCGAAGGGGATAAAATAGAAGACTGATGAGAAGGTAGAGGTCACACTTCCGCCCAAGGTAAATTACTTTGAAATTATTCTGCTAGCAACGGTCTACGGTTTGGTTTTACCAGGAAGTGATCTAAGCAAGACACTTACTTTTTAATACACATATCTGTCCATTTTCCCAAAACGGGATGGAGTAGGACGAAAGTGAAGGCGTCATCAATCCCCAACTGGGGAGGGGTTTGTTTATTTGCAACAACTGATATTTCACTGTATTCCTGTCCTTACTAAGTTATTCGTGATAGCAGAGGGTAGACCTTAGGTTGACTCCTGCCCAAGTGTAATCTCAGATGTCTGTGAGAAGTTCCATATGTCCAGTACCACAGGAATCACAGCTGCTCTACGATTTCCAATGTCTGGAACTGCACACACGTGCCACATAACTGAGCCACACAGTCTTCGCTGCCTGTGGGTCTTCACTGAATTCCAGGTTTCACTTCTTTAATAAGAGAGGTTCCTTCCACCTGTTTGTCCCATACCTTTCCATCTTTATACTGCCGGAGAAATTATTCCGATCAATAAAGCTGATTAGTCTTTTTTGTTTCCCCCGATCTTTAGTGTCTGTGCTCCTGAAGTCAGTTTCACATTAATCCGGTATATTGATTTTGCATTTCTGACTGACAGCAACCTCAGCCAGGCTGCCTCACATTCTTCCCCTTCTCAGCCCTTGCTGTTCCTCAAGTGTGATCCATGACATCCCACAGCGTGACCCCGCCCGCCCCCGCTTCCCCCATCGTTTGTAATCAGGCCCAGAACCTCCTCTATCTTCTTCCCACTCCTAGCCCTGTTAGACTGGCCTTCTCCCCACAACCGAAGGGATAAGAGAAGCGGGACTCGGCCGGCAGGGAGCCGTCTTCAGACGCTCGCACTCCCAAATTTCCCCCTCCTCGGGCTCTATCAGTGCGGGAGCGCGAGGCCGCCACAGCAGCCGGAAACACACGCGCCCCGAGCCCCTTGGGTTCTGATCCCGGGGGCGATCGGCGCCTCCCCCGGCCCCGCCCCCTCATCCTTCCAGCCCCGCCCTCGACTCCCAGCCTGAGCCTCCTGTTGTCACTCTCCCCCAGCCCCGAAGCCCCGAGGCCCCGAGGCCCCGCCCCTGATCCCGCCCCGGTCGTTCCCGCCCCGCCCCCGGCCCGCCTAGCCTTCTCTCGCCCTCCGTGGGCCGCGCGCCCGGAGCTGGCACCGAGGAGCGGCGGCCGCGGCGGCATCGCGTTCTGGACACGCCAGCGCCCCTCTGGACACGGCGTCCACGAGCGCGCCCGGGGCGCGCGGATCTGCCTTCCGTGGTCCGGGGCTGCCCGGGGGGCGTCCGGCGTTCCCCGAGGGCGGGCGTGTCCGCGCGGCGCCGGCCGGGGCGCGAGCGCGGGGCCGCAGCCTGTTGCAGTGCGGGGGGGCGCCGGGCCGGGGGCGCCAGGAGCCCTGCGGGGGGCCGCGCGGCCCGGCTCCCAGCGCAGAGCAGTTTTCTCCAACTCTCCACTTCCGTCTCCTCCGGGCCCACCGCTGCCGGGAGACCCCGTCCGGACCTGCCAAGGTAAGCGGACTTGGCCCTTGAGGGGTCTCTTATCCCCAAACCACAGCCAGAGGTCGGGGGTGAGGAGCAGAGGATGGAGTTGGCATGTTCGTAGGAAGCGAATGAAAAAATGCAACAGGCGGAGCGGATCAGGGAACTCCTAGCGTTCATGTTTCCTGCAGAGAGGAGACTTGTCCAAGACTGAAACTTGGTTAGGTTCTTCAGAACCGAAGACGGGCAGCCGCGAAGCTGCTCCTTGAGTGTGGGTGTGAGCTCCCTCTGGTGGCTTCCTGTAAGGATGGAAAACCGGGCTACGGGAGAGACACTGGTGCAGGACCGCTCGCTGTTCCTCGCTCCCACACACTGTCATGATTTCTCCTTCGAGAAAAGTGACTGCTCTTACTAGTTCCCCTGGCAAAGACACCTTCTGAGCCCTTGAACGTTAAACCCTCAACCGGAATCATAATGGTCCTTTAAACTTTTGCTTTTTGTCTCTGAGTCTTCTGTGATCAAAACAAGAATGACAGCAGGACTCATCTTCTGTTAACTGCATTTGAATAAAAACATTTTAAATGACTAAAGCAAGCCACAGTTAAAATAAATACTCTTAGGAAAGTTATATCTTGTAGCCGCTTGTCTTCTGCCACCATTGTTATCCTAATATATGCGTTGAAAAGTATAAGAAAAAAGAACCATTTGGTCTAACCTAGATTGTAGTTAATAACAGATCTCATTGTGATGCTAAAATTTCTATCAGGAGACGTTAGAACATTTAAATCTTCTGTTTATGTCCACTCCCAGCATACTTGTAGCCTCAGAGAATTTCTGTTTTGTTTTTCCCCCAGAAAGGAGTATGTCATGAAAAAGGAACAGAAAAGACACGTCACTGTTGGTGAAAGGGGAGTTTTCTTTCCCAGTTGGTGGTTACTTCATGATTGGAAGAGAAGTACCTAGGTGGCTGAAGAGATTAGATTTTCATAGCTGTACCGATGAAGCTGATAAAAGAAGATGGGAAAATGCTTTCTCTGGGTCATAATAGGCTGATGAGTAAGTAAGCCTGAAAAAAGACAGATCTGAAATGAGGACAGGAATCTTGAGTGTTTTAAAACCAAGTAGGCCTTTGAATACTTGTTGAGGATGTTTTTGCCCCAAAAATGGAGGAAGAAAAAATTCTCAAAGCAAAAAGTGTAAAAAGCTGAGAGGAGTTAACAACCCAGTCAGCTCCAAGAATTGCAGTACTTTGTCAGCTTCTCTGAGCACACACAGGCAAAGGCATCAGACACGTATGATGATGGTTTCCTGCTCCAGGAATGACTTCTTAACGTGGATTTTGGAGTGCTTTTTCTTTTTTTTACAATGTGTGTTTTTTGACTCTTTGTGTTAGGTAGATTTATGTCAAGGAAGTAAATTGTGAATTTATGGTATTTTTGACTATCTCCACCCCTGTTCACTGTGTGATATTGGAAAATTAGAGGTTTTAACATTCCTTGAAGTTTTATTGGAAGCAACACTGCATCAGGCAAACAGATCCACAGTGTAAGTTTTCTCTTTTTGGCAACTGTACTTGCTTTGAATGAGCCGAATGTCAGCTGGATTTCACAGCATATCCGATTTACAGTCTGTGTTTTATCAAGGCCTTAAATGTATGTTTTATACTCAGCAGATGGGAAACACATTGAGCACTGTGTTTGACATGTATGCCTAAGGAAAGGAGCTCCCCGATGGATCATGGCGTTAATGTTTACAGGACATTTCTTATTTTTACTGTTAGTGATGTTTGCTTTCTCTACTTTTGAAGAATCTGTGAGCAATTACTCTGACTGGGCAGTTTTCCCAGATGACATAGATCAGCTTAAGACACAGAAAGTGCAAGATTTCAGACCCAACCAAAAGCTGAAGAAAACTATGCTTCATCCACATTTATATTTTGATGCTGGAGAGATCCAAGCAATGAGGCAAAAGTCTCGCACAAGCCATTTGCATCTTTTTAGAGCTATCAGAAGTGCAGTGATGGTTATGCTGTCCAACCCAACATACTACCTACCTCCACCCAAGCATGCTGATTTTGCTGCCAAGTGGAATGAAATTTATGGTAACAATCTGCCCCCTTTAGCACTGTACTGTTTGTTATGCCCAGAAGACAAAGTTGCCTTTGAATTTGTTTTGGAATATATGGACAGGATGGTGGGCTACAAAGACTGGCTGGTGGAGAATGCACCAGGGGATGAGGTTCCAGTTGGCCATTCCTTAACAGGTTTTGCCACTGCCTTTGACTTTTTATATAACTTATTAGATGATCATCGAAGGCAAAAATACCTAGAAAAAATATGGGTTATTACTGAGGAAATGTATGAGTATTCCAAGGTCCGCTCATGGGGCAAACAACTTCTTCATAACCACCAAGCTACTAATATGATAGCGTTACTCACTGGGGCCTTGGTGACTGGGGTGGATAAAGGATCTAAAGTAAATCTATGGAAACAGGTTGTAGTAGATGTGATGGAAAAGATGATGTTTCTGTTGAATCATATTGTCGATGGTACTTTGGATGAAGGTGTTGCCTATGGAAGCTACACGGCTAAGTCAGTCACACAGTACGTTTTTCTGGCCCAGCGCCATTTTAATATCAACAACTTGGATAATAACTGGTTAAAAATGCACTTTTGGTTCTATTACGCCACCCTCTTGCCAGGCTTCCAAAGAACTGTGGGTATAGCAGATTCCAATTATAATTGGTTTTATGGTCCTGAGAGCCAGTTAGTTTTTTTGGATAAGTTCGTCTTAAAGAACGGAGCTGGCAATTGGTTAGCTCAGCAAATCAGAAGGCACCGGCCTAAAGATGGACCGATGGTCCCTTCCACTGCCCAGAGATGGAGTACTCTTCACACTGAATACATCTGGTATGATCCCCAGCTCACCCCACGGCCTCCTGCGGAATATGGTACTGCAAAAATGCACACGTTCCCTAACTGGGGTGTTGTCACTTATGGGGCTGGGTTGCCAAACACACAGACCAATACCTTTGTGTCTTTTAAATCTGGGAAGCTAGGAGGGCGAGCTGTCTATGACATAGTTCACTTCCAGCCATACTCCTGGATTGATGGGTGGAGAAGCTTTAACCCAGGACATGAACATCCAGATCAGAACTCATTCACTTTTGCCCCCAATGGGCAGGTATTTGTTTCCGAAGCTCTCTATGGACCCAAGTTGAGCCACCTTAACAACGTACTGGTGTTTGCGCCATCACCCACAAGCCAATGTAATAAGCCCTGGGAAGGCCAGCTGGGAGAATGTGCACAGTGGCTTAAGTGGACTGGCGAGGAGGTTGGTGATGCAGCGGGGGAAATCATTACTGCCTCTCAACATGGGGACATGGTATTTGTGAGTGGGGAAGCAGTGTCAGCTTATTCCTCAGCAATGAAGCTGAAAAGTGTGTATCGGGCTTTGCTTCTCTTAAACTCTCAGACTCTGCTAGTTGTTGATCATGTCGAGAGGCAAGAAGATTCCCCAATAAAATCTGTCAGTGCCTTCTTCCATAATCTGGATATTGATTTTAAGTACATCCCATATAGGTTCATGAACAGGTATAACGGCGCCATGATGGATGTGTGGGATGCACATTACAAAATGTTTTGGTTTGATCATCGTGGCAGTAGCCCCATTGCTAGTATACAGGAAGCAGAGCAAGCCGCTGAATTTAAGAAACGGTGGACTCAATTTGTTAATGTTACATTTCAGATGGAATCCACAATCACAAGAATCGTATATGTCTTTTATGGGCCATATGTCAATGTTTCCAGCTGCAGATTTATTGATAATTCCAATTCTGGACTTCAGATTTCTCTCAATGTCAATAATACTGAACACGTTGTTTCCATTGTAACTGACTACCACAACTTGAAAACAAGGTTCGATTACCTGGGATTTGGCGGCTTTGCCAGTGTGGCTGATCAGGTCCAAATAACCCGATTTGGTTTGGGCACTCAAGCCATAGTGAAGCCCGTAAGACGTGACAGAGTGATTTTTCCCTTTGGATTTAAATTTAATGTAGCAGTTGGGTTGATTCTGTGCGTCAGCTTGGTGATCTTAACTTTTCAGTGGCGGTTTTACCTTTCTTTTAGAAAGCTAATGCGGTGGATCCTCACCCTTGTTATTGCCTTGTGGTTCGTTGAGCTGGTGGATGTGTGGAGCACTTGCACTCAGCCCATCTGTGCAAAGTGGGCGAGGCCAGAGGCCGAAGCGAGCCCAAAGCCTGTGTCTCCCCAAGGACACCGCATCGATCTTCCTGACATCGTCATTACCTCACTTCCTGGCTCAGGAGCTGAAATTCTCAAACAACTCTTCTTCAACAGCAGTGACTTTCTCTACATCAGGGTTCCCACAGCCTACATTGACATCCCTGAAACTGACTTTGAGATCGACTCCTTTGTGGATGCCTGTGAATGGAAGGCGTCGGATGTCCATGGTGTGCATTTCCGTTTACTCCGAGGCTGGTTGCAGTCCTTGGTCCAAGACACAAAACTCCATTTGCAAAACATCCATCTGCACGAACCCGGCAGGGGTAAACTGGCCCAATATTTTACCACGAATAAGGACAAAAAAAGGAAGTTGAAAAGGAGAGAGTCTTTGCCAGAACAAAGAAGCAGAATGAAAGGCGCCTTTGATAGAGACGCTGAATACATTCGGGCTCTGAGAAGACACCTGGTCCGTTACCCCAGCGCGCGGCCCGTGCTCAGCCTGAACAGTGGGAGCTGGACCTTAAAGCTGCATTTCTTCCACGAAGTTTTAGGAGCTTCGATGAGAGCCTTGTACGTGGTGAGGGACCCTCGGGCGTGGATTTATTCGATGCTGTACAGTAGTAAACCAAGTCTTTACTCTTTGAAGAATGTACCAGAGCACTTAGCTAAATTGTTTAAAATAGAGGGAGGTAAAGGCAAATGTAACTTAAATTCGGGCTATGCTTCCGAGTATGAATCATTGAGGAAAGAATTATCAAAATCCAAGCCACACGCAGTGTCTCTGCTGGCTCACGTGTGGCTAGCAAACACTGCAGCAGCCTTGAGGATAAACACAGACCTGCTGCCTACCAGCTACCAGATGATCAAGTTTGAAGATATTGTGCATTTTCCTCAGAAAACCACTGAAAGGATTTTTGCCTTTCTTGGAATTCCTTTGTCTCCTGCTAGTTTAAACCAAATATTGTTTGCCACCTCCACGAACCTTTTCTATCTTCCCTATGAAGGGGAAATATCACCAACTAATACGAATGTTTGGAAACAGAACTTGCCTAGAGATGAAATTAAACTGATTGAAAACATCTGCTGGACACTGATGGATCGTCTAGGATATCCAAAGTTTATGGACTAAATGCTGCAGGTCAGCAGAAATTTGCACTAATAATTTCCAACTCAGTTTGTGGATATGAATTAGAAGAGTTTGTATATTCTTGTACTGTATGTGTGTATGTGTGTGTGTGTGTGGAGTGAGTGATCAGCTTGCTCCTTGCACAGAGAGATTGTTTAAAATAAGCGCCCTGTTTGGCCTATAGCAGGATTCGTTTTCATGTCACCACTTTTCCTTGCCTTTGTTTCTGAATTTTTTCTGCTAAAATGTTTTCTGCTGCAGAGGTGTAGATGAAGTTATATTACAGTGGTCAGGGGAGATAGGAAGATTTTAAAGGTTTTTGTCTTAACTCTCTCCTTCATCTGTAACTGTGCTGATCTATCTCGAACCTCACACACTGCTAAAGGCCTTGCAGTTGCTGCTATACCCAAGCGTCTGTTGCTTTCAAGATGGACTGCAAAAGTTCCTTATCTTTTTCAGAAGGTGTCCTAATGCATTTATCTTGCATGCACACACACACACACACACACACACACACACACATCCTTTTACTGTGTATAATGTTCACTGATATCACTGGGGAAATGGAGAAAACTCCTATCAGAATTATAGGATCCCTTCTGGAAAATATAGATGGAAATACAGAATGGATTTTTTTTTTTTTTTTTTTGAGGTCAGAAACAATGACCTGAAAATCCTCAAAGTTTTTTATTTAGAAGTAATAAAGAATCAGTCTTGGAACAGTGGCTGCCAAGGACCGGTACGGTATTTTAGACCTGCTTGTCTTTTTAAAACGCTCTCTTTCTTGCTCCCTTGAAGCTGTAGCTGTTCACCGTCACCACTCCCACCCTTTTCTTTCTGTTGCTGTCACGCAAAACGGTCAGTAGTTACTAATGGCTAAACTCCCGATATTTGTGGGAATTTTTTTTTTTTTTCTGTCCTGATGATTTGTTTTGCATCAAAGCCTGACATAGCCTTAGAATCAGATTTCTCCTTGTGGAATTATCACTGTATGACTCAAAGAAAGCAGTGCCACTGCTGCCAGTGTTTTTTTAGACTGGAAACAGAATTGGAAAACTGCCTGACTTATCTCGCATCCCTTTGAATGAGTCCACAGACTGCCAGTGTCGGCAAAAGTTGAAGGCGAATGGGAGATGATGTCAGAGGCATCTGTTTCCTTTACCATCTGCATCTTATTATAAATATAGTCGTCATAAAGTATGGTTCATCTTATTTTGGTAGGCTCTGAAATCAAAATGCTATGCCATTAGAAGCCAGAGGAGTAATTACAAGGTATTGGATGAAAACTATTAGGCAGTGTGGAGACTTGATGAAAATCTCTGTACAGACTGCAGCCTTCTTCCTAATGCTTCAGACTGTAGTTTCCACACGCCCTCCCCGTCGCCCATGCTCTAACACTTGGGAGTCTGTCATTCTGACCTAGGTAAAAGTGGTTCTTTCTCAGTAGTTTGTTATTATGTCAAAATGTGCCTCCAGGGTGATAAAGCTGTGGATATGTTACATTCCAGCTAAAGCTAACTGGGCTGTCATTTTTCTTCCATTACAGCGTGAAAGCAGACTGACCACTCCCCCCCCCCCAACCCCATCTGCTTCCTCTCGTAGCTTTCCCTGCTTTCTCTTTACAGTGTCAAAATGAATGAAAATCCTATTAATACAGGTTGAGAGGGCAACTGAAGACCTGAATCCACACTATTATTCTCAAGGAAGATTATTCGTCCTATCTCAGGGTTATCAACAAGCATGTAACATTTCTACATGGATGATAACACTGTTTCCATTACTGGTCAGAGTCTCGGTGTTTGCTTTCAATTCCCAGGATGTGTGATCTTAAATCAGATCAAATAAAAAGGCTCTGGGTTGCAAGTAATATTAGGCCTGATCAAGGTAAGAA
This sequence comes from Tursiops truncatus, assembly GCF_011762595.2. NCBI lineage: Eukaryota > Metazoa > Chordata > Mammalia > Artiodactyla > Delphinidae > Tursiops > Tursiops truncatus. The sequence continues at coordinate 79,169,221 of NC_047046.1, read as the reverse complement.
TTACAAACGTGTGCAAGTAACAGCAGAGAAGACAGAAACTGTACCACTGCCTTTCCTTTAACTTTGTACAGAAACATGCCCACAGGCAGAAGAGAGCCAGGGTGAGTATATGGAGCAGCTGGGCGGCGGGGTGGGGGGGGGAGAAAATGGAAAAGAAAGAGCAGTTCTGTGAATGGATACGGGAACAATATGGGAATATCTTATGTATAGCTAAAGAAAGGAACACACTTAAGATGATCTTCACAGTGTATCTTAACTTTTACAACATAGCAAGGTCAAGGTGAATTTCCTTGTCCACTCATCCACTCCCACCCCAAGGGAAACTTAGCTGGAGGAGAAGACTTCTATTCACAGGTTCTATTTCTGAGCAATGTTTTACACGGGTGAGGGACAGCCCAGCCGTTGCATATGCGTCCATTTGTTCATGCTTGGGAGCCCCTGCCTTATAATCTCAATTATAATCTCAGAACGTCTAAGTCCTACATTCCTAGGGTGTTATCCTGGGAAGAAATGTGAATAGACTCTACACTTATTTTTATTCTGATCGTCTTGAAAATAATTAAAACAACGATTATCACTGTGTGACACTTCCAAAGGAAACACTTTAAAAAACGTCTTTTCCATAAAATCAATTCCTTTCCTCATTAACTTCCCCAAACTTAGGCCCAACTGGAATTAAAGCTTCTATTAAAATAATATCATTGAAATGTTGAAATTTTGAAAGAATGTGTCCGTTTTGCTGACAAAAGTAACATAAATATAGTGGTAATGTTGATCTAGTTTTCAAAAGTTTGAAATAATGCAAATTACTCACTTAGGATGAAATAGGCCATATCCAGAGATGAATTTACTGTAATGTCAATTCCAGAAAGGAAGGAAATGGGAGAATCTGTTCAGGAGAAAGAAGATAAATCTATGATTATACTTAAATTTAATCTTTAGAAACCCAGAAAGGCATGAGTTTTAGGCAGGTGGCACAACAACTCATACACACTCAGCCTAAACCCGCAATATTAGACATTTGATTGGCTGGCGTTTTGGACAAACAGAAGACTTAGCACTATAAGTGGCCTGGCAAGAACGGGATAATTATTTATGTCCAGTACCCAGCCATGGCATGGGATCTGGCACAAATATCTTCATATTTGAAGAAAAACCTCTCTCCACACACACACTAGTTATGTTTAATTTTTTTTCCCTTTTGTGGAAACGCCACCCCTTCTGTCTGCCACTGACTTTTGATTGGTGTCATTTATCAGCAGTTTGGTGCATCATAGATCCTAGACGTTCTTGATATAAAGTCTATCACATTCAGTTATCTATAAGTAAACATTAACAGTGGTTTTAGAATCTGTTTGATTGACTTAACTCTGATCATAACTACAAAAAATCACTAATTTAGCAAAAAATGTGAATAGAAGGCAGTATGTTATAACACCACTTACAGAGGTAAGGGAGCCTAATCTAAGACAGATCAAGGAATTTAATATGCGGGCTACCTACTGCTTATTTAAATGCAAACCAAAGTATGTCAAAATAGCTGCTAAGGCAGTGTTTTCAGTACTTGACTAATATCTCTATTTCCCTTCACGTTGGCAGAAAAATCCAAATAATATTTTAAGAACTGAATTTTTTTTTTTTGCACAAAGGATGGTAGGAACATCAAACAGTAGATTCTCACATTCTCTAGTTAACTTGTAGCTGCTTTAGCTATAATTTACATGAGCTTGTGTTTAGTCCAAGTAACATGTTTAATTCTATTTCCAAAGATAGGTTCAGCTAAGCCTTCCACACCGTGGGGGTTTTGCTTTTGGTTTTGATTTTCGTTTTTCTTTCACACCTGTCCAGTTATGCTGCAAAGAAAACCTGTACTGAAGATCATTTATGAAGTTTATTCAAGCTATATGTATAACACAACTCCTCTATTAATAAACAAATAAAAAGCTAAAAGCAACTTGGCTATGGTTGGGATAATTTGTAACAGCCCTTTCTTTAGGACTTTGGGTAATTGTGTTAGGATTTCGTATGGAGCTGAGTTGGAAAATGCAGTCCCACAATTTCGGCCACTAGCACCCTTAGTGATGGGTGAGCCACGCCTCTACTCCCTTATCTTAATTCCAAGTCCTGTCTTTGACTTGCCCTCAGTCCATTTCACTTTTCTGTGTACATCATCCCAACTTACTAAGTGGCAAGAACATCCCGTACTATGCACCTGTGCTCCACATTTGCCCCTCCTGCCACTGGTGGGGTATCTATTCAAGCAGGCGATCTCTAAAAGGAAGGTACCTGCAGGCCCCTTGAGATATTCTAGTAGGTGGTGCACAGGGTTGGCAGAGTGAAGACTTTTTTTTTTTTAAGAAAGATAAGGATCTATCATGAATTAGTCTCTTAGTATGTGCTGCACAGAACTGTAAGGTTTTCATGTATATCATTACAATCTTCACAACAACTCACTGGTATTCATTTTACAGATTAATCTGAAGCCCATATTCTCTCTCTAGGGAATATGTTTTTGTGAAGGAATTTGGAGCAGGTTTACAATTCCGTTATCAATTCACTTATTCACAGTAATTTTGGGGTATCTACTGTCAAGATATTGATTAGCATGAGGGGAGAACACAAAAACTGGTTGACTCTGACCCTGCCCCAAAGAACTGATGGTTTCTCCAGAATTCATCAAGAAGAGAAGGAGAGGAAGGGCATGCCAGGTAGTCATTACCATCTGAGGAAAGGCACCGCAAAGTGTTATTTACTCTGCAGTAGACAGGATTTATCTCTGAAAAAGAGGTTACGAGGAAAGGGAGTAGTTATGGAGTTTCAGTAAATTTGGACAGAGATCACCACCTGTGCTTTTCCTCATTAGGTTTGACTCTATAGTTGTCACAGGATGTCCCATCAACGAGTAGCCCTTGCAAAAGAGAAGTGCAAACAAAACAAAACCACTGACACTTGCTCTTTCCCAATTCCCCCACCCCCTCACTTAACTACCCCAGCACATTTATCACAAAGAAATGTGGTCCATAATTGAATATCAAGGGATGCCCTGAAGAGAAAAGGATGTGTGAGTGCGGTCTGACTGGGCTGCATGCAGATCACTGCTAGTAATAACAGTACGAAGGAGGATAGCTCAGTGTATTTCATCCAGGCTCCATTTGGCCAGTAGCATCTCTTTTCCTTTCCCTCCCCTCTCAGCACCTCCAGATTCACATTACCAGGCACAGCTAACCGATCCTGAGAATGCAGCAGTGAACAAAACCTATGGAGCTGACGGTCAATCAAATACATTTTAAAAGAATTCGTTTTGGGAAAAAAAATCCCACCTGTTCTGTTCCCCACCATGTAAATAATACCAAAAAGGAAGGAAGGGAAGGAGGGAGGGAAGGAAAGAAGGAACAAAGGAGCAAAGAATGGAAGGAAGGAACTCTGAACCTAAATCTGAACACAAAGTAAGGTGCACAAGGAGAATCATTCCTATAACAATTGTGTTCATTATGGTATGAATTATTTAAGAATCTCTTTGAAACCTTATTATAGCTAAAACTTGAGAAAAAAAGGATAAATTGTAATCTGAGCAAATCTTTTCTACAGTACATTGCAATTGCTCTTTCTGTTTTCTTTAAACTACTTCTGTATTGCTGTGACTCTTGAGATGAAATGTTTCTTTCAAGTGTCTTAACACTGATGAATTCCACCTATAAGTGTCTCAGGTTTTCCAACGTCCTAGATAATGTGGTGTTTTCCCATATATTGTCTTCCTCTCGATTTCCAAACATGGGTATATACCTTGCTCCTAATGATTTAAGGAAGCAAACGTTCACGCACATGTGACACCCATGATGCTCTCCATTTCTTCTTTTGGAAGTTAATTCAGCTCCCATCACTGTCACTTTTCTCATTTAGTAAATGAACAACATAAAATCTCTAATCTCTGCATTAAAATCTGACATCCTTCTGTGAACAACGCTGAAGGCACTTCTTACCTTATTCATTGCATAATGCAAATGATGCTCCCAACCTCTGTTATACTACAATGAAATATTACTGCCCAATTTTATTAGTATTTATTTATTATTTTAATTATGTATTCAGTTATTCCTTTGCTTGTTTCAAAAGATTAATTTTGTTGTAGATTTGTTTAAAGTTCTTGGGATTTTAAAATAAGAACACAATACAACCAAGAAGTGATGAAACTGCTTCCATAAATACCCATGAAAAGACAACTGCATATAAATAATGCAGTTAATAAAAGTTAACCCTACACAAACAAAATAGGTGATTTTTTGCTCTTCATTTTTACTCCAGACATTAACGTGGGTGCCCTGGCTAATTCAGTGCTAACTAGAGCACAGCACGCTTGTGGTGGGCTTTCGTGCGCCAAGGAACTCGTGTTATTTCTCTCGAGATTTACCAAAATGAAATGTACATATATTCAGTTATACTTTATCTTTCACCCCACATTAATTATAAAACTCTCAAAAATCCCATTATTGAACGCATGAGTAAAAAGGTATTTGCTTGTATCCACACATAAGAACTTGGCAGGATTCCATTATAAGAGGTGGAAGGTTTTCTGTGTATAAACAACAGATTGCACTGGTGGGTTTTTCACAAGGTTTGTTTGCATCTTTCTCCCATTTCCTTGATTAATTTGAAGGGGGAGATTTCTATTAAAAATGTTATATTCACAACACTTTTATATATTATATGAACTTTGAAATTAGATAAAACTGAATACAAATCCCTAGGTCAGTAAATAATGACCAGCTGTGATGTGTTGGGCAATTTTCTTAATTTATAATCTCCATTTCCCCATCTATAAAACTCCCCCAGAGTTGATATAAGGATTAAATAAAATCACACGTGAAAATTAATAGAAGATACGTGTTTCCTCTTTGTGATCATCTCCAATTCATTATATATCAAACCCATATGTAATGTGATGCACCATTTTCCCAGTAAGAAAATATTAAAATGTTTCCAGAGAATTTGAGCATACATAGTATGTAGACCAAATAGACACCTATTTTAGTATTCCATATATCAGCTGAGTTGCACAAACATGTAAAATCACACTTATGCAATTCATATATTAATTTGGAAATAGTGCTTTTTTCATGTTCACGTTTTAAGAGAAAAATTTATTCAAATTTTCATGTACTTCAATGTCTTCATTATTTCTAGAGTATGGTTTGAGTTCTTCCAGAGAATATCGTATTTCCTTCTGAGTTTTATTGAGACTTTTTTTTTTTTTTTTTTTGCGGTACGCGGGCCTCTCACTATTGTGGCCTCTCCCGTTGCGGAGCACAGGCTCCGGACGCGCAGGCTCAGTGGCCATGGCTCACAGGCCCAGCCGCTCCGCGGCGTGTGGGATCTTCCCGGACCGGGGCACGAACCCGTGTCCCCTGCATCGGCAGGCGGACTCTCAACCACTGAGCCACCAGGGAAGCCCGAGATAGAGACTTTTTTGAATTTAAGTATGATGCTATTACTTGAAATTTTATTTCATGTTACAAGTGCCATTTGTATAACATTAACCATAATTTTATGTTCATAACTTCAGTAGATAATTATGATCTTATAGATTGTAATCACTGTATTTTTTATTTTAATTTTTCCACTTATTTATTATGAAATATGCATAAAAGCTGGGGGTGTCTAAGACTATGTGTGAACATGACATTTACTCCACTGGCTATGATGGAATAAGTGAAGACCAATCTGAGGTAGCATATCCAAATTACACATATCATGATTATATACCTTAACACCATACATAACAAATGATTTTATCAATATAAAATTATCTCATCTTTATAGAATATTATTTTCTTTTAATTCATGTGTCATTCACACATATTCTTCGGGTTGGGGTAAAATTCTACAGTCCTTTATATTCTGCTTGGTGCTTTGTAAGTCTGGATGCTTTCTCTTTTCCATGCCTGTAGATAACAACTGAGCAGCAAACTCCAGAGCCTCCAGCCAGAAACTCAGCCTTCCAGCAAGGAGTGCAAGAGAGCATGCACCCTCTGCATTGGGACCAGGTGCCACCAATCTATGATAGTAGGGTTCATACCACTGAAGAGAGAAATTCCTTTTCTTTCTTTCATTGGTTTTCCTTGGATATTGCTGTCCACATCCCTGCTGAGGTTCACTGTATGCAAATTAGAAGACACTATTTTGCTGATTCTTGCATATGCCAGCTCTACTGCCCCCTACTTATCAAACTGTAGGTATTATGGATAAGCAAGATAGGTTATGCCAATATGTTGACACTGAAAAGATGTGCTGACCCTATCAGAAGCCCTCTTCTATGATATTGATAAGTAACTGTGGCCAGAGCTGGGGCTTAGAGTCAGAATTCCTATACTCACACACTCTATAATATGGTACAAAGCATATATATCTGACCTTCCATTACCGTACTCTCCTGCTCTCACCAGTGATCCCAGAGGTAACGTCTATCCTGGATTTTGTGTTTACCATCCCCTTGCTCTTCTTTATAGCTCCACCACATATGTCTCTATCCTTATCAACATATTGTATATTTTTGCATGTTTGTATACTTTACGTAAACAGTAACATATTGCATATATTCTTGTGCAAACTTGCTTTTCTTTGCTCAAAATTTTATCTAATGCATGTTGATGTTTGTAGGTGGAGATCACTTATTTTCATCGTGGTAGGTTCCAATATATGCTATTATCTGAAATACCATACTTTATGTATCTTTCATCTTGTTGGATTTTGGGAATATTTTTAATTTTTGCAATTTCAAACATTATATATAAAACTGTTTATAGATGCTGTATAATGCACACATACAAGAATTTTGTCATTGTGTTTTGTTTGTACCCAGAACCTTCCCACCCAGCCGCACTACAGCCTAGTATATATATTGAGGGCTCAAAGCACATCCTCGACTATTCTTGGTACCAAATTATTATTTTTACAGATTGTTTGTACAAATCGACACTCTAGCCATTGTAGAAATGTTTGTGTTGCTCCAAAACTTCTCCTGTACTTGGCATTTTCAAACTTTTAGATGTTTTTCTGTCTAGTGGGGTAAAAGAATGTTACATTTCTTTTTTTTTTTGAAGTTCTGTTAATAACATGGCACACGCATGCAGCATGTGCACTCATGCGCACACGTGCACACACACACAGTAGTCCTTACTTTTTCCATTTGTGTTTCTTCTTTTGTGAAATGGAATCCATGTTCATGTCTTTTATACATTTTTCCATTGCATTCTTTTTTTCTCATTGATTCATTGACATTTATAGTATATTAATAATACTAATCCTTTTTTGGTTATACTCGTGAATAACTTCTTGGTTTATATTTTCATGATCTTTCTACTAGGACTTTTGTGATATATTTTGACACGCAGGTGTTCTTAATTTGAATGTAAACAAATATGTGTTCTTCTTTATTACTTGTACTTTTTTGCATCTTATTAAATAATCTTTCTTAAGGTCTTGGCACTGAAGATGTTCTCCTCTATCTTCTTCCAAGCATTTTAATATTCTCATCATCATCTATTGCCGCAAAACAATATTACCACAAATGTAATGGCTTAGAACAGCACATGTTCATCATCTCACAATTTCTGTGGGTCAGGAATCCAGGCGTGGCTGAACTGCGTCCTCTGCTCTTATATGTGGCTGCAATGAAGTAGCTGGGCCTGGGATCTCCTCTGAGAAGCATCCACTTCCAAGCTCACGTGGTTGTTGGCAAGATGTAGTTCTTTGTGGGTTGCTGGACTAAAAGCCTCAGTTCTTTTCTGGCTGTTGGCTGGAGACCCTGAGTCACTTGCCATGTGAGCTTCTCCATTGGCAGGTAACTTCATAAAAGCCAGGATGAGAGAATCAATAGAGAAACTGCTAACACATTACCATAATCATGGAAGTGACACCCAGTCAACTTCGGTGAGAAGCAAGTCAGAGGTCCCCCTACGCCCACACCCAAAGGAAAGGGACTTCACAAGGGCATGAATCCCAGGAGATGGAAGAACGGGCTTATTTTAGAGTGTCCCTGCCACAGATTTTGTCTTTTATATTTAAATATTTAATCTGCTTTATATTAATTGTTATGTCTATTCTGAGATTTTTTTCTCTGTATAAATAACCTGCAGTCCTAGACTGAAGAGATTCAGTACCTTTTCTTTTCCACTAATCTTCAATGCCATCTTCCCTACATATCAGGTCCTTATATTTTGTGTGAGCTGATTTCTCAGTTCTCTACTGTATTCTTCTGGCAAATTCGATTACCCAGTGACAATACCGCACTATCTTAATTACTATAGTCATTTTGTTAGCCTTGAAATCTGGCAAGGCTTTTTCCTTTCTTTTTCTTCATTTCTTTAGGCTTTGTTCTTCTATGTGCATTTTAGAATTAGTTTGCGTAGTCCCCCAAAGCAAGCAACAATACATGTTAATGGTAAATGCATTACATCAATTTTGGGAGAATCGACCTCTTTACATTAATCCCTGTTCATAAGCATGGTATATCTCTCCTTTTATACAATATTTCTTAATCCTTTGATAGATTTAAGTATGAGCACTTTATATATTGTTATTACAGTGGATGATATTTATTTTTAATTATATGTTCTAACTGATGATAGTATATAGAAAATACGATTGATTTTTGTGTATTTATATTGTATCAGGGAACTTATAAATCCTCTTACTAATTTAATAATTTACCTGTAAATTTTTTCAAAATACTTATACAGATGCTTTTGTAATCTTCAATATATTTCCTTCCTTTTAATCTTATAACTTTTTAATGTTCTTACTGGATTTGTTAGGACATCCTGTTAAATACTGAGTGAGTCTGGTAATGTGAATATTCTTGTACTGTTCCTAATGTGAATGGAGTGCTTCTACATTTCACCACTGAGCAAATGAATGGATGCCGTGTGTATTGCATAGATTCACTTTATCAGGACGTTGTATTCCCTTGTACTCCCAGTTGATAAGTGACTTTTTATCATCAAAGCATGATGAGATTTATTCAATGCTTTTGCTGCATTTATTGTGATAATCATGTTTCTTTGCCTTTATCTGTTAAGGTAGTGTATTTTGTGAATTTTTTTTCTTTTGAGATTAAACCAAACTTGGCTTGCTGTGATAAAACCAGCCTGGGAATGATTCATTAAATTTATATTTGTTGCTGGATTGAGTTTGTTAATAATTAATTTAAGATGTTTATATCAACATTTGTAATTGTGATTTTTCTCATAATAAACTTGTCTAATTTTGAAGTCAACATACTTGTCACATAAAGTAAGTTGAGGATGTTCTATTTTTATGTTTTATAGGTGAATTTGCATAGGATTGAAATGATCTAATACAAGAATGTTTGTTAAAACTCATTTGTAAATCATCTGAGCATTCTGTTTTCTTTGTGGGAACATTTTAACTAAATATAAGATTTTACTTGGTGGTTATAGGCTTATATTACTTACCTCATGTATTTATTTTGAAGCCTATTTTGGCAAGTTATATTTTTAAAGAATTTGTCCTGTTTTTTTTTTTTTTATTTTATTTTTTCACATTTATTGACCTAAATTTGCTCAAAATGCATTCTGTTGCCTCTAAATATTCATCCCCTACACATGTTTTTTCCATCCCTAATACTGAGTATGTGTGCCTTATTTCTTTCTGTTCCTGGTGGGTTTTGGCTGTAGATATTGACAATAATAGGCCAAAAATTACCTTCTATATAAGTTACATAAATTAAATTGCCTTTTCAGAGACTAATTTTTAGGCTTTTTTATTCTTACCTAATATTTTATGTTTATTTGGCATTGCATAACTGGCTCCTGATCTTACATATTTCCTTTATTTACTCTAACTTCTGTTGTTTCTCTTTTTTATCTTTAATTATATGCCCCATTATTTTTTGTCAATCTCCACCAGCCAAAACCACCAGGAGCAAACTGGATTTATTGTTTATTACCGTAAGAGGTATTTAAATAGTACAGCTTTGCTCTGCTGTATATCAAAAAACGAACTAATAACAGCATTAAAAAAGAGCACCAATTCGGCTTCTGTGGTGGCGCAGTGGTTGAGAGTCCGCCTGCCGATGCAGGGCACGCGAGTTCGTGCCCCGGTGCGGGAGGATCCCACGTGCCACGGAGCGGCTGGGCCCGTGAGCCATGGCCGCTGAGCCTGTGCGTCCGGAGCCTGTGCTCCGCAACGGGAGAGGCCACAACGGTGAGAGTCCCGCGTACCGCAAAAAAAAAAAACCAAAAGAAAAAAACGGGAAAAAATAAAAAAGAGCACCAATTAGAAAACATGATTTTACTATACACAAGTACAGATTTAATATCTTTAGTGTGGAAAAGATGTTACATATCTGTAAGCAAAAGTGATTACAACTTTAAAAGAGAGAAGTTAAAAGCGATAGAACATGCATAAAGCAGATAATCTGTTTCACCAATTCAAAGTGCAAATACTGTCACTTTCCTTTTATTTTACAATTCATATCTCAGCCTCCAAATTACTTCTACTTAAGACCTGTCCTCCAACTACTAAATAAATGGGGGAAAAAAGAAAGAAATACAGGGGAAAAAAAAGTCTAAAATTACTTGGGATTTAATCAAAAGGTTTAGGACTACTTCCAAACAAATGAAGAAAGAACTATATAATCCCATGTGACCAAAACTTTCCCTGTTTCTCACTGGTATAAAGTGTCACTGTAGAAGATCAGTCCTGCCCAACTCAACAAATGACACTTTTCTACAGAGACTAGAATCACATGCTTATACTGTTTCTGCACAGTTCACATTGGTGACCCGTGTACAAAAGGCCAGTTCATTTTAATTCACCTTTTATTTCCTTTTTTTTTTGCTTAATTTTATTCTCAAAAGCACAATCTACTGGTCCACTGTTCTTGGGTCTAGAAAAGCTGCCTACATTAGGTCTATATTATGCAGAAATCAGCCCCCCCCCACCCCCCTACCCTATCCCTTGCAAAAACCATTAGACATTTTTATTGTGCCTGGATTACCAGCCTAAAATCCCCTCTCAGGGGAACATTATTTCAGATATTTTCTTGTCCTTTCTTGCACACTTAATTGTTTTGAGGGTCAGGCTGAACCAACTTTCAAGGGCTCTCTACTTTCAAATTTTGAAAAAGAGGGATTGGTTACAGGTCACTTCACGTCCACAAATGTCCTGGGCTCCTTCAGGAAAGAAATCAGCAGTCACCAGTGACCAGCCTGGTACCCAGCCACAGGTGAGGGACTTACTTTTTCAACCCACTAAAGTTTCCTTCTCTCAAGTTAATAGACACAAATTTATGTTAACTCTAAAGTTATGTCAAAACTGTGTTTCTTTTGTTTATTTTTTAGTTTACACAGCATGGGAGTAGAAAACAACACCTGCCTGGATAAAAAGCAATTTGGAAAGTCAAAAAAATACAATTGACTAAGAAATATGAACACACCATAAATCTCATTATTAACTATATAAATTTAACTTAAAAAGAAATCAATATTGTATCTTAGTTTATAAACCAATAAAAAGAAAATCCATTTTGGTGAATATACCAAAGAATAAATTATTGGCTACTGCTTTGGTAATATACATGTATATTCTTCATTAAAAACAAGTTGGGGGGCTTCCCTGGTGGCGTAGTGGTTGAGAGTCCACCTGCCGATTCAGGGGACACGGGTTCGTGCCCCTGTCCAGGAAGATCTCACATGCCACGGAGCAGCTGGGCCCGTGAGCCATGGCCGCTGAGCCTGCGCGTCCGGAGCCTGTGCTCCGCAATGGGAGAGGCCACAATGGTGAGAGGCCCGTGTACCAAATAAACAAAACAAAACAAAAAACAAGTTGGCTGTTTGCCAGATATTTTCAAGATTCCCCTCTTCCACCAGCAAAGCTTGCCTTTTGGCCCACTACTTCTATTTCAAGCATTTTATCCCATAGGAAAACAAAAGAGAAAAAAAATGTAGAAAGATGTATACAAAAGGATGTTCATTATAGCATCATTTATAATATCAGGACATGAAAACTTCTTAAAGGTGGAAAAAAAATCAGTGAAGATGCATACTAGCTTATTAGAAAAATCCTGATACTTTAAAAAATTAATTGATTACAAAACAACTACAAAATGATCTTATTTTTATATTAAATTTTATATCCACCTAGTCCAATGAACTATGTCAAATGGTCTTTATAATAGGTCAACAGTGATCAAATATCAGTAGTTTCAAATTATTCAATCTAATGTTTATATCCACATATCCACATATTATCTATTTATACAGTAACATTTTATGCACATACACACACACACACACACACACACACACACACACTTCTGATTATTATGGATCAAATTGGGTTTTTAAATACTGCTTCTCTTCACAGAACTTTCATAAATAATAAATAGCAATAAATATTAAAAGCTTAAAAATGTGAATACTTTTTCATTCAGCACTTCCAATACAAAGTTCCAAATAAATCTATTTCATTAATATAAAAATATTTCAGAGGAAGTAATTCAAAGCTTAGATAATTAGACTTGTGAAGTTTTCTTTATAAATTTTAGAAATAGAGACATTTAATTTCTTCTTTCCTTCTTTTTTTCTTCCTATCCTCTTTCAATGACTATTTATGAAATGATGAAATGACAATTATGGATGGATAAAATGAAAGATTAATAAGGAAATCGATACAGATCATTCCAGGAAATAGCTAGAAAAATAAAATGGCCGGAAAACAACCCAACCCAATTCCAAGCCCATCCAGTGGTCAAAAATAAGCAAAGTAAGTACTTAGCACCAAACTTAGAAAATGAGCTAGGTTGTCACTTTTGTTGTTGTTTTATTTTTTTTTAAGGTATTGTGAATGAAAAAGGAAGTAGTACATCAAGAATATAGTTGACAACCATTGTCACTCCTGATTAACTATTTTGTGTTTTGTTCTTAGGATAGGATTTTTCTACCGTCCTAGCTTCCTTTAGCTTTTTACTTCTGGGTGCTCTGTCGGCTGCTTTTAAAAGGGCTACACTGCAGCAGACCCAGACATGACTAGGTTAAGTGCTCTTGGCTCTTAGACTTTTTGATTCTTTCTTTATTATTCATTATTTGACCACAGGATATTTAGAAGTGTGTCTTTAGTTTTCAAATACTTAAGAGTTTTCATCTCTAATCTTCCTTTATTTTATAATTTAATTTCATTGTGGTTAGGGAAGATGCTTTGTATGATTTCAATCCTTTTATATTTACTGAGCATTCCTTTATGCCTAGAATATGGTCTGTCTTGATAAATGTGCTCTGTGCACTTGGAAAAAATGAATATGCTGACACTGTTGAGTGAAATATTTTATAGTTGTTTAGGTTAAGTCAGTTCATAATATATATATCGTTACTAATTTCTCTTCAGCCTGTGGGATTTCCTTAAAATTTCCTGCAGTACAGATATGCTAACAAAGCATTCTCTCCCTCTCTCTCTCTCTCTCTCTCTCTCTCACTGGAAAATATTTTCATTTTGCTTTACTTTTTGAAAGATATTTTCACTGGACATAAAAATCTAGGTTAAAAATATGCTAGACTCTTGAAACGTTATTACACTGTTTTCTGTCTTCCACCATTTTTGATGTAAAGTCTGCATTCATATCACTTCTCCCATGTACTTTTAAAATGTTCTTTAAAAATCTCTCCTTTGAAGATTTTTCTCCTTAAGCTTAATGGTCAACAGTTTGATGATGATGTGAGTACAGGTTGTTTTCTTTGTATTTATTCTGCTTCAGACTGATGAATTTTTTAAATCTGTAAATTTATGTCTTTCGCCAAATAGAGGAAAATTTTGTCCTTTATTTCTTCAAATATATTTTCCCTCCTATTCTTCTAGGATTAAATTTACAGGGAGTACATAACCTTTCATTTTTAAAGGTTAACCTGGCTAAACTCAAATTGCAAATTCTGTCTCCCTGCTGTTGACAGCAGCTGAGAGTAAACACGCAGGCTTCTGGCTCAGTTTTAGCCATTGAATATAAGGCTAACTTGCTTAGAGCCACACAGGGGTTTATAAACATAAAATAATATTTACTTTTCTTAAGCTGAGTGATGAGAACATGTGTGTTCACTTTTTCATTTATTTTCTTGTGCGATTATTTATTAATTCGTATATCTTACGGCTGCTTTACTAGAGTTTTCAACTTAGTAGACAAGAGTAAATAGTAGACAGCCTTAAAGTAGAAAGAAAGAATTTTTGAGTTGAAAAGAATCTTTATGATCACCTAGTCTGGCTGTAAGAAAATAATACCTAGGTAACATGAGTGATCTTTCTAACTGGCACATTGTTAATGACAAAACTGGTAGTGAACGCCCTGAAAGTCACCCCAGTACTTACCATTAAAGGAAAATACATGAATATCCTAAATGGTCTTGAATGTATTTCATTTTATAGTACTTTTTAGGCAACAAATCTGTGTTTTAAAGACTACATATCTCTTGAACATGAGACTTTATTACCACAAAATGATAGGTATTCATTGTGAATTAGACAGTTACAAATAAGTTAACTTAAACTTGGACAAAAATGTTGGTTGTCTGTCAAAATATATTTTTATTCTCACTAACAACAAACTAGATGTAAAGTGTTTCTTTATCGTCATTTCTCAAGTTTCCTGAAACTATAGAGTTATCTTGCTGTCAGTGCCCTCTGGATATTATTCATCAGTTTTTCATTTGACTGCACTCTTGTGATACTTCAGTAACCTTGAAATAAAACTCATATCCCAGGACATACTCCTTACCAGCCTCTTCCAGAGGAAACCTGCAGATAAAAGAAAGAAAAAATCCCCCAAACACTTTGGGGTTTTTTGATATGCTAGTGATAACTATTCACAGCATTTAGGGACCATTCAGCATGGAGACTCGTACCTAATCAAACAGACTCCAGTTAAACAAGTATCCTTGAAAGTACTCTCTCACATCAGTAAAGAACTGGAACACTCAATGCAAAGGAATAGGATGAATCCCAGGTGTCATCATTAACTTTGCCACTTTTGTTTCCTAGGTTTTTTTTTTCATCTTTCATATAAATGAAAAAGTAACTCCCAAATTGAATCATTTAGAGGCTTCATGATGTATGCATGCCCTCCTGAGCACAGATTATTATTGACTAAATAACATTTTGCCCAAATTTTTCAGTAAAGATGAACCTAGGTTACTTGCTATTGGTGATTAGGATATCTCTGAGAGTCACTGAAATATTACTTTATAAGGCATTGTAGCAGGTAACTTACTTTTCAGCTATTAATGTAAGGCTGTTAAAAAGAGATTGAACTTTTGCAACTAGCAGCAAAAGTATTCATGTTTTTTTTCTTAATTGAATGAAATTGGTTTTGTACTAAAAGTCAACAAGAGAATATGGCAGCCTTTAGTGGCAGCTGCAACACCAGAACCATGCATTCTGGCTCGGCTCCAGCTTTGGCTCTGCCAACACAGCTGCCACAAGCCTCTGCTTCAGGGAATTCAGCTCCTTCTCATGCTGAGCAACTTCAGCCTGCAGGGCAGCAGGCCACTCAGGACAGGAAGACCACCACCCAGATTTGTGTCCAGAGACTCAACCACAGTGCATTGCAAGTCAATCCTCAAGGCAGGTGACGACAAAGGTCATTCCTGACTTCAGTCCCTCTCACAAGAAGAACAACTAGCAATGATCCATAGACAAAATACCATTATAAGAATCCAAGAACCTGGGGTGGGGGAGAGGCTGAAGCAGCCCTCTGGACTCCAGAGACTGAGAAGGGACAGCATTAGAAGGGTAAGGGGAGAGGCTACACTCTGATCACATAACTGGGCCCCAAGGCTGGCACATTGCTGCATTAAGAGGGCGCCCTGGGCCTGCAAGCTATCCAGTGGGGGAAAAAAGCCCAAGGTGGATATCCAGCTTCCCTGTCATTGCAGGGCACTTTCCAGGGGGCCCACTCCGGTCTCACCTCATGGGGATCACTGGAGGAATAGGCGGAGCTCAACAACTGGGGATCAGAAATGGAGAAGAGGGGTGGGACTTAACAGCAACCAGTGTTCAGATCTTGGTGGACCGCATTCCTGCTTATAGTGGTATCTGAGTAGAGATCCCAGCCAGTGGCCATGCACATCTGCAGAGCTGAACCAATCAACAAAAATCAGTAACAGGAGGAAAGTTGGAAAATTCACATATACCTGGATATTAAACTGCACACTCCTGAAAGACCAACTGCTCAAAGAAAAAATCAAAAGGGATATCAAAAAATATCTTGAGACAAACACAATATATAAAAACTCATGGGATACAGAAAAAGTAGTTCTATGAAGAAAGGTTATAACCATAAATGACTACATTAAGAAAAAAATCTCAAATAAACAACTTAACAGTATATTTCAAGGGGGGCTAGAAAAAGAACAAATTAAGCCCAAATTTAGAAGAAGGAAGCAAATAATAAAGATTAGTATAGAAATAAATGGAATAGAGAATAGGAAAACAATAGAAATGATTAACAAAACTAAGGGCTAATTCTTCAAAAAGATAAACAAAATTGATAAAACTTTAGGTTTCATTTACCAAGAAAAAGAGAGAGGACTCAGATAAATAAAAGCAGAAGTAAGAGGAGAGAAATTAAAATTAATACCACAGAAATACAAAGGATCCTAAGAGACTATGGTGAACAATTATATACCAATAAACTGGACAACCTCAAAGAAATAGATACATTGCTAAAAACATGTATCCTGCTAAGACTGAATCAATGAAGAAATATAAAATCTGAAAAGACCAATAATAAGAAGATTGAATCAGCAACCAAAAAACTCCCAATAAATAAAAGTCTAGGACCAGATGATTTCACTGGAATTCTACCAAACATTTAAAGAATAATTAACACCAATCTTTCTCAAACTTCTCCAAAAAATAAAACAGGAGGGAATGCTCCCAAACTCCTTTTACAAGGCCAGAATTACCCTAATACCAAAACCAGAAAAGAACACTGCAAGAAAATAAAACTTCAGGGCAATCTCCCGGATACAAATGAAAAATTCACAACAAAACACTAGCAAACTGAATTCAACGGCACATTAAAAGGATCATATACCATGATCAGCTGGGATTCATCCTTGGATAGCAAGGATGGTTCAACATACAAAAATCAATAAATGTGGTATACCACATTAACAGAATGAATAAAAATCATATGATCATTGCAGTAGATGCAGAGAAAGCATTTGACAAAATTCAATTCCTTTCGTGATAAAAATCTGAACAAATTCAGTGTAAAAGGAATGTGCAAGAACATTAATAGTCTATATATGACAGGCCCAAAGCTAACATCATACTTAATGGTGGAAGATTGAAATCTTTTAAGATCAGGAACAAGAAGACAAGGGTGCCCACTCTCACCACTCCTAGTCATCACAGTACTAGTCAGAAGCAATCAGGCAAGAAAAAGAGAGACAAGGCATCTAAATCAGAAAAGGAGTAAAATCATCTCTGCTTGCAGATGACATGATGTTATATACAGAAAAACATAAAGACTCCAGCAAAAACAACTTGAAAATGACCAATGAATCCAGTAAAGTTGCAGGATACAAAATCAACACACAAGTATCAGTTGCATCTCTACACACTAAGAAAAAAATATCTGAAAAAGAAATAAGAAAAACAATTCTTTCACAATAGCATATAAAATAATAAAATGCTTAGGAATTAATTTAACTAAGGTGGTGAAAGATCTGTACACTGAAAACTATAAGCCGCTTATGATAGAAAATGAATAAGACTTTAACTGATATAGTTTATCATGTTCATGGATTGGAAGAATTAATATTTTAAAAATACCCATACTACCCAAAGCCACTTATAGATTAAGTGCAAATCCCTGACAAAATTGCAATGGTATATTTCACAGAAATGGAAAAAATCCTAAAATTCAAATAGAACCACAAAAGAGCCTGAATACTCAAAGCCATCTCGAGAAAGAACAAAGCTGGCAGCATCACATTTCCAGGTTTCCAACTAAAGCTGACCCTTAAACAACATGGGTTTGAACTGGTCCACCTATGTTTGGATTTTTTAAAAAAAATACATTATTTCATTACTACAGGATCTGTGGTTGGCTGAAACCATAGCCTTATCCACAAAACCAACGATATGGAGGGCCAACTGTAAAGCCATACTCGGACTTTTGACAGTGAGTGGGTCAGCACCCCTATCCCCCATGCTGTTCAAGGGTCAACTGTATATTACAAAGCTACAGGGATGAAAACAATATTGTTACTGGCATAAAAAACATACACACAGACAATGGAACAGAATCGAGAGTCCAGAAATAAATCCGTGCATGTAAGGTCAACTAATATTTGTCAGGGGAACCAAGGCTACTATTGAAAAGATAATCTTTTCAATAAATATTGTTGGGAAAACTGGATATTCATATGCAAAAGAATGAAATTGGGCCTTTATTTTACATCACTCCCCAAAATTAACTTGAAATGGATTAAAGACTTAAATGTAATGCGTGGAACTCTAAAACTCTTAGAAGAGGAACATAAAACATAGGGAAAGCTCCTTGAATTGGGCTTGGCAATGATATTTTAAATATTAACACTGAAAATACAAGCAACAAAGAAAACATAAGCAAGCAGGACTACATAAACCTAAGAAGCTTATGCAAAGCACAAGAAACAATCAACCAAATGAAAGGGAAACTTACGGAATGGAAGAAAATATTTGCAAACTATATCTCTGACAAGTGGTTAATATCCAAACTATACAAGGAACTTGTACAATTCAATAGTAAAAAAAAAAATCTGTTTAAAAAATGGGCAGATGGTCTAAATAGGTTATTTTTCCAAAGAAGAATGGTCAACTGGTACATGAAAATGTAGTTGGCATCACTAATCATCAGGGAAATGTAAATCAAAACCCAATGAGAAGGCTTCCCTGGTGGCGCAGTGGTTGAGAGTCTGTCTGCCGATGCAGGGGACACGGGTTCGTGCCCCGGTCCGGGAAGATCCCACATGCTGCGGAGCGGCTGGGCCCGTGAGCCATGGCCGCTGAGCCTGCGCGTCCGGAGCCTGTGCTCCGCAACGCGAGAGGCCACAACAGTGAGAGGCCCGTGTACCACAAAAACAACAAAACAAAACAAAACAAAACAAGAAAACACCCAATGAGATATCACCTCACACTTGTTAGAATGGCTATTACTAAAACATAAGACTTATAAAGGGCTGGTAAGGATGTGGAGAAAGAGAACCCGTGTACACTGTTGATGGGAATGTAAATTGGTGCAACCACTATAGAAAACAGTATGCAGGGTCCTCAAAATATTAAAAATAGAACTATCATAATACCCAGCATTTCCACTTCTGGGCATATGCCTTGAAGGAAAAGAAATCTGTGTCTCGAAGAGAAATCTGCACCCTTCCCCCATGTTCATTACAGCATTATTTACAATAGTTAACACATGGAAACAACACAAGTATCTGTCAAAAGATGAATGGATAAAGAAAATGCGACAAATATATATATATATATATATATATATATGAAAATTATTCAGTCATAAGAAAGAAGGAATCCTGCCATTTTCGATGACATGGATGAAACTTAGGATATTATGCTAAGAGAAATAAGTCAGATAAAGTCAAATACTGTATGATATTACTTATATGTGGAAACTAGAAAAGTCTAACTCATCGAAATAGAGAGTAGATGGTGGTTGCCAGGGGAATGGGGATGGGGGAAATGGGTGAAGGTGATCAAAGGGTACAAACTTTCAGTTATAAGTTCTGGGAACCTAATGTACAACATGGGGACTATAGTTAATAACGCTGTATTATATAGTTTAAAGTTGCTAAGAGAGATCTTAAATGTTCTCACCACAAAAATAAAATGATCACTATGTGAGGTGGTGGATATGTTAACTAACCGTACCGTGGTACTCATTTCTCAATATGTACATATTCTGAAACATGTACGTCATGATGTCCACCTTAAACTTATACAATGTTATATGCCAACTGCATCTCAATAAATATGGGAAAAAGTAAGAGCATAGATTGTGAATTCTTAAAAAAACTAAAATGTAATGAGAATTGGAGAAAATAAATATTTGAGAAAGCATTAGGATAAATGTCTCCGTGCTAGAGTTATCTGATTACTTTAGAATCTTTTCTTCAACCTGGGTACAGGAAAAGGCTTTCTAACTATGACTCAACATTTACATGCCTGAGTTTATTTTTTTTTAATTAATTTTTTTATTGGAGTATAGTTGATTTACAATGTTGTGCTAGTTTCTGGTGTACAGCAAAGTGAGTCAGTTATACATATGCATATATCCACTCTTTTTTAAATTCTATTCTCATACAGGTCATTACAGAGTATTGAATAGACTTGTTTTATACGAAGTGACC
This sequence comes from Tursiops truncatus, assembly GCF_011762595.2. Lineage (NCBI taxonomy): Eukaryota > Metazoa > Chordata > Mammalia > Artiodactyla > Delphinidae > Tursiops > Tursiops truncatus. The sequence goes on along the minus strand of NC_047046.1, from coordinate 79,148,807 downwards.
AACAAGGGATTAATCTCCAAAATATACTTAGTTCACTTTTGATAAGGGCCAAGGAAGCTGTGATTGCCTCAACCCTCTCACAGACAGCAGCTATTAACTCTGGAGAAAATTTTAAAAAATAAATAATAAACAAACACACACACAAGTACTGGCAGACACCGCACAGTGATCCAAGAGTAGCAGAAACTTGAAAGAAGTTCACCATTGGAAAAAGGAAGTGGCACTAGTGATTTTCTCATTTCACCACTTCTAGCCTGAAGGCAGGCCTCGCCTGCACGATACACGGAAGCTAAAATGCCAACAGACGATAAAATGCCACTTTCCAGTGAAAGAAGAAACTGGAAAAAGGGAGTGCCAGAGATTGGGGGCACAAATTACATGCATAAACTCTGCCTACATATCTGGCCTATCCCTAAACCACAAGAGCTAAGGGCAGAGTCTTGGCTGTATACATAAAAAAGAAATTATGGAGCAAAGATTTGATCTGTGTCAAAAATCCAGAAATTAGCAGAATTAAAGTCACTAAATCAATGAACAGTCTTTAGTAAGAGTTTATCATGCACATAAGAACATTTTGCAAATCAGGAGCTTTCAAAAGTAAAAACTGATGTGAAGCTCAAAGGGCTTCATTAAATTACAGGATGGCTTATAACGTGAAAATGAGGAAGTTGTTTACCCTTTACAGAGATTGGTTATTACAACGGGGGTTTCCAGATGGCAAGGGATTGGTTAAGAGTGATTATTTCATATTGTTTTTAGGAAGATGACTTAAGTTTCTTTTATGATTGTCAGAGGCATTTACAGGAAATAACCTAAGTTGTTTCCCTTATGTTCATGAAATAGATTTAATTTTGTCTGCATGGCTTAAATGGTTTAGTCTTCTCAGGGAATTCTCAAGTCTGGTCTCCATTTTGTATTTAATGTTAATACCTGATACTCAAAAGACTGAGTTTTCAATCTGAGAACAACTAAACTAGTTGCCTACTAAAAATGAAACAAAAATGTCTCTTTAGGGTAAAGTAACAGAATCTAAATTCTCCAACAAAATACTTTTCATAGCACATAGGATACAATCTAAAATTGCACAATATATGAAGAAACAGAGAAATGTGACCCATACTCGAAGTTAAAGACAATATTTTTGAGGCTGACTATGAGAAGATCCAGATTTTTGAGTTAGCAGACTAGGATTTTAAAGCAGCTGTTTTAACCATGCTCCATGGCATAACAGGAGCTTAATTTGCAATACCTGAAAAATGGAATATTTCAGTTGAGAAATAAAAACTAAAAAATAAAAGGAAATTCTATAGCTAAAAACCTCAATATTTGAAATCTTAAAAAAAAAAACTAGGGCTTCCCTGGTGGCGCAGTGGTTGAGAGTCCGCCTGCCGATGCAGGGGACACGGGTTCGTGCCCCGGTCCGGGCAGATCCCACATGCCACGGAGGGGCTGGGCCCGTGAGCCATGGCCGCTGAGCCTGTGCGTCTGGAGCCTGTGCTCCGTAACGGGAGAAGCCACGACAGTGAGAGGCCCGTGTACCAAAAAAGAGAAATGAAACCAGAACCATTTTATTATTAGACTCAACAGACATAAGATCACATTTCAGTAATCCAATCAAATATATAGTAGGAAAAAAGAACTGTTGCAAAACTATACACGTTATTCATTGAAATTTGCACATAAGTAATTAATAAAGGAAATATTGTTACAGTTGTAACTTTTTGTTGTCCTCCAACTTTCACCAAAGGTTATTACTGAACTAACAATCCCCATACTAAACTCCTGTATGCACATTTTGAATCAATTCTGTGTTTGTCAATAATGTTTTTAAAGTGACAGACGAACTTGAATTTTGCTTGTTAATTGATACAATTTAGATTGGATAAATGACATCACCACCCATGGAGGTTAACCTCAGTGTTTTTTTTTTTTTGTTTTGTGGTACGCGGGCCTCTCACTGCTGTGGCCTCTCCCGTTGCGGAGCACAGGCTCCGGACGCGCAGGCCCAGTGGCCATGGCTCACGGGCCCAGCCGCTCCGCGGCATGTGGGATCTTCCTGGACCGGGGCACGAACCCGTGTGCCCTGCATCGGCAGGCGGACTCTCCACCAGTGCGCCACCAGGGAAGCCCAACCTCAGTGTTTTGATTTCACAGAACTCATAGTAGAGAAGCCAGTCTCAGAGAGAGGTGTGCTGACTGGACTGGCAGACAAGAATTTGAAGTGAATTCAGTAAGCTTATGCAATTCACTTTTATTTAACATAAAGTGATTTTGTATTTTAAAAATTTATCTTCAATCCTTGATCAGTAGTGAGTTCTGGCCATTAATCTTATAAACCTTATAAACTTTAATTAAAGTTACACTTTGATAAAAGAAATGGAGTTCATCTTTTTTCTGGTGTGGATATTTGATGAAAGAATAAAATTCAAAATATTCTATTACATTTGTGTTTGGTGATAATTTTTCACAAATGTGCAAAATCAAGATTCACTTAGTAAGTGTGTGTGAATAATTCCTTCCAGGCATGGAAGTATTAAGATGATTTTAAAAATTCAAATACTTTGGTACAGGGCAAAACTGTATTTGGTGCCCTGATCAGTTAGCTATGCAAGACAGGAGATTTGAAAGTAAAATTAGCATTCCTTACCATATTATCTGACTAAATTTGAAAATGTGATTATGTGCTAGGAAATATCATTGCAGTACTCTATATGCAGACATTTAGTTTGAATGAGACAAAAATACCATTAATTTCCTCAGTCCCTCTCTACACTTTAAAGAGCTAATCTCCAGGGTGCTAGCTGTCACAGTGCTGAGTCACTAATATATTTTGGCTTCATGCTAGGAGAAACTACTGCAAATGTGGTATTAAAAAGTGTTCATTTTTCTTGCTTCTTTTGACAGTTCTTAGTAGAGTTTGTTAAATTATAATGTTTACTTAAACATTTTTTAAAGATGTGCCCAAATTGCTTTTATTTTCATGTAGCTGATACACAAAATCATGTCGTGTAGAAAACCAGAGGGCACATGTTACAGAAATTACCCATCTATAAATTCTTGCCACTTGAATTTAAATCCTTTAATCTGTAATGGCAATGAGGCTTATAATTGTGAAACTCTTAACAAAATCATACCTAAAATGAGAGAAAATTTCTGCTTGTGATTGACTTTTGATTATGGCCAATATTCACGAAGCATCCAAGAAAGACTGGGTACACATTTTTCTGTGCTTTCATAAAAGTTTGACTGTAGGTGTAGGTATAAGGTTATTGTTGCTGCTGTGACAAACTACCATCAGCTTGGTGGCTTAAGGCAACCCAAATTTATTATCTTTATATTACAGAGGTCAGAAGTCTGACATAGGGCTCACTGGGCTAAAATAAAGGTGCTGGTAGATCAGTGTTTCTTTCCGGAGTCTCTAGGGGAGAATCTGTTTCCATGCCTTTTCAAGCTTCTAGAGGCCACCCATATTCTTTGACTCATATGCCCATTTCTTCATCTTTAAGACATCAACACTGGGCCATGTCCTTCTCACACTGCCATCTCTCTAATCCTGCCTCCTCTCTCAGCCTCTTCTCCTTTTGAGGATCCATGGGATTACATTGGGCCCACCTGGATAATCTAAAATAATCCCCCCATCCCAAAGTCAGCTGATTGGCAACATTACTTCAATATGAAACCTTAGTTCTCCTTTGCCATATAGGCTAACATATTCATATAGGCTAACATAGTCACAGGTTCTGGAGTTGGTAGGTATGTGGACATCTTAAGTGGGCATTATCCTGCCTGTCACCATGCATTTTATTTTGTATGTAATACCATTACCCAAGTACTGTCATGGTTGATAAATTATTAGATTCTTGATAGCAGGGACTCTTCCACCATTTTGTTTTAATAGGCGGCACCATTTGTAGCTTAGTAAATATATTTGAAAGTTTGCTGATATTCCACACCACAATTTGTGTTTTACACAATGCATATATGTACATGACATATATACATATGCAAATGTGTTAATCAAGTCTTACAACCAAGCAGGACCCTATGGGGCCTTCTGGGGACAGATTCCCCCATCCTCTGCCTGTCTCTTGTTTGTAGAAAAACTTTAGCCTCCCAGGCCTTCCCTGAGTTCCAAAGAGTAAATTTAATCAGAGAAGCGAGAACATGCAGAACAAAGGAAAACAGTCAAGCAAGACAAAATATTAACAGTTTAGCCCCTAAAGTCAAGAAACTTCTGTTCCTCCTCAAAGGCTATAGATAATATTCCGAGCCATGGTCCTTTAGGCTGTTTCGCAGATGCTGAAACCCGCACCAGGCAGAAGAAGTTAACTGTACGCAGCCCACAAGCATGTGGACCCCCCAGACCAGTTGGAACCAGAAGGTTGATGATGTTGACTCCCGATTACCTCACCACCAACCAATCAGAACAGTGTCCACAAGCTGATCACACACTCCACAAGCCCCCTCCTTCACCCATCTTTAAAAATCTTTCCCTGAAAGCCATAGGGGCGTTCAGGTCTTTTAAGCCTAGCTGCCTGGGTTCCTTTGCTTGTGCCTGCAGTAAATGCTGCCCTTTCCTTCACCACAAGCTGGTGTCAGTAGGCTGGCTTTGCAGTGGGTGGGCAAGAGGACCCAGGTTTTGTTAGGTCACAGTCCAGTGAAAACCTGAGGTTTAATCTACATGGACGCAACTTTGTTGACTAGACTGGTAAGTCTTGAGGAGGGACGTACTTTGCATTTCTATTTCCCTGCTTAAGTTCTGATTCTACTGAGAGAGAGAGAGACAGAGAGACAGAGAGAGAGAGTCAACAGAGGAATAGGCACTGCATTTCTATTTCCCTGCTTAAGTTCTGATTCTACTGAGAGAGAGAGAAAGAGAGACAGAGAAACAGAGAGACAGAGAGAGAGAGTCAACAGAGGAATAGGCAGCTAAAGATCGAAATGGAAGCTTTATTAGTGAGAATGACTAGGCTGGAGGAATATGGGGAGAAATGGGCTTCCTGATCCTTATGGCCGGATACAGGCAAAGTTTCCCATTGCTCCCAAGCGGTGTTGGAAACCTCTCATAGGAATCCACCCTGATAGTACTCTTGGCACAGGGGGGAGAGATTAGAGCATCTACTCTTGGGTGCAACAGAGTGTGGGCTATGTGCCAGTTCCCCTCTCAGATCCACTACCTCCCCGCGGGGAGAAGTAAGAGTAGAACCACTGACCAGGCACAGTGAAAGCCCCTCCCGGTGGAACCACCACAGGGGGTTGGAAGAATTCCCCTCTCCACCCAAAGACCAGTCATTTCATTAGAAATACAAATCTATCTCTTCACTCAAAACGTTAAAACCAGTGTGGATAAAGACAAACGAGCATTTATGTTTGAATATAAATACAAATTTTTAGAAACCTATTAAAGTCAGTTAAAAAGAAAGTTGGTAACATTATATAGTATTTTAACTATACTGAAATATGTCGGGAAGTAGCAAGGCATACACCAGTAAATTGAACTGTAAGAAGTAATTTTCCAAATAATCTGCTCTACCACTTGTTCAAATAGCTTTCAGTTTCAAACTATTTCTTTTGGTGACAGCTGTTTTACATATATTTTTGGAATAAATAAACAGAATTTTGGTCTAAACTATGGAAAATACTGAGAGGAACAATTAAAAATAATTATCTGAATATTTATAAATATGTTACTAATACCTGTTTTCCTTTGCGCCAAAATCTATAAATTGCAAAGTATGTTCCCAATAAAATGAGGCATCTGTGTATAAGGTGTGGGATAGAAGACCTTTCTCCTCTGGCGTGATGTGCTCTTTGAGACCAGGGATGGAACCATGCACATCTCAGGAACTAAGCAAAGGTTGGTTGAGGCAAAGAATAAATGAATCTCCACACCAAGACAGGGAGTCATTTCCATTTGGTTGGAGCCAGACTTCCTGAGTTCAAATCCTGTCTCTACAATGCATGACTTCAGGCCAGTTACTTAATATTTCTGTGCCTCAGTTTCTTCAAGCGGTAAAAGGATTATGATAATAGAACCTACCATGAGGTTATTGTAAACGTTGGTTGAGTTGAACACGTAAAGCTCTTAGAACAACAGCTGGCATGTTTTAAGCTATTATACGTTCCCAGTGAAATAAATAAAGGCTTAGAGATTTTTTTCATGTCACTTAGAAAAATCCAGGACTTGAACTCAGCATTCTGATTCTTACGTTCGGCTCTATGTCTAACACACCTGAACTATGTTCAAGATACATATTGCTAGGATTGAAACATCCCACATTTAAAGTTACATGTTTGGGCTTGCATGAGGATATTCCTATAATGAAATGAAATGTTCTTAAGACATCCAGCTCTGTGGGGTTACCAATTTTTTTAAGCACAAATACATAATTTGGCTTCTGATGCCACATAACATTTACGATCTCAGTGACCTCCAAAAATGTTCTGATGATTTTCTCAGCATTTCACAGGATTCCACTGGGTTTCCTACCTGTCGTTTAGGTTGTGATTTGTCACCCCTCCTCTCTTCTCCTGATACCAGTTGCTAATCTGACCTGCTTTTCTGCAGCTTGGTATTTTCTCTCGGCTTGAGTTGTGCTAAACTTGGACATAAACTGCTCTCAATCCTCTAATGCATCATTAATAAAAGATCATGATGTGATACCTTTTCCTGACTTTTTTGGGTTATTTCAGGGGCGTTTTAGCATGATGCCTGTAAGAAGTTAAAATTAAATATGGGATTCTTTGTTGGCCCCAACCTGCCGTCTCCTTACAAAAAACTTCTTCCCATCCCCTCTCTCCTTGGTGTGCTAGAAAGCTTCAAATTGTGCTTTGCGTGCCAAACGGAAGGAAAAATCAGCTAAATTCAGAACTGACACTTCACATCATGGATTAGTAGAGAAAATAAATTTTAATGCTTTTTTATGTTAATTAAATTAGATATTGGGGCCATAAACATAACCACGATACAGTCTCTCTGCCACCGCGGAAAATAATTTTGAAATTTATATTATTTTTACTGTTCATGGATTTTTGTAAGATATCGACCATTTATCTAGTTACAGAATAATATGAAACAATTTTAATATGAAATAATCAAATCTTGATTGTATGATAGGAAAGGAATGGAAAGAAACGAATGTTTACCAAGTGGGTTTTCTAGCAGTGTGATTCTTCTCCATCTGAGAGAAAATTTTATGTGCAGAAAGAAAGTTTTTGCAGTTATTTGAGAGATAAATTACCATTGTTTTATGAAAGTGACACATCATTAAAAATGCTTCAGCTGAGCTTTAAATTCAGCTCAAAATATCATTTGAGTCATTCTGGCTCGAAATCAAGATCCTTTCACTACAACCTGGGGCTTTGCTTTTTTAATAACAGTCATTAAAATACTTATTGAGATGCTATGCACTGGGTACAGATTTTCAGGAAGACACAAAGAACTCGCAGTCTGGTGGAAGGCTATGTGGATAAAGTGGAGGCTGTAATACTGTAACGGGCTCTGAGTGCAGAAAGGAAGGCGGATTACCAAGGAGGAGCCATATGCAGTCCACGTCAGTGCGGGCGGTACCTGAGCGGCACTGTGTAGCCTGGGTCTTAGGAGCCGGCATTCCTAACTTTTAATACTTGGTTTGCTTGTAGTATGACTTGGTGCAAGTTACTTAACCATTTTGAGCCATAGTTTCCTCATCTGTAAAAGGAGAACACTAATACACACTATGCAGTTGTCTTCTAAGGATGACTGATACAAAGGCCACATTAAATAATGTGTGTGTTTCTATGGGTTCGAAAATGTGTATTTTTACAATTTATTTTAATAAAGTACACAAATTATTTATCTTTTGCATATGTGCACTTACATTTTTTCTGTGAAGTTCAAGAAGCAATTGCTATTATACCTAATTTTTTTTTTTTTTTTTTTTTTTTTTTTTTGTGGTACGCGGGCTTCTCACTGTTGTGGCCTCTCCCTTTGTGGAGCACAGGTTCTGGACGCGCAGGCTCAATGGCCATGGCTCACGGGTCCAGCCACTCCGTGGCATGTGGAATCTTCCCAGACTGGGACACGAACCCGTGTCCCCTGCATTGGCAGGCAGACTCTCAACCCCTGCGCCACCAGGGAAGCCCAATATACCTAATTTTTTAAACAAAATTTTGCCAATACTAGTCCTCCTAGAAAAGGACATCCACATATTTGGGGAAATTATGAAGTAAGGTCAGTCTACATTACTTAGGAAGCAAAAATATTAAAGTATGTTAAGCTTAATATTATCAATTTCAAGTTCAGATTACTCACATCTTTTCAATATTTAGTCTTTGCTCAAAGACCAAGTCACTTTCTAACATCCAACATACGTATTATCTATCTCTCTTTCATAAAATTTCTCTTACTGATCCTCCCATTTTCTGAACTTCTAAAAATTTAGTCTAGGTAGTATTCTAGTTCTCAATCAAATACATATTTAGGTACCATAATATATTTGTATTTTCTTTTTAAATATATATTGACCTTTTTTTTTTTTCCAAGGTAAGCCTTAAAAGCATGGTAATTTTCTTCTAGGATAATTACGGTCTCATATCAGGACTTTTTATTTTTTAATTTATTTTCTTTTTTGGTACGTGGGCCTCTCACTATCGTGGCCTCTCCCACTGCAGAGCACAGGCTCCGGACGTGCAGGCTCAGCGGCCATGGCTCACGGGCCCAGCCGCTCCGCGGCATGTGGGATCTTCCCGGACCGGGGCACGAACCCGCGTCCCCTGCATTGGCAGGCGGACTCTCAACCACTGCGCCACCAGGGAAGCCCCTAGCAGGACATTTTTGAATGCCACACAGAAAATAGCCTCTTTCACACCAACTGTATTTATGTAAAAGTGCTTCAAAGGAGTCTACAGTTCACTTTTCCCACCTTAATTCACTCATTAGTGGTGATTTCCTTTGGTCCCCCATATTTCCTTTCATCAGTGAAGAAGCACCATCTGGTACCACACACAGCAGTAAAATCAAAAGGCACAGAACACATGCAGGGAAGACTTCCTTCAACCTTCCTCCTCCCACCGAACATCTGCTTCCCTGTAATGTTTTTTTTTTTTTTTTTTTTTTTTTTTTTTGCGGTACGCGGGCCTCTCACTGTTGTGGCCTCTCCCGTTGTGGAGCACAGGCTCTGGACGCGCAGGCTCAGCGGCCATGGCTCACGGGCCCAGCCGCTCCGCAGCATGTGGGATCTTCCCGGACCAGGGCACGAACCCGTGTCCCCTGAATCGGCAGGCGGACTCTCAACCACTGCGCCACCAGGGAAGCCCCCCCTGTGCTGTTTTGAAGTGGCATTTTGAAGGGAAATGTGGGAACCATGGTAGTAATTTGAACTAGGTTAAGCAATTTTGATGTTTGATGAAGACATCTGTAATGAGGATTTCAAATCACCAGTATAATCAGTGTTTGCTTGTGTTAAAATTCTATCTTAGGCGTTGAATTTATATAGTTCTTGAGAATCACTTTTTAAAAATATTTTCCACTAGCTCAGTAAGTGCCTCTTATTTACGGGTGGTGATAAGTTAAATTTTGGTTTGTTAAGGTTTGTATTGTATTATATATTCTGAAGAAGTTAAGTCTGAGCTAATGGAATTTGTTTGTTTATAATTAAGAATGCTCTGGCATGAGTAATTACGTACATCATCAAGTATCCGGTATATAACCACAAGTTAATGTGACACCCTTTGTACAAAGAAATAAATATATTGCAATTCTCTTTATTTAACTTATAATCAAGTACCTTCTTAAGTAATATTTATAGTTCTCTTGAAATTCCAACTATTCTTTGTCTAGTTTAATTCTTAATTTTTCTACATTTGTGGTTAAGCAATTAAGTATAGTAGTACCAAATTATTAAGGTTAAAAGATTAGATTTTTAGTAAAGATTCTTGAGAATCTAAGACAATTAAATTTCCAGAGTTGAAAGGATGCATATCTGTGCATCTATATCAATCTAGAGATTCTGAGTTTATTGGTAGTAGTTTGGGGCCAGTTTATATAAATGAGGAAGGAATGAAGGAGAGAAAGAGGGAGAGATAGAGAGAAAGATAGGAAGAGAGAAGAGAGGAGAGAGAGAGAGGAAGAAAATGTGACTGGTGAAGTGGGATTTGAGTCAGAAAGCCAGATATGGGACCTTCTACTCATTCAGTTATGTCATCTTGTTTTTTTAAAGGATATGTTTTATTATGTGTAACATAGGCAAAATTACTTAAGTAAGTTTTTAAGGAATTTCACATGTTCTAATTCTTTCCATCGCCTATCACCTTAGTTCCTCCAAAGTCATAACCTTTGAGATAAGATAGTCCTTTGAAAAAGAAGTTTTGCTCAATCCACAGTTGTCATGTCAGTCAGTCCACAGTGCTTTTAGTTGGGCTTCTTTGATCTCCAGTGGAATATGGACATACTTCAAAATTCCCCACCTGTAATCTTTGGGATCCTCTTTCCTCAAGCAGTTTACTTTAGGACCATGTTTAGGGTCAGGAGATGGATCTGCCTGGTTCTGAATATGATACCCTCTAAAAATGCATTAAGTTCAAATCATATTCACTCCTAAGCTATCATACCCTAGAACACTACAGATCGTTGCGATATGCCAATATCTAACATAAAAGCAGTTTCACTGTTAGGTTCTTCATGTCATCATGATCTAGTCACCTAACTTCATGAATTTAAGTTTCATTATCCTAAAATGGAGATAATGAAGCCCATTTTGCACTTTCGAGATCTGAAAAAGGTCAGTAGGTAAAGTGGTTCTCCACAGTGGATCAAAACTAAGAATTGGATGTACCACTAGGCACAATTCAGTGACACCTCCTCTTTATCTAACCAGAATCTTTAAGGAATATGGACCCCAGGTATGTCATGCGAAACGCATTAATCACTCTCCAATTAGTGTAGCAACATAGCCCACGTGTTTGAAGGCCTGAGGTATGGGGTCGGGTGGAGAAGAGACAGAGTTGCCAATGGAAGTCATACTCCAGGAAAAGACACCAGAGCCCCAAGAGACGAACCAGCATGGTCATGGTGTGCCAAATACAGCAGCTGGGGGGAAGCAGTAGTTATAGGTATAATTTAGCCTGGACTAAAGCGTACTTTTCCTGAGTCATCTGAGAAAAAGAGGGCTGTGAACGATTACATCCTTAAAGCCCAACATTTCTGGTCTGGGTTGGGTATGGGAATGGAAAATTGTTTCCCATTAACTTTTAAAGGAAGTAAACACCTGAATTCTGGAGGCTGGAAGGTTTGAGAGAAATAATGTCAGTTAGAGACAACAATGGTGAAACAAGCAAATTCACTAATGGGCATTAAAAATCAAAGGGCTAAGTGACATAGCATGGCTGGCCTTGGCCTATTGAGGGATTATAAACCAACGAGGAAAACGGCAGCAGACAGTTGCCAAGAGGAACAGGGAGAGCAGCACATGGACCAGAGGAAGGTGGAGGGTGAGGATGCAGTAGAAAGTATCCCTGTGTCAATTTCCCCCTTTGAGGGGCTCCCAGTGATACCTCAGAGGGGAAGAATAGCAGAGGTCCTGACAGCTGTTTTGAGGAGTTGGTCAATTAAGATAATTTAGAGATAAACCTACAATTAGTTACCTAAGATCCAAATTGATGAGCAGTTGAAAATGTTTAAGTTTTACATGTAAAGCAACATTGGATAGCAGAAATATCAATATATTCACCAAGTTTCAGAAATGTTTTCACCATAGATGAATTAAATTTTAATAGATTCATTATTTGTAACTTAACTTTTTAGTACTCCAGAATCTAGACCATTCAAATATCCAAAATCACAATGCTACGTGCACACATTTGTACAGGAAGAGAGAAACAGGAAAATTGAAAGAACATTTCTTTCTATTTTATTTAAAATTTTTTCTTTAACCCCTTGCCAATTTTCTCATAACTTCCCAGGATCAGTCCTCAAGTCCATGCCATTATTTCTTTTCATAACCAATGGGAGAACCAATGACATAGCTTGAAATACTTGAGCTTTGCTTTCTTAGCTAGCATTGAGCTTTCCAGACCTAGGAATGCTTCCAGCTTCAAGTAATAGAAATTCCAAGTAGTGGATTTAACAAATATGGATTTATTTTCTTCTAAGATAATAAAAAGTCTTAAGAGAAAGGCACATGCTAGTAGTGATTCAGTGGTTCCGTGATGTTGGCGTAGCAGCTCTAATATTCTCATGGTAACAACATAGCTGCCAGTATCAAGACATTACATCCCCCAGGACAGAGGGATAGAGGAAGTGATGGCAACAGATGCTTCAATCTCTTTACCAGAAAAGCAAAATCTTCCCCAGAAAATTCTAGCAGAATTTTTATTATGTCTCATTGACAGAAATGTAACATGTGACCATTCTTAGCCATGAGAGTGTAGAAATAGGAATATTTATTATTTTTATCTCCTTAAGGGACGAAGGCAAGGGGAAAAAGGACTAAGAAAGGATGTTAGCTTAGCCAGCCAAAAATGTTTACCCTAGCACCCTCCCTCCACCTCAAGACACATCAACACTTTTTTGAAAGTATGTTTGTTGAATAAATAGTGTGAACAAAAGCTCTGGCACCTGTTTCCAAGCAACATGCATATTCTAAGCCTTTCTAATATAAATTCTGGAACCACTAATGCCCCCATTCCATTGTCTCCACTGTCAAAATCACTGTGTGTGTGTGTGTGTGTGTGTGTGTGTGTGTGTGTGTGTGTGAAAGAGATTGATTGATTATTCCTTTTTATCCTTTAGGCAGGTGTGGTGGAGATTGGCTAGATGTTCACCGATTCTATTTCCTTTATCTGATCAGACCACATCTCTCAACATCCCCAAATTCCCATAGAATAAAGTGTGAGCAATGTGACTGGGTTTTGAACCATGCAATATGGACAGAAATGATATCCTGCAAAATCCTCATGTTCTCTCTCTCTCTTTCATCCTTGCAACTGGAAGTGAAGGACTTCAAGATGGCAGAGCGAAAGAATGCAAGGGCACTGAATCTTCGTCACTGGGGGAGAGTAGCTGACCTGCACTGACCTGGGACATGAGTTAGTCACTGATCTCAGGAGTGTTTGTTCCAGCAGCCAGTGGTCCTTAGGCTATTTAACATAAATGGTGTATTCACATGTTTAGTTTTTGCCAAACGTCCAGGTAACTGGGTGATTTCTTGTTGTTCGGGGGATTATTATCAGCAAAATGACAGGGGAAGAAATATATGCTGATGTAATTAAAATTGAATACAGCTTTTTATGATATAATTAATGTCTTTATAAGGACTGATCAGGAGGTTACCACTTAACAAGTAGGTAGGCAAACCTCTTAAATAACTTGGTAACTGTGAAGATTAGAGTTTTTTAATTAGAGAAGGAAGTAAAAATCTCTTTTTACAATCACTAGGCACAATATATCAGAGTGTCAGGTAATTGCAAATAGATTTAACAACACAGTCTTGACCTAATCAAGAAGTAATATTATTTAAAGACTGCTAATCAAATAAAAAAATCAGTCTATCATCAGAGGTAGTCTAACCTGATAGAAGCTGAGTTTTTCCATGGAACTAACTAAAGCTACTACATTTAAGTTGTTGTACTTGGCCTCTCCAGGTTTCTTACTTGTTGCCTTTTTAGTTCTTGAATTTTGTTGAAAGGACAAGTGCTCTTTCTCCCCTTTACCACCTGGAGATTCCCTAATTATCCTCCAAGTCCCAGAGCAACTGCAATCCTCTGCATGAAGCATTTCTGATTCCCGAGTTTCTTTAAGCAGTGCTGTCTGCTCTCACCATTGGGCTCTTAAAACAAACTGTACATGCCTTCTCGGCACTTGATACTTACATGATCTATGTCTGCCTTTCAGCCGAAGATATTTCCATTTATCCCTGAAACCTGGAATATAGAAAGAAGTAAATTTATTTGTGCTATTTATTTACAGCCCAAATAAGAGTCTGGATCTTTCATAGTTCCTTGACAGAACAGGATCATATTCAAACAAAGTATAGAAAGAAAAGCAATTTTACATATAATCCATATTCTCCCATCTAAATTTTAAAATTAAACTTTCTGATATGTCCTTTTCTGACTTATTTTTAAGATTTAAAATTTCACAAACTAATGCCTTCTTAAGCATCGCACCAGCTTCATTTTCAGACTCATCCCTCTTCCCGGAAGCAATTACTACTAGAATTGATCATTTTTTCCATCTTTTTTTAGTCAATATTATGTTCCTGATGTAATGTAGGTTCTGGACCCAATTTCCAATGTGTGTGGGAGGGATTTCCCCAAACCACTGAGAAACTCAATTCAAACTCAATTCTGACACTATCTACCTGGAGACAAGAGCAGATTCCACAGGTAAAGGGCTCAGTCCCACCAGACCACCCCTACTTCACTTGCTAATCACAAGCCCATGTTGTTACCTTTGCTTCTGAGCAAGTGCTACAAATCGGAGGCCCAAACAATTCCCTCCAACTCAGGATGCCAACCTGAAGTCCAGGTACTTTGATCAACTGTACTTCTACCTACCAAACTTCTACTTGTACTTCTGACCAACTGGCCATAAATCAGAGGTTCCCAAGACCATCTCCTTGGGTTTTATTAATTTGCTAGAGTGGCTCACACAACCCAGGAAACCTGTTTACTCACAAGATTACCGGTTTATTACAAAAGATATTAAAGATTAGGAATCAACAGCCATCTGAAGAGATGCATAGGCCGAATTCCCAAACAATGGAGCTTCTGTCCCCATGGAGTTTGGGCCTGCCATGGTAGTATGTGAAAGTGTTCTGGTTCCCCAACCTGGAAGCTCTCTGAACCCCTCTTTTTTTTTATGGAGGCTTCATTATGTAGGCATGACTGATTAACTCCCTGGCCATAGGTGACTGAGTTAAACTCCAGCTCCTCTCCCCTCCCCAGAAATCAGGGGGTGGGATAAAAGTTCCAGCCCTCTATTTGGGGTTGGTCCCCTTGGCAACCAGCCCCATCCTTAGCAGCTTTCCAAACGTCATATCATTAACGTCAACTCAGTTGTGGTGGAAAGGGGCTTGTTATGAATAAAAAGACACCCATTTCACCTTTCTGTCTCTGGAGCGATTTCAGAAACTAAGGACAAGAGATCAAATATTCTAACAAAAGATTCTCCCATTGCTCTTATTGCTCAGAAAATTCCAAGCATTTGGGGAGCTGAGAGCCAGGACCTCTGCATGAAGACCAAATATATATGCGAAATACATTGTGGTCATCTGAATGACCAAATACATACTTCTTATAAATCACAATGTTGCAGATACTTATCTATATTAATACCTGAAGATCTAGTTAATTACTAGCGCTCTGTGTATTAATATTTAACAACTGTATGGTTTTACCTGTTTATACCACGTATTAACATTCTATACGTTCCCATGTTGTCAAGTACATTCCCATGTTGTTGAGTATGTTAAATATTTCCAGTATTTTTGTTTGTTTGTTTTCTGGGGCAATGCTGCAACAGAGATGCCACAAAGAGCCTTGTGTTTATTTGTGTATGTGGTTTTTTAGGGTATATAACCAGAAGTGAAAATGCTGATTAATGGAAAATATTTATTTTAATGTGATATACGTGTTTTACATGGAAACATATATAAAATGAATATATATTAAACCATGAAATAGTGAATATATGTTGCCACTGCCTAGAAGAAAAAATGGAATAGGATATTGCAGTATGTTAGAAGCCCCATTACACCACCAGTCCAAAACTCACATGTACAGACCATTAAGATAACCATTATCTCAATTTGTGTAAAAGTTTTCCTTTGTCTTATCTTATTTTTTTCACATTTAGCCATCTACGCACGTGTGCTTAGTAATAATTGGAAATATATCATTTCCCATTTTATAAGATTATTTTGAGGACTAAAGGACTTTTATGATGCATTTAAAATTAGCTTTTGCATACATAGACCCTGTACAAGTGTTATCTCTGGTTCTGTTGGTGATGGTGTTATTACCATTACTTAACATGTCTCCTGTGCACTGTAGAGTCTCTCTAGGGCATATGTACAGGCATCTAATATCTGGACTGTAAGACATTCAAACTATTCAGCTACACCAGTTAATACAAAACCATTTACCCAGAGTGAATGCAGCAGTTTACATTCTTACCAGCAATAAAGTGAGTATGACTTGTTCCGTTTCCTCATAATACTTGCTGTTGCCAGACTTTATTATATTTGCCAAACTGAAGGGTATTAAAGGGTATTTCATTGCGTGTTTAATTTGGACTGTCCTGATGAGACATTTAACCATCTTTTCTTTCATATGTCCATTGGTTGTTTGGGTTTACTCTTTGTCAAGAACCTCTTTAAGACTTTAGACAATTTTGTTGTTTGTTTTCTTATTTTTAAAGCATGGAAGTTCCTTATGTATTTTGTATATAAATCTTGTGTCAGTTTAAGGGTTGTAAATAACCTACCTGGATTTTCTGTCTAGTGTTTTCATATTCTTTATGGTGACATTTCATAAATATTAAATTTTAATTTCAGTGCAGTTTATCATTCTTTTTTGCACTTTTTTATTTTTTTTTTCTTTTGCGGTACGAGGGCCTCTCACTGCTGTGGCCTCTCCAGTTGCGGAGCACAGGCTCCGGACACGCAGGCTCAGCGGCCATGGCTCACGGGCCCAGCCGCTCCGCGGCATGTGGGATCTTCCCGGACCAGGGCACAAACCCGTGTCCCCTGCATCGGCAGGCAGACTCTCAACCACTGCGCCACCAGGGAAGCCCTCTGTTTTGCACTTTTTTGTGTCTTGTGTAAAAAGCATTTCACTAATCTATTCACTAATACTGTCTTTGAAAAGTTTTATAGTTTTATTTTCATATTTAGATCTCCATCACTGATTGACTTTTTATGTGTGATGTAAGGTAGGAATTCAATTTTATAGCCCCTACTTCATAGGGGCTTTTGGCTTTTCGGCCAAAACTGGATGCCTAAAATGACAAAATACTACAAGGAAAGTGTCTTGTAGTTTTCTGGCAGTTGCCCAGAATATAATATTGGAAGTAAGACTCAAAAATATATTCTATGAAGAGCCAATGAAGCGATAATTTTTCAGATGTTATTCTAGTGGCCTGAAAGACATGATGCAGTTTCAAAAAAAAGAAAAACACTAAGGTGCATTCAGGGAGTAATTTACTAACTGATGCATCAGTTTGGGAAGACAGCAAAAAAAAAAAAAATTTTAGTTCCCTGTAAGGGAACTAGAGGTCACTCAGTACAAGTATTTTCTTTTAGTGTCCTGTTATAAAAATTAAGAATGCATTCTGTTAACACACACATATTCTTATACAGTACAGATATAATCCATATTACATAAAATTAATGTTCAGACTTCTAAGTATTTTACATGTCAGCCTACATGACAGAAGCCGATCTGTGTCCTACAACTTCTGAATTTATGTCAATGCCTTCTTTAAATTTTAAGCAGTTTGGGATTGATATATTTCTTTCAGTTTCATTTGTCACAAAGACTTTCAGTATGAATTTGATTATATTATGAAATTTCTTTCTACTTACAAGAAATGACTAATTCTGTACCACTTAATGAATTTTGCCTTGAATTTTATTTGCACTTGCCTGATGTAATTTGCCTATAATGTTACTCTGCTATTTAGTGTCACACTGTTTAAAGCATGTCTCTTGAAACTTGCGTGACATAGGATTTTCTACTTGACTCAATCAGTTTCTTACTTTGTTGTTTGATGAAAAGGTTTCATTTTATTTACAATGATTATTATAACTTAAATATTTGGCTTAGTTCTATTTCTGTCACCTACAATTTATTTTTTTGTGTTTCTTTTGTTTCTTCCTTTGATGTACATCCTATCTTTCCATCATTTGTTAGTTTGTTTTTTCTCCCTCAGTGTCTTGGAGGATATATATTTTGTGTTAAATTCTACTTGTGGCTATCTTTTATTTTTTCAAAGTGATTCATTTTTATTATTTATTAATTATCAGATTCAAGTGTAACTCCCAGAAATTTGTGATAAGCAGCATAGCAAATACTTAACTTCTGAACAATCCTTCAAAAGTAAACTTCCTATCATTTCTCTACCTTATCATAATTTCAAACTTGAAATCTTGATTCCTGTTTTGAAATATTATTTGAACGAAAGTAAAATGTAATTTTTCAGAAAAATTTTGACATTTCATTCAGTTTAGAAATCCTATGTTCCCAAAATAAAATTTTAAAATAAAATAAAATATACAATCCTTACACAGGTACATAAGACAGAAAAAGACTGAAACAGTAGGTCACTTTATATTAAAAAAAAAAAAAAGAAATCCTATGTTCCCAAAGTTATTTTCAATTACATCTATTTTAACTGATTCAAAGCCCACAGTATATATGCTTTAAGTATTTTTAAAAGGATGAACACACTGATGGTATATTTTCTGATCCCTTTTATATCTAAGTCCTTAAAATCATAAAACCTGCATTTATCTTCACATAAGAATAATTTATTGGCTGTTTAAAATTTTTCTTAGGTAATATTTTTCATGAATTTGAGAATTTTTTAATTTTTGTATTAACTGATTTTTTTATTGTCTACCTTCCTACTCAATATCTATTGACTTCTTTCTCCTCAGTTTTGTTCAGAGACAATTTTCTAATTGAAGTTATTTGTTTTTCGTATATGTTAGCCTGAGTTTCAGCAGGAAACAAGCAGCACTCACAAAAAGAGTGATTAAAGAAACGAAGGAACTGTTTACAAAGGTGTGGGCTGGGTTAGGAGAAACCAGTGGGAGATGCCAAAAGGGGCAAGAGAGGAGGGGGATTGCCCCGTAACCCTGTGAGAGCAGAAGCCACAGGAGAGGACCACCTGACATGGGCTGGGGCCTCTGCAGGCTGGTCTCATCACTGCCAGACTGTAGCCCCGCAGGGAAGTAAGTACTCCCAACACTCTCAGTCTCCTGCTGCTACTGGACACTGCCCCACCCAGCAGACACCAAGAGACAAGGGAGCTGGCTGGTGTGGTCAGTGGGCACAGCAATCAGCAGTCAGGGGGCACGTATGTTAACAAATCGGACCTAAGGGGAAATGTGAAAAATGTCTGTGTAAGTATTTTCCTTTGTGGATAAATGGTACCAATGCTCCTTTTTCTAACGCTCCCCCCTTCCCTCTTCTTCCCATCTGGAAAGCAGATGTGAACCAAAAGTGCTGGCAAGAACAAAAAGCAACTGCACCAGCCTTGGGTTGCCTCCATTTGAATACTTTTTTAATAAGAAAACAAACCAACTGGAATTTTATATTTAATATTCCTTGCTAGTCTTCATCTCCAGTATATGACACTTTTCCTAACCACATGTTTTCTTTCTTTGAAATTGCTCTTCTCATTTCCACTCCTATATGACTTCCTATTTTAATTCTGGATAATGATAATAGGTGATTGGCTGACCTTTTCCTTTACGGTCTCCAAACTTGAAACTATCCTAGCTATGGATTAAATGAATCCTCCCAAAACACCACTTCCGCCATCATATTCCCCTGACAATATCCCAGTAATGACTCTTAACCTACAGAATTAATTACAATGTGCTCCAAGGGCATGTACTACTTGGCTCTGATTACTCGTTGGATCTTATCTCTTCCTAAGGGTATATATTTTGACAAAGCCATTTTAATGCCAAGCACATTTCTGACATACTCACTTTGATGTTGCTATTATAATGAGGAGAAAATTTGCTTTTCCTGGAAAATAAACCACCATATTTATATTCCTTTCTCTCCTTTTAAGTTACCAATTAAGGAGTGAAATAGACACTGTCACCCCATTAAATCATCCCTCAGCATTAAACACTAACCTACCCCGTCTCCTATAGGGAAATAATTTTTGATTTGACTCCGTGAAGTGTTAAAATGCTGAAATGAACCCATGCCTATGCTTAAATACAATAGTGCTAAGCTCACTGCAAGCAGAAACATTAACGGCTCATTCCTCCAGCTCCATTTCTGTTTCTCAAGATTGCTTTGTCTATTAGAGGTCTTTTGTGTTTCCATACAAATTGTGAAATTTTTTGTTCTAGTTCTGTGAAAAATGCCATTCGTAGTTTGATAGGGATTGCAATTAATCTGTATATTACTTTGGGTAGTATAATCATTTTCACAATGTTGATTCTTCCAATCCAAGATCATGGTATATCTCTCCATCTGTTTGTATCATCTTTAATTTCTTTCATCAGTGTCTTATAGTTTTTTGCATACATGTCTTTTGTCTCCTTAGGTAGGTTTATTCCTAGGTATTTTATTCTTTTTGTTGCAATGGTAAATGGGAGTGTTTCCTTCATTTCACTTTCAGATTTTTCATCATTAGTGTATAGGAATGCCAGAGATTTCTATGCATTAATTTTGTATCCTGCTACTTTACCAAATTCATTGATTAGCTCTAGCAGTTTTCTGGTAGCATCTTTAGGATTCTCTATGTATAGTATCACGTCATCTGCAAACAGTGACAGTTTACTTCTTTTCCGATTTGGATTCTTTTACTTCCTTTTCTTCTCTGATTGCTGTGGCTAAAACTTCCAAAACTGTGTTGAATAATACTGGTGAGAGTGGGTAAACTTGTCTTTTTCTGATCTTAGTGGAAATGCTTCCAGTTGTTCACGACTGACGACGATGTTGTCTGTGGGTTTCTCATATATGGCCTTTATTATGCTGAGGTAAGTTCCCTCTATGCCGACTTTCAGGATGGTTTTTACCATAAGTCGCTATTGAATTTTGTTGAAAGTTTTTCTGCAATTCTTGTGTTGATCATATGGTTTTTTTCCTTCAGTTTGTTAATATGGTGTATCACATTGATTGCTTGGTATATACTGAAGAATCCTTGCATTCCTGGGATAAACCCCACTTGATCATGGTGTATGACCTTTTAACGTGCTGTTGGATTCTGTTTGCTAGTATTTTGTTGAGGATTTTTGCATTGATGTTCATCAGTGATATTGGCCTATAGTTTTCCTTTTTTTGTGACATCTTTGTCTGGTTTTGGTATCAGGGTGATGGTGGCCTCACAGAATGAGTTTGGGAGTGTTCCTCCCTCTGTTATATTTTGGAAGAGTTTGAGAAGGATAGATGTTAGCTCTTCTCTCAATGTTTGATAGAATTCGCCTGTGAAGCCATCTGGTCCTGGGCTTTTGTTTCTTGAAAGATTATAATCACAGTTTCAATTTCAGTGCCTGTGATTGGTCTGTTCATATTTTCTATTTCTTCCTGGTTCAGTCTCAGATGGTTGTGCATTTCTAAGAATATGTCCATTTCTTCCAGGTTGTCCATTTTATTGGCATAGAGTTGCTCGTAGTAATCTCTCATGATCCTTTGTATTTCTGTAGTGTCAGTTGTTACTTCTCCTTTTTCATTTCTAATTCTATTGATTTGAGTCTTCTCCCTTTTTTTCTTGATGAGTCTGGCTAATGGTTTATCAATTTTGTTTATCTTCTCAATGAACCAGCTTTTAGTTTTATTGATCTTTGCTATCATTTCCTTCATTTCTTTTTCATTTATTTCTGATCTGATCTTTATGATTTTTTTCCTTCTGCTAACTTTGGGGTTTTCTTGCTCTTTCTCTATTTGCTTTAGGTGCAAGGTTAGGTTGTTTATTTGAGATGTTTCTTATTTCTTGATGTAGGATTGTATTGCTATAAACTTCCCTCTTAGAACTGCTTTTGCTGAATCCCATAGGTTTTGGGTCATCGTGCTTTCATTATTATTTGTTTCTAGGTATTTTTTGATTTCCTCTTTGATTTCTTCAGTGATCTCTTGGTTATTTGGCAGTGCTTTCTTTAGCTTCCATGTGTTTGTACTTTTTACAGATTTTTTCTTGTAATCGATATTAAGTCTCATAGCGTTGTGGTCATAAGTCACTTGACACGATTTCAGTTTTCTTAAATTTATCAAGGCTTCATGTGACCCAAGATATGATCTATCCTGGAGAATGTTCCATGAGCACTTGAGAAGAATGTGTATTCTGTTGGTTTTGGATGGAATGTCCTATAAATATCGATTAAGTCCATCTTGTTTAATGTATCATTTAAAGCTTGTGTTTCCTTATTTATTTTCATTTTGGATGATCTGTCCATTGATGAAAGTGGGGTGATAAAGTCCCCTACTATGATTGTGTTATTGTCAATTTCCCCTTTTATGGCTGTTAGCATTTGCCTTATGTATTGAAGAGCTCCTATGTTGGGTGCACAAATATTTACAATTGTTATATCTTCTTCTTGGATTGATCCCTTGATCATTATGTAGTGTCCTTCTTTGTCTCTTGTAACATTCTTTATTTTGAAGTCAATTTTGTCTTATATGAGATTTGGTACTCCAGCTTTCTTTTGACTTCCATTTGCATGGAATATCTTTTTCCATCCCCTCACTTTCGGTCTGTACGTATCCCTAGGTCTGAAGTGGGTCTCTTGTAAACAGCATATATGGGTCTTGTTTTTGTATCCATTCAGCCAATCTATGTCGTTTGGTTGGAGCATTTAATCCATTTACATTCATGGTAATTATCGATATGTATGTTCCTATTACCATTTTCTTAAATGTTTTGGGTTTGTTATTGTTGGTCTTTTCCTTCTCTTGTGTTTCCTGCATAGAGAAGTTCCTTTAGCATTTGTTGTAAAGCTGGTTTGGTGGTGCTGAATTCTCTTAGCTTTTGCTTATCTGTAAAGGTTTTAATTTCTCCTTCGAATCTGAATGAGATCCTTGCTGGGTAGAGTAATCTTGGTTGTAGGTTTTTCCCTTTCATCACTTTAAATATGTCCCGCCACTCCCTTTGGCTTGCATAGTTTCTGCTGAGAGATCAGCTGTTTACCTTATGGGGATTCTCTTGTATGTTATTTGTTGCTTTTCCCTTGCTGCTTTTAATACTTTTTCTTTGTATTTAATTTTTGATTGTTCGATTAATATGTGTTTTGTCACGTTTCTCTTTGGATTTATCCTGTATCGGACTCTCTGCACTTCGTGGACTTTATTGACTCTTTCCTTTCCCACATTAGGGACGTTTTCAACAATAATCTCTTCAAATATTTTCTCAGACCCTTTCTTCTTCTCTTCTTCTTCTGGAACCACTATAATTCGAATGTTGGTGCGTTTAATGTTTTCCCAGAAGTCTCTGAGACTGTCCTCAATTGTTTTCATTCTTCTTTCTTTATTCTGCTCTGCAGTAGTTATTTCCACTATTTTATCTTCCAGGTCACTTACCCGTTCTTCTGCCTCAGTTATTCTGCTATTGATTCCTTCTAGAGAATATTTAATTTCATTTTTTGTGTTGTTCATCATTGTTTGTGCTTTAGTTCTTCTAGGTCCTTGTTAAACGTTTCTTGTATTTTCTCCATTCTATTTCCAAGATTTTGGATATCTTTACTATCATTACTCTGAATTCTTTTTTATGTAGACTGCCTATTTCCTCTTCATTTACTTGCTCCTTCATCTGCTGTGTATTTCTCTGTCTTTTCATTTTGCTTAACTTACTGCATTTGTGGTCTCCTTTTCACAGGCTGCAGGTTTGTAGTTCCCGTTGTTTTTGGTGTCTGCCCTCAGTGGCTAAGGTCAGTGGGTTGTGTAGGCTTCCACCAGGAGGTGGAGGGTACTGGTGCCTGTGTTCTGGTGGATGAGGCTGGATCTTGTCTTTCTGGTGGGCAGGACCACGTCTGGTGGTGTGTTCTGGGGTGTCTGTGAACTTATTATGATTTTAGGCAGCCACTCTGTTAATGGGTGGGGTTGTGTTCCTGTCTTGCTAGTTGTTTGGCATGGGGTGTCCAGCTCTGTAGCTTGCTGGTCATTGAGTGGAGCTGGGTCATCGCGTTGAGATGGAGATCTCTTGGATAGCTTTCGCCATTTGATATTACGTGGGGCCAGGAGGTCTCTGCTGGACCTATGTTCTAAACTCAGCTCTCTCACCTAAGAGGCTCAGGCCTGACACCCAGCCAGAGCACCAAGACCCTGTCAGCCACATGGCTCAGAAGAAAAGGGAGAAAAAAATAGAAGGAAAGAAAAAGTATATATATAATAAAGTTATTAAAAAAAAAGTAAAACAAAATATTATTAAAAATAAAGGAATTAAAAAAAGAAAGAAAGAAGAGAGCAAACAAACCAATGAACAAATCCACCAATGATAACAAGTGCTGAAAACTATACTATAAAGAAACTCCAAAAACAAAACAACCGACAGACAGGACCCTAGGACAATTGGTAAAAGCAAAGCTATGCAGACAAAATCACACAAAGCAGCACACACATACACACTCACAAAAAAGAGGAAAAGGAAAAAAAAAATACATATATATATTAAAAAAAAAGGAAGAGAGCAACCAAGTCAGTAAACAAATCTACCAATGATAAGAATCTCTAAATACTAAACTAAGATAAACATAGAACTAGAAACAAATTAGATACAGAAAGCAAACCCCAAGTCTACAGTTGGTCCCAAAGTCCACCGCCTCGATTTTGGGATGATTCGTTGTCTATTCAGGTATTCCACAGATGCAGGGTACATCAAGTTGTGGAGATTCAATCCGCTGCTCCTGAGGATGCTGGGAGAGATTTCCCTTTCTCTTCTTTGTTCGCACAGCTCCTGGGGTTCAGCTTTGGATTTGGCCCCGCCTCCGCGTGTAGGTCGCCTGAGGGCGTCTGTTCTTTGCTCAGACAGGATGGGGTTAAAGGAGCAGCTGATTCGGGCGCTCTGGCTCACTCAGGCCAGGGGGAGGGAGAGATACGGAATGCGGGGCGAGCCTGCGGCAGCAGAGACCAGTACGACGTGGCACCAGCCTGAGGTACGCTGTATGATCTCCCGGGGAAGTTGTCCCTGTATCACGGGACCTGGCAGTGGTGGTCTACGCAGGCTCCCGGGAGGGGAGGTGTGGATAGTGACCTGTGCTCGCACATAGGCTTCTTGGTGGCGGCAGGAGCAGCCTTAGCATTTCATGCCCGTCTCTGGTGTGTGCACTGATAGTCACGGCTCGCGCCTGTCTCTGGAGCTCATTTAGGCAGTGCTCTGAATCCCCTCCCCTCGTGCACCACGAAACAATGGTCTCTTGCCTCTTAGGCAGGTTCAGACATTTTCCTGGACTCCCTCCCAGCTAGCTGTGGCGCACTAGCCCCCTTCAGGCTGTGTTCACTCAGCCAACCTCAGTCCTCTCCCTGGGATACGACCTCTGAAGCCTGAGCCTCAGCTCCCAGCCCCGACCCACCCCAGCGGATGAGCAGACAATCCTCTTGGGCTGGTGAGTGCTGGTCACCACCGACCCTCTGTGCAGGAATCTCTCCACTTTGCCCTCTGCACCCCTGTTGCTGCGCCCTCCTCCGTGGCTCTGAAGCTTCCCCCCACCCACCCCCAGTCTCCACCAGTGAAGGGGCTTCCTAGTGTGTGGACACTTTTCCTCCTTCACAGCTCCCTCTCTGAGATGCAGGTCCTGTCCCTATTCTTTTGTCTCTGTTTATTCTTTTTTCTTTTTCCCTACCCAGGTATGTGGGGAGTTTCTTACCTTTTGGGAAGTCTGAGGTCTTCTGCCAGCATTCAGCAGGTGCTCTGTAGGAGCTGTTCCACAGGTAGATGTATTTTTGATGTATTTGTGGGAGGAAGGTGATCTCCACATCTTACTCCTCCGCCATCTTGAGGGTCCCCCTGTAATAATAATTTTGAATTGAGTATTGTGTTGACAAAAAGCTAATTTTACATTAAGTTGATTGAGTGATGGGTAATAAAAGGTTGGAAGAATTTCCTCTCTAAAACATAGTTGAGAACTTTATTTTTTTCACGGAGAAAATTTCAAAGGAATTATTCTATTAAAATATTAAACTTTGTTAAAGTGGAAATATATACAGTTTCTAAATGGAATCATTTCCCTTACTCTATAAATATATGTATAAGAAGTTGTAAGTGCTTGGGATATATTAGTCATCAGACAAAGATTTCTACCTTCATTCTAGAGGGGTAAAAAATAAGCAATAGGCCCAGTAAATAAATTATGTTGTATGTTAGAAGGTGATGAAAAACAAGGTTCAAGTGTTCAAAAGTAAGGGTATGGAATTTGCCTCAAATTTAAATAAAGAATGTCATACTGATGTCGTGCAGTGACAGCATCAGTTGTTTTCAACATACATTAATGATTGTCAATAATGAATGAGGAAGAAAAACAGATACATATTTTTTTCCATTTCATTTAATACTCATGAATTAAAAAAAAAAAAGCTGAGTTTAAATTATGTCTAAACTAGCTGAGTATGACATGGTCTTACTTTAAGAGGGAATTCTGTCCTAAAGAAGGAAGGGTCCAGTCAGGATGAGCCTTAAAAGACATCGTTGTTTCTGGGTGAACCTGGTAAATACCGGACTGATAAGTCAGGGAAGGTTTACTTTAAACTCCTCTCTTTCACTAATATTTTTACATAAGCTAGTCCCACAAGGCAAAATAATCCCTCCCATGAGGTGCAGAAATTTAGAAGTTATAAGAATAATACCTCAACCGGAAAAGATCTTAAAAATGACTAATCCTGAGGCTCGGAAGATTAAATGTCTTGTCAGCCATCACATCTTCTCAGACTCACTCTCTCTAATAAATACTCTCCAAGAGGGAAATAAGAGGGTGGAGAAAAGAGATGCTCCTTCCTCTTCCTTCTTGTATTTCCTCTGTCCATCCTGTTCTTTCCGTTTTGACTCTCACTCCTTCCTGTTCATCACCTGCCCATTTCACCTCAATCCTTTGTCTCCTTAATGTTCTCTTCTGATAATTTCTCAAAATTAGCATTTTATATTTGCCTTCTCTTCTCTTTACTTAATCCTCAAAAATTGAAGGAGTAAGAAGAATGGGAGGAGGGAGGAACCCAGACATAATTTAATGTTCTAGTGCTGGGTAATGTAGTAGGTTTCAGATGTTCATCTTATTAATTTTAAGAATGAAAGAAAAAGAGAAAGAAAGAGGGAGGGAGGGAGGGAGGGTGGAAGGGAAGGAAGGGAAGAAGGAAGGGGCCATGCATGGACTAATAATATTGGTGTGTTATGAAACAAGAATTATCATTAATTAATTGTCATTAATAACATGCATCCAAGGGTATTTTAGAAGATGGGGGAGGAGAAGGACAATGTAAAATAAGAGGAGAAGGAGACCAGGCTGCTGAAATACCAGAGTGATTTTATCTTAGGAAGAAGGCAGCAACACCATTATATCAATATTGGGTGATCAATAAAAGATCTGAAGTTCAATAGGAAATTCAACGTGGTTAGAACGAAAGAAGTCTGGATGGTTAACCTTGAAAATTGTTACTGTTTTCTCCTGTTGGTATGCAGATCTCGTGAGCAGTTATAGGAAATAGATATGGGGTTTCAGAAAGCAGTTGCATACATTTAAAAAACTTTCAAAGTCTCTTTGCCAACTGAATCGAAGAGCTTTAATCATTTTTCTTAACTGCAATATGGAACAAATCATTCTGTCAAATGAAATGACTCTAACACCATTTCTGCTTAATTGCCATAAAACCCAGTAGTCTGGACTTACTGAAGTCTTGATTGTTTTCAATGTTTCTTTAAATTATAAATTTAGTATGTGCATTAACCATCAATGAATTTGATATATTATTAAATCCACTCCAGAGTACCCAAATATTTTGTGTCTTGGCAATTATTTTCAGAATTTTCATCAAGCAGTCATGTTCCCTTACTCCACAGAAAATACAAACTGAAACAATATCTATCAGTTTATTTTGCACCATTGATCATCAGCAGTTTAATGCAGATGGTGGGTGACCAGGAAAGGTGTCAGCTTCCAGTGGAACACAGACACAGATGTTCTCCATGGCAGGTCTAGACAGCTGCTTGGACCATATGGCATGTGTAATGTTATCAAGGATAAGAAAAGACACCATATGTAATAAGACCTAATGGAATACTCACGGCATTGACCATGAGAGTTTTCTCTCATGGTCAAAATATGCCAACCGAAATCTAGAATTATATACCTTTAGAAAAAATAGCTCCTGGCAAACTACTGAACCCTGGAAGAGTCAGGGATTTTTGACCATGGAACACACTCCAAAGTTTTAAATATATTACTGAGTTTCATTAAAGGACAAAATAAATTGCAAATCATGTGAAAGATTTTTAAAGGCATTTTGCATAGAAAAAAATGAGACACAATTTCTTTTACATTTCTTTAACCTCTGTTTTATAGGTAATTGTGATGCAGTTGATGGTCCCTAAGCCCTTATATCCAAGCTGCGCATATTCCCATGAAGCCCTACAGTGAATGTCACAATTCAACTTATAACATGCATTGATGGGCATGAATGTATAATTGATACCGTTAAAATGGTGATCATTCTATTCCTCCAAAGCTCTTTCCTGTTATAAAGCATGTAGAAGGATATTATTATAGTTTATCAGCAATCATTTTCCACTTTAAAAGTTTAACACTGTCTAGAGGAAACTTCATGTAGAACCAGTAACAATGAAATCTTTCCACAAGGATAACTAAATTTTCTTTCATTAAAATTGCTTTTTTTTCCACACATAAAAGTAATGATCAGCAAACTATACCAGGAGACAACTTTGGCATACTTTAAAACAGCATCTACTATTTAAGCATTTAAACTATCAAATTTGATAGGAAGTAATTAAACAAATTTCATTTCCCAGTGACATTCTGAATCTCCATAAAAGTGAAACTTGTGGGCTCTTCCTTGTGATGACTTTTTTTTCCCTACAAAAACACATTTTAAAAGTTTAGTGTAAGGTCAGAGGCAAGATTTTGTTTGGTAAGTCAGTACCCCGCATGGATAACTATTACCAGAGAGTATAAGACATTCATTTTAGGACAAACAGTTGACTTCTTTGAAGAGTCTTGTGTCAATCACGCAGGCTCCAGACACGGCCTTTTTCTCTGATGGGTAACAAGACTGGATAGGTAACTAGAAGCCAAGGGATCACCATTTACTACAGACAACATCTCTGATATGTGATGCAGAATCAGATCAGGTCCACGGAGCACTCTGTCTATGAGTCTTAATATACTAACAATTTTTAGAAAAACAAGTTCTTCCCTTTCCTTTTAAATGCTTAAAGTTCCATGGTCATTACTATGGATTAAATTGATAGTCTTAGAAATCTGTTCTACCAGTTATTATTTATTTCACCCCAAACGTTTTTATCCCTTTGGACTCCTTGTGAGGGTGCTGGAGTGGTCTAACTACTTACTCCACGAAACAATGATTCTTAAACCCATGCATTGAAGAGTCTAATCTCCCACATAGATAATCCAGAAGCTTCAAAAGAGATATAATTAACTTCTTTGAGCTGTAATATGTTGTTTCTTGGTGTCATCATGACAGTTACTGTTACAGCCCAAGAATCAATGTATTCCCCTTATGTAGGCCATATAAGCCAAGGGTAGTACTTTAAGCCACAGGAATTCAATGGTATCTGGTTGGTTAGCTAATTTTAGTTTTAATTTTTTTTTTTTCCCACTTTTCAAGAGTATTGGGAATGATAAGGAAATTAAGCTTCTGAGTAAGTGACAAATCTTTCCATAGTTTATAAACAGCTGTCCCAGTAAAATATGTTCCTCTGTCACTGGGTAGGTGAATCTGAATGTCCCAGCTGGGAAACAGAGTATCTATTTTTGTTGTAGCCATTATGAGGGTTGTAGTTCTACAGGAAAATGGTCCAACCAGTTCAGATAATAAACTATTATTAGGATATTGCCATAACCATAGCGGAAGGAAATTCTATAAAACCTATTTGAAGAGGATGAAAGGATCTTTTAGGACGTAGTTCCAGTTCAATCTTACCTCTACTTTTTCTTATTATATCAATCACATAAAAGTCATGAATTCCCCAGTCTCTGCTATCTTAGAAAAGTTTCCTCCCAGAGTGTTTCTCACAATGTTTGCTTAACGTTTACAGTTAATCTCTACTGCATTGCTTCAAGGAGGGTTTTGGCAAGTGTGCATCTGAGGTTTTATCTGGGCAGTCAGATGACTATTCTAACATTTCTAAATCTTATTCCCATGGATTTTAAATATGATAATTTCCAGTGCTCATTTTTTGAATCACAGCACATTTCCATACCTATGATGGAGTTTTTGATCCTTCTCATGCTTTGTGTTTCTTTTACAAAAGATTCTTGCATAAAGATTTTGCCAGTGCAACCTATTTAGCATGATAATCTGCTAACAATATTTTCTCTAGACTTTTATTACTGACTTTTTCACTAATGACAAAAGGCATCACATAATCATTACTCCAAATATGTTTACTTTTGGTGTATATACTTATCTCTATATTTATGGCAAACTGACATGCCCTAGAAAGGGCCAGCTTTTAAACTTTTGAACCTATTTTGCTCCTGGTTAGGAATGGAATTCGACAAGAGACTGACTATGAACAGCCAGGCTGGTATCAACTCTTTTTATTTTTAAGATAATTGCCATGAAGCAAAACATTAAGACTCATTTTGGTATGAGAATGGACAAAAATCCTTCCTGTGTACAGATACTGCTCTAACTACAAAATCACAGTCATGAGATTCTTCACTGTGTAAGCTTTATACAGTTGCTTGATTAGGAACATTACAAAAATGAATGGCAATATGAGAAGAAAAAAGCAAAACTTATTTATAAATAATTAACTAGAAAAATGTGTGTTTTTCATTAGCCACAGTGATTCATTTAGTATAGTAGCATTGGATTTAAAGATGACCCTAGTATAAGACATGAAGATATTTTGACTAATTTAGTTGAGGACTCATTGATCTGAGGCAAGAAGGAGGATTTCTGGCTACTGGATCAGAAGTCAGTTTTTATAAACAATAGATCTTTGATGTGGGCCCTGAGTTGATGCCCTAAGAGCATAATCTTAACCTCTTCATATTGATACCAAAATGAAGATCTACATTAATCTAAGAAGAATCAATCTGGATTCTCATGGATTTTGCTCCAATTATTCTATCTATGCCCCATTAGTCTTTTCTCCATAGGGATTCTGGACTTTGGGTAATTCTTTGCTCATTTCCTGTCTCATACATAATGTAGTATTCTAATTTCTAGATCAGCTATAATCTGATTATATGCAGTTAAATTAAATGAAATTTTAATATATTTTATCTGACAGTTCTATTTGCAGAATAAATCCTGTTTATTAAATTTTTACAGGTTATATCAAAAAGAAGAAAGGAATATTCTATGATAACAGTTCCCAAATTGAAGGTCCATGTTAGAAACTGAAAAGTATTTAGGATTGTTACAAAGTTCCACTCGTTGATTAGTTCCAGTAAAGCAGAGAAAATAAAATCAATTTTCCTTCAAGCTTTCTACAACTGACTACACACACAACTTCTGTCCTTTGCTGTTTTCTTATATTTTATGATACAACCAGATGTTTTACTTTAAAACAAAAAGTACTCTATTTTTTCCTTTTATGCTTATTACAATTTGTCTTCATTCTTAGTTTTTTCTAACTACTTACATTTCCTCTAAAGAATATACTGTTCTACGAAGCTGGAATTAATTGTGGATAGAGTGGCTCTAAATTTATGAGTATATTGTAATTTTTCTATATTTGCAGACAATGCCACTTGGGAGTTAAGAAAAATGACAGGAAGTTTCTGGAGTACTAATTTTATCCTCAAAGGGATATAACTGAACAGGTTTTGATAATTCTTGTTTCCTATCAATATGGTAAACGGGATCTTCTGAGAGCCCTTTTGCTTGCAGTTAGTTTATATGTATCCTTCTCTACTGGCTCTTAATTCTTAGATAACTGAGGAAATTTGGTCTTAGAGTTCTTTCATGAGCTGGTTGCCTTCTTCAGAGTTAAAAATTGTTACTTTTTTATATGGATCTCTAAAATTTTGGTTATTTTCCAAATTGTAAATTTCATATTTCAATTTATATTTTTCTGACTAAATTTTAATTTAACAATTGAATCCATTTGTGAAAAATACATGACTCCTTTTATTTAAGCTGTTGAGTCCACCTGAAGCTTGAACCTACCTAAAGTCTATTTCTCATCTTTATTTAGTTTATATTTTTGAATTATTGGTAGGACTTTGTGAAAAATAATACCTTCTTAAATAGCATTATGTGGTGATATTTTTGCCCTTTAAAATTAAAAAAATTATATAATTAGATTATTTAAACCTATTTCTACCATGCTGCTTTTTAACACCTTACCTCTAAGAGTTTCATTAACTAAACTAGCTGTTACATACCTATAATACAAAATAATATATATCTAATAAAATCCTGAGTTCTGCAGCAAGATTCTGTATTTCTGCCTGTGGCTTAGGAAAATTTGTAATTATTGTTTTTTATTTGACTTGATGCCCTGAGTCCCAGCAGCCATTTTAAACCATGGGGTAACCTTGAGTTTGAGAGCCAAATACTAATGATATCAGAGGAGAAAAAATCCTTGGTTAATGATGTCATAGAATTACCTGCAATGCCAGCTTTTGACCAGCTACCTCCAGACTTCCTTTATATGAAAGAATAAACCTGATTTCTGAAGTCGCTACAGTTGGGTCTCATTCACTAACAACTGAACCTGAATTCTAACTAATACAAAATTTTAAAGTAAATATAAGTAAACCTAAAGTAAATACAAGCAAGAATAGAAGAATAGTAAGTAGTAGGTTAACAGGTTAAAAACAAAACAAACCAGCAACAGCAACAGAACAAATACATTAGGCAGCATACATGAAAATGAAGACAGACGTTTTTCATGTTGCTTTATATCTAGTGATTGAATTGCATAAGGGAGTGAGGAAAATTATATTCTAACAAAATACCTAAGGAGAGCCTGCATTTCAGAATATTTCCATGACTCTTCTTCTGTGGGTGAGAACATTGCTGCAAAATGCAAATAGAAGCAAAGAAATGCAATCTCTGCTCTCCCTAATGAAATGAGGTCCTCTTTTCTAAAGGAACTGGGTTTTCTTGAAGATTATGAATGTGATATGCCTGAATATTTTTGAAAATCTTCATTCAGTGTTCTGGTATAGTAGAAAAATTAAGAGAACAAATCCTGCTCTGTGATGTACAGCATGTAGTATACACAAATAAAAAATCACAATTTTCCCTCCTCCTTTCCTGCCTGCATTTTTTCCTCATTCTTATTACTAATATTCTTATCTTAGTTACATGATTTTGTCTTTTTAATTCCATAGCTGTTTCTTAACTGTAAATTTCAGTTTTAGACAAGATGATCTTTGTGGACTCTTCCAGTTCTGATATTTTATAATTTTATGCTCCATATCTAAAATTGTGAGATAATGCATATTTTCCCCAGTTTTGTCGAAATCTAATTGACATATGACATTGTATAAGTTTAAGGTGTACAAAGGGTTGATTTGACTCACTTATACATTGCAACACGATTACCATTTTAGTGTTGGCTAATGTCTTCAGCACATCATATAATTACTATTTCCTGTGTGTGTGGTAAGAACATTATCTCATTTGGTTTGCATGAATGCCTAAGTTTAGAGATTCTAGATAGTATGCTACCATTGATTAGGCAAGTTATATAATATATAAAAAAAGCAGGAGAGCAAAGGAGTTGTATTTTTATGTTATTCCCATACTCCTCATAGGTTTTTAAAAAAATTATCCAGGAAACATGTATTGTTTCATAAATCTATATATAATTTGTATGTTTTCTAGGGGTAGATAAAGGGAAATTTTAGTGAGTCTTTGGTACTAAAAGTCTTCCTCAGAAGCTCCCACCTAGGTTCCTACTTAACTTCCTAACATTGTTTCTTTTTTTTAAAATAACAGGCTACTAAACTACTAAAATTTACATACAAAAATGACATAGGTAAAACTTTGAAGAATTCTACATTTATGCTGATATAACACCTATTTATTTCACAATGTCCATCTTAAAGATATTAATTTCTGAAGGACAATTATTAAGGTTTGGACCGAACTTGTGGTTTTCTGCACTATTACAAATATGTCTTCATAGATGCTCAGGCTACACTAGTCTCCAGGAGTTAATGCAGTCCAATTAAAATTAATCAACAGATTGCACTGGATAACTGCAATTTTCAAGGCTTTTCGTACTAGCACTTCCGGGATTCCAACATGAGCTCTAGAATCAAGGTAGGCTATTCCCTACTGCGGCCAGTCTGCTGTTTAATTCCCCACACCTGGCTATTCTTTGAGTCCACAGATCTGAGAAAAACTATAAAATATAGGTTCAGAGTCAAGCTGGTCATTATGCCTACCGAGACTTTCAGGGCTGAGATGGACCAGAGCTGCAGTAAATTGAGGAGGAGAAGAATTCTTCTTTTGTGTCTCCCTATTGAAAAGGTGCGTGGTGTCACTCAACTCAGTGAGGCAGTTCTTTTAGATCTGCTTTCATCTGCTCTTCCCCAGATGCACACACACTTCTGAAGTGGCTGTGTTGGAAAGGGTTCAAGTAGCAGTAGCCAGGTTGTCAAAACATCAGACTGCCCTGTGTTCCACAAGTTTTATTCCTGAATCTTGCTCCTTTATAGCCAACTTCCTCCTTTATAATAAAATCTTTCTTGATACCCGGCTTCTGTCACTCTGCTCTGCCATTTTCACAAGTGTATCCCAATTTCAGCTCTGGCCTTACATTGCTAATTTTGTTTATATATCTATTCCTCTGGCGTGCGTGTGTGTGTGTTTTCACTTACTAAATTTTTTGGGGGGATAGTATGAATTAAGGTCGTATTTTAATGAATTACTTTTTTAATGCACGTATGTATTTATGTACTTATTTATATACTATTTTAAAAGTATGTGTGTGAGAAAGACAATAAAATGATTTTAGGTTCTAGTTTGCATATTTGCGTGTGTGTGCCTGTCTGTGTGTGTTCTGCTATTTTATTCTGAGAAAACACATATTTCTCTAAATGAAACCAACAATAATTACATACAGTAGCTGGCTGTAGTGTCTTTTATTAAAACATCTATCATTTCTGGTTTACTTATGTTCAAATCGCATTTCGAGAGAAATTTACAGTTTTATGTAACATGTTTATAGATTCCTAGGTCTTAGTTTCTAATTTTCACCCCAAAAGGTATGTCTCTTACTTGAGAAGAATCTCATTATGCCTCTGGTGAAACTGAGGCACAAATTTTATTTTTCTTCAATCTCTTCCAACAGCAGATTCTCCAAGAAAAATGTTAGGTATATTGTGTGTATTCTAGTTTAAAGACACAGAAAACAAAATAAACAAAAGGAAATGAAGAATTATTTCTTCTTAACTTTTCTTACTCATTCTTATTCTTACATAGGAAATAGTATTTCCATTAAAAGCATTTATGTCTAGCACCAAATCCTTCATTAGATTCTGAGTCCATGTGTAAGATTATTAGCCAGCAACCACTTGAGTGCAAGAAATGATAAAAGTTTGGGGTCTAGTTTGATTCTTCACAGTGAATCACATGGGTCGATATCCTCAGTTCTACCCTAAGACTGTCACTTGGGAGCAGCCAAGACTCCCCACAAAAAAGAAAAAAAAAAACACAAAAGAAAAAATGCTCCCATATCAATGTGGAAGATCTGCGATCTGGTAATCAGAGGTTATTCACAGCTCTGGGAGCACATCAAGCTAAGCTCCTGACACCAGTTCAAAGCTTACAGGTGAAGTGTCCTTGAGAGCAATCGTGCTCCCAGTACAGACCTGAACAGGCACATTTTGAAGGAGAACTTTCCCAATAGACCTCACATTTCAGTGCCTTTCAATACTAAAATCTCCCTTTATCTACCCCTGGAAAACATATAAATGATATATAGATTTATGAAATAATATCATATTTCCTGGATGATTTTTTTAAAAAACCTATGAGGAGTAGGGAAATAACATAAATATACAACCTATTTGCTATCCTGCTTTTTTTCTGGATATTTTATAGCTTGCTTAATCAATGGTAGCATATTATCTAGAATCTCTAAAGTTAGGTATTCATGCAAACCAAATGAGCTAATGCATACTTCCCCCAGCTTTACTGAAATCTAATTGATATATGACATTGTTTAAGTTTAAGGTATACAAAATATTGATCTGATTCTCATATATTGCAATACGATTACCGTGTTAGAGTTAGCCAACATCTTTATCACATTACATAATTACTATTTTTGTGTGTGCTATAAAAACATTTAAGACCTGTTCTCTTAGCAACTTTTAAGTATATCGTACAGCATTGTTATTGTTATCTATAATAGCAATGCTGTGCATGAGATTCCCAGAATTTATTCATATTCTAACTGAAGTTTGTACTCTGACCAACATCTCCTCATTTCCTACCCCCAACACCAAGCCTCTGGCAACCACATTTCTACTCTCTGTTTCTGTGAATTAGACTATTAAAAAAAGATTCCACATATAAGTGATATCACACAGTATTTGTCTTTCTCTGTCTGATTTAATCACTTAACATGATGCCCCAGGTCTACCTATGTTGTCACAAATGGTAGGATTCCATTTTTTCTCATGGCTGAATATATATGTGTGTTTATATATATATATATATATATATATATATATATATATATATACACACCCACACACACACATACCACATCTTCTTTATCCATTCATCTGTTGATGGACACTTAGGCTGTTTCTATAGCTTGGCCATAATGCATATTTTTAAATGTCATGTTAATGTGACAAATTGCTATTATTATTTTAAATAATGATTTATGGCTCTGGAAGTAGATATTACATACACTTTTCTTGGTAAATTGTGGGATTCAATATAATCATGAGAAAGGTATGAAATTTTGGAGTGTAATTAAAGGTAGTTTACATTGGTCTTGAACCAATTATTTAATCTTACTCATTTTACATTGATACTAAAATAGTGATAATTATATACTCATGAGAATG
Organism: Tursiops truncatus; assembly: GCF_011762595.2. Classification (NCBI taxonomy): domain Eukaryota; kingdom Metazoa; phylum Chordata; class Mammalia; order Artiodactyla; family Delphinidae; genus Tursiops; species Tursiops truncatus. The sequence goes on along the minus strand of NC_047046.1, from coordinate 79,111,911 downwards.
TTGTTAAGTTTAAAGGACATAATCCATACAAAATTTCTAGCTCACACTGGGCATGTCAGAGACACCTAAAAAATGTCTGCACCTTTCTTTTGTTTTCCATGAGGATTTGCTGAATGATACAAGGCATGTTCTCTTTTGTGTGGTCCTGTGTTCATCTCACGATGAACATGACACATGGATACCCATAGGACATGGACATACAAGCTCAATACCATTAATGACAGTGGCATTTTGATACACTGAAATCAATGTGCAATCCTTGCAAATTCCTAATGATTTCATAATAGTTATTTATAAATAAGATATAAATCACCTCTCAGCCTTTGGGCTAAGATCAAATGTAGTATAAACAACATACCTGAGTACTTCTTAGGTCACCTGACACAGTGTACATTTGATGTTTTAACTGATTTAACTAATCCAATAACCCTCTGAATAGTATATCTCTGATTTTAGAGATGAGGAAGGAGGCCCAGGGAGGGAAGATAATTTGCCAAGCTGCTGATGCTTAAGCATGAGGTTTTAATTTCTCCCACTGATTGTAAAAGATAGCAACACTGTAACTGCTGATTGATTTTCTGGTAATTAAAGTAATTTTTCCAGCTGTGTGACACCCTAGTGTATCACTCTGAAGAAGAGTCTAGTCTGCCATGGTGTGTACTCGGGGTCCTGGAAAAAAGCAGTGCAGCTTTGCATTTGGATGTATGATTGATCACTGGATTAAGGGGGTGCAGTCCCCACACAAAACTCAACATTGATACCAAGTGGTAAAAGATAATGTTTCTCTACGCCCACTTGGTTAGCCTTAAAGTTAGAATGGAATTCACAGATATATCACTGGGCACAGGCTGGTGAGAGGTGCCACCATCTGTATTCAGTTTTATATTAAATAGTGTAAGTGGACACCTAGATACAGACTTGTCTCTGCTTGAATCAACTACCAAATCTGACCACTATGAGGTGGGTAAGTGCTGTTTACTGATTCAATGGTCATGTCATGTTCATCCTCCTTATGTATATATCACATTTCTCCACCTGATAAAGGGCTTCAGCAGAAAGGATAATATATATTAAATATATTAAAACATTTTTTCTATTCCCTTAAACTCCTAGGATAGTAGTTTTCCCATAATATGAACTGACACATGTTGTTCATTTATTTCTGCCTCTCTCTCTTCCCAGCTTTCTGTCTCAGTTGTTTTGCTGATAGCTGCTCATGGGAAAAGTCAATGGGAGCAGATCAAGGAATACAACCTTATTCTTCAGAATGTGGGTTCATTATTTACTCAGTACTAGAATGAGACACATCCCCCTAATAAGTAGATGAGAATAACTCACAGAGGAATTTAAAATAGCAAAAATTCAGGTCTGAGAATTGAAAGTAACGCTTAATATATTATTGGTTATTGCTGCTTAAAATGATTATAATGTACTTTTAGTTCTCTTCACCACCTAGTGTTACTTTTTTGTTTAATATACATTACTTCATTGAAGAGAGTCTGGGGGTACAGTACTCTCTGGTTAAAAAACTGTTCAATTTTATGACTACCTTTTTTATTTAGTAAGGCATAATTCCATAGAAAAACCTGACAGAGTGGAAGAGACTTCCAAATTAATTGAAATACTTCAAAATTTCCTGAGCTGAGAATACGAAAGAGGTAGACAGCCCATTTACATAATAAACTTTATGTATGTTGATCTATTTATAAAAACTCAAGTGTACATAAAAATAATGTTTGATGTTGAATTGTAATCAACCATAAGTTTGGGAAAGTCGAAGCCAGTTATAACTGTCTTTGCCTCCACTGGGTTAAATACATTAAGATCATGTGAAAAATCGTTAACATGTTAAAAAAGATACTACAGTGATTTTTATTCTCTGTTGTCAAATTGTCAAACTTCTTTGCTGTCAAAAATTAGAGTTCCCTATTCAATAAACAATGGCATTTTAGATTTGAATAAATTAAAATTATTTTTAAAATATGAAGCAATATTAAAATATGAAGCATACTGTGTATAACTATTAGAAATTCTACCCCAGAAATCCCAATCGTTTCTGTTTCTAACAACATCATGGTAGTTGCTAGTTCATATGGAATTTGCTTTCTCTGAAGCCAGTCCCAGCCACTGCAGACTATGCTGCTTGCTCAGAATGTTTTTGTTTCTACATTTACCAATCTCACTCTAGTGCATGTTTTTCTGTGTGTGCTTTATTTCTCAGATAAGTACTTAGAGTCAATCATGGCACATAGACTTATAAAGGAAATTAAGAGGAGCAAAAATCCTTGGTGACGGGCTACAGCATGAAAATTTTCCTTCTTCCATCAAGACCACAGATTATTTTACATTAAAAAGATGCCCACTTTAAGATACCCACTTTTCTAGATTCTCTACTTCTTTATCATGATACTGGTGCTGGGACTCTGCAAAGGCCAGCCAGACTCCCTGTTAGGATGTGTCAACAGGGGATGCTGGTGGGGGGCAGCAAGGCAGGAGGATGCAGATGGACTTGTTCCTGCTGCTACACTTGCTTTTCTCTGCGTAATTCTCCAGCAGCTCTCTTCCCCAGCCTCGTTCTCAGGAGCACGGGCTGATTAGTAGCAAGTAGTTCGTGTCCAGGTTTTTATTCACGCTCCCAGAGTAGTCCTCACATCTCCTCTCAGGGGCACTAACACCAGACGAGTAGCTGCCTCTCCTTAGAGGTTTATGTCTCAGCTTTGTTTTCTCTACTGTACATTAGAGGATGCAGTTTTATGAATATCCTTCTTTAAATTATTATGCCCAATTATTATACAGTCCAATAGCAGTTGACATTGGAAAAGAACTTCCCTCTCCCAGGCCAAAGCCATTGATCCATCTTTAATCACAATGTGGGTGGCATTCCCATAAGTGCCATGATAAGGAAATAAAGTACTGTATGGGATGGATATGCTGGACCCTATAAAATTAATCTTCAAAAGTGGGCTAATATAGTGATGGTCATTTTTACTCACAAACATGTGACTTAGTTTGCTCTTATCCTCTGGGGCATATGCGAAAACTCTTGGTTTGGTAAATCAGTGGCAACTGCTAACAAAGTCTTACAGTATAGAAACTGTTGGTGTTAGTTGCCTTGTTATTTCCGCTGGGGTGTTTAAAAAAATAAAAGGAAGGGGAAAATGATATTTCTAACCTTCATCCAATCATTCAATATCTTTTATTTGACAAAAATTTGCAGGAATGTCCTATTTTGTACTTTACTAGTATTGCATTATGATACTGCTGTGGGCATTTCAAAGCCCATATTCTCTTCTAAGACTTTGTCTTTTTTATTCACTGACTTTAAAAGACTGACTTTACGTTGCGAAATTCATCCAGGACTTGAAAACCTCTTAAGGAAAACATCCTTTATGCATGCACTGGATGCTTCTTTGAAGTTGGAGTTAGCCTTTGAAGACTTTTGCATCTTTGAACATAGCCCTTGCTAATATATTTGTAATCAAAAGAGATTGAAAGTGTTGGTTGTCTTTCATCACTGAAAACTTTCTCTTAAAGATTACTTTTATTGAGACACAATTCATAGTTTAAATTTCTCATTAGTAACCTGGATTTATTTTTAAAAAAAATATTCTTTCCCTCATCCGCAGTGGAGAATGAAAATTGTATACATTGTTTCCTCTTTTTTTTGTCATATATTAATCTATCACTCATTTTTTAATTAACTTGTTAAAAACATATTTACTAGGGCCACTTTGTTAGGTTTTTGCTGAAAATAAGGGGGACAGATATCAGTGGCAGCTGTAGGTAACAAGGCTAAACAGAAAATTCCAACACAGTCTACAAGATTTACTTGACTGGGATACCGCAGGAAGGTGATGCTTTGAAGACTGGAGAAGTTTGGGGGAATGTACGTCAGGAAACTTCTCTGTGGGTGTCTTAAGTTTCTGCACATCTTGCAAACAGAAGCATTGACTGCCTTTGTTCTGGATTGCCTTTTCAAGGATTATTTGTACAGCAAACAGCTTTGGAAATGAGAGAGTGTGTCCCCCTCTGAAGTAAAGGGCAGGCTTGTTTGCTGTCCAGCATCATAAAGATGCTGTTCCTCTCCATGGTGAAGGTCAGGCAGGCTCACTGTTGATTATAAAAGATTTGAGTTCTCTAAGCTCTGGGTTTTTGTCTCTTTTTTTTGCGGTACGCGGGCCTCTCACTGCTGTGGCCTCTCCCGTTGCAGAGCACAGGCTCCGGACGAACAGGCTCAGCAGCCATGGCTCACGGGCCCAGCCGCTCTGCGGCATGTGGGATCTTCCCGGACCTGGGCACGAACCCGTGTCCCCTGCATCGGCAGGCGGACTCTCAACCACTGCGCCACCAGGGAAGCCCTGGGTTCTTGTCTTGTAACACAACTCACTGTGTGTGTGTAGCACAGTCTGGCCATGTCTGTTTCACTTTGTCAGAAGTGAAACTCTGGGAAGTAGTGCAAATGCTTATGCTCTGGCTACTTCTACTGCTGTGAGTATAATACTATCCTTCACCTCTGACACTAGCATTCCGTAACTTCTGTCAGCATGCGTGGACATGTGGCACCTGACTAGTTAGCTCACAAGTAGGGAAACATCTCAGACCCTTCACAGCTTTTGACAACAGGGCATAGGTTCTCAATTCCCGATATTCTTGAATTTGGTTGTGAAAATGTCTATTAAATCCTAACTACTATAACTAGTATTGTATTATACGTTTAAAAAATAGAGTACACATAAATTGCTTTCTTTTTTCCCATTTAAAATTTATCATTTAAATTTAAAATATTTACCAAAGGGGCACATTTAAACATTAAGGTTCAGGACACAACTGTTTTAGAAGTTGTAACAGAGGAGCTTCAAGATGGCAAAAGAGTAAGACGTGGAGATCACCTTCCTCCCCACAGATACATCAGAAATACATCTACACGTGGAACAACTCCTACAGAACACCTACTGAACGCTGGCAGAAGACCTCAGACCTCCCAAAAGGCAAGAAACCCCCCACATACCTGGGTAGGGCAAAAGAATAAAGAATAAACAGAGACAAAAGGATAGGGACGGGACCTGCACCAGTGGGAGGGAGCTGTGAAGGAGGAAAGGTTTCAACACACTAGGAAGCCACTCCGTGGGCGGAGACTGCGGGTGGCGGAGGGGGAAAGCTTTGGAGCCGCGGAGGAGAGCACAGCAACAGGGGTGCGGGGGACAAAGCGGGGAGATTCCCGCAGAGGGTCGGTGCCGACCGGCACTCACCAGCCCGAGAGGCTTGTCTGCTCACCCGCCGGGGCGGGCGGGGCTCCGAGCTGAGGCTCGGGCTTCGGTCGGAGCTCCGGGAGAGGACTGGGGTTGGCGGCGTGAACATAGCCTGAAGGGGCTAGTGCACCACGGCTAGCCGGGAGGGAGTCCGGGGAAAAGTCTGGACCTGCCGCAGAGGCAAGAGACTTTTTCTTCCCTCTGTTTCCTGGTGCGCGAGGAGAGGGGATTCAGAGCGCTGCTTAAAGGAGCTCCAGAGACGGACGCGAGCAGCGGCTAACAGCGCGGACCCCAGAGACGGGCATGAGACACTAAGGCTGCTGCTGCCGCCACCAAGAAGCCTGTGTGCGAGCACAGGTCACTCTCCACACCTCCCCTCCCGGAGCCTGTGCAGCCCGCCACTGCCAAGGTCCCGGGATCCAGGGACAACTTACCCGGGAGAATTCACGGTGCGCCTCAGGCTGGTGCAACGTCACGCCGGCCTGCGCCTCACGCTGGTGCAACGTCACGCCGGCCTCTGCCGCCGCAGGCCCGCCCCGCACTCCGTGCTCCTCCCTCCTCCCCCCGGCCTGAGTGAGCCAGAGCCCCCGAATCAGCGGCTCCTTTAACCCCGTCCTGTCTGAGCAAAGAACAGACGCCCTCAGGCAACCTACACGCAGAGGCGGGGCCAATTCCAAAGCTGAGCCCCGGGAGCTCTGCGAACAAAGAAGAGAAAGGGAAATCTCTCCCAGCAGCCTCAGGAGCAGCGGATTAAATCTCCACAATCAACTTGATGTACCTGCATCTGTGGAATACGTGAATAGACAACGAATCATCCCAAATTGAGGAGGTGGACTTTGTGAGCAACATAGATTATTTTTTCCCTTTTCCTCTTTGTGTGAGTGTGTGTGTGTATGCTTCTCTGTGACATTTTGTCTGTAAGAAAGCTGAAAGCTTTGCTTTCACCATTTGTCCTAGGGTTCTGTCCGTCCGTTTTTTTTTTTTTTAATTACTTAATTTTTTAAAATTCTTAATAATTATTTTTTTATTTTAATAACTTCATTTTATTTTACTTTATTTTATCTTATTCTTCCTTTATTTCTTTTTTTCCTCCCTTTTATTCTGAGCCGTGTGGAGGACAGGCTTCTGGTGCTCCAGCCAGGCATCAGAGCTGAGCCTCTGAGGTGGGGGAGCCAACTTCAGGACACTGGTCCACAGAGACCTCCCAGCTCCACATAATATCAAACGACGACAATCTCCCAGAGATCTCCATCTCAACGCCAGGACACAGCTCCACTCAACGACCAGCAAGCTACAGTGTTGGACAGCCTATGCCAAACAACTAGCAAGACAGGAACACAACCCCACCCATTAGCAGAGAGGCTGCCTAAGCTCATAAGGCCACAGACACCCCCAAAACACACCACCAGACATGGTCCTGCCCACAAGAAAGACAAGATCCAGCCTCAACCACCAGAACACAGGCATTAGTCCCCTCCACCAGGAAGCCTACACAACCCACTGAACCAACCTTAGCCACTGGGGACAGAAACCAAAAACAACAGGAACTACCAACCTGCAGCCTACGAAAAGGAGACCCCAAACACAGTAAGTTAAGCAAAATGAGAAGACAGAGAAACACACAGCAGATGAAGGAACAAGGTAAAACCCACCAGACCTAACAAATGAAGAGAAAATAGGCAGTCTACCTGAAAAAGATTTCAGAATAATGATAGTAAAGATGATCCAAAATCTTAGAAACAGAACGTTGAAAATGCAAGAAACTTTTAAACAAAGACCTAGAAGAACTAAAGAGCAAACAAACAGTGATGAACAACACAATAAATGAAATTAAAAATTCTCCAGAAGGAATCAATAGCAGAATAACTGAGGCAGAAGAACGGATAAGTGACCTGTAAGATAAAATAGTGGAAATAACTACCACAGAGCAGAATAAAGAAAAAAGAATGAAAACAATTGAGGACAGTCTCAGAGACCTCTAGGACAACATTAAATGCACCAACATTTGATTTATAGGGGTCCCAGAAGAAGAAGAGAAAAAGAAAGGGACCGAGAAAATATTTGAGGAGATTATAGTTGAAAACTTCCCTAACGTGGGAAAGGAAATAGTTAATCAAGTCCAGGAAGCACAGAGAGTCCCATACAGGACAAATCCAAGGAGAAACACGCCAAGACACATATTAATCAAACTATGAAAAATTAAATACAAAGAATAAATATTAAAAGCAGCAAGGGAAAAACAACAAATAACACATAAGGGAATCCCATAAAGTTAACAGCTGATCTTTCAGCTGAAACTCTGCAAGCCAGAAGGGAGTGGCAGGACATATTTGAAGTGATGAAGGAGAAAAACCTACAACCAAAATTACTCTACCCAGCAAGGATCTCATTCAGATTTGATGGAGAAATTAAAAACTTTACAGACAAGCAAAAGCTAAGACAATTCAGCACCACCAAACCAGCTTTACAACAAATGCTAAAGGAATTTCTCTACACAAGAAACACAAGAGAACGAAAAGACCTACAATAACAAACCCAAAACAATTAAGAAAATGGGAATAGGAACATATATATTGATAATTACCTTAAATGTAAATGGATTAAATGCTCCAACCAAAAGACTGGCTGAATGGATACAAAAACAATACCCATATATATGCTGTCTACATGAGACCCACTTCAGACCTAGGGACACATAAAGACTGAAAGTGAGGGGATGGAAAAAGATATTCCATGCAAGTAGAAATGAAAAGAAAGCTGGAGTAGCAATTCTCATATCAGACAAAACAGACTTTAAAACAAAGACTATTACAAGAGACAAAGAGGGACACTACATAATGATCAAGGGATCGATCCAAGAAGAAGATATAACAATTGTAAATATTTATGCACCCAACATAGGAGCACCTCAATACATAAGGCAAATACTAACAGCCATAAAAGTGGAAATCAACAATAACACAATCATAGCAGGGGACTTTAACACCCCAATTTCACGAATGGACAGATCATCCAAAATGAAAATAAATAAGGAAACACAAGCTTTAAATGATGTATTAAACAAGATGGACTTATTGATACTTATAGGACATTCCATTCATAAACAACAGAATACGCATTCTTCTCAAGTGCTCATGGAACATTCTCCAGGACAGATCACATCCTGGGTCACAAATCACGTCCTGGTAAAATTAAGAAAATTGAAATCGTATCAAGTGTCTTTTCCGACCACAACACTATGAGACTAGATATCAATTACAGGAAAAAATCTGTAAAAAATACAAACACATGGAGGCTAAACAACACATTACTTAATAACCAAGAGATCACTGAAGAAATCAAAGAGGAAATCAAATATTACCTGGAAACAAATGACAATGAAAACACAACGACCCAAAACCTATGGGATGCAGCAAAAGCAGTTCGAAGAGGGAAGTTTATAGCAATACGGTCCTACCTTAAGAAACAAGAAACATCTCAAATAAACAACCTAACCTTACACCTAAAGCAGTTAGAGAAAGAAGAAAAAACCCCAAAGCTAGCAGAAGGAAAGAAATCATAAAGATCAGATCAGAAATAAATGAAAAAGAAATGAAGGAAATGATAGCAAAGATCAATAAAACTAAAAGCTGGTTCTTTGAGAAGATAAACAAAATTGATAAACCATTAGCCAGACTCATCAAGAAAAAAGGGGAGAAGACTCAAATCAATAGAATTAGAAATGAGAAAGGAGAAGTAACAACTGACACTGCAGAAGTACAAAGGATCATGAGAGATTACTACAAACAACTCTAGCCAAGAAAATGGAAAACCTGGAAGAAATGGACAAATTCTTAGAAATGCACAACCTTCCAAGACTGAACCAGGAAAAAATAGAAAATATGAACAGACCACCACAAACACTGAAATTGAAACTGTGATTATAATCTTCCAACAAACAAAAGCCCAAGACCTGATGGCTTCACAGGCAAATTCTATCAAACATTTAGAGAAGAGCTAATACCTCTCCTTCTCAATCTCTTCCAAAATATAGCAGAGGGAGCAACACTCCCAAACTCATTCTGCGAGGCCACCATCACCTTGATACCAAAACCAGACAAGGATGTCACAAAGAAAGAAAACTACAGGCCAATATCACTGATGAACATAGATGCAAAAATCCTCAACAAAATACTAGCAAACAGAATCCAACAGCACGTTAAAAGGATCATACACCATGATCAAGTGTGGTTTATCCCAGGAATGCAAGGATTCTTCAATATATGCAATCAATCAACGTGATACACCATATTCATAAATTGAAGGAGAAAAACCATATGATCATCTCAATAGATGCAGAGAGAGCTTTCGACAAAATTCAACATCAACTCATGATAAAACCCCTGCAGAAAGTAGGCATAGAGGGAACTTTCCTCAACATAATAAAGGCCATGTATGAGAAACCCACAGCCACATCATCCTCAATGGTGAAAAACTGAAACCATTTCCACTAAGATCAGGAACAAGACAAGGTTGCCCACTCTCACCAGTATTATTCAACATAGTTTTGGAAGTTTTAGCCACAGCAATCAGAGAGGAAAAAGAAATAAAAGGAATCCAAATGGGAAAAGAAGAAGTAAAGCTGTCACTGTTTGCTGATGACATGATACTATACATAGAGAATCCAATAGATGCTACCAGAAAACTACTAGAGCTAATCAATGAATTTGGTCAAGTAGCAGGATATAAAATTATTGCACAGAAATCTCTCGCATTCCTATACACTAATGATGAAAAATTTGAAAGTGAAATTAAGAAAACAATCCCATTTACCACTGCGACAAAAAGAATAAAATATCTAGGAATAAACCTACCTAAGGAGACAAAAGACCTGTATGCAGAAAATTATAAGACACTGATGAAAGAAATTAAAGATGATACAAATAGATGGAGAGATATACCATGTTCTTGGATTGGAAGAATTAACATTGTGAAAATGACTATACTACCCAAAGCAATCTACAGATTCAGTGCAGTCCCTATGAAACTACCAATCACATTTTTCACAGAATTAGAACAAAAAATTTTACAATTTGTATGGAAACTCAAAAGAGCCCGAATACCCAAAGCAATCTTGAGTAAGAAAAACGGAGCTGGAGGAATCAGGCTCCCTGACTTCAGCCTGTACTACAAAGCTACAGTAATCAAGACAGTATGGTACTGGCATGAAACCAAAATATAGATCAATGGAACAGGATAGAAAGCCCAGAGATAAACCCATGCACATATGGTCACCTTATCTTTGATAAAGGAGGCAAGAATATACAGTGAATAAAAGCCTCTTCAATAAGTGGTGCTGGGAAAACTGGACAGCTACATGTAAAAGAATGAAATTAGAACACTCCCTAACACCATACACAAACATAAACTCAAACTGGATTAAAGACCTAAATGTAAGGCCAGACACCATCAAACTTTAGAAGAAACCATAGGCAGAACACTCTATGACATAAATCACAACAGGATCCTTTTTGACCCACCTCCTAGAGAAATGGAAATAAAAACAAAAATAAACAAATGGGACCCAATGAAACTTAAGAGCTTTTTCACAGCAAAGGAAACCATAAACAAGACCAAACGACAACCCTCAGAATGCGAGAAAATATTTGCAAATGAAGCAACTGACAAAGCATTAATCTCCAAAATTTACAAGCAGCTCATGCAGCTCAATATTGAAAAAACAAACAACCCAATCCAAAAATGTGCAGAAGACCTAAATAGACATTTCTCCAAAGAAGATATACAGATTGCCAACAAACACATGAAACAATGCTCAACATCGTTAATCATTAGAGAAATGCAAATCAAAACTACAATGAGATATCATCTCACACCGGTCAGAATGGCCATCACCAAAAAATCTACAAACAATAAATGCTGCAGAAGGTGTGGAGAAAAGGGAACCCTCTTGCACTGTTGGTGGGAATGTAAGTTGATACAGCCACTATGGAGAACAGTATGGACGTTCCTTAAAAAACTAAAAATAGAACTACCATACGACACAGCAATCCCACTACTTGGCATATACCCTGAGAAAATCATAATTCAAAAAGTGTCATGTACGAAAATGTTCATTGCAACTCTAGTTACAATAGCCAGGACATGGAAGCAACCTAAGTGTCCTTCAACAGATGAATGGATAAAGAAGATGTGGCACATATATACAATGGAATATTACTCAGCCATAAAAAGGAACAAAACTGAGTTATTTGTAGTGAGGTGGATGGACATAGAGACTGTCATACAGAGTGAAGTAAGTCAGAAAGAGAAAAACAAATACCATATGCTAACACATATATATGGAATCTAAAAACAAATGGTCATGAGGAACCTAGGGGCAAGACAGGAATAATGATGCAGACCTACTAGAGAATGGACTTGAGGATATGGGGAGGGGGAAGGATAAGCTGGGACGAAGTGAGAGAGTGGCATGGACATATATACACTACCAAATGTAAAATAGCTAGCTAGTGGGAAGCAGCCGCATAGCACAGGGAGATCAACTCAGTGCTTTGTGACCACCTAGAGGGGTGGGATAGGGAGGGTGGGAGGGAGGGAGATGCAAGAGGGAAGAGATACGGGGACATATGTATATCTATAACTGATTCACTTTGTTATAAAGCAGAAACTAACACACGATTGTAAAGCAATTATACTCCAATAAAGATGTTAAAAAAAATGTTGTAACAATGAGGTAAAGCATTGACTTCAGCTAAGCACAGGCAGTTATATTGATTTTTTTCATTCTCATCTTGGTTAACACCTCGGTTTTTCTTCATGAATACTTCTGCCACATTACTTTAAATTTTGGCAGAAATGTTGGTTAGATTATCTTTCTCGAATTTATGTCATCAGCTTAATGATTCAAGAACTAAAAGCTAATCCATAATGATGCCATGCTGAAGGAATTAATTACCTATTGTTTGTTAGAAATTGTTCCTTATGCCAAATGTAAATCTAGAATAATTCTTTTATTCCTGGACTTTCTGTGACCTGCCTGGTCAGCTTTCTCTTTTCAGTATGGTAACTCTAATATTATTCAAATAATAGGATAAATTAGAATCTGAACCTGAATTTCAATTATGATGGAAAAGGAATAGTTAAGAGTCCAGTACAAATTATTTAGGAGCTCATCACAAATTGTTTTGTTCTCAATGTTATTAAACTTCATCTCTCTAGGGAAGACACTACTGTTGAGCCTAATTAGTGTCGTGTTTCTAAACCGAGGCTTTTAGGAGTAAACAAGTCAATAAGAACTTGTACACCTGTTTCTGTTGTAGAACCACTTGGAAGATGTAACAGTGAGGTTTAGCAGGTGCCTCTGAAAATAGAATTGGGGTGGGGATGGTGGATGATACCGTATGTGGGTGGAACTTAACACATAAAGTGACATCTGCTGCCATGACCACCCTGCTTGTTTGTATGAGACTGAGAACTAACTAGACTATTTATCTTTTCCACTTTGAATAATCATCAGAGCTTTGGTCCTGGAGATGTTACACTAGCATTTACAGTGAAGTATACACCTGAAATGGAACCAAGGTAGAAAACTAAAAGTCTGGGCAGTTGGTGTCACTAGTTCTTTTTTTGTTCTTTTTTAAAACTAGGATCCTTTTTCTTGATCAGATCTTGGGAATAAAAATGTTCAATGCAATCAATATGTAGATTGGTTAGGGAAAACATATATACATACACACATTTCTCCCCTCCCTGATGATAATGTCTCCAGCAAACTCAGGGATAAATGGCACACCTAGGACTTGTCTACCTGTATCTTCAGATGCCCTGTGGGATAGCTCTTAAGCCTAATTATATTAGTCCCACCTTGATCTCTCCAAGGCCTCAACGGACTGTGTGGTGGCATGAAAATGATGATATTTTAACTCACATGGATGCTAATACCATGGAAACATATATGTACACAGGTGACAAAGCAATGAACAAGTGAGACAAATCACAGAGTTTTTTGGTAATCTATACTCTGTGGACTATAAAGCTTTTATCTCATGAATTAATATACACTTTCATTTTCCTTTACTTTTTTCTCCCTTTATTTTTATTTCTAATTAAATTTTCTTATTTTGGTACTGTCATCTAGTAGTAAAATACATAGTGTATAAAATTTTATTTTTAACCTAAAATGGAGCATTTAGCACTTGCTGCTTTTTAATACTTTAGTGAAAAAACACAACATATTGAAGTTATCAAGCAATGCTTGATTGCTGCAGTGCAAGAGAAATAGGGGAGTTCTGATGTTGAGATGCCTCAACACCAGTTCTGGAGAAATGCCTCTCTCAGCTGTGCATGACAGTCAATAAATTCCCAAGTAGGAAAAGGAAACATTTAATTCAGAGAGAAACTAACTACCATCGTTTTTATGTATTGTGTTTGGTTGAGCAATAGGATAGCAGTGACATATAAATATGACTATTTTAAGTGGTGAAGCAGCTCGTCATACTTGATGGGATTTCACAGTGACATTTGTGGACTCTGAAACAACTGGTGACAGGATGGCCCTTTGCTAAGGGCATGTGCTAATTATATATTCTCAAGAGGCAAAGACAACCAAAACATCATGCCCAATACTGAATAAATCATTGTTACACCCTCTACTATCAATTTTGAAACTACTTTTTGTTGCCGTTGTAGAGAAACTGTCTAAAGGCTAAGATTGGTTAGAGGTAGTTTCATAATGGAAAATTGATCATGTTCTTGCAAAGAAAGTAACTCTCTTAATAAATATATTACTTTTTGAGTACAAGGCCTGTTGCTTTTTTTTTCATGAAACATTCTTGGTGAGATGTTCTTCCCATCATCCTTTTCTGGTTGTCTTTTCCTCTTCTTTTTTTAAAATGAGGTCTCAAATTAAATATCACCCAGAGAGATTAGATCCCCTCCTCACTGCTATGTTCTATGTTCTAACAGAGTACTCTCTTTTTTTTCCTTGCTGTATTACTTGCAATTACAAATTATTTTACTAATCATAAATTAATGACCCCCACACACTGAAGCGCAAGGAGAACAAGAACCATCTCTGTTTTGTCCTTTCTTCTCCCCAGACCCTTGGGAGTTGCCTGAAAACCTATCAGGTGTTCAATACATATTTACTGAAAAACTAAATGAATGAAATACTTTCAGAATAGTTTTCTATTTTAAAACTGATTACTTTGTAAAGCAGTTTAGTAGTTTGGTTCTTAATTTGTTAATCTAGCTATTTCTATAACTAACTACTATACTCAGCACAAGATTTCGTTTTTTTCCAAACGATGCTGTATCTCTTGTTCTCTGTTGAGTACTCTTTATCAGGACTCTACTGCTACCTGATGGTGATACAATGAAATACAGGCAAAAGTTCTGGGTAGGGGGGCTTGGCCCACAATAATCTCTCTAGAGAATTTACCAATTCTGCTTCAATGAATCAGCAAGGCATTACAGCACATCTAAATCTATGCATTTTAGTTAAGTGAATACAACATGTGAACTTTTATAGAGATTTACTAAGTCACTGCTGTTGATATTAATGATTTGATCCACATATGATTAAGGTAAAGCTTACAAATTAAATGTACGAAAAAAGACATCCTGTATTTTGTTTTATGATTTTATAAATAGAAATAAGCTCCTGCAGTAGAAATCAACAGGTTTTGGGGAAGAAATTATTATTATTTTTTCTACCATGAACAATAATATAGCAACTATTTCCCCAAATGTGGAGTCCATTAAAAGCCTTCCAAAGAGATATCTGTGTCATTCATTTTTGTAACCAATCCAAACCTCATATAGTACATTTCACATAGTAGGCACCTAACAATGACAACAAAAATCGTTGAATAAAATGCTCAAGGCCAGTTGACAGAACTGATTTTCTTCTTAGTTTATACATATTGTATTAGGCAGGCAACTGCTCCATGTGCCCAATTCACTAAGAAGTTTAAAGTACTATGTTTAAGCAAGGTAAAATAAAACCAGTTGTCAGGCAAGTCAAGTTTTTTTTTTTTTCCTCTCCTTTTAATCATCCCATAGGAAAGATTTAGAATAATGAAAGCAGTAACGATTGTTTTTTTCAATGCACAGTGTGGTAATTCCGTGAACAAAATTGAAATCCGACATTGTTGACTTTTAAGATTACTGGTAGTCAGAGGGGAAAAGACAATATGTAACTTGTCTCCCTACCTGACTTATGCTTCTAGTTCCTGTAAAATGTCAAATTGAAGGTGACAAGGAGAAATCTTTCTACTTCAAAATGTAACAAGAAAAGTCTCAGCCATGTGGCCCACAAAGATGTGCAGGACATCATTTTTACTGACAGCAAAACAGACTTTTTTCCCACAGAGGCAAATCCAAACAAACCTCTTGCATTTTTATTATATTTACTTTCAAAAAGTCAAACTTACTGTTAATATCCTTTTGGGATATAGCTGTTATTCTGTATTAACATATATATGAGATATTTGCCTAGATATAGGAACCCATCTAACACTGATTTAATAGACTGTGAGGAAACGGTAGTTCTACTACTTTGGCAAATAATTATTTTTCAAGGTGGTTTAGAATATATTCTTCCTAACATGTATTGTTTATTATGTATCCCCACTCCCCCAAAAGAATAAAAGAATCACTTGGTATGTGTTAAGCTTTGTATAAATGTGTGGCAAAATATAATGTAATATGATGAAGTTCCTGCCTTTAAGAAGCTAACTTTCTGTTTAAAGAGAAATGCCATCACAAGGCCAGTAATACATTCTTTTTTTAAAAAATAGATTTATTTATTTGTTTGTTAATTTATTTTTGGCTGTGTTGGATCTTTGTTGCTGCGTGCGGGCTTTCTCTAGTTGCAGCGAGTGAGAGCTGCTACTCTTTTTTGTGGTGTGCCGGCTTCTCATTGCGGTGGCTTCTCTTGTTGAGGAGCATGGGCTCTAGAGCACAGGCTCAATAAGGAATACATTCTTAAACAGGAGCATATGTGAGCACTGGGGAAGGGTACTAACATCCATGGTATGTGAAGGAAAGCTTCCCGCAGGAAGAGATGCTAGATTTACAGAGTGATCATGAGCTTTGCCGGCATAGCAACTCCCTAAATAAATTATGCCTTAGGAATCTTTTCATTATTTTATAATTATTGATTGTTTATTGATTGATCAACTGTATTCTGACAACCTAATTGGCTATATTATAAACTAGCAGGAAATTTGAACACCTTTGTTGTACAACAGATTTGAGGGGTTGGCTTTTGTTTGTTTTGTTTTGAAAAAGATCTATTTCGCTATTGAAAAAAAAGGCCAGCCATCTAGTTAACAAGAGCCTTTAAGCTAATCTGACTTTTATTTGTTCGATTTCCATATTGAATCTGACATTTTGGAGAGTATATGTATATATTCCCTCTTTCAAATAAGCTAGACCTTTTCCAAAGAATGGTTTGCATAATAAGATAGATAAATGATTTCTAGATCACAAAATCTAGTCTTACATCTAACTTATGGGATGGGGAAGTACAAGCACACAATGTATCAATTCCTACTATACAATTAGATGTAGAAGCAATGACTCTCATATTGGCTTCCCTTCCCCGTTATGACACCTGCCAAACCCTAGGAAACTGAATATGAGTGATCTCACTTTTAGCAGGTTCAGGTGGGATGAAGACTCATACCTGTTTCCATCAAAGCCATAAGAGTTTTAGTTCTTCCCCTCTCCTAAGTCCCCCGGCTTAGGGGAATGACTGTATATGGCCTTCAGTCTCTCACGGGCACAGAGAGACCCTGGACTCACCTTCAATCATCTTTCCTCAGAAAGCAGCTGAGGCAGGAGTGCAGCAGGAGGGATGTGTGACTGGGCACAGAGAGCAGCTCTGTCCAGTGAGTAACCTGGTGGCTGCTTGCAGCTCAGCCAGCAACATTCTAATATATTTACTGCTTCAAAATCCACATATTGGATGGGGGGACGGTAACGTCATCATTCTGGACACCGTGTATTTCACCTCTAGGAGCCCCTCGACTCAACAGTCACAGCCAAAGACACAGCGCTTTCCTCTAGGACCCTGGGGTTTGCTCCCCTTTGCTATCCTGAGTTTGGGAAGCGCACAGGAGCATATGAACTTGAAACATCTGCTGTCTCATTAGCATGATAATATTTCCTAAAGCCATGCCTGGTTTCAATTTGAGGGCTGGGGAATTTTCCAGAGTGGTCAGGTTTACTGCAAGAATTTATCTGGATATTTGGGGATTTAATTTTTCCTCGGCCAGTGGGTTGCCTTCATCAGGGCTGTAAGCAATCCGAAGCCCTAAAAGCTGGAATACTAGTCAGTAGCCAGTCATGGATGAATTTATATGGGAATTTGCCTGCTTCTGGAAAATCTTCCTGAGACAGTCAAAGTCACCTTATAGCCCCAGGATTCACTTCAAAAAAATCTGAGACATTTTACTCTAAGGGGCGAATAGATCCAAGGTTGGCTGACAGACAGCAGGAGGGGCTGAGCAATGGTGTATCTGGTGCCAATTCTTCTGTAAAAGGCATTAAGTCCTTCACTCTCTCATCTCTCAATGGAACGAGCCAAAGTTCTAATAATGTGCCTGTTTACTGCCCATAGTGGCTACAAGTTTCTATCAGTTCTCAACACAGTGTTGGTACTCATTTGTTTAATTTTTTTTTTTTTTCTGAAATGAGTTAGTACTTTACCTCCTTGTATCAGTTCCGAGAGTACTAGCTGAATGTTAGTACTGTTGTTAGAGCAGTTAAACCTGAGGCTGCCTGAACGATTGGTGAGAAACTACTCTCCCCTCAAAGGGAGTCAGCAACAAGTCAGGCAGTTGTCTTGGAAACTACTTCTTAGTAGGTATCCATTAACAGGAGGACAGTTTGTTACCTGACTGACGATACATTTTACCAACTTTCACGGACTTCCCTCAAATTATGTTAATTAACCCATGAGGTTCTTGCCCGTCCTCTTCCAGAAGTCCACGCTCCTCTCAGCATCCCACCCTCATCACCAAAACTGTTAAAAACTATGAAGGGACAGAGATTCCAGTCTACCTGCAGATGAACACACGACACTGCTGCAGTTCCATGAAAGTCCGCAGGAGACAAGACACTCCTGGGTCAGAGACAGAGGACTTTATTACTCACACCAACAGTCATACCGAAGTATTAGTATTTTATTGTGCCAGTTCTCAGATTCCCAGAGGGTGGAAGGAAGAGGGCCAGGTGACACCTACACACACAGCGGGGTGTGTTACAGAAAAAGAACCCTGAATCGTTTTTAATGGACATTAAGCCTGACTGCCCTTTGCTCCAGAAGAAGACTATTGTTATTTATTTTACTGGTCAGTAAGCATGGCCACATTTTGCTTCAGGAAAAGACACTACCTTGATGTCCCAAGACTGTCTCATTCCTATCAGTTCAGTACGGTACTGAGCAATGCCTTCTCCTCAATAATGCTACCATGTATCCCCATATTCCTCATTTAAGGTAAACTGTCATGCCTCAAATTCTCTATAAAGGTTGGAGTTTCAGTTGGTCATACTCTCTACCATAGGCCCTCATCTCTTGAGACAACAAATTGTAAGGTGATCTGGTTTCAAAATATCTGCCTTACATGATAGTGACTATTAGCAAATGTTATCAGATCCTCTCCATCTCAAAAAAATGTAAAGTTAAAAATACAAAGAAAGTTTTAGTCAACTGGTAGAAGAAAAAGAAGGAATAAAATACAAAAATACAAATTGTGGCCTTTCTTGTATATTCTTAGCTCTGTCCCAGCTTTTCCATTTAAATACTTCACGTTCTTCTCTTTTACATTTAGAACCATTCAGTTCTTACTCAGTTCCCAATCCCAACACTTTTTTAGCAATATTTGATCAGAAACACCAAAGGTGCTTCTAGCTCCTTCTAGAAGGCAGTTGAGAGGCCATTAGTATTGTATCAGTCTTGTGGTATTATACACAACCAAAGCATTTTGTCACAATATTTTTTCCGAAACCGTAGTTTTCTCTCAAATAGGAATTTTGGAGTATAAAGTGTTCTCTATTCAATTATTCATAAATATATATTCAGTTTTGAACTTTTAATGAGATTGTATCATATAGTTTATATTTTAATGCAAAAATAAAATGGGAACGTTTGCCAGGAGTACTTCAAAAGAAGTAAACTCAATGTACTGAGTAGAATGAGAAAAATATTCCCCCATCTGTTTCATACCTTTATAATAAGGTAGAAACGAATAAGACTGGATAGCAGACCTTGGGAAATATATTGAGGCTGAGATTATCTTAGAAAGATGTATTTGAACTCTGAGTGGAAACTACAATCTGGTGGGATTTCTCCCCTGAGAGAAATGTGTGTTAGCACTGTTACAAAATAGCTTATGGGAAAAACTGAATAATAAGAAAATCATTTATTTAAATGTTGCCCAGGCTACTTATGTGTTTCAACTGTCTTAACAATTGAATACCAGACATGAAGAAGATAGGGAAAATGTCCCTTTGACTTGGGCGTGTGGGCAGAAAGGAGAAAGGAGAGCACTATTGTCTTACCTCTAATCTCATTCCCCCAAATCTTACCATGTATGCAGGCATATCCTCTTGGACGGAGCCTGGCCATTTGGGGGTATGATTCTTTTTATTACTTGCCTAATCCTAGTGAGGAATACAGGTTACATTAAAAAAAAATACTGGCTCTGTAGATTATTTACAGCAGCTGCCAAGCTCTCGACTCAAGGCTAAACTCTGTGTTACTGTGAGAAGTGGATGTTAAGGTGGGAACAGTTATACCAGAGATTTATTGGGGAAACGCCTGTGAAAGGTGAACAGTAAGGATGGACAGTCAAGGGAAACCTCAGACTACCGCTCCTTGAAAAGAAAGAGGGAAGGAAGCGTTGGTTAGAAGCTTCAGACCACAGCACAGCTCCTGGACAGTCTCTGCCAGGCCTCTGGGGAGCAACCTGAGCAAAGTTTCCCGATGAAAAAGTCCAATGTTGGGAAGGAGTGTCTCCCACCAATCCCCCTGCCATGATCCATTACTGGCTGGGAAGAGGCCAGGCTCCAACTTTAACTGGAGACCATCAGTCAGCTATGCTCCCAGAAGCAGGTTCTTTGAATGAGATTTGAGTGGAGAACCTTCGTGGCCACCACAACCTACGTCAAGAGCTTTCTCCACCCTGCCCTGCTTATTATATTAGAATTAAGCCTCCATTGTGTGATGTTCTGCCCCTCTCTGCTTCTTGATTTCTTGGGATGCCTTTTCTTTGCTATATCTACAGTGAAACAATATGAATCTTAGTCCCTAATCAACTTCCCTATTAGCTACAGAAATCACTCATATGAAGCACTTTGAGATTTTATAAACTTTACACAGAGCATTTTTTAATGGTCATGAAGAAAGTTTGCTTTTTATAGCAATGTTTATGGGACTTCTTCCTTCCGTAACTGTTTCCTACCTCCCCACTTTTAATCATCTCCCTCCAGGCTGGGACTCTATACTCTCCCACCTCAGTTATCTAGAAAACTGTCTCCTCTCAATGGTACAAACCACAAAAGAACCGACAGATGCTCAAATTCAACCCAAAGCCATTATTAAATTATGCTTCTTGGCAAACACTTTTTTTTCTGAGAGGACCTCTGTCAACTACTAATATAATATACTATCATTCTCAACCAGAGACATGTAACTTGAGAATTTTAATCATAGTAATCATTTTCACTCTGTAAATTGTGTTCAATAGCATGGCTAATTCAAACTCTTATTCAGAGTTTAGACAGTTTCAGGTCTGAGATGCACATGAAAGCAGAGATAAGTGCATTTTCCGTTGATCATTTCAGCCTTGAAATACTTATTTTACTAAGTAAACTCTAAGACCTGTTACTCTATTCCAAACAGCACACATCCTACTCCTTGATGTGGAATATCTGCTGCTGCTATTGCCGTCTCAAACAAGTAACACACAAAAACTAATAACACAATTCAACAGTCCTGTCAGTGCATCAAGGAGGAGAGCATTGGTCCTCTCTAGCCATCGGAGATTTGTAAAAACTAAGAGTCCTTGACGGCTCTCGGTTGCCTGGCAACCACCTTGCTATGGAAGGAGTGAACCTGTAGCATATTCATGTCTCAGTTGATCTTTGATACAGAAAATCTCTTTCCTGGATGAAGATTTAGAAATCCATAGTTTTTTTTAATCTAAGTGAATTATGATATAAAGTCATGAAAAATAGAGCTTGTCACCTTTTCCTGTTGCTCTTCTTGGTAGACTGAGGGCTGTTATGTTCCTTCCCCTGGAAAGTCAAAATGAGCAGAGTTAGGATGAGACCGCCAGGCAGAGAAAGAGGAAGTCACATGTCCCTTAGCTGCTTCCTGTTTCCTAAACCATAGGTTCTTATTTTTAAGAGGGGAGAGGGGTCAAAGCGCTTGGTGGTGGAAGAGATCTCTCCAGTCCAGAAAGAAATAAGAACCCGGTAGTCAGAGTACTCCACTGTACTCTTAATATCTCAAAGGTAATAAAATAGGGAAGACCGAATATCCTGGAACATTTAATTTAATAATATACCAATCTTCCTCACCTTACAGTGAGGTTATGTCCCAATAACCCCATTCTAAGCTGAAAATATCATAAGTCAAAAATGTATTTAGGGCTTCCCTGGTGGCGCAGTGGTTGAGAGTCCGCCTGCCGATGCAGGGGACACGGGTTCGTGCCCCCGGTCCTGGAAGATCCCACATGCCGCGGAGTAGCTGGGCCCGTGAGCCATGGCCGCTGAGCCTGCGCGTCCGGAGCCTGTGCTCTGCAACGGGAGAGGCCACAACAGTGAGAGGCCCGCGTAACGAAACAAAAAAATTCATTTAATAAAGTTAACCCACCAAACGTAATAGTTTAGCCTGGCCTACATGAAATGAGCTCAGTACACCTACATTAGCCTACAGTTGGGCAAAATCACCTAACCCAAAGCCTGTTTTATAATAAAGTGTTGAATAGCTCACATAATGTATTGGATACTGTATGGAAAGTGAAAAGCAGAATGGTTGTCTGAGTACAGAATTGTTCAAGCGTCTCAGCTGTTTACCCTGGTGACTGCGCGGCTGACTGGGAGCTACCACTGCCCAGCAACAGGAGAGAGGATCGAACCGCATATCACTACCCTGGGAAAGGCTCAAAACTCAAATTTTGAAGTAGTTTGTACTGAATGTGTGTCACTTTCCCATCATCTTAAAGTCAAAAGAACTGTAGGCCAAACCACCATCCTAAGTCAAGGAATGTTTGTATTTAAACAATTAAAGGTCACAGTAGAAAATCCACAGTATGTCCTAAAATGGTAACTATTACACAGGTAGCAATTTCTAGATTAATGTTGATGACTTACTCAAAATTCTTTGTTATTGTAAAAGCAACTTTTCTTCCTTCAGTGTCATTATTAACTCCTCATGTGAGCAAATTTACCATTTGCTTAAAAGAACGTTCAATACAATGAACAATTCCCTTAAAAGTGAGACCTAAATCAGAAATAGACTTGCTCATATAGTTAATATACATCAGTGCCTTCATTATTTCTACAGATTCACAGTTTTAAAATGGGAAATTGTTTTAAAAAAACTTACTAAGAATGATTAAGTCGCGGGTACAGTATTATTTTCTACTTATGATAATAAAATATCTAATGTCACCATGGTTAAATAATATTTGGACATTTAGCAGATATCTGAATGTACTCATGCTGTTCTGAAGTAATCTTTTTCTAGCTATATCTCCCCACTGGTCATGGGGTGAGTGCTGAAAAGGCCGTGGCTGAATACTGTTTATCTCCTGGATACATGGATTTATTTTCAGGCATCTGATTCGAAAGAGTGCAATTTATAAATGTCTACCTCACAGACTATTCTCTAATTTAGCAAATCAAACAGAAAATCTTAGTAAATTATCCACCTACTGAAATAAAATCACATATTCTAGATTATGAGCTCTCATCAGCTAAATATATTTCAAGTACCCTAAATCAGAGAGGAGATGTCCATTTCAGGCACTGGAGGAGTGGGCTTGAGGTGGGGACTGTATTTCAGGCAGCACAAGTGGCGTGAACTGGTGAAGAGGGAGTGACGCTCAGGACTCAAAGTGCTGTATTTTGGGGAAAATAAGCATGTCTAGACCACAATTTCAGACAAGAAGCAACCTAAACTATCATGTGGTTCAACTGTCCACTTTGGAGGCAAGGACATTGAGGGAGTCTAGAATTAAGTAAGGAGCCCAAGGCCATTAGAGTTAGTTGTTGACAAAAAGGAATACGATTTCTTTGGAGACAGATTATATGTAGAGGCTTTTCCATCATTCTATTTCTTGATCTGCAAATATTTTTCCCTTAAGTTAAGCATGTATTGCTTTTGTATTAAAAATTGTACTGTTGACAATAAAAGTAGTTTTATTTGTTTTATGTATTGAGAAGCTGAGGTGCAGGTTCAGGTATCATAAAGTAACTGGTATTAACTAAAAAGAAATATTCATGATCCAGAGTTATTGCTTGGTGTTCCAGGTGAGAAAACGTCAGAAAAAAATTAAATTATGGGAGTTTGGCAAAACATTAGTAATAAAGAAAAAAATTCATCACTACTTTTAACCTTTTTTTTTTTGCTTTTAAAATTTTATTTATTTTATTGAAGTATAGTTGATTTACAATGTTGTGTTAGTTTCTGGTGTACAGCAAAGTGATTCGGTTATACATGTGTATGTGTAACTACTTTTAATCTTTGTTTTTTTTTTTTGTTTTTTGTTTTTTTTTTTGCGATACACGGGCCTCTCACTGTTGTGGCCTCTCCCGTTGCAGAGCACAGGCTCCGGACGCACAGGCTCAGCAGCCATGGCTCACAGGCTCAGCCGCTCCGCGGCATGTGGGATCTTCCCGGACTGGGGCACGAACCTGTGTACCCTGCATTGGCAGGCAGACTCTCAACCACTGCGCCACCAGGGAAGCCCACTACTTCTAATCTTAGTGAGCATATTTTGTCAATAAAATTTGAGGTACAGTAGTTACATAGAATTATACATAATATAATTACGCGTATATGTATATGCACAGTGAACATAATTTCAGGTAAACAGTGTAACAGTTGAAGATAACAATTTGTTTATCTAAGCAATATCACAGATTTTGGTAAACACAACATTAGAATCTGGCTAATAAACCAATACATCAATAGAAGTTAAATATATCATAAAGCTTTATTCAAGAGTACTTGGATTGGAAGCAAACAGCAGTAGACTTTTACAAAAATCCATATGCACTCAAAGATAGGCTTGTTACTTCATCTTATCGCTGATGTTAATTAAGTGCCAATTACTCTGTTTATTCCCATTTAAACAGAGATTTCATCAAATACTGATTTATGCCACCTGCAGCCTCAATCAGGCACCCTTCTGACTGATTCATAAGAAGTGAGCCAGGAACATAACAAAGGTTAAACATAACCAGCCTCACATAGAAAGGCCACAAGAAACAAATGTGTCCTTAGCTTTATTATTAAAATTAACATTAATGTTTAATCTATTTAACTGATGTCTAATTCATTGAAGTTAATCTAATAAAAGATGTAGCCATGGAAAAGTCTTTAATATACACATCAAAATGATGCAGTCAGTGACACCATCAGTGCTTAAGACTAGGGTCATTCTTAAATTACTCTGATGCTGTATTATTTGAAAGTAGTGATAATTCATGTACACTACTTCTCTCCAGGCACAATTATCTTCTCTCTGTGCACAATTTATCTAGGAGAAATTTTAAAAATTTAGCCTAACACATTCTAATTATTAAGTTATTAAGGTATCAGAAAACCTGAAGAACAGATTAGATCTGTTTACATTATCTATATACTAATAAAAAGGTTCTCTATTTCACGGATGCTTCCATTATATCAAGAAATATTTACATGTTTTTTAAAAAAGCATTTGTTTGATAAAATATATTTCATTCTTTCTCCCCCAATTCCTTCAAGTCTCCAGAATCTCACTTAACAAGATTTCTCTCACTAACCAGATATAAAATAACACTTGATTCCACCAAAAAGTATTGAATAAGTGTCTGTAGATACGTTAATATCTTTAAATTATCACATGACACTCAGGGGCTTTACTGTAGTATCCTAAAGTTGTTCCAAGGCTTTTGAGAGGAAAACCTGCCATGAATGAAACAGGACAGCAATTCTGTAACTTCATAATTTATGTGAAAACCTGAGTTTGTCAGGTATAACGAAAGTTATGACAAATGGTTCAGTTCAACCTGTGAGGAACTGCCAGGTACCACCTCTCTTGATCTACACTTTTAAATCATTTTACCTTACGAAAGTAATGAGTTGGACTTTGCTCTTTTATATTTTCTACCTGTTTCTGTTTTTTTCTTTTTTTTAAATGAGTCTCTTGGTTATGATTCCTCCCATAAACTAAAGGTGATGCATTTAAAACTTTCCTTTCCATTTCCTGGGAACTCCAGTGTGGGTTTTTCTTTCTAGGATTCCCCGGTTTGGGCAACTTCAGTGTGTGAAAACCTCAAGTTCATGCTTTTGCACAGCAGAAAATCACTGAAATTGTCATACTTTACAATGCCTCACTCAATTTGAGGTACAGGTCTTTTGGGTTTGGGGGCAAGGGCCTGTATGTGTGGAAGTGTGTAGTTACAGTGATATATATTTTTGATAGATGGGGTGAAAGCTTCAACTTTATTAACATTCAGTTTAAAAAGCTTTACACCCATGATATAATAAGATACAGGAGTGCTGTTTCTTAAAGAAGTTACCTTTTGGGGTTCTATGAAAAGACACAGGTTTCCTTCTCAGAAAGGTTTCTGCTGGGCTTCCCTGATGACGTAGTGGTTAAGAATCTGCCCGCCAATGCAGGCGACACGGGTTTGAGCCCTGGTCCGGGAAGATCCCACATGCTGCGGAGCAACTAAACCCGTGCGCCACAACTACTGAGCCTGTGCTCTAGAGCCCGCGAGCCACAACTACTGAGCCCATGTGCTACAACTACTGAAGCCCGTGCGCCCAGAGCCCGTGATCCACAATGAGAGAAGCCACCGCAATGAGAAGTCCGCGCAACACAGCGAAGAGCAGCCCCCGCTCGCCTCAACTAGAGAAAGCCCGCACGCAGCAACGAAGGCCCAATGCAGCCAAAAATAAATAAATAAATTTTAAAAAATAAATAAAATTGTCGTGAAAACAAGAAAGAAAGAAAGCAAGCTTCTCTGCTATCTGGAGGGTGTAACAGATGGTGTCCAGGATGTCTTACACGGTGAGCAGGTCCATCAGTGGCTCCAAGACCCCAGAGTGGACAGGCGGGATCAGCCAGTGCACAGTGCCCCTCGCTGTGAAGTTAGCTGTCACCCAGATAGCCTCCTTCTGGCCATTAAACTTTCCACTTTTCAGCAGAGCCGCCAAGGGAGCATCATGCCACAAGCAACCAGCTGCTGGAGGGGCTGGTAGGGTCCTGGCTGCCTCCTCTGGATGGAGGACATGGGCCCTATCCATGCTGCGGGGGCACGCTCAGCATGCCTGTGTCAATGCCACCTGGGTCTGTGGCCTGCTCCAGGGACGATGACCCCTCAGTGTGGAGAGAGGGGGTTAAGACATTGAGTTCTGAGCTGGACAAGAGCTGGACCAGACTGGGCGGACCCCTGCGTCCATCACGAGGCTGATGCACTTGCTGCAGCCCTCGCTGAGGTAGGACAGGGCTCAGGACAGTCCGAGAGAACCTCGCTGTCCTGGAGGTGCAGGAGGTAGGAGAGGATGGGCCACATCTACTTGACTGCTTTTTCTGAGAGCAGGGGCTCCTGTTTCAGCACGGGTTGGCCAAGGTCCATGTGATGTTCCATAACATTGAGACTGGACTGGTTGATAACACCAGGGCCAGCAGGTGTGGGATGGCACTGCTCCAGATGATGTCTCAACTGTGGGCCCTCACCTGCTCTGTTACCAAGAGCACCCCCTGCCTGTTCACACACAGTTACGAGAGGAAGGCAAGAGCTCAGTCAAGGGCTGGATGCCCCCGCCCTTCCCCAGTGGCTGGCTAGGGTCTGCTCCCAAGTCCCTGAAGCAAAATGGGTCAGAGCCCAGGCTGCCTCTAGCTACGAACAGCGGTGATGTCTTCAGGAACTCCACCAGCCTGGGAATGAGCCCTGCTTCAACAATCAGTGTTAGAGGAGGGCTCTTTTCCTGGCCCCCTGGGCAGCCGAGAAATATAGGTCTGGATCTGAGGTATTCACAGCATTTATTATTCATGAAAGGTGAGGCTGGTCAATTTGGTCAGCTTTTCAGATGCTGGGTTGGGGAAAGGCTGGTGATGTTCCTTCTCTTCAAGGCCTGCCCATTCTTCTCCACCTTCCAGAGCCCTAGGCTGACTGCCATCCTCTGTTGCCCCCTTATAGATGCATCTTTGCCTGGGCCATAAATTCTCTCAGGCTCTCTTCTGGAGCTTCTGAAGTTGGCATATTGACTAGAAGAAGTAAACCACCTGTCAGGGAGCCACTGTGACTAATGAGATAGAAAGAAAGCAATATTCAAAGCCCAAAGCCAACTTCCAATTCATAACTGAATAGAACACACAACTTGATATCACCTACAATGTTATTTAACTTTCTTAGGTGTCAGTTCTTTCATCTGTAGATTAGTAGTGATAATACTTGACTTTTCTAAAATCCAAAGCTATTTTGAAAAAAGAAAATTATTAGTACATTAAAAAGTTTTTAAAATGTATAATTCTCATTAACATTCCTTAGGCAATGCAATGGTTTTTCATTATGATTCTGCCTTCTGTCAGCACAAGTTCTATGAGCCAGATATGCTGGGGCTGAATCACGCTAGAAGAGAACAATGTGCACTTATGGTGATATTTCTGAGCTTCTCAGAAGCCTGTAAGGTGCTGTGCTTAGGGACTCTATTTACACTTGCATTTATGTGTACACTTTCTCTCATTTCCCATAAAATAGTGACTAAGCACTTCTATTTATGGAGTAAAGTAATACATAAATCTAACAGATAGTATCAATTTTCAAGAAGATTATAATTTACATTGTGAGACTAGACTGGCAGCTATTACACAGCCAAGGATGTACTTCTAAATTAGTGCAACGGATACATTAAGAATTGCTCAGCTACTCCAGGTCAGCAATCACTCCTCCCTGTCTTCTCTAAGAACATCCATGTGTCATAATTCTAAAATAGCTATGATTATGCACCCTACTTGTTACTTGGACATCTGGTTAATATTAAGGGTATTTCAGAGCAAACAGAAGGAGCAAAAGGGAAAGAGTATGCACAGAAAAGTTTGTTAACAATTACAGCAGAAAAGTGGGCACTAGAGCTGAAGAAGGGGAGGAGAATGAATGATGGAAGAGAGTTTTAATTTGTTCTTATTTTTTTTATGTTGGGTTCAAGCATGTTTAAAAGAAAATGGACTATAAGTAGATAAACAACAAAGATGAATTACCATAGAATATAAAAAGGAAAGGGATGGGACCCTTTGTACCAGGAAGGGAAAGGAAACCAGTGGGTGAAAAGGAATGTTCATTTAGAGAATTGTTACAGGAAAGTGAGGTCACAATTGATGTGATTTGCAGCGAGATGGAGAATATCTGAAAAGAGTACATTTGTTTTAAACCTATGCAAATGGAGAATGGGAGAGAGGCTGGTTAGAAAACATAGTAGGTCGTGTGGGAGAATAAAAGGCTAAACTGAATTTGCTGTCTATATTTATAGAGGAACTGATTTGTATGATTCAGTAAAACTCAATAGCTATGGAAATATTGAGTAGTTGTATTCATTTAAGGATGATACATGTGGACATTAGGTCATGAGATTTGATATAGGCCATTAATTTAACCTTGGGAAGAAGGAATATGAAGATATAAGAGTCCCTACTGGCAGATGTGGAAGATCTCCAGCAGGGCAAGCCCTTTACAGAAGATTGGGCAGAGTCCTTGCAGACAGCAGTATCAAAGGGGGAGAAACCTCAATAGTGTAGTAGAAAAGCTACTAGGCACTGTAGATTTCAGACAATATTCTATCATGGTAATGAACACATTTTCCTATTGTGTGTAAGTGACATTTTTAATCACTTTTATGTATTCAAAGAATAGACTAAATCAATTATATGGAAAAAAAATATGACAACTCTCAGTTGTGCTATGTATTTGATAAAAACTTCTTTGCAAATACTGCTTTAAAAATTAATTTAAAAATAGATCACAAAGGTTAAAAAACAAGCGGTTGGAGGGGGTAAGGGAAGATGGCGGAAGAGTAAGACGCGGAGATCACCTTCCTCTCCACAGATACACCAGAAATACATCTACACGTGGAACAACTCCTGCAGAACACCTACTGAAGGCTGGCAGAAGACCTCAGACCTCCCAAAAGAGCCTGGTTTCAAATGGACTCTCCATCACATCACGTGACTCTGATGGGACCAGTCCAGGACTGGAACAGAGCCCTTAATCCTTTCAGTCAAAGGAGTGAGACACGGGTTCGAGCCCTGGTCTGGGAAGATCCCACATGCCACGGAGCAACTAAGCCCGTGTACCACAGCTACTGAGCCTGCGCTCTAGAGCCCGCAAGCCACAACTACTGAGCCCGCGTGCCACAACTACTGAAGCCCACATGCCTAGAGCCCGTGCTCCATAACAAGAGAAGCCACCGCAATGAGAAGCCCGTGCACCAAAACGAAGAGCAGCCCCCGCTCTCTGCAACTAGAGAAAAGCCTGCGTGCAACGCTGAAGACCCAACACAGCTAAAAATTAATAAATAAATATTTTTTAAAAGGGGGGAGCAATACATTTTCAGCAACATGGATGCAACTAGAGATTACCATACTAAGTGAAGTAAGCCAGAAAGAGAAAGACAAATACCATATGGTATCACTTATATGTGGAATCTAAAATATGATACAAATGAACCTATCTATGAAACAGAAACAGAACCATGGACATAGAGAACAGACTGGTGGTTGTCAAGGGTTGGGGGAGAGATGGGCGGGAGGGTTGGACTGGGAGTTTGCGGTCAGCAGATACAAACTGGTATATATAGAATGGATAAACAACAAGGTCTTACTGTATAGCACAGGGAACTCGATTCAATAACCTGTGATAATCCATAATGGAAAAGGATATGAAAAAGAATGTATATATACGTAAAACTGAGTCACTTTCTTGTAAAGCAGTAATTAACATTGTAATTAAACTATACTTCAATAAAAAATAAATTTTAAAAAGGGGGAGCAATACAAACTCTAAAAAAAAAAAAAAAAAAAAAACAAGCGGTTATCATATTAAACTAGAAATTAATCTAGTACCACTTTGTAAATTGTAGGCTTTTACACTGAAAATAAAACAAATAGTTTTAAGATTATTTTTAAAGCAATTTCATCACTGATATAAAGTCTTCTGTTTTATTGACATTTAACTTATCCTTTCAAACTGTAAAAATATTTACAAATTCAAAGTTAAAGACATTATTTACTCAGAATAGTCCTTTTCCAACATCGTTTCAGGTTTTACAATGAGCCATGGAAAAACAGATCTTGCTTTGTCTCAAAGGGATTTTTCTGACATTAAAAAAAGCTGACATACTTTTATCAGACCCTGTGTCATTTTCCCAAAACAGCTGTTTTAAGAAATATCAACTGAGTTCACATAAATATTTTGCCTTCTAGCTTCGGAAAGTCCCAGGAAGATCTTTCTCTGTCAGTGTGCTTGACTGTGAAAACATGAACTGGTGCCAGTCTCCAAGGAAAAGAATCAGAGCTGGAATTCTCTGCCCAGCTCTGTGGCAGAGACAAACTACATTCAAGATGGACAGTAATACGATATTCAGTAGGCTAACAACATTTTGCCGTACACACACAGTGCATATATCACAACTTAGAGTAGAAATATCTACTGCAACGTTTCTAGATTCTGTTGGTGTCTGCCTTTGGGTATATGTTATCTCTCCACTAACTCTGGATTCTGGATTCTTGATGGTG
Source organism: Tursiops truncatus (assembly GCF_011762595.2). Taxonomy (NCBI): domain Eukaryota; kingdom Metazoa; phylum Chordata; class Mammalia; order Artiodactyla; family Delphinidae; genus Tursiops; species Tursiops truncatus. The sequence continues at coordinate 79,080,644 of NC_047046.1, read as the reverse complement.
TTCTACTGCCAAGAAGTTCACTCTCAAATTCCCAAGCCAACCAAAAGAGCAGGTTTCTAAAGCTCCTTAATATACAAAGGAAGCATGTACTTAACGTAAGAAATTAGTTTCTATTACAAAAACTAGAGAAGATGGTCCATGTCACTTAAGTACTCTCTTTCTGAATAATCACTACAATACAGTCCAACATACCCAATTACTCCAACCAGATTTGTACAGTCTCAGCGGGGCCTTCACAAATACAAAATATTTTGATCTGGTCAGAAGCCAAAATGCAAAAAATGCAAAACAATTTGGGAAACTTGGTTCCAAGAATTCCAGAGGAAGCATTTCTCCAATTACAGAAAACAACTTCTTAAGCTCTTCTTGCTTATTCTTAAAGTGCCAGTAAATCCAACAGTGTTTAAGTCAGAAAATATATCCGCTTTTAATATCAGCAACATTACAAATGAAATATATCTCCTTTTTCCAAAGGAAATAGTGACCCCAATGTTCTCTGTTGGATATTTTTGTTGTCAGCTAAATGTGCTAAGAAATCAGAGATAATTATAGTCAGTCTAAGGGTGAGTCAATTCACTGCAATTTTATTTAGCATTTATATTTTAAAATCTTTCAATTAGAATGCAAAATATCTATTTTATATGGAAATAAATACATAATGGACTAACTGACCTCTAATAATTTATCTTTTCTGATTATCTGATACTCAAGATTCTGAGTGTTTCTTCTTTCAGACCTGCATCTCCTTGCTGGGGAAGTAATTTAACACATTATACCCTAATTTATGTAATGTAATGTCAGAAAGCTTCACTGTCACCAAATCTATAAAATCTATAATGATAACTGCAGCAGAGCTGTTGAAGCATCCGTGGTAATTATTACTTTGTCAGAAAATTTTCTGCCAATTTTGATAGGTGAAAGGATTTGACTTTCATGGTGTTATTCTTGGTTTTAAGATGAAGATTTGCTTTATTGATAAAGACACACAGAAACATGTACATGAGTACTGAGTAAAATAAGATTTGGGGAATAGTTGCTGTATTAAAAAAATAAAGACATTTATTTTGATCATGTGTGACTGCCCTTAAAATTTGAGCCAATCTGAGTGAAACAAACTTTTCAGGCGATGTTGGGAGCCCACGTGACAGACATCAGTGACACTCACTTAAAAGGAGGGAGGCATCTTAACTGAAGGCTTCTGCAGTATTATCTGCAGAGGTTGGAAGGCGTACGTTTAAAAAGTTTTATTCCCTCAAAGTAACCGTTTTTGGAATTATTATTCCAGAGAAGCAGGCAATGGGTTGCCTTTTATGCCTACGTAGCATAAATTGCACCAATCCTGACTTCAGCTACCTTACAAATATCGCTGAAATCTGCTTTCAGATACCTCTTATCAGTTCATCATTGCTTAAAATAGGGTGTGACAGTCCCAATTTGATACAGAGTTACTTTTCTCCAGGTTTTGAAATACATGTTGTACAATTATATATTTCTGTATGTATATATCGACATATTGACATCAAAGTCTATATTGTTTTGATAAGTATTTCAACTACAATTTTGTCATACAGAAACTATTTTCTCCAGTTTACACCCGTGGGCATGTTTGGGGTCTGTGCATTTCATAATTGGGAGCCACTGGGCTAGGGCATTAGAGTCTAATTGTTAACATCTTGTTTCTACATACAAAGAGATGAAGGATCATGGAAACATTGGCTACCATATTTATGTCATTAACTGTTATAAAACCATTGAGATACACTTAGTTTTTCAAAAGGAAAATGGTAAGAATTATTTTTGTTTAACCTTACACATTTGAAATCTTGACTCTCTAAATATATTAAATATTAGTCCTCTACCAAGTTTCCTGCTAACAAGTTCTCTAACAAGTTTCCTGTTGGTCTCTGGATTGCTACACAAAGTCCTACTGCTATTATCAATGTTCATTTATCTCACGTGTATAGAGGATCACCGAAGTGTCAAAAAACTGTGTGAGAAAATGTGAAATAAAATGTTGGGCAAAGCAGCCCCAGTCCTTGCTCTCAGGGAACAAATATTTGTCATCCTTTGTTCTCCTTGCTTACGCTTGCCTTTCTTTCACCATATAGGCAGGTAAATGACCTCCTTCTTCCCTGACCCGCTCCACACAGAAGGCATCTTGGGAATTGAAAAGTCAGAGAGTCTGGTGTGAATTCTTTTGGAGGATGGATTTATGAAAGTTCCTACACACTGAACCACTGCTCCCTACGGAATCTCAGACCTTTCATCTGCCTCTGGAAGTCACACCCTTTTACCAGCCCAGTTTCCATTGCTCCATCCACTTCAACAGGTTAGGCTGTATATGGCTTGGCTCCAAAAATGAACGAACTCTGAGGAATTTACCAGGAGGTGTCCTAGCAACCGTATAAATCAACTGAATTAGATTTGCACTGTTATTATTGCACTGTTATTATGTCCAGTCACATTGCTGGACATTAGGTCTCCAGAGCGCATTCATCTTGGAGAACTAAAGAGATCTTTACCTTTTGACCACTTTCTCCCCATTTCCCTCCTCCTCCAGACTCTGGCAACCATCATTCTACTCTCTACTTTTATGAGTCTGACTACTTTAGATTCCACATATAACTGAGATCATCCAATATCTGTCTGTCTGCCTTATTTCACTTAGCACAATGCACTCCAGGTTCATCCACGTTGTTGCAAGTGGCAGGATTTCGTTTCTTTTTATGGCTGAGTAATGTTCCACTGTATATCTATATACTGCATTTTCTTTATCCATTCATCTGTCGATGGACACATGTTTCCATGTGTTGGCTATTGCAAATAATTCTGTAATGAACATGAGGGCGCAGGTATCTCTTTGAGATACTGATTTCATTGCCTTTGGATATCCCCAGATATCCCAGAAGTGGGATTGCTGAATCTTATGGTAGCTCTATTTTAAGCTTGGCGGGGGGAACCTCCTTACTGTTTTCCATAATGGCTGTACCAATTTACATTTCCACCAACAGTGTAGGAGGGTTCCCTTTTTTCAACATTCTCACCAATACTTATTTTTTATCTTTTTGATGACAGCCATTTTAACAGATGTGAGATGATATCTCAGTGTGGTTTTGATTTGCATTTTCCTGATGATAAGTGATGTTGAGTACCTTTTTACATATTTTTGGTCATTTGTATCTGTTCTTTTGAGAACTATCAATTTAGGTCCTTTGCCCATTTTTAAATGCGTTACTAGTTTTTTTGCTTTTCAGTTGTATGAGTTTCTTACATATTTTGGATATTAACCCTTTATCAGATATATGATTTGCAAATATTTTCTCCTATTCTATAGGTTACCCTTCTCTCTGTTGATTGTTTCCTTTGCTGTGCAGACTTTTTTTTTTTTTTTTTTTTTTTTGCAGTACACGGGCCTCTCCCATTGCGGAGCACAGGCTCCAGACGCGCAGGCCCAGCAGCCATGGGTCACAGGCCCAGCCGCTCCGCGGCATGTGGGATCTTCCCAGACCGGGGCATGAACCGGTGTCCCCCGCATCGGCAGGCAGACTCCCAACCACTGCGCCACCAGGGAAGCCCTGTGCAGACTTTTTAGTTTAATGTATTTTTGCTTTGTTGTCTGTGCTTTCAGTGTCATATCTAAAAATTCCTCATTCAGACCAACGTCAAGAAGTTTTATCCCATGTTCTCTTCCAGTAGTTGTATAATTTCAGTTCCTATATTTCAGCCTTTAATCCATTTTGAGCTTACTTTTTTATATAGTGTGAGATTAAATAAACCCTTAAGTGTTTCTCCCATAGTGATACATTAGCCCTTTCTTTTTGTTTTCTTTCTTATTTTTTTCCTCACTTGAAGTCATCCATGTGACAATAAGTCAGTTTTATTTAAGTTTTTAAAAAAAATCTTAGTCAATTATCATGGTTTTGATAATTTGGATATTATTATATCACTCATGCCCAATACCATCCAAGATTCTTACATTTTTAGGAAATATGGTTTTGATCAAACTTGGGTAATGACCTCAGGCGGCGACTCACTCTCCCTTTTTTTTTTTTTAGTAAGAATTGTCTTCCTAGTGACCATGTGCAATTTCAGGTTTGCATTCACTCTAGTAAACCGTGTAACAATCCAGATTATAGTTATGACTATTTTTTTCCTGAGTTTTTAAAGAATGTGTTTTTTTAAAATAAGCTCTGAGACAGTTTGACCATAGGATCACACCACAGAGGGTATTGAAAAATGTACAGATTCACTGGAAATGTTTTTAGTTACTGGATAAGATGAATATAGCCCATGCTGTATCATAAATAACTCTGCCTCTTTCATGTTTTCCAATGATATAGGAGCAAGACTTCCTGCTGTGAGTGAGGTGCTGAGTATTAAGATGGGATCTTCAGAAAAATAATGAGGTTTGGAATAACATATTAGTTATATGTAAGTAAAAGTTGAACACAGACTAGTAAAATTAATAAGGAAGAGGGGCTACAGGGAAAAGAGTAAATAATACTGTAATGAAAAGAGGAAAGGAAGAAGGGTTTATAGACACTCTCTTTATATGTCAGTTACAAATAATATTTGTATGGTGATATATTTATATAGAATATATACATATTTATCCCATTTTAAAAAATTGAGTATTTACAATATTTAACCACATATTAATAGAATATTTGGAATACATGTTTTATATACACATATACATATATATGCCTACTTAAATTGTCAAGTAAAAGTGAGCACGATAAAGTGCATTAATATTTACAAAGCACTTTCAAATACTTAAAAATACTCAATTCTCATAATTGTTCTCTTATGGATACAGACTCAGCTTGATGTAAGGATGTTTCTAGAACAAAAAGAAAAATATCCCTAAAACTCAGGATTCATGAGGTACTGAATGATAGTAAAATCTTCAAAATCTTCAAAAATGAGCTGCATAGTACTAGTAAATGGTATTTTGGAGCTGATTCAAACATAAAAGAGAGCCTGACCTCATAACTTCCCAGTGCCTCGGAACACTGCTTTCTCTAATTAACGGAATAAAACTCTCTCTTCATGGCTCCTTGGCTTTGCATCAACATAAAGTGCTGAAATCACTAATTCCACTATATTCCAGAAGGTATTCGAGGGATCATTTCCTAATTAACCTGGCTTTTACACGGCATTCATTCATTTTTAGTTTTACTGATATTTTATCAGCTAAAACACATTTCATATTTAAATAGTTTATCAGCTGCATTTTAGACAAACTGGTACAACAAGGATAATATTCCTAAAATATAATGAGGGACTAATACCCTTTTTGTACTTCCACTTGAACCCACTTAACTGCTGCAACAATAAGATGAACTCTATATGTTTAAAGCTTTCTATGGTTTCAAATACAGATGACTTAGTTCACTAGTTCTAAACATTTTATATTTAAAGCAAATTAAAATAATTGAATGCTGAAAGTACAACTCTTAAAATGGCATGTATAATTTAATGCAGGTAAATTATAACAGCGAATAAGGCACATAAATCTGTTGAACAAAAAATCAGCCCCCTCCTAGAACACAGTCGAGAACAAAGTCATCACGGCTTTCACATAGTACATGTCCTAGACCAAGTGACAAAGCCTCCTTGAACCGTGGTTTCCCCTCTACAAATAAAGATAATCATAGTACTTTCCTTATACAACCTTTGAAGGTATTAACATAGCACAGTTAAAATATTGAGTACAGTATCAGATACAACAGTAGTAACTCAGAACATGTTATCTGGGAAATGTCCTAAAAGTATATATAAATTATTGTCTTTGATCTAGTTCTAAAGTTAGAGTTGTCTTGCAGGAGTAATACACAGCTAGCTTAGATGTAAGCCATCTGTATCCCCCAAATACTGAGCCATACTCTGACAGAGATAACCTTGAAAGATCACGTATAGGCACAAGTTAGTCTGTCTTGAACACCAGGAGGAAGATCTGCCACGCCAGGAAACTAACAGCTTTGATGCTCACTCCTACCTCCCTGGACATTTTCTTAGAACCACATAAGGCTTCTCTGAATAGTCAAATGAAAATTGTTGGTGTTGTGCTCTATAATAATTCATGTCTGGAGGAGTAGTCCTCCATAATAAACTTTGTAGAGAATAATGTACAGGAATTGCACGCAAATATTTACTAGGTGGAAGTATAAGGAGATCTGAAGTCAGTTTCACTGAAATTCTCATTAATGATATTGCAGGTACCTATGTAGATATTGTGGACCTAACTGCAGAATTTTTTAAATAATTATAGATTAATATCTAGGTAGAATATCTTTTACAAGCAAATCTCTCACTGTATTTCCTTAAAATGTCATGTTTCCAGAGTGCAATTTATAATGAAGTAATATACACTCTAGTGAGAGTTTGCAATCAGTTATTAAGGGTTATAATTAACAATTCACAAAGAACTAACTCTTCCGTTCAGCATTGTTGGAACAGGCAGATGATATATTAGAAATTCCCAGTCTTAGAGATAGAAAGTAATTATTCACCTGAACTCATTTATTTCAGAGTGTTGCCATTTCTCTAAATATAGTTCAGTTTCACATCTGTATGCTGACAGTGTAATTTAGTAGCCATCAAAGTATATGAATGGAAGTCTTTTTAATTTGATGAAAAAAATGATTTTAGATTATTTTTACGGGAAGCAGACTAAGTACAAGTGAATCATGTATGAACCATGAGCCTCTGTGGGGATGTTATGGAAGCCCTGCTGAGCTTTGGCTAAAACATTAGCTCAGTAATTCACTGCCAAATGTTGATCAATCGACTAAATTAGTCCTTACTCAGTGAGAAATATAAATATCTTTGTAAAAAAAAAATGAACGTTCTTCATACTGAAGTGGTATCAGTTTATAAGTTAAATGAAACAGCTCCAATAAGTATGAGATGTAATGCTAGCACTGTTGATATGAGTATGAATAAGACACGGGCCAATCACTGTGGTACAGTGTAAAGGGTACAGACTTCAAAGTCAGAAAACATTTGTTTCAAATTGAGGGTTACTTTTTCTTGTAACCTAGTTGTTTACCTTATCTGATGTTGAATTTTCTAGTCTGTAAAACACAGAAAATAATTAAGATAATATCACTGTACTAATGGTCTAGGTGCCCAAGATACTAAGAGAGATACATAGAAGAACTTGAGCCTGTGTCATAGACCCAAGCACACTGAGAATCTAATTGATACAATATACACGGGCCTGAAAGACAACCCCTCTGCCATCTAATGTCATTTGTTTCTGTGATGCTGTTTCAATGATGCTACTCGTTCACGTAACTTCTTCACCCTCCCACACATTTCTCCTTATACGTTCATATATTTCAGTCACTATGCCAGTCCTTCTAGGGTTTCAGAACAGAATATCTCTTAAACACCACTCAGTATGCATATAAACATCTCTTCTCATTCTTGTCACCATGGTTCTGCTCCTTTTGCATAGTGACTTCCACACCATCAGACAATAAAGGCAGTCAAAAGCCTTGGCACTTGCTAACCTCTTGATCTAAGGTGGAAAGTGTACAGCTGAAACGAAGCAGGGTGAGTCATGATATGTTTTAGAGTTGGGATTTCAGGACCTGCTGACAGACTGGCTCTAAGGGGTGAAGAAAAGAGTACGATTAAAGAAGACTTGTGGGTTCTGTGGATTGTGGAGTCTTTTACTAAAATAGAAAAACTAGGAGATAAACAGACCTGGATGAGAGGGTAGAATTATGAGTTATAATTTACATAGAGCGAATATGACATGCCTAATATACACCAAACTGAGAAAAGGTATGTGGGAAAAAAGATTTACAGAATAAGCAAATAGGCTTTAAAATGTCATCTCAAGAAAATTCATTAGAGTGAAGAAATTCAATATTATTATCAATCAAATTCTCACTCCTAAATTTAAAAAAAAGGTTTTAGACCTAAAGCTATACAGCTTATAGGAATACAATATAATGCCACTCTTTTTCATCTGTCATTTCTCAGATTTGTTTTACAAAAACTGCTATTTTCCAATTAGTCATCACTGCTTTACTCATTCAACCAATATTTATAGTTCACCTGTTTGGCCAGGAGCTAAGAATATTGAACAAGACAGACATCCTGCCTTCACAGAATGTATGTTCTAGTAGAGGACTCAGACAGAAAGAGGTAAACACAAATGAATAAAATAACGTGAAGAAAAAAACGAGGGTCTAACAAATAATATGCGAGGGGGAATTCTTTACTGAGGATTTTAAAGGAGACCAATGTGACTTGACTGTATTGAATAGTGCACATGGATGCACAAAGAGATTGACTAGAAAAAGAAATACGTAGACTCACATAGGTAATTTAGGTAGTTTGGACTTAATTCTAAAAGTAATGAATAGTCATGCAAGAACTTTAGCAAGAGAGCAGTAATGCTTCACGTGGGTTTAAGATCTCTTTTGTCGGTATGTAAAGAAGGCACTGGAAGGAGTAAGGAGAGGAAGTGGGAAAGTAGTTACTTTCAAGATATACTTAGCATGTAACAAAGTATATATGTTTTATAATGCTATAGAGTTACAGAGTTGGCACCTGCTAATACTAATAAAATTAATTACTAATAATTTTTGTATTTTTATAGTATGTATCACTTTCCTTAAAACATATGCACAATGGTTTTTGTAGGGAAAAGTAATTAGGAATACTTTTTCATTTAAAAAAATTCTTTTAGATACACTTCTTCCTTAGATTGATAAAATTATGACACAAATATCTTTTTCTATGCCTTCATTTTCAGCCTATGTCTCCGTTAAAGCTGAATGGAGTCTCTTATAAATAGCATATAGTTGGGTCTGTTTTCAGTTTTTAATCCACTCAGCCACTCTGGTCTTTGATTGGAGAATTTAGTCCATTTACACTTAATTATTGATAGTTATGGATATACTATTGCTATTTTGCTAATTGTTTTCTGAGGTAGGTAAATCTATGAGGTAACTGATGTGTTCATTAAATTGACTGTGTATCACATTGTATACTTTAAACATATTCCTATTTTATTTGTCATATATCTCAATAAAGCTTAAAAAATAGAATACAAATAACGGGTGTATCTCACCTAATTTTTTCTTGTTTATTTAGGTTTTTGCTCATATTATAAAATATTCTTAACCTTATTTATCAAGAAAGCAATAGTTGTGATCTTAGGTGAATTATCTTCTTTTCACTGTCTTTGAAAAATCTTGTACTTGGCAAAGTTCTTTGTTGTTTGCTTAAAAACCAATCAATACCAAGAAATTCATTAACACTTTGTACTAAAGATATATATATTTTTCTAATTATTGTGTTAGCCTGAAAATAACACTATTAGAAACTCAGTCCTAAAATTTAATGCAACTGAATTTAACTGTAAGTTCATTATTATCAATGCTTGTTTTGGACATGGATACTCCATTCAGAGTTAACAATGAATACTTTCCAGTCTGTACACACTGATGAGGGTAATCAATTGCTCCACTAGAAAGGACATGATATTCAAGGTACTGTTATTCCCAAGTACCACTCTTCCAGACGTTTTTAAGAGTATCATTTATTAACGAAAATAAACAATTATATAAAGAGTATACAGATTTCCTTGAGTCTGACCATATGCTCTAGTTTAATGATGAAATTAAGTATTCTAAACAAATGGAGGGGGCATAATTGGAAGAGTTTATATCAGGGAAGCTGCAAGGACAAGAGTCCTAAAATCTGTGCCTGTAGGGGATGATTTTCTAATATTTTCTTAGTTGACTGACCATTAGATTGACACACTTTTAAATATATACAATAATATAGCAAGAGATATTTTGGGGGATTTCTTTTACGTTGCATTACAATAATCATAAAACTTACTTAGAGTTGTCTAAGAAATCAAAAGCACGGAATGATTAGGCAGTAGAACAAAGAATTGCTCACGATGGGAATAAGTGTTAAAGTAAATGTGTCAAGCCAGTGAGAAAGTTTAGTGATTAAAACTTACAGGCTTTTGAGCCAGACTGCCTGTGTTTGGATCTCTGCTAGTAAGTTGATTCTGGACAACTTAATATCTCCATATATCATTTTACTAAATCTATAAAACAGGGATAATAATTGTACCAATTTCATAAGGTTGTTGAGGGGGCTTTAGAAATGTTAATATATGTTTGAAAAAATAAGAACTGTGTCTAGTAAGTGGTATATATGTTTCAAGTACTCCTATTATTAATCAGAAGGCTCCTTCATGCCATCCACTTAAGAAGCTCTCTATATTTCTTTAATCTGAATGTTCTCAGGGAGTGTCTGTGTGATGAATTCTGCTTATTTTGTTGTCTGCATGAGTTTTGCTGATGTGAGAGATAATTTATTCCAGTATGCTACTAGTGTGTTGGATAATTATAGTGATGGTGTGTATAATAATTATTCTTGACTTTAATGAAATTTCTTCTAACATTTCATCATTAAGTATTTCGTTTATAGCAATTTCTGGTAGATATTTTTCAGCAAGTTGAGAAAATATCTTTCTTTTTATAGGAAATTAAGAGCTCTTTCCTTGTTTATTCAGAAATGAATACTCAATTTTAACAATATCTTTTTACTAGGTCCATTTTTGAATCCCTTAAAAGAGGATGACATTCTGTTTATATATGGTTGATTTACATATTTTAGAGACTATTTAGCTCTAAATAGACTCACTTAATACTTTTCCCCACTTCTACCATAGAAATTCAGACCTATTAGTTTATACTCCTCTGAATGTCAGTATCTATTTTTCATCTTGCTAGAGTGGGTCTAACATATCGTTTGTTTGTGTAGCAGGACCAACACTAGCCAGGAAGATGAAAGGCAATCTGTATATATATACACTGATATAATTTGTATATATAAATAGCCATTCATAATTTTAACCCAATCTAAATTTTAAAAATTATCAATTGTTTAATAGATCTGTCCCACTTTGTTGAAAGTCAAAATTGAACTCTGTTCTTCTCCACATCCTCACACATTCCAGTGTCCACTGCAGAAAATCAGGAAGCTTGGTGATTTAACTCAAAAATTTATCTGAATCCAATCACTTATTCCCTCCTGCACTGCCCCTTTCCTACTCCAATCTGCTATCTCATCTCTGATCCCTCACTGCTCCCACACTTCCACCTGAACTACTGCAATGGACTCACAATGACCTCTTTTATCCCCTTTCCATCCAGTCTACACAGCAATACAAGTCATCAATTTGAAATATGAATCAGCTGATGTCTCTAGTCTGCTTAAACTTTTCTTATGGTTTATAAAGCCCTGCACAACCTGGTCTCTACATAAATTTTCAACTTCATCTCTTGCCTCTTTCATTCATTTTGATCATCATTCTCCTTTACAGCAAATCATAGTCCTGGCTGTATACATGTCACCATTTTGAATTGATTTTGTTATATTTTATTTTCTATTCCCTGCTTTCATAATCCATTCTTACTCTTTTTGGCACTAATCTAACACACACCCCCTATATATTACACTTTGCGCTGATTTTACATTTTTTTTTACTTGGCATTGAATTTTTGAGATCTGCTCATTTTTATATTTAATTATTGAGTTTGTTACTTTTTTAACTGTATAATTTTTTTAATCATTTGCATATAGTAAATTTTCTGGTGAAATATGCTTCTAGATCATGCCCCATCCTTTCCTGAATCTGGTCCTTTATAGTTGCCTTTTTTTCTTTCTGGAAGCTAGCCTGTTCCCAGAGACTAATCTGGTTAAGAGAATTAAAGTCAAGGCACTAATCTCTATCATTAATTCCAATCAGATAAGCTAACAGAGGATACTCCTAAAACTGTTAAAAATATAACCCTAATGAAAATACTTGGTGAACCATACTAAGATTTCACATTAGATATTATTTAAGGGCAGTAGTGTTGCATTTTTAATAGTTTCTATTTTGCATAGTTATTTGTATATTCCAAGGCTAGGAAATCAAAACCAAGAAATTCATCTTCACCAAGTTTTGACTACAGAAATTTTAACGTGGGTAGGTTATTCTCTTTTTGCATTTTCTCAAATTTGCTAAGGTTTCTGACATGCCAGAAAGTGACTTTCCCTACTGTGAATGCTTCAAGCCACAGAGGAGACACTATACCAGTTTCCCAGGAAGGCACTTGTCCCACAAAGGATTTACAATAATGTTGCACAATAGTTCGCTTTCCAAATAAGGGTTATTTTCATACATAATCCTCAAAATATAATCTTTATTGCGCAATGGATTTGTATAATTATAACCTGGCAAAAAAGAGAACGTTCTTTTTGAATGCATGCAAATAACTATACTGCCATGAAAAGCAAAGTTACTTCCTAGACATATTTCTGTGGGGTCAGTGATAACAAGATGTCAATCTAGCAGTGTTTCACTTCAGTTTATGTAAGCATAGTGTATTAAAATTAGAAGTAGATTAGAAAGAATGTAAAAGATTGCCGCCTATGCTATCAGAATATAGACGTTAGCACAATAATGGCAATATTTCAAAACAGATAACCAAAATTATATTCTCTCATTATTATTATTATAATCTATGTTATTTTTATATTTATTTTTGGTAAGAACTTGGATTCAGTCAGCTCTCATTATGTTTTCTATTTAGGATGAAAAAGGAATCATGGAAATCCTCACTCTGTCCCTAGAAGAATTCTGACCACCATCTACTGGAATGGTGACGTCAGCTCAGACTAAACAGCCTGTATCCACGAGTCTGTTCCTTGCAGTATATGATTACAAGTGCTTTGTATGGTCCTTGACCCTAGTCTGAGATTACCCTTTCTCACCTGGGAGAAATAAATGCCATGTGTTAATGAAAAGACAGATGATTCTAGTCAATGTATTAGAGTAACTAACGCTATCTGAAAGGAAAACGTAAAATTTCTGTATGGAGAGGAATGAACAGAAGGCGAGGGAACAGACTATAGAAAAAAATGTTTGAGAAATTTTGCCATGAGGGAGAGAAAGCAGATCTGATGGTAATACCAGGAGGATGAGCAGTTAAGAAAGGGGTTTAGTTGTCGGGTTGCTTTTTATTCTTCCTTAGTTGCAGCAAATTTAATAACAAGTGGGAAAGAACTACTTGAAAGGCTTAAACTATATGAGAGATAAGGGATATACTTTGGGGTAAGGTTTATGAAAGAGAGAGAGATACAAGTTTCTGAGCAAAGGGATTAGTCTTTGATAGGAAGAAAAACTCCACTACTTTATCAGGTGAAAAGGAAAATAGGTTTCTATATTTGGTATCAGAAAGTGAGAGCACTCCTGTCTGGACCATCTATTTTCGCTATGCAGTGAGAAGTGAGGTCATTTTCTGTGAAAAATAGATGAGAAAGTTTATAAATTTGAGGAGATTAGGGAAGGTTTGAAATGGTCTGTATATATGCTTGGTGAATGAACTGAAAAAACAGATACTAGAAAATCAGAGGCAAGCTGTGGGAACTCAAATGAGTTTTCAAATTATAAATTTTCAAATGCACATAGAATAGTCACACATGCTATTCATAGGTAGAACGTACGCTGTGAAAACTAAGTCTCAATATATTTAAACATATTAAAATCATTTAGAGTAAGGTCTTTGACCAAATGGAATTAAATTAGAAATAACAAAACATTTAAAAATAACCAAATACCTAAAAATTAAATATTATAACTTTAAATAATACATGAATAAAAGAGGAAATCACTCAGTAAATTAGAAATATTTTAATCAAATGAAAGTAGAAATACAACACAGCAAAATCCATGGAATACAGTTCAGTAGTGTTTGCAGGGAAACTGGCCAATCCAATGCTTACGTTTGAAAAGAAGAAACCGCAGAAATTTATTATCTAAAATTTTACCTTAGAAGTTAAGCAAACAAGAGAAAATTAAACTCAAAGTACGAAGTAGAGGATAAAAGGAATAGACATTAAAGGAATATAAATCCATAAAGTGGAGAAGAAAAACATAGAAAGAATTAATGTACTCGAAAGCTGTTTCTACAGAAAGATTGATAAATATGATAAATAACTTGATGGAGGATTTAAAAAATAATATCGATATTCAGAGAGAAAAGAGGGCATCACTAAACATCTTATAATCATTAAATCCTAGTAAGAGAAAATAATAAATAGCTTTAAGGTAACAATTTCAACAACTTGGAGGAAATGGAAAAATAACCTTAAGTAGCCAAACTTTTTAAACTGGCACAAGAAGAAACAGAAATTCTGTATCACTATGTCTTCAAGAAATTAAATTTCTAATGCAAAACCTTCCCACAGAGAAAGTTATAGGCTGCAATGACTTCACTAGTAAATTATATAAAATATTTAAAGAAGACTTAATACCAAGCTTACATAAATGCATTAAAAATAGGCAACCACACCTGCAAGAACCCTATTTCCAAATAAGGTCCCGTTCTGAGATTCTGTGAGTCAGGACTTCAACGTATCTTTTGAGGAGGGCACAGTTCAACCCATGACAGGTATCTACACAGATACCATTATACAGAAGACAAATAAATATTAAGTTTCAGGGGTAAAATATAAAATTCCATCTTATTGAAAGAATGCAGAGAGTACGTAGACAAAATCTAAGTGGAGCTGTAAAGTCACAGAGGCAAGCCAGCTGCTCTGGGAAGGCTCAGCTGATCTCTCCTGGGCACTCATGCATTTGTGATCAATTGATGCAGTGGCTGGAGCTGCATTATCTAGGACAGCCTCACTCTCAGGTGTGACACTTTGTCACTACCCAGCATGAGCATGCTAGCCTGGCTTCTTCCAATAGTAATGGGGTTCCAAGAAAAAGCAGGTCTTTTTTTTTTTTGAATTTTATTTTATTTTTTAATACAGCAGGTTCTCATTAGATATCTATTTTATACATATTAGCATATAAAAGTCAATCCCAATCTCCCAATTCATCCCACCCTGCCCCACTTTCCCCCCTTGGTGTCCATACATTTGTTCTCTACATCTGTGTCTCTATTTCTGCCTTAAAAACCAGTTGATCTGTACCATTTTTCTAGATTCCACATATATGCGTTAATATATGAAACTTTTCTCCTTCTGACTTAATTTATTATGTATGACAGTCTCTAGGTCCATCCACATCTCTACAAATGACCCAATTTCATTCCTTTTTATGCTGAGTAATATTATGTATCTGTTGATGGGCATTTAGGCTGCTTCCATGACCTGGATAATGTAAACAGTGCTGCAATGAACATTGGGGTGCATGTGACATTTCGAATTACGGTTTTCTCTGGGTATATGGCCAGTTGTGGAATTGCTAGGTCACATGGTAATTCTATTTTTAGTTTTTTAAGGAACCTCCATACTGTTCCCCATAGTGGCTGTATCATTTTACATTCCCACCAACAGTGCACGAGGGTTCCTTTTTCTCCACACCCTCTCCAGCATTTGCTGCTTATAGATTTTCTGATGATGCCCATTCTAACTGGTGTGAGGTGATACCTCATTGTAGTTTTGATTTGCATTTGTCTAATGATTAGTGATGTTGAGCATCCTTTCATATGTTTGTTGGCAATCTGTATATCTTCTTTGGAGAAATGTCTGCTTAGGTCTTTTGTCCATTTTTGGATTGGGTTGTTTGTTTTTTTGATATTGGGCTGCAGGAGCTGCTTGTAAATTTTGGAGATTAATCCTCTGTCAACTGCTTCGTTTGCAAACATTTTCTCCCATTCTGAGGGTTGCTTTTCTTCTTGTTTATGGTTTCCTTTACTGTGCAAAAGCTTTTAAGTTTCATTAGGTCCCATTGGCTTATTTTTGTTTTTGTTTCCATTCTCTAAGAGGTGGGTCAAAAAAGATCTTGCTGTGATTTATGTCAAAGAGTGTTCTTCCTACGTTTTCCTCTAAGAGTTTTTTTAGTGTCCGGTCTTACATTTAGGTCTTTAATCCATTTTGAGTTTAGTTTTGTGTATGGTGTTAGGGAGTGTTCTAATTTCATTGTTTTACATGTAGCTGTCCGGTTTTCCCAGCACCACTTGTTGAAGAGACTGTCCTTTCTCCACTGTATATGCTTTCCCCCTTTGTCATAGAATAGTTGACCATAGGTGCGTGGGTTTATCTCTGGGCTTTCTATCCTGTTCCATTGACCTATATTTCTGTTTTTGTGCCAGTACTATATTGTCTTGATTACTATAGCTTTGTAGTATAGTCTGAAGTCAGGAAGTCTGATTCCTCCAGCTCCGTTATTTTTTTCCCTCAAGATTGCTTTGGCTATGTGGAACCTTTTGTCTCCATACAAATTTTAAGATTTTTTTGTTCTAGCTCTGTAAAAAACATGCCATTGGTAATTTGATAGGGACTGCACTGAATCTGTAGATTGCTTTGGGTAGTAGAGTCATTTTCACAATGTTGATTCTTCCAATCCAAGAACATGGTATATCTCTCCATCTGTTTTTATCATCTTTAATTTCTTTCATCAGTGTCTTATAGTTTTCTGCATACATGTCTTTTGTCTCCTTAGATAGGTTTATTCCTAGGTATTTTATTCTTTTTGTTGCAGTGGTAAATGGGAGTGTTTCCTTAATTTCTCTTTCAGATTTTTCATCATTAGTGTATAGGGATGCCAGAGATTTCTATTCATTAATTTTGTATCCTGCTACTTTACCAAATTCATTGATTAGCTCTAGTAGTTTTCTGACAGCACCTTAAGGATTCTCTATGCGTAGTATCATGTCATCTGGAAACAGTGACAGTTTTACTTCTTCTTTTCTGATTTGTATTCCTTTTCTTTCTTTTTCTTCTCTGATTGCTGTGGTTAGGACTTCCAAAACTATGTTGAATAATAGTGGTGACAGTGAACATCCTTGTCTTGTTTCTGATCTTAGAGGAACTGGTTTCAGTTTTTTACCATTGGGAATGATGTTTGCTGTGGGTTTGTTGTATATGGTCTTTATTATGTTGAGGTTAATTCCCCTCAATGCCCATTTTCTGGAGTTATTTTATCATAAATGGGTGTTGAATTTTGTCAAAAGCTTTTTCTGCATCTACTGAGATGATAATATGGTTTTCATTCTTCAATTTATTAATATGGTGCATCACATTGATTGATTTGTGTATATTGAAGAAACCTTGTATCCCTGGGATAAATCCCACTTGATCATGGTGTACGATCCTTTTAATCTGCTGTTGGATTCTGTTTGCTAGTATTTTGTTGAAAATTTTTACATCTATATTCATCAGTGATATTGGTCTGTAATTTCCTTTTTTTTTTGTAGTATCTTTGTCTGGTTTTTATATCAGTGTGATTGTGGCCAAGTAGAATGAGTGTGGGAGTCTGCAGTTTTTTGGAAGAGTTTGAGAAGGATGGGTGTTAGCTCTTCTCTAAATGTTTGATAGAATTCACCTGTGAAGCCATCTGGTCCTGGACTTTTGTTTGTTGGAAGATTTTTAATCACAGTTTCAATTTCATTACTTGTGATTGGTCTGTTCATATTTTCTATTTCTTCCTGGTTCAGTCTTGGAAGGTTAAACATTTCTAAATATTTGTCCATTTTTTCCAGGTTGTCCATTTTATTGGCATAGAGTTGCTTGCAGTAGTCTCTTATGATGCCTTGTATTTCTGTGGTGTCCATTGTTAACTTCCTTTTCATTTCTAATTTTATTGATTTCTCTCCCTCTTTTTCTTGATGAGTCGGCTAAAGGTTTATGAATTTTGCTTATCTTCTTAAAGAACCAGCTTTTAGTTTTATTGATCTTTGCTATAGTTTTCTTTGTTTCTACTTCATTTATTTATGCTCTCCTGATCTTTATGATTTATTTCCTTATACTAACTTTGGGTTTTGTTTTTTCTTCTTTCTCTAGTTCCTTTAGGTGTAAGGTTAGATTGTTTATTTGAGATTTTTCTTGTTTCTTGAGGTAGGATTGTATTGCTATAAAGTTCCCTCTTAGAACTGCTTTTGCTGTGTCCCATAGGTTTGGGATCATCGTGTTTTCGTTGTCACTGTCATTTGTCATTGTCATTTGTCTCTAGGTATTTGTAATTTTGTAATTTCCACTTTGATTTCTTCAGTGATCTCTTGGTTATTTAGTTACACATTGTTTAGCCTCCATGTGTTTGTGTTTTCCATTTTATTTTCCTCTGTAATTGATTTCTAATCTCATAGTGTTGTGGTTGGAAAAAATGCTTGATATGTTTTCAATTTTCTTAAATTTACCGAGGCTTTATTTGTGGCCCAAGATGTGATCTATCCTGGAGAACGTTCTGTGTGCACTTGAGAAGAAAGTGTAATCTGCTGTTTTCTGAAGGAATGTTCTATAAATATCAATTAAATCTATCTGGTCTATTGTATCATTTAAAGCTTGTGTTTCCTTATTAATTTTCTGTCTGGATGATCTGTCCATTGGTGTAAGTGAGGTGTTAAAGTCCCCTACTATTATTGGGTTACTGTCGATTTCCTCTTTTATAGCTGTTAGCAGTTGCCTTATGTATTGAGGTGCTCCTATGTTGGGTGCATATATATTTATAATTGTTATATCTTCTTCTTGGATTGATCCCTTGATCATTATGTCATGTCCTTCCTTGTCTCTTGTAGCATTGTTTATTTTAAAGTGTATTTTTTTTCTGATATGAGTATTGCTACTCCAGCTTCCTTTTGATTTCCATTTGCATGGAATACCTTTTTCCATCACCTAACTTACAGTCTGTACGTGTCTCTAGGTCTGAAGTGGGTCTCTTGTAAGACTTCATGTACATGGGTCTTGTTTTTTTATCCATTCAGCGAGCCTGTGTCTTTTTGTTGGAGCATTTAATCCAGTCACATTTAAGATAATTATTGATATGTATGTTCCTATGACCATTTTCTTTATTGTTTTGGGTTTGTTTTTGTAGGTCTTTTCCTTCTCTTGTGTTTCCTGCATAGAGAAGTTCCTTTAGCATTTGTTGTAAAGCTGGTTTGGTGGTGCTGAATTCTTAGCTTTTGCTTATCTGTAAAGGTTTTAATTTCTCCGTTGAATCTGAATGAGATCCTTGCTGGGTAAAGTAATCTTGGTTGTAGGTTTTTCTCTTTCATCACTTTAAATATGTCCCGCCACTCTCTTTGGCTTGCAGAGTTTCTGCTGAGAGATCAGCTGTTAACCTTATGGGAGTTCCCTTTATGTTTTCATTTTTCCCTTGTTGCTTTTAATAATTTTTCTTTGTCTTTAATTTTTGTCAATTTGATTACTATGTATCTCGGCATGTTTCTCCTTAGGTTTATCCTGCCTGGGACTCTCTGTGCTTCCTGGACTTGGGTGACTATTTCTTTTCTAATGTTAGGGAAGTTTTCACCTCTAATCTCTTCAAATATTGTCTTGGGTCCTTTCTCTCTCTTGTACTTCTGGGACCCCTATAATGCGAATGTTGGTGTGTTTAATGTTGTCCCAGATGTCTCTTAGGCTGTCTTCATTCCTTTTCATTCCTTTTTCTTTATTCTGTTCTGTGGCAGTGATTTCTACCATTCTGTCTTCCAGGTCACTTATCCGTTCTTCTGCCTCAGTTATTGTGCCATTGATGCATTCTAGTGTATTTTTCATTTCAGTTATTGTATTGTTCATCTCTGTTTATTTGTTCTTTAATTCTTCCAGGTGTTTGTTCTTTACTTCTTCTAGGTCTTTTTAAATCATTTCTTGCATCTTCTTGATCTTTGCCTCCATTCTGTTTTTGAGGTCCTGGATCATCTTAACTATCATTATTCTGAATTCTTTTCTTGGGATGTTGCCTATCTCTGCTTCATTTAATTATTTTTCTTGGGTTTCATCTTGATCCTTTATCTGGTACATAGTCCTCTGCCTTTTCATTTTGTCTGTCTTTCTGTGAATGTGGTTTTTGTTCCACAGGCTGCAGGATTGTAGCTCTTCTTGCTTCTGCTGTCTGCCCTCTGGGGGATGAGGCTAGAAAACAAGTCTTAAAATGCAAGCACTTTTCAAGTCTCTGCTTGCATTACATTTGCTGTTATTCCATTGGCCAAAGCAAGTAACAGGATGGAGGACAGAATCAACCCAAGAAAGCAGATAAAGAGATGAAAACCAATTGGATCCTGCAGCTGACACACCCTAAATGAAACCCTGTGAATCACACTCAGTGCCATTCACCACCTAAAGATATGTGACTTGCTTCTACCCAACAGAATGTGGAAAGGGTGATAGAATGCCACTCCTTTCGTTAGTTTACATTATATGGCAGAGGCAATAGTATGTCACTGCCTTGATTATGTCATAAGAATCTGCTTTTTCCAACTGAAGAGAAATATTTTCATGCTGTTCTGCAAGAAAACACCTATGTCAAGGGCCACAGAGCAGGGAACTGCGGCAGACCTCCAGACCTGAGGCTGGATCCAGTAAGAAACCAGGACTTTCAGTCACACAACCACAAGGAAATGAATTCTTCCAACAATCTGAGTGAGCTTGGAAGCATTCTCTTCCCTATGGAGACTCCAGATGAGAAAACAGCTGGCTGCTACCTTGATTGTCACCTGTGACCCTAAGCAAACCATGTTCAGACTTCTAATTCATGTAAATGATGAGACAACAAAAGTGTGTTGCTTTAAGTCACTAAATGCATGGTAAATTGCTACATAGCAATTGAAGGCTAATATAGGAACACTGTTGAAAAATATCTACCACAGTCAGTTAACAGTGAATCCTCTATATCCTGCACCTCTCTTCTTATCTAAATCTTTACCTTCTGTTTTCTTATCTGGCTCTTCATAAAAACCACTGTATCCCATGCAGCCTTTTCCAGTGAGAGCTGTTTCCTCTCCTTCACATTCATTAAGTTCCATATACATAACCCTGGATAAATCTAAAATTTACTACTCCATTGCTGCACGTGTAGCTGGAGAAAAACAAAAAATTGTGCTAACTGCAATCATAAGTTCTTTCATAATTTTCCATTTCCAGAATCCGTGCATACACAATCTACTTCAGAGAAACAATTAACCCACACAGTGCCTCTGTATGATTCAGAATTTCCCGTAAGGAAAGATTTTTTTGGTATTAGGTATAAAAATTTTATGTATTTTTAATGATACAATCACAATTACAGTAAACATAAAATCATTACATTTAAGTTACTTGAATTAATTAAATAAAAAAAACACAAATTCAAAATTTTAATCATAAAATTTGGAAATTTGAAGTCATTGGGGTATATTAATTTTTTACAAAATACATTTAGGGGTGTTAAATTATCTGTATGTTCTTAGGGGGAAAAGTTATAAAAGAGACTCAGGAACAGTAAACTAAAATGATTTTTATTTGCTTTTTTCCCAATACTATGCTATAATCAGTAGATACTTATTATTTACAGTAACTTTTTCATGCCACAGTAGAGGGACATTTGCAAAAGCATCAAGGGCTGTGTGAGTATTTGATATCTCAGAGGTCTGGTCTTAAACCTTTTTGGTGGAAAACTCATTAGCAGTTGCTTAGCAACTGAGATATTTGGGTGTACTGAGAATTACTTGACATATTTCCAGTGGAAAATATTGCCATAGGGCGTAAAAAACTGAGATTTGGAGTTTGTCTTGTAAATTTATAATATTCAACTGTAAGCATTTTATGGTGTAGATGGTGGTGATTTTTTTCCGTATCACTTAACTTCATTCATATGTCATATTTACCTTTTGTCTAAGTCTTACAGATCTACACTTTAATTGCACCTGATATTTTCCAGTCTGTCTCAAGTAATATTCGTGAGATATAAAGGATTATGTATTAATATTTCATCATTACTTAACAATCACAGATCCTGAGACAAGAATTCTTAGAAATATATAACACTTAATATTTTATTTTTTAATGATTTTCTTCTTTGGGACTAAAATTTTCCCAATATTTCACAGTAGATCATCAGAAGTTGTGTTCTTTGATATTATCCTTAACAAATAATAAATATATAGCTATGAATTATAAATAATAATGGGGGTTATAGTTTTGAAATCCAGGTAATTCCCTAATTTATGTGTACTCAGTGTACAATCTTAACAAAATTTACCACATGCCAAACACTGCCTTAAATTCTCTGCTCTAAATTCTTACCTTAGTTAGCATCCACTGTCATGGCTACACAGACATAGTTATCTATGCTACACAAATGGTTGAGCTGACAGCTGACACTTAGAAGGATTAGTAGATTGCCCAACATAAGAGAGCTACTATGCAGTAAGTTTGGCATTTGATCCAAAATCCAAAATCTATCCAACTCTAAAACCTATGCTCTTAACTTCAAATAAAAAAACAAAAGCCTTCTTTAAAATGAACTCCAATCCTAATATGGGTATATATATAATTCCTTTGACTCTACTTGAATATTTTCAGCAATGTCTGTCTTCTGATCAATACCAATTGTTAGAAAATACTTTCACATAAAGTATGCTTCCCAATAATTTCCTCCTGACTTTCCTCTTACTGTTCTTTGAAGCATCACAGAATGGCCATTCTGCCTTCCGCACATGTTAGCATTCCTAAGGCTTTGATTGTGCTTCACTTGTTTCCCTTTTATAAATCATTATTCTCACTTCTTCAGATGATCATTTTCAACTATAATCCTTATAATCCTTGCCATCAAACTGTAGCTTGCCATTACTCCTATTTAAATGGAGTCCACCAGTCTCAAAGTAAATTGACCAACTCCTCCAACAACTTAGTAATAAAAGTATAACTAACAAAAACAACAAAAAGCTAAGGTGCACTGGTTGTCCTTTAGGACAGCAGTTAAAACTGAATCAGCCTGCTTAGGACACTAGTACCATTTCTCAGCTGTGAAGATCAATGAGGCATTGAGTCCCCAGGGTCCCGTTGAGAACCTGGATTACAGTAGAGATGCATTAATTAACATTATATAGATGAGGACACATTAAGTACAAATAATTTTTGAAGAGAACTTTTATGAGAAGAGGGTGCATCGAATAAAATTCTTTCCTGTACATCCACTGAGTCTGGGCTGGGGATATTAGCCTTAAAGAAGTACCCTTTTTTATTAAAATGAGGTGGGTATTTTCTTTCAGTTGGCTCAGGGAATTACTCCAGGCACAACCACCCTTCCTCCATTTCAACCATTCTATCTCCAGTATGCTGTATATGGTTCCTGTCCAATTGCCTCAGAATGGATTTTCATTATTCTCTTAACATTTTTTGTGTTCATAGATCTGGAAAATTCTCTTTCAGATCATAACTGACAAATGCAAAAAAGCTTTAGAGTTACTCTTACTCAACACCTGCATTTATCCTGGGCAGCTAGCCAGTTAAGCCTAGCCTGGAAGACTGAGTCTAACGTGTTGTAATTGCCATATGTGAATGTTCTGAATGCATCTTTCTACGCTGCCCATGGTTTTCTAGGATTCACAGCATTCCAGGAACTAGTGGAAGCTGAATCCCACGCCAACTTAAATAATGGACATTTTTATCATCAACTTATTCCTGGGATCATAGGGATCAGGGAAAGAGAGCCACTCCTACAAAGATATTTTAGTACTTTTGTAAGAACGTCAGAACTTTATAAATTTAGGAAGTTCCTTTCAGAGATCGTCTTATGCGGAATTGCGAAACTGCTGTCACCAGAAATCCTGACGCCCCTGTAGGTATATCAACCATGTTTCACATATTCCTTCTACTCTCCATGGCTGCCCAAAAACCCCTGCAGAACTTTTATATCTGACACATAGTTAATGCTTTAAATCCCAAATGCCCTCTTTAAAATTTGTTTCCTTATATTTTATTTCTTCATGACTCTGCTTTTTCCTGAAAATTTTAGCATTGTTTAAAGCTAATATATTGCTTTAACATAATGTGTAAAATAATTACTTTACTATGGTCAAATCACCTTAATTTGAATGATTAGAAATTAATCAGTTGAAACTGTAGGTCTCATGTGGGGACAGTGGGGTTGCCCCGCATGCCAGGGTCTGGAAGCATTCCTCATGCCAATCTCTACATCTGTTCAGCCTCGATTCTAGACATACTTGATCCATGTTAGTGCTGTTATACCAAATGGTATTGATCACAGTGACCCCTTAATCTTCCATAATTACTATTCTCTACATATACAACCATGCACTCACCTGCCCTCTTAAGATTAGCTTTACTCATTCCACTGACACATTAAAGTTTAAGTGTCTCTTCTTTATGCTTTTCTGCTCGCACACAAGAGTTTAAGAATTAAAGACTGCTGTCCAGTTACATCCATCCGTGTGAGGAGCAGCGGTCAGATTTTATAACAATGTTCTTTGCCTCTAATTGCTTATTGTTCCACACACTAATCACCCTCTGCCCGAGGACATTTTTCATGAATTCCTTTGCGGCACTGTCTTTTCTTAGGTTTAGCTTCAGCTCATGGCCTTTAGTTTTTCAGTCGTTCCAAATAATTTGTGGCTTACCATGTTCTTTGTCCTTCAAACTTTTATTTAACTCAAGATATTTTTAAATTTTATATTGGTTTGTGGTAAGGTCATTTTCTCATTTCCTTTGTAAAGTTCTTCTCTGTGGAGAAGGAATTAACTTTCATGATTTTTTTTTACTTTTATGATTTATAATGTTTAGTAGCCTACAGAACACCATGATTAGGTGTTCTCTGATGCATTAAGCAGTGATGTGAACACGGACGAGATGTTGCAGATGAAATAAGCTAAGCAATTCTAGTGTAAAAAGTGATGTACCTTCTATTATATTTTTGTTTTGTTTTGTTTCAGGAGGTTGGACACTAGAGTTGTGGTAAAGACACACAAGCTCTAGGAGTGTATTTACATGGGGAAAAAAACCTGACATGTTTTGTAGTAATAAGAGATTTAGTTTTGTTGACTATGTAGTTCAGTATTCACTTTGCTCATATAACCAGAGCTGACTATAATTTTTAGAACTTCTTAATCTGTTAGATTTTGACAAAATGTATACAAACTCAAAGTCAGATGAGTTCAGAAAGTCACAGGGTCAAAATTCCTCCAATGAATGAATCGCTAAATGACCCAAATTCTGTCCTAAGGTTAAAACAAGAACCCAGATGCTGGGTTTTGACACGTAAATAATACACTCACAAAACTAATGGCACACAATCACCACTTAAACAATTGTCACTTATTTTCTTCAACAAATGAAATGGCAACTGTAAGCAAGCCGACAAGGAGGGTGAGAGACCCAGGTGACCTGTCGAGGGATCAGCCCGCCTCACTCACACGCTCAGCCATCACTAACTCTCCACTGGCCTGCTCCATGGCCTCTACGTACAGATGTCTTCATTCCAGTATGAACAAGAGGCTTGAAGCCCTAACTCAACCACCACTGGTCTGCAAAAATCTCAGGACACTCCAGAAAAATGCAGAGTCAGTGCCTGACGTTTTCTAGCACGTCAGGCCTTTTTACTAATTGGAGAAACCGGACATTTTTGTCGTGCTTCATATTTTATTGGTTCACAGTTGCAACAAGCATATTCTGGTGGGTCATACATACAGGTATGTATACATGTATGTATGCATATGTATATATTATACCTAGCTATAAAGTTTGATAGGTTTTGTAAGTGGTTTTCAGTTCATACCATTCCTATTAACACATTCTAAAATTTTTCAGTACTGTCCAAACATCTTTACAACTTTAGCTTATAGTGGTATTTGACTAACTCTGTTAGGCAATGTAGCCACATGCTTGAGGAAAAAAATAAATGTTTATAACTATACTCTAAGAAAACAAGTTTATAAGCAAAGGAGCATTTGTAGGGGGAAAACCTGTTTGCTACTTTCAAGTATAGCAAACACTGTTAAGATTTACCCCTATTAAAATGTAGCAAGAGGCATCCTTCACCAATTTTACTTCACACATCATATAAAGAGTCAATTGTAAAAAGATAAATTAATCAAACATTTTAGAATTGACATTTTAAAGCTTGCTTCTGCTGTTACCTGGTGAATTTTAAAAATATTGTCATAAAAAATCTCTTTTGAGAATCTAAGGTCTCTTACTACCAATAAATGTCTTAATATAACACTTAGGATTTTTTTTTACCTGGTATAGAGAAAAAAATTGGATTAGAAAACATTTCTTTAAATGATCGGCATCCAAATGATCTGCATTTGAGGATGTCAATCTACTGGTGACTTAAAATGGGGAAGATAAGAAGAAAAGGCCACAAAGCTTTACGAAAGCGCTCTCAGTAAAACTGAATGGGAAGGAACATAGCAAATTTCACAGAAAAGCCTTCTGAGGTTAGGAAATATTTCATCTGAATTCCAACATTCTCAATAGAATACTGAAACTATACTCTGCTTTCTCCTCTCTCATCTTAAAATTACCATCTAATCCTTTAGATGTTATTTTTCATGGTGAGTAGATATCACAGTTTTACATTTAAGGAAAGAAAAATCAAAAGAAATTGCAATTGCCTCACACACACAAAAATAAAATATAAATAAAGGAAAACTTTTTTGATGTGCAGTAAGATGTGTTATTGGCAATGATCATAACTACAGTTTAGTTTTCAACTGCCTAAAACCAGTATCAAAGTTTGGCTCATTATAAAATAATGAGTATCTAAGTCAGAAAATAATTAGGTACAGAATAAAAAATGAGAAAGTATGTATTTCTGGAGTTCATGTTCATGAATTGAGAAGTATATTTCAAAAGAACCTCTACTACATAATAAGACCCTGTAACTGAATTTGAAGCTGAAGTAAAATAGAAACCCCTCTATGTTAATCCATAGCTTTAAAGATGACTAAGACGAGGCACAGCAAGTGCTAAGCCAAAATAGTATGAAAATCTCTAGTTAGACTAATTACTTGCCATATCTTCATGCCGTCTAAAAACTCACTTACTATAGAATTATAAAGTTTAGAAAATGTTTTGATCTAATAAAAAAAGGTTCTGATTATTTTTCTAATAGTGAAGATTGCCAGAGAGCAGAAGACGCATTTCTCATTCCAAAAAAACTTTAGCACTAAAAGTGGCTTTAAAAGGTTCCTATGGAAGTGACACACTTCACTTCTACTCACGCGCCACTAGCCTGAGTAGGTCACATGACAAAGGCCCCTGTGGAGAAAGCAGTACAGTCTTCCCAAGGGCATGGCAATCTAGCACATTTTGTCTTATTCCTTCTTGACTTCTTCTTTCATTTAATTTGCTACATCTAACTTCCACTGGCTTTCGGATGATGTGAGTGTAAGTAATTTTTTGGGAACTTCTTAACTTAAAAATATCTTTATTCTATTCTGATATATCAACAGTGATTTGGGTATATAATGCAAAGGTGAAATAATTTTTCCTCAGAATATGAATTAGTTGTTCCAATGCCCTCATGCTTCCACTGGTGTTGTCGAGTAGTACCAAGTTATCTAATCTATAATGATTCATGATGGCCTGTATTTTCATCTAGGAGCTTTGGAGATTGACTCTTTATCTCAGGTCTCTTGCAATTTGAAGATAACGTACTTTCTTATGGGTCTTTTATAAATCCTTGTTTCCGGTCTTTTATAAATCCTTATGGGTCTTTTATAAATCCTTGTTTAGGGTATAAATCCTTGTTTATAAATCCTTGTTTAGGGTATGGGCTTGACCAGGTCATTACCAGTCGCTGGGGTCTTTTCTCCCAGGCTGGTGCTTTTCCATAAGGAGAAGACTCCAAGCTTCTTCTGCCAGGACTCTTGGAGCTAAGGCAGGCAATGGAAGTGGAGGGGCTCACCATTCAATGTGTTAACTTCAGCTTTCCATCCTGGAAGTGTTTTCAGTAGTTCTTCTCTACCGGGTCCTTTGCTGTGATTCTTGTCACTGAGTGTTGGGTCTCATGGCTTTTGTTTCTCTGAATAGTCCTGCAGTCTTCAGTAGGGTTAGAGTAGCTATAGACACATGGCTCAGCAGAGTTTACTGTGTGTGTGTGTAGAGAGAGATCTTAGTGACTTTATATGTATTTTATATTTTTATCAGTTTCTTATACAGACTTTCAACTAATCTTTTGGTTTCAGCCCCATCACATCCCACCTTTGAGGTAACATTACTATTTCTGGATCTCTCTGAAAACTGGTGATCTGAACCAGTTTCCCATGCCTCTTATATTTCCCATGCCTCAATACATGCTTGTTCCTACAATACTGTTCAGCTTTCTCCAGTGGGCTAAATAGTAATCACTTATCTTCTTTCCAATATTTTTTGGAGATTGTTGCTCTTACTGTATTATTCTCTCTGTATTGTCTTCTTTATCCATTTTAAATAAAATATGTATTTGTGAATTGTGCAGTGTTGGGATCTGTTAGGATATTTTCCCAAGGAACAAATAATTATTTTAATATTTAATTATTATATTTAAATAATTTAATTATTTGTTGACTCTTCCATCTTTTCAACTGTGATCTTAAATGTCTTATTTCTTACATAAAAAATTCCTCTTTATGGGTCTATTTATTTTTTCTCCTTCTTGTTTCAGTATCACATTTTTAATATTATAGCTTATTAGCATATTATTATATCTGGTCAACCTTCTCTAATCAAACTTTATTCACTTCTAGAAAATTACTACATACCCATTGCAATTTGGTCTTCAAACGTCATAATGCTATGAAACTGGACACTCAAATTTGCTAAGTAAAACTTAATTATTAAACAAAATTGCCTATTTTCAGTACAGCATTAGATACCTTTTAAAATTTTTTCCTTCTGTCCCTGAGTCCTACTTTTCCTTGCCACCTGTTTGCCTAGTCTCACTATGCCTTTTATCCCTCTTTATGTCAGTTACTGCAAGAATCCCAGGGATATCAGAGCATCCTTCATTACCATGACTCCTTAATTCCATAAGGTCTCAAATCATATTGCATCAGCAAGCTTTTCCTAAACAACCATGCTAAAAACAGCAAGCTCCCAAATGGCATTCATCTATCTTTCCTCACTCTATCTTTCTCAGTAGCAATTTTCATCGCTTGAAGTAGATATTGCACTGTTTTATATGTTTATTTTCTGTCTTCCCCACTAAAATCAAAGTCTTATTAGGGCAAACATTTTGGTCTACTTCAGTTACTACTGTAACCTCGGCACCTAAAAGGTATTTGACAGATGGTGGCTGCTTAATACAAGCAAGTTCAATGAATGACTGTATGACTCAATACGCAGTTCACTTTAATGTCTTTAATTATTAATAATAGTAATTCCTATTTTTTCCCTCAACTTTTTAATCAGTTTCCATATTTACAGACTTATATCACCAATCTGCCTGGTGTTATCTTCCAACTCATCAGAACCTAAAGCAAACATGACACAAACCAAGGGTATTACCCCCACCGCTGCCTGACTTGAAGCCTTCATCATCTGCTCTGCTAGTCTCTAAGTTTTCTTACTGCCTAATACTCTTTCCCTTTTTAATCTCTGTGTTTGCAATAGAATACTCATCTTATGGGAGTCACCTGGCGATAACCCATCAGTGGCTCCTTGGTGTCTGTTAACAGCAGCCATTTAAAAATAGGTACAGCCCAGGATGACTCTCCGTGAAATAACTGCTGAGGTCATTAAAGTCTGTGACAGGCTGCACAGGATACACTTTGCTTGGTTCACAACACATCTACCTAGTGAGTCATAGTTGGGCAAACCATTTAACACACACTGCAAAAATGGGTGACATATATTTATAAAAAAGAAATAACCAGAAATGTAAGGTCAAACTCAGAAGAAGATGGAGATATGAATGTGAGCTGTAGAAAATCAAAGAAATGCAAATTCACAGCTCAAGCCGCTGGCCTCTGGTGAAGACACAGGCAGCAGTGGAGTTCCGGCCCTGAGAGTGAGCGCTGCTCTTCTCCGGAAGTGCAACTACAACCGACTCACACCTTGAAAGCATGTGTTAAAATGGGGATGAAAAACCTACTACTATCCAATTCCTTGGGATTTGGTTTAAATAATCAGCCATGATTCTAGTCAGAGAGAGAACAAAGGCTAGTTCTCTCAATCAGGAACTGAATCCAGCCACATGTAGTTGGGCATCTGGATCTGTACCATCCCCAGTATCACTTTGGCACAGAAGACAAAGATGCTATTATAGAGGAAGCCTCGGGGTGCTAAATGAAGAAAACATTAAACGAGTTGGCAGGAAAGGATATTTGAAACTGGACACATAAAGGAAATTAAAAAAAAAACCCAAAAAACTCTCCAAAGGAAACTGATCCTGCAGGTGGTGAGAGGCATGAATAGGTAGAGCACAGAGGATTTTTATGGCAGCATCTGTATGATACTACAATGATGAATGTGTCATTATGCATGTGTCTAAACTCATAGCGTGTATAGCACCAAGAGTGAATCCTAATGTAGACTATGGACTTTGGGTTACAATGGTGTATCAGTGTAGGTTTATCAATTAAAACAAATGCGCCACTCTGATGCAGGATGTTGACAATGGGGGAGGCTATTCGGGTGCGAAGGTGAGGGGTATAGGGGACATTTTTGTACCTCCTCAATTTTGTTGTGAACCTAAAACTGCTTTAAAAAATAAAATCTTTAAATGAAGTAATGTCATTTGCAGCAACAGGGACAGATCCAGAGATTATCATACTAAGTGAAGTAGGTCAGAAAGAGAAAGACAAACACCATATGATTATCACTTATATGTTAAATCTAAAATATGACGCAAATGAACTTATCTACTAAACAGACTCACAGACAGAGAAAGAAGGCTTGTGGTTGCTGCGGCTGGCGGGAAGGATGGACTGGGAGAGTGGGGTTGGCAGGTGCAAACCATTACATACAGAATGGCTAAACAACAAGGCCCTACTGCAGAGCATGGGGAACTATAGTCAATATCCTGGGATAAACCATAGTGGAAAGGAAACCAAACGAAAAAGAAAGTGTGCATGTGTATATATTTATGTATGTATATGCATGTATAACTGAATGTATATATATATATGTGTATATATATATATACACACACACATACATGTATAACTGAATCATTTGGTTGTACAATGGAAATCAACACAATGTTGAAAATCGGCTATACTTGAATAATTTTTTAAAATTCTAAAACATAATAAAAAATTAAAGAAAAAATCTTAAAAAAAAGGGTCCTTCAAGCCCAAATTTCAGAATGTAAGAAGAGACAGCTTAGTATGGAAGAGAATCAACAAAATCAATAATCATTCATTAACAGTTCTTTACTGTGTCTCTAAATGTGTGAGAGATTGTTCCAGAAACTATAAAAACAGAGTTAAAACATCACACAAGGAATCAGCCTTCCTGAAAATTTCATTTTAGTGAACATGAAGTCATTCTGGAGAAAATGAAGTTTGTAGGGAAAATTTTAAATAATTTTATAATAACTATGTTTAAGATGTTCAAAGAAATTAATGAAAGAATAATTTCAATTAAACTAAGGGCAGGGATCATGTCTGTGTTTTCTGTTTGTTTGTTTTTAATTTTGGTGTTCCCACTAACTAGTGAATAAGTCCTCAATACATACATTTTGAACATATGTGTGCAGTTTGAAAAGGTGAGAGATTATGAAGGAGAAACAAAATACTACAAAAAAGCAGGAATGATTTCTGAAATACTCTCCAAAAGATGTACAGATATAAGACTTAGTGAAAGAATACTCCTTAGTACTAAACAACTTAAGTAAAAAAGTGAAAAACTAAACACACCACAATAAAATTACAGATTCACAGGGATAATGAAAATATTTTTAAATAATCAGAGAAAAGACAAAATACCTGAAAAAAAGAGTTTCAGGTAGACTGACATCAGATTTCCCTTCCATGACAGTAGATAGAATACTTTCAAAAGAAGATAATTTTAACTTAACCAAACTGTTAACAATAGTATAGATAAAGTTATTTCTCGACCTATAAAGGTACAATGTTTTACTACTCACAGATATAAACTATTTAAAAAGCATATTCAGAAAGTAGCAATGTGTACTTAGATAAAACATACAAAATACAAGAAAAAGGGATGCAATTGTGAGCTAATTAAAGTTTGAATGATATCAAGTTGAAATTATTGAGATAGGCAGCCCCTGACACAGCCCCTAACAATCTCCCCCTCCTAGTATTTAAGTTTTTGTGCCACTACCTCTCCTTTGGTGTGGGCTGGAACTTTTAATTAATTTCTAATATGACAGATGTGATGAAATGTCACTTCTGAGCTTAGGTTACAGAAACAACCGTGGCTGCTGGCTTTGACACTCTCTCTCTTGCTCTCCCTTGCATCTTACACAGGCAAAAGCCAGCTTTTGTGTTGTAAGGCAGCACCATGTACGGATCCAAGTGTCAAGGGACCAAGATCTGCCAACAACCGTGTAAGTGAGCTTGGAAGCAGATGAGTCTCCATCAAGCCTTCCGATGAGGCCACAGCCAAGAATAACAGCTTGAAAGACCTTGGGCCAAAGGCATCCACCTAAATTACACCCATATTCTTGACCCACAGAAACTCTGAGATAATAAACATTTGTAATTTTAAGCTGCAAAGTTTTGGGGTGTTTTCAATGCAGCAATGAATGACTAACACAATGATAACTATTGAAAACATAAAGTTAAATTTGCAATAATAATAAAGAGAGGGGTAGTGCTCAATGGGCAATTGTATGATAAAATTCTTGTCAATAACCATCATGAGGGAGAAGACAGCTTTTGAATTCACTAAAACAATCTATAAAGAAGAATCCACATTAAAAAATTAAGGGTGACTATTACACAGATGTAGAGAACAAATGTATGGACACCGAGGGGGGAAAGTGGCCGGGGCGGGGGGTGGTGGTGGTGTGATGAATTGGGAGATCGGGATTCACATATATACACTAATGTGTATAAAATGTGGATAACTAATAAGAACCTGCTGTATAAAAATAAATAAATAAAATTAAATTTAAAAAAAAGATAACTAACCAATATACAAAATACTCATTTGAGCATTTTTATATGTATTACTTTACAAAAGTACATAAGGTACATAAAAAAAAATTGAAGGTGACTGCTAAAACAAAGGACTACACTCTAAAGCGTAAAATAAAGCCCTTTTTAAAGGTAGACAACGAGGATAAAAGTAATATGTAGAATATTCCTTTTTTCTAGTAAGGAATAATAAAAAAGCCGATATTCCCAAGGAAGTACATATTAAAACCTATGATCGGTTTTTCCCCTTAGTGTAATCTTTTCATTACTTTAATCATGCCCAAAATTGAGTCTAACAGACCACTTCCGTGTGCAGCTCTCTATCCCATGACCAAGGTTGGATTTCAGCTACAGCTGGGCTATAGGCTTCCTATAAACACAGGCTGCTTCCCACAGCATGTACCTGCTGGATCACTTGGTTTTCTGCCACAGAGTTTTTACAAACTTTTTCAACAGTTATTAAGTGCACAGCAGTTAATGTCTCTTAGGTCAATTCTCAAAACAGTGAGGGGAAGGAAAATGTGAATAAATTTCCAGCCTTCCACTCTCTGGAGAAACAATTCCAAGGTTCATTTGGAGTAAAATTCAGGAACATTATATGAAGCATTAGTTGCTCAGTGACAACCAGTTCAATAATCATCGACTGCCTGTTCCTCCTTCTCTGTCTCACTCCCCCAGCTTGCTGCATTAAGGGATTACCCCTCAAATATACTACTTGTGCCCATGGCCATGTTTGGAATCTGCTGTTGGAAAAACTCTAAGTCATCATTAAAGAAATATCTAAAATTTCCCACAGTAGACATTGTAATCATTTCCTCAAACGTTCAGTAGAATCTCCAATTGGTAAAACCAGTCTAACTTGATTATATCACCTTTCAGCTAGTAGTGTCATAGAGATAAGTTGAGAACTAAAATCAGTTAACTGTTTTACTCTGTTTGGGCTGCTACAACAGAATATCATAGACCGGGTGGCTTATAAACAACAGAAATCTACTTTTCACAGTTTTGGAGGCTGGAAGTCCAAAATCAAGTTGCAGGACGATTTGGTGTTTGGTGAGGGCCTGCCTCCGGGTTCTCAGACAGCTGTCTTCATGCTGTGTCCCTACATGGCAGAAGGGGTAAGGGAACTCTCTGGGGTCTCTTTTATAAGGGCACTAATCCCATTCATGAGGGCTCCACTTTCATTACCTAATTGTCTCCCAAAGGCCCCATTTCCCAATACCACCACATTGGGGGTTTTGGTTTCAGCATATGAATTTGGGGGGGACACAAACATTTGGTCTACCCACTGACTTATTTTTAAGTATATATTTAATAGAAAGCCTACATAACTATGAATTTTAGTCTTTGTCATAATTAATAACCAAAGATTATGCTATATTTAAGAATCAGGTTTTTAAAATTAATTTACATAAATAGATATTTCTATCTTATCATAGTTCATAGAAAAATATTTCTCAATTTCAGATTAATTAAAGACAGAGGTAATTAAATACCTTCTCTATAAAAAATGAGAAATTAGTTAATTCTCATATTTGAAAAGCAGATATGATATCTATATTAGTATATCAAATAGAATACAGATGATGAAATTAATTGTAAACTGTTTCTTTTCTTCTCTGAGAAACATTATGAATTTTAGGGTGGATTTGTTGAAAGGAACTTCACAGCAACGTACATGATCATATTTTATAGTTGTTTTAAAGTCCTGAACTTCCTTAATATTTTATGTATAGGGCTACATAGTGATTATAAAAACTTCCCAGCACTGAATAATACTGTGTTCCACTTAATGTTTTTAAGAAAAATGCAAAAGTTATTCTTTTCACATAGGTGCTTTAATCATAGTGATTAAAAGTAAATACTTACTGCTCTTAAACCAATTATTTAAGGAACTATTAACTCTTTATTGCAATAATTAAGAGAGAAGAATTATTTTTTAGTGATCTACTCCTTCCTGAACAGAACAGGGCTATTTAAAAAAAAAAAAAAAAACTATAACAGAATCTAGAGCTAGACGAGTAATTTATATTATGTATATTGAATTTTATAAGATAATTACAAATGATAAAGTATTTTAAAACGTTAGCAAACATAACTTTGTCTTATAAGTATGTGATTGGATGTAAGCAAAATCCACACTATACATCAGTGTTAGTACTGCAATTTTGAAACAATGGGTATAAATAATTTAGACACGAGAATTTGGAGAAATCCAAAGGCCATGTCTTTTCTTTAGTAGATGGTAGTAAGATACAGTCAAATAGAAGAGATAACATTTAGGCCATCAGTAAATAAAAATGGGATAATCTATGAGGAAAAAGTATAGGTAACAGAAAATTTAAAAGATAATCACAAGGATTAGCCTTCAGGGAGCTAAGGAAAGTTGAAACAGTATTGGAAAGAGAACGTGCTAAAACAACAGACTTGATGAATGCAAAGAGTTCTACTATTAATAGAAAATCAATGTTTACATTTCAAGAATTCGGTTTTCTCATTGTAAATGACAGGTGTAGAAACTGAACATTAAAAAATAGTCTCTGTCCAGTAAACACTGAAATAGAATTTCTCAAACTTATGAAAAAGTTTTATTTCTGACCCATTCTTGAAATCTCTTTTCAAACCCATTCTTTGAAATCTCAGGTTACCCTCATGTTAACCATAATTTAAGCATAAGGTTTGTCACATCATACACATTATTCACTTTGAACATCGAAATGTAATGTTCAACTCTTGAATTAGAATGAACTTTTGTTATATTGTATATAGAAAGATTTGACTGACATACACAACAAATATATTAAATGGAAAACTGAATTTGGAACTAGGACTCCTAATACCAAAACCTTTTTGTGTGTCAGTTATGCTGAATGTGGAGACAAGAAATTGTCCTTCTTTGTCTCTTTTTCTGATGAGATGATTGATCCTTATTCTCTGGTTTATTTCACAGTCAACAGACTTTTTCACCTTCAGCTCTTCCTAAAACCCTGTTGTATGAGTTTTCAGAAGCATGCTCTCTTTCTTCAGTTTCACATATCAGTAGGGTTTGGTAACAAATTCTTATTCGTAAGAGTGAAAAGGAAAATAAAAAGATACACTGCAAATCATCTTCATTAGGCTCATTATTTGTTTTCCAATTTTCAGTTTCTGTTCCAAGTAACTTCCAAATATTCCAATCTCCTGAATTCTCAGTCTCAAAATTTACTGTCTGCGTTTCATCCCTCACAAGTTAAAACCCAGACCACACTTTCATAAACGTGGAGAAAGTTTTACTCTTTGAACAACCTGTTTCTAGTGGTTTCGGTGCCATGGGAATCCCAAATACTCCTCCAATTTTCAGGGCAAGGTTTTCAGGTATAAAACATTTTTGCACTCTGTAGAAGCTGTGCACCACACAAGTTTATTGGCTGTGTACTCTTCTATAGCAGTTCTAAAGCTTTCCAAATACGTGGGAAAAGAGAATTTTATTATGACCTAAATGAGTCACGGTGGAATATTTCATCATTTTCTAAACTAAGTGACCTCTCCAGGTTCCAGACTTTCTGTGAGTCATTCTTTGAACACACACAGAGGTGCGGCTCTGCATCAGACTGTGACCCTAGAGCCCTGTGAAGTCTCAACACCCAGGACTAGCTACAGGCTTTCTGTTCTGCGATACAGTTCGTGAAGGAAAAAGTATTATCTTAAGTAAACTGATGAGCAATAACAGTAGAGGAAGTAGAGCATTTATACATAATCCAAGGGTAACGGTAAATTCCTAGAGCAATGGCAGAATGATAAATTACAATGAAACCCACAAAGGGTCCTCTTCAATACTTTTTAATATAACAACATAAGTCAGATATTTTTCCTAAAGCATCGTTCCTGTATTTATTACAGCAAAACCAAACTAGATACGTAAGCAAAGGCAATTCCCATACGAAATACTAGCTGATACTGGGTATAATGAAGAGGTCTAAAGGGAACAAAACTGTATTCAGAGGGGAAAAAAAAGTGTTAACAATGCTAGATTCTTTAAAATGTCTTTGACCACAACCTAACTCTGGGGCAAAAAAAAAAATCATTCAGATTTTTTATTTCTCAAGTCCAGAGTAGGTGGATTCTTATTGATTGTAGTCTGAAAGATGCCCAAAAAACAAAACTTCCTGATTAGATCCAATTAGTGTAAGGAAACTAAAATATAGTTGGATCAAATTGATTTTTCTCTGTAACATACTACACAGACTTTCACTTTAAAATACACACGTTCACAGAATGTTTAAGCCCTATCTTTACTAATTTAGGAAGCCTATTTGGTAAATAAGAGGACTCTCTGGAAGATAGGGTAAGTCAATAAACATCGACCTTCCCACATAAACTCTATTTGAAGTTTAAATACCCATTTGCAGCTTTTGGAACAATAGTAAATTTTTCAGAAGGATAAATGCAGTTTGATCTAAGTGGTTTGTTTAGTTAGGGAAAAAGCTTGATTAGGTTTCTTCAAATTATAATTAAAACAGATAGCAGTAAATGAGACACAGTGAATAATATCTCACAGGCAGCAGGGTTTTCTGATAGCAGTTAAGTATACTCTCAATAATAAAATAGCCCTCCAGAAACTCATCTTAGCCTTAAGTATTATTAAAAGTATATCTAAATAGATTTTAAATACCTGTCATACTACATAAATATTGATTTAAAAAGTCTTAGTTTTCGTCAGCATTTTCAATGGTTTAATGGATTAGCAGTCATTGAGGTTTGGGTGATTTTAGAGAATGTGTTACATTATCCTACGTACACTTTAGAAGAATCAATACAAGAGGTCAATAACACCTCCCAAAAAGATTTTGTCAGTGCAATTACTTCAAGTTTAGAAACCACTTTAAACAAAAACCTATACTGTATCATATATACCCGTGACTTTAATTTTTTTTTTTTTTTTTTTTTTTTTTTTTTTTTTTTTTTTTGCGGTACGCGGGCCTCTCACTGTTGTGGCCTCTCCCGTTGCAGAGCACAGGCTCCAGACGCGCAGGCTCAGCGGCCATGGCTCACGGGCACAGCCGCTCAGCGGCATGTGAGATCCTCCCGGACCGGGGCATGAACCCATGTCCGCTGCATCAGCAGGCGGACTCTCAACCACTGCGCCACCAGGGATGCCCCCGTGACTTTAATTTTGATTAAGTGTAAGAGTATATATAAAATAGAGTATAAGTTAATTCTTTGTTATGTTACTTAGTAATATAATAAGGCATAACTGAAATATATAACTGAATACAGTTTTGATATATATACAGTTTTATACATATATAATTTCATATATATCAATGAAAAAATCAGTTTTTTATTAAATGATTCCTTGAACTTTCTCCTACACCTTCATTCCCTAAATTAACATTGACCTCAAACTCAAAATATAGTTAATTAAATGTCACATATATTTAAATTCACAGTCACACAATTTATCATGTCATCTTATATCTCAAACTTTCAAACACTGAAATTTCTTATTAAAATTTTGTAGTGACTACAAAAATATAGTGAATCCGATATTCCCTATATTTGACCTCAGAAAATCACTCAGAATGTGTCCACATGCACATATATAGATATATTTTTATAGGAGGATGGTAAGTAGAAAATAATTTGAAATCAAAGACTTTCCAATACTTTTGAAACTTGTTTAGAAATTAGGAAAAATAGTAATTGTACAAATAGTAATCTTTTTATGTCCAGGTAAAGAGAGCAGCATGTTTTATGTTATTCAGTAAAGTAATTATAGGAGTGTTCTTTCTAAAAACTATAGAAAGATATGTATAATATCCAGCAGAAAATTGATATCAATTCACAGAATGATAAAAAGGATAGCATAATTTAGTTTGATTCATAAAAGAAAATAATTTCATTCTGATCTATAAACACTGAAATCAATTATGTAAGCTTTTTGTTAGTCTTATTTGGCTGTCATTAGTAATCCTTTTAAACAATTACTTTCTTGTGTTGCCCTTTCTTGTGTATCTTTTAATCTTTAAAATATTAGGTTCTGAGAATTTTATTTTATTAGCTGCATTCTGATCTGTGATGGTAATTTTGGAATCACTTCAATAAAGAAAATTAAAATAATGTTACTATAGTAAGGAAATTTAATGAGTACGTTTAGATCATATTAATTAAATCTGTCTTATAAAATATTGATTTATCATTACAATACTTAAGAATCATTATTTTAGCCAATATCTAGTAAACAACTCTGGAATCGTTTTATAATTGGTTAATTTGATACAAATTAAAAAAATCATAAAGGAGTCATTCAAGTCCCAGTGTGAAAGAACTACACGACTGCTGTTTACCTACACAGTGTGGGAAAATACTGGTCTATGCTTTGTTCTGAATCTTTACTGCATTTAATTTTCTTAGCCCCAGTAACTAAACTTCAATGTATAATTTTTACATAGGCTTTAGGTGGTTTAGTTAAAATGCAGAATATTTTTAGTACATGAAATATTTTTTAATATATGGTATGCTAAATTTTACTGACTATATAGGTGGTTTAAAAATACAACCTCTGTTACTACTTTGAATCATTATTTCCTCATTGATTTCTGGGGCATAAACCTCACTACTCTAATGATCACTTCAGTAATTAAATCTCTGTTGCTGAATTATCTTTTAGAACACCAGCATACAAAACATTTTTCAAAAAAACAAAAATCTTTCAATAAAAATCATGTTCTACTGGTCAGCTCATTGGCAATCACATCAACTCTGAAATGATGTAAGATTTTAATCACAAAAACATTTACCTACCTTTACTGAAAAGAGAATGCAGTCATTTTGGCAACTGTATTTTCTTTAATCAGAGTGAAGCTAAAGCAATGACTTTCAAACTTCGGTGTCTGTCACAGTTTATCAGGCAGGGGTCTAGGTATCTGCATTTTTCTATCAACAAAAATAAAAGAAAACCCAAAGGAGGGTGTTGTTATCACAACTGCAGGGAAAAGTGGGGATAAGACAAGATAACATGAAATTATCTATGAAGTCAGAACAAATATGGCACATGGTTCAGTAGTACCACAGCTAGACTCACTGGATAAAGACCTGCTGAATTGTACTGGACAGGCACTGGCCAGAGCCCACCACGGGGTAACTGGGCTGCGCCTTCATGAGTAATATTTCAGACTATGGGAATCTAGACGTTACAGGAGCCTGGATGCTTTCAGATTCTTTCAGTCTAGGAACTCTTTTTAATAGGGAAGTAAAGTATTATTTGATCAAGATTTACGGTGTATTATGAAAAGAGTATCATGAAATGATGACTTATACAATTTTGATAACTGTTTATAAAAGGAGTATGGGGCTTTCAGTAAAATATAGAAGTGTAAACACAAAATAGGTAGAATATTCTAACACACATTCATTAGTTTTGTGTGTTTAAAGATGAAAACAAATTCTTTCATCACTTAAGAATGTTATGACCAATTAAATTACGGTCATTAAATTATGGTCAATTAAATTATGACCAATAATAAATGGAGGCAAAAATCAAGAAACATAAAACTACTGTGATTGACATAAAAATTACAGAAATCAGCATATCAGCCTTTTTTTTTATTTCCCAGAAAAGGTTATTCATGAAAAATCACATTTCATGCTGTCCTTGTAAAATTCTTTAATATTCCCTAAAACTAACTTCAGGTACACAATGAGCAAGTATATATTTACAACAAAAGCCAATTCTGAAGTACCTTACTAAGCTGTTGCTTTGAGGATGGGTGAGGTTTATGTTTATAAAATCTTTCTTAAAAATAAAAACCATCTCAAAGTATCCCTAATTCTTTAAGTTTTACACTGGGCATTATATGCAGGGGATATGTAATTGTTATTTATGAATTGACTTCTTTGTCTTGGCTTTGTTACTATTTTATTATCCAAATAAGATTTTATTAAATGAAAAAATATTGTTAGAACAGAAAAATGTTCCATATTCTCATAACAGAAAAAAAAGCAAGATGTTACTTTTATAAGTTAGGAATTTTAGAAATACTACTTTGCCTTACTTTATTTTTTTTTAAGATCAAATAGTTTATTTCCAATGAAGTTTCAAGTAAATATAATTTTTTTTACTTTTTTCTTTTTTGAATTTTTTTTTTTATACAGCAGGTTCTTATTAGTCATCCATTTTATACACAACAGTGTATACATGTCAATCCCAATCTCCCAATTCATCACACCACCACCACCACCCTCCCGCTGCTTTCCCCCCGTTGGTGTCCATACGTTTGTTCTCTATATCTGTGTCTATATTTCTGCCTTGCAAACCGGTTCATCTGTACCATTTTTCTAGGTTGCACATATATGCGTTAATATACAATATTTGTTTTTCTCTTTCTGACTTACTTCACTCTGCATGACAGTCTCTAGGTCCATCCACATCTCTACAAATGACTCAGTTTCATCCCTTTTTATGGCTGAGTAGTATTCCATTGTATATATGTGCCACATCCTCTTTATCCATTCATCTGTCAATGGGCATTTAGGTTGCTTCCACGTCCTGGCTATTGTAAACAGAGCTGCAGTGAACATTGTGGTACATGACTCTTTTTGAATTACGGTTTTCTCAGGGTATATGCCCAGTAGTGGGATTGCTGGGTTGTATGGTAGTTCTACATTTAGTTTTTTAAGGAACGGCCATACTGTTCTCCATAGTGGCTGTATCAATTTACATTCCAACCAACAGTTATTTTGCCTTGCTTTAATACAGAAAATCTAATAAACAAAGCATCCACTTCTAACATCAGGAGATATCCTGCTGTGCTTCCTTCCGGCATTTTCATATAGATTTTATTTTTTGTGTTAATTCTGGATCAAATATATTTCATAAGCATTTTCCTACAATTAACATTGTCCATAAACATCATAATCATAGTTATCCTCACGGTGTGTATGATCTGGCTTGCAGCCCCATTAATTGCTATTATTGCTTTGGCAGAGTATTTGATCAAATGTCCCTAACCCATTCCCTTATAAACCATTTTTAATTTATTTTCTTGAGCATAACCAACTTGTTTAAATTATTTTCATATCCTTTCACAGGATGTACTATTGCAAATGGAATTATTATGACCACTTTTAAAGTTCATTCTACATACTGCCAAGTGCCTTTCCTAAAGTGTCAATCTATAACACTTTCTCTAAAATGCATATACTTAAGGGCAGGAACTGTCTCAGTGTTCCCATGATCTGTGAGTACACAGAAGGAACTCAATAAATACATAAGACATTTATGAGATGGAATGGAACAATAGAATTTGTAAGGCCAGTATTATAACATCCCGTTACTAGCAAATATAAAACACATATCCTCTGTTATAGTACATGGAAACATGCTATGTCTTTAAATTTTAATTCGTTTTAAGTTCTAAGCTTAACTCTAAATCATTTTACTATTAATTGTCTTAATTTTAATACATCTTACTATTAATTATTTAAAGCATATTTTATGTCTATTAACCAGACAAGTTTATTGATATACATACGGCTCGGGGGTGGGGGCAGGGATGGCGAAAGGGATTGGGGTCTGCTTGGTGAGTCTCACAGCCGAGGATATGGCGAGGGGCCGCCGGCACCCGAGGTACCAGGTGTTTCTGACCCCAGGCCTCCCCTGTGGCCCCTTTATATCTCCCGAGACCCCGACGCTGGGCCGCCTCTGGGAAGAGCTGTAGCCGGCAACAGGGCCTGGCGCCAGATTCAGCGATTCACGGAGCCGCCCGACGCGTATCCCCGCCCATCCTCCCCCGGCCCGTCCACCAGGAGCCACACTTACTGCCCTCCACATTCAAGCCACCTGCGGGCTCCAACCGCACCCTGTCTGCCTTTCTGGAAAACTCCACATCTTCCACCCACTTGCACAGGCCTCGCCCCTGGGCCCTGGTCGTCCCCCGTGGCGTTCTGGAGGAGATTTCCCAATGCAGCGGTTTGCGGGAGGCCATAGCTTCCCCTTTGCAGGGTGCGGGCAGCTGGGCTGGGTCAGGAGGAGAGCAGGGCCCTGGGGCTGTTCAAGCAAAAGCCAGGACGAGTGCTAGATACCTCATAGCTGCCCAGAGGGACAACTGGCCCCAAGGCTGTGCGATGGAAGGTTGCTAGGGCTGCTGTGGCTTCGGACCTCGGTGGACCTCAGACTGGGGCCCCAGATTCTGCGCCACAAAGCGGCACAGCTTAACCTGGGCCTTCCGGAAGGCTGCAGAACTGTGCCACGCGCGTGCGCAGTTCCGCCCCTGGACAGCCTTTGCGCCAAAGCCCCTCCCCGCAACCTAGCCGACCCCATGCTATGACTGTCCCGAAGGGTCGAGGAGGAGTCTGGGGCGGGGAGAACAATACCTATGCTATCTATACCTATGTACTTCTTTTTTCCCCTAAAACATAATTTTTCACAATGTAAATTCTGATATATAAAAATTAGGAAGCACAATTTTCATATGCGTTAAAGGGTTAGTAATGAATATAGAACATCCGAATCTGAAAATAGAAATTCTAATAGGGAAGAAAACAGGTTTTTTTTTTTTTTTTTGACACTTTCTTGTTTCAAGGGGCTGTATATTGTCTGTGTTCTAACAATAATAAAGATTGTGATGAAACTTGAAATACTTGGGTAATGATAATACATTTGATTGCAGAAAAGAAAAACAATGTTAAGCATAAGCTAAACATATTCTAATATTTCATTTGTTCTTTGTTGCTTATATTTTACAACAATACACTTAGAGGTATTTGGGGGGAAGGTATCACTGACATTCATATGAAAAAATGCCTTGTGATATTGTATGTCTAAAAGGTTCAAGTCCCATCTTTTCCATGGACCC
Organism: Tursiops truncatus; assembly: GCF_011762595.2. NCBI lineage: Eukaryota > Metazoa > Chordata > Mammalia > Artiodactyla > Delphinidae > Tursiops > Tursiops truncatus. Next base: position 79,036,957 of record NC_047046.1, on the reverse strand, counting down.
TCATCCTATTTAACTGTTTTAAATCTTGTCTTAAATAACTATTGAGTTATATAAGAATAGACTTCATAAACATGTCCATCTATTTATTCATATAAATATGCATTTTTCGGTCACTAAGCTCCTTTTATAAATCAAGGTTCTGAACCACTTGCTGAGCTTACACCATGATGAACAACAACAAAAAAATAGCCCCTGATACCTGAAACTAATAAAGTAAGAGAAAGTATAGGTTTTTTGTTTTGTTTTGTTTTTGTTTGTGCTTTTACATAGCCACAAAATTAGGTAATTAGAAAAAAAATGTTAATGAACACTGTGAAGGGAAATTTTAGAATAGACACTCAACAGGAGGACTGAAATTAGATGAAAACTAGTGGAGGTCTCATTGAGTGAAATTTATGAGACATGGAATTGAGTAGAATTGAGGCAGCAAAGATCTGCGAAAAATAATTTTCAAGAAGAAACAACATGTTCAAAACCCATGAGGGTGGAAGATGCTGGTTTATTTAAGGAACAGGACGGAGGTCAGTGTGGCTGATAGGCTGTGAGTTGTACAATACGATGCTGAGGAGGGAAATTGGGCAGGAACAGAGGATGTAAGATCTTGTTGACTATATTAACAATTTTGCATTTTATGCTAAGGAAAAAAATAAGTAATTTCCCCCTAAATAGTCTTAATCTTAGTATTTTTACTCTAAAAATGGTTCTTTGAAGACAGATGTCAGCAGTGCTAAATTGAAACCTATTTCGTTTGTTTTAATTTATACAAAACTGAATTATATTTTTGGCTTACACTTAGTGGAAGGTCATCAGAGTGTAATTGTCCCATAAGCAACAGTCTGAAAATATAGGCATGAAGCCATAAACTATAAATTCATTTCACTGATCCTTTGGGGTTTGTTTTAATGCCTTCTTGTCTGTTAGCTTTCCAACAATGCTGGATATTGTAGACAAAGATGAATATGTCTGAATTACAGTAAAAGCAGTGATGACTGGTCATATTCACAAGTAAATTAATTTTTTCATTAGGTTCCCAAGTGAATAATTAATTTAAAAATGGTTAACAGAGTTACATGCTTAACATTATGAAGGTGACATTCTTGTTTTTGTTGTTGTTGTTTTTTTTTCTCACTCCCTCCAAAGTCATTTTTGCCTAGACATGGTTGTGGTAATAATTTAGGGAAAGGAATTAGAGGGCACTTAATAAAATGTTTTTTTTGCTGAAATTCCTGCATATTATTTTCTTTTTCTAGTTGTCTTCTCACAAGGAAAATGATAAATAATCTTGTAAGAATGTGAGGTTTTTAGCTCTGCAGAGCACTGGAGCATGTTTGATCTGGAGAAGAAACTCTGATACTCATCTTGCCTGATGTGTTCGAGGTGCCTCCTAAAAAAGTAGCCACCAGGGATTATTTGCACCTAGGATACATTCCTTTAAATCATGAGACCAGATGCCTGGGTCACAGGGAACTGTGACAGGTCTTTAAAGGGCAGTTTTCAACAGCCTAAATAAGGTGGTATGAAACTCTGGCCAAAAGATACACCCTATTTTGATTGAGACTAATTAGACCAATCTGATCGTCAGGGATCTTGGACACAAAACACACAGAAACACATATAAAGGCATAAAGAAAAACCATAAGAGCCATGAAGTTATGGAAGCCGTGACCACAAAATATCCTGAAGTAGGAAAAGCATAGTAAGGAGAAGCCACTGAAAGTGTTTTCATATGTAGACAGAGAAGAGAAATAGAAAAGCCACATCACAAGAGCAGTCCAGTGAGTAATGCAGTGCTACCACTCAGCTGGCACAGGCTGGCATGGCCATGTTGTCACTTAAACATTGAAATAAATTCAAAATGCTTGGTAAATCGCTGCCTCTCTGAGGCTCCTGCACGTCTACCCCTCACCACCACCAGCCCTGGCTACTCCTCCATCCAGGAGCTAAGGTGTTAAAGCCTGGAGCCTTTATTCTGGTTGATTGAGGATGTGCCTTATTGCTGGTTAAATATTTCAATTTCGCCACTGCAGAATTAGGTGCTATGAAAGCGTGCCCCTGAGGAGATAGCAGGATCCTGCTGCCATATTCTAAAAGACCTTGGAGGTCTCTAGGCTTGATGACAAGGCTGTTTCAAGCAATGGTTCATTTCTCTGGTGTATTATCACAATAAAATCCTATGTTTGAGGGAATTTCTCTTCTTTTCAATCAGCTCAGATGAGCCTGACCATAATACAGGTCACCTAGAACATAAAGTTGACATTAAAATCGAGAAAATCTGTTTAACTACGGAGGCTCAAGGAATAGGGCATTATGCTCTTATGCTCTGATCTCTACTCAAAGTAGGTATTGAAAAGGTTCATAAATCTTCCAAAAGTCCTGAGGTCTAGATGTACCATGAATATTAATTCTAGCTTCATTTAGTTTGAGTAATAATAACACTGTAGAGCACAATCATCTCAGATAATAAAAGAAACTAAAGTATTTTCATGTTTTTCTGATACAACAGTCACAGTGCACATAAGGATAATTACTCCATACAAACATAAATATTCCACATATATATGTTTTGATATTCATATATAAATGTATAACCCAAATGTATATGGGTATGTGTTTATGCAATACAATGGAGACTGCTATATTATTGAAATCCAAACTTTCTTCTCTTTCCTGGACACACAGCTAGACTACACTTCCTAGTTTCCCTTGAGATTAGCAGTGTTCATGTGACTGAGTGCTTGCCTGGAACATATGCAGAAGTGTCATATGACACGTTCATGAATGGCCCATGGAAACCAACTCTGTGCTCCTTTGCCTTTCTGGCTGGCTGGATTGAAGACAGCTGCCAGAGTAAACGTGGAAGCCATGAGTTAAAGATGGATTACAGGGCTGCCCTGTTGCCTTGTTTACTTCATGGTACTGCTGTGTGAGGAAAACAAACTTCTGTTATATTTCAGATACTATGTAGTTTTGGAACTACTTGCTAGAGCAGTTAGTACACCCTAAATTGTTCATCACATTAAATAGTAAACCTTAGAAGTTTGTGAATAAAAAATAGTTATTAGAAAAAAATAATGGTATAGTCTGGTAAAAGATTTACAACTTATTATCTATAAAATAAATAAACAAATTCAGTATTTTGTTCATTTTATAAAGAGAACAACATTTAAAACTTGATGATGTACTAGGTTTCTGGCCAAGTATTACTGCTAGCTATTACAGAAGCTCCATGAGGGCAAATATTCCATGACCTTTTTGTTCAGTGTTGTATACCTAGCAGCCTGAAGAGCTCTTGACGTACAGCAGTTTTTCCATAAATATTTATTAAATGAACAAGCAAGAATCACAATTTGCTAAATTGATCTGTTAATTTCCTGAAACTTTCTTCTTAAAATCGAGTGCTTAACTATATCTTATGCTTTGCCAATATGACAAAATTGGGTAATTTGAAAGCTTTTTAAAAATAACATTTTATATAAGATGTTATTTAAAGCAAGCAAGCAAGGTGACCAAAGTGCAAGGAATCTACAATGAATAGTACCGTACCCTGTAACTATTAAGGGTAACAGGCTAGTAAACAGGTGTGAATTGGTGAGGGAAGGGAGCCATCACTAGGACCTAGAAGGAGGCTGTTTAGGGAAACCCATCTGGCAGGAGCTGTGCCCTTCAGTCTAGGGATTCGGCCATCCTAAAACAATCCTACAGAAATGAGCTGAAGGAATAAGCACCTCAGCCTCACTCCATTTCTTCTCTTCCAGTTCCTGCTTGTGCTGACCACTGGCTGAACCCAAGTGGAAGACTTAGGGCAAAAGAGACCTCTGACGCCATCCATATCCATTAGGGCCCTGGACAAATGTTATGCACAGCACAGAAGTTTGGAGAATGAACATAGAAGGACAAACGGGTAATCCAACAGTCTCTCACTAATAAATGGCTTTGCTTATTACATTTGTGGTCCCTGCAAAAAAAAAAAAAAAAAAACCCAAATCAAAAAACAACTATAAAAAAAAGTCTGTAATTAGGGTGATTAGGGTTTAATCTGAACATAAAACCATCTACTTTAATTGTTAGTTTTATTTATAGATATGACTATGCCAAAGTATTTTTATACATTGGATATGAAATTCACAAGCATTGTATGAAATTAATAATCAAGTAATTTTAAAGCTAGAAGTATTGAAGAGACCAATCTACTCATCATTTTCTAGACATATTTACTCTTACATCTGGTAATAAGGCAATAAATAGAAAGGGACAACATGATGTATAGTTTCAAGTTGATTAATCACTCCTGCCTTAAAGCCCAATTCAAATTCTATAACAATTGAGATGCAACACTCTGGAATTTAAATGGTAGAATTCAAAGTAGCTTCTAGTAATGATAAAGTGATATTGAAAAATACAAATTAGAAGTGACCACAATTTGCTTCTCTATTTCCTCTCCTAGGATTAGTACATGTGAAAACCTGGCCCAGGGAGAGATTAGATCTGAAAAATAGACAACATACCGAGAATCTCTCCCTTAAATATCCTGAGATCCAAAGGTGTGAATAGAGGAAAAGAGCATCTCAAACATTCTCAAGAGGGAAGGATTGAATATGAAGAAGAGGGAGTGGAGGAAGACATACCCCTCTCAGGTATGTAGGTTTGAAAATGTGAATAGAAAGTTTTAAGCCCCTCATGCTTATGTTCAATACTTTCTCCAAAAATTCCTCTTTTCCTGTTTCTAGACCTCTTCCCATTTTATTAGATCTCTCCAATCAGTGTGGAGAATATACTCTTGTTTCTTCCATTTCAAAAAGTAAACATATTTCCTCTGGATCTCATTCTTCTCAGCTGAAGCTTTTAATGGCCAAGTTTTACAAAACAATTTGCTTTACACTCTGCCTCCATTTTCTGGCCACCTGTCACTCCACTCTTCAGTCTGTAGGAATTTCGTCTTCACTATTTTAGGCATCATCAATCTTTTCTTGCTAAAATCCCGTGAAAGTTCTTAATTCCAATGGCAATTTTCAGACCGCTTTTCTTTTTAGTTTAACCTGTCTGTGTACCAACAGAGTCAACCACAGCATCCTGGGAAAATCCTTTTTTGGGACTTGGCACCCATTTCCTTTCCCCTCTGACTTTTCAGCTTCTATATCTCAGTTATTTTTGGTGTCTCCTTTTATGTAGGGCCTTTAATCATTTATGTTCCTCAAGTTTGATCCTGGGTCTTTCGTTTTTCTCATCTTAACCTATGCTCCAACCACAGACTATTTCATTCCATCACTATGGCTTCAAATATCATATTTTTATCTCTACATCTGTATACTCAAATATTAATTTGACATTTCCACTTATAATATCTAAGTGAATATGTTAAAACTGTACTCATGATTTCTCCATAATCTAAGCACCATTAATTTCCAGACTTTTCATCTCAATATTTCATGACTTATTAATTGTTAATTACTTGTGTCAGTAAACTGGCATAAGAACTGGCATCTCATTCTTTCAAACTCTCACAGCTGATGAGTTATAATATTTTACTGACAATAACTAAAATTAGATATATTTAATGAACTTCTAATTTCTTGCTCCATTTATTCAAGGAAAAGGGGAAATAAAGAGATAGATGCAATTTAATTTCTTTCAAAGAAGGATTCGAAGAGGTGGTGGCACCTAAACAGTGTACTGAGTGAAGACTGACAGACAGCCATGAAATTCAGTGTTTCTCAGGCAGAGAGATGAGAATAAGGCAAAGATCCAATGTGGTTTTGAATTTGAGATAAATGGAGGGCAACGTATTGGAACAGAACGAAGAAGGGCAAAACCATAGGCGGAGAATGGAAAGATATGTAGAAGATATGTCACTGGAAAGTTCTTATTAAAGGAGAATTAAATATGATTTATATTTTTCAATGGTTATTCTTGTTTCCTTTTTAAAATATTTTTTAAAATTTAGAACAATTTTATATTTACAGAAAAATTGTGAGGCTAATGCAGAGAATTCCTGTATACCTCACATCCATTGTCCCCTATTATTAACATCTTACATTAGTTTGGAACATTAGTTACAATTAATAAACCAGCACAAATACCTGAAGTCCAGACTTTACTCAGATTTGCTTAGTTTTTATTTAATGCTTTTCCTGCCCCAGGATCCCATCCAGGTCCCCACATTACATTTAATAACCCTGTCTCCTGGGGTTCTTTCCTCTCAGCTGTAACAGTTTCTTTGACATTCCTTGCTTTCAGTGACCCTGACAGTTTTGAGTACTGCTCAGATATGTTGTAGAATGTGCCTCAATTAGGATTTTCCTGGAGATTTTCTCATGGTTAGCTGGGTTTACAGGCTTTTAGGAGAAAGACCACAGAGGCAAAGAGAATTTTATTTCATTTTCTACTATCAGTGCACTAATTAGGTACTCCAGTATCACGCTGGATAGACGAAATGAGAGAAGAGAGTCTTGCCCTGTCCCTGCTCTTAGGGGGAATGCATCCAGTTTCTCATCATTAAGTATGATGATAGTTGTAGGTGTTTTTATAGACGTTCTTTATCAAGTTGAAGAAATTCCCATTTATCCCTCGTATGCTGAGAGTTGGTTTTGTTTTTGTTTGTTTTTTTCTTAATCATGAACAGATGTTGGATTTTGTCAAGTGCTTTTTCTGTATCGATTGATTTTTATTTTAGTTTCCTGATGTGTGGGATTATGTTGGTTGACTTACAAACGTTGAACGGGCATGCTTGGAATAAGTGCCTCCTTATCTCCCTTGATTTTACATTCAACTCCAGTTTCTTAAGAAAGACAGTACTGGGTTGCAAACCTGACAAAAAGCTATTTAAAAGGAAATTTATGCGAATCTCTAAGGGGTAGAGAAAGAATTTACAATTACAAGTTTAGAAAAGATATGCTCTAAGGAAAGGGAGGAGTGTGTCTTTCATTATTTTTAACAGGGAGAATTAATCCTCTCATCTTTTATTTTTATTTGTCCTTCAAGGTGTTAGTAATGCATTGGGGGTATATTTTAGAGGTCAAAATGACTGATAGTACTCATGAATTTTTATGTTGACATGAGAGTTAAGGAATAATGCAAGATAAATGATCTGAGCAATTGGTGAATTGTGGCACTATTTATAAAAATATGAATCCAGGGGAGGGCCAAACTGTATTACTCATTAGGACATGGTACTTTTGAATTACCTTTTAGGTGTTGAAATTCAGGTGACTTCTGAGCAGTCTGGGATTCAGGGCAGAGGTCATGGCCCCAGGCATACCTTTTAGAGTAATTGTAACGTAGACAACATTTAAAGACAGGACAGTGAGTATCATCCAGGGAGTACAGTACTTTTAGAAGGAATCTGGCAGGGGGTTAGGCCCCGTGGAACTGGAACATCTGGAAGACTAAGCAGAGAGAATGAGAAGAAGGAAATTAGGAGGAAGTTGAGGGAGATGTGGGGATTTTAGAGCCAAGTAAAGAAGGAAGTTCAGGAAGAAAGTAACTGATTAAGTGTGAATCCCTTCCCTGCCTTCCACTCTGTCCTCACCATGCAGCTCCTCCCTTGATCCCTAAGCTTCAGCTGTACCTTACATATGCCACATTCCTGTCAATTTAGATCTTTTGTGTCAACTGATTTCTCTTCTTCAGCACAATCCAGATACCCACTCCTTTTTTAGCTCATCTTTCAGGGCTCATTTTAAATAATACTTCCTCAAAGACCTCCCCAACTCCTCCTAGTAATTTAGGTCTCCCTGCACATGGGTTCATTGCACCTGGTAGTTCTCTGTTGTAGCACTTAACCTAAAACCTAATTCTAACTAGAAAATTTATGTATAAATATATACGTATATATACATATGTATACATATTGTCAACTACAAATTGGCACTTGCCATGGGCACTTGCCATCTGCCTCTACGAGGATTAAATCACGTGCTGCTACAGCTGCTGACCTTCAACACCCCTTGACAGGAGTTCAGGGTGGAGAGCAGAAATGAGGCACTCTGCTCTGGGAAAAACTGGCAGAACAGGTCTTCAGATAGTTAGATATTTTCAGGAGCTGATTTTATGAGCCCAATTCTTGAATCTCCTCATATCTAGGAAAGCACTAAAATCCTTCAAGGTGACGTCTGCTCCTCGTGACTAGCAGTAACCTTCACGAGACTAGCAGAAACCTGCAAAAAATGTGTGCTTGATTGCATGGACTCCCCCTTCACCAAAATCACATCTATACTGACTTCCCCCCCCTACCTCTTTGGAGCAGTTTCTCCATGCTGTCTCCTGGGCTATAGTCCTCATTTTGCCCCAAATAAAACTTAACTCGCAACTCTCATATTGTGAATTTTGTGAATTTTTTAAGTCAACAATATACATATATGTATATATGTATGTATTTCTTAATACTTCTTTTCTCCAGTAGATTATAAACTTTATAAATTCATCAGCCAGATTGTCTCGCTCACTTCTCTTTCCCTACCACTTGGCACAATGAAGCATATTTGTTGAATAAACAAGTAAATGAATTAAAAAAAAAGTAAACTCTTCTGGTTTCTCCTGAACTGCTTAAAGCAACCATAGGCAACAAGCTTTCTAACTTATTCCCATGCAAACTAAAGGTACATCTTCTAAAAGTCCACAGAGGTTAGGAAAATAATGAAGCCACTCCATTCAATTAAAAAAGAAAGGTGCTTTTGCTTAAAGGAGTTATTATGCAAGTGTGCCACATCAATATGCTAGTAATAGCAAATACCACGTGACAATTAAATTGACTTTTGCAACTCGCTGATTGAAGTTAGCATTGCCTTCACACATCACTGAGTCCTCATATCATAAGCAGTAATTACAATATTAATCATAGAGACACTCAGATGGCATAAGTTGTTTTAGTGGAAAGGTATTCTCTCTTTCTTTCTTCTTTTTTATTCATCTCACTTTATTACATTACTAGTGAGAATTATACTCAATATGATCTAGAGATTAAACACACCACATAATCATTGTCATAAAGCCTGCTAACTAGGAACTTTCCCTGTTTTTATTTAGGTAATTTACTTTCATAGCACCGACTTGTAGTGTAAGCCAGAACAGCTCTTCTGAAACTAAATGAATTTTTTTATAGAGTATTCTCATTGCACATAGTAATGTGATTACTTCGTTAATTAAAATGATTTCGGATTTGCCAAAGAAAGACAATCAAACAAAACCAAAGCAAATTTGGACCTTGACCGCTTTACTTCAGATAATATTGCATTCAAATGCAAGATGCTTTTGAGCGTGATCCTATTGCTGATCTCAGAGCACTGGTTAATTCCATTAAGCACTATGTTGACAGCACCGCAACTCATAACATACAGAAACACATGTTATTGTTGCAAAGCAAATTGGGCATCAGAGCATATGAATATGAATTTTACCTGGTAAAATAAAAATTTTCCAGCTGCCATGGGGTAGGTGATAAATTCTATAGTGTAAATGTTAAAACATGTCTTGTAAATAAAGCTATTTTTACAAAATCATCTAGTAGGTGAACAATGAAAGAAATTCTAATGTGCTATGAGCAGACTGAAGCAGTTTTGTGTGGTTGTTATTATTGTTCATTCCTTTAGTTTCATTTGTGTCTGATAAAGTAATATCTAACTCAATTTAATAAATTTGAAAAAATACTTTTGTCTAGACTATTCAAAACATTTTGGTACAAAATGGTCTGTTTAATCACTTTGATCTCCATTGACCAATAATCTGCATATTGAATTAAATGATCTCCAGAAACACCTTCTTTTTACATCCCAAGACTTACAAAACTATGGCTTTACATGGAGGAAAGAAAGAGGGTTGATGTTTTCTCAGACTGAGTGTGGACTCAATGTGTGTTTGCAGGGGAATAGTCTTGCTGTCTCCACAGGTAACTCAAAACCTGGGACACTTTCAGGTTTATTATTCCAAAAGAGGAATATTGGAGCAATAAATTAAATGTTGGAAGAAAATAGAGGCAAAAAGCAAAATAATTTTCTAAAGACTTTCTACCATACTGAAAGCAGAAAATCTTTAATAACAGATTTCACTATACTTTTCTATTAATAAATGGCTTTTTCCCAAAATATGTTTTTCCACTTGTGGTTACTTTGGTTAACATTATTTCCTTGTCTTTTTCTTACTGCCTGTTTTCTGGGTAAATAGTCTCGTATAGCAGTTTGTAATTTAGATGTCAGTGAGACAGCTGTGGGCAAATTTGATTCCCACATAAAGACAAAAAAAAGCCAAAATCAAAATCTCTTTAGCCACACACATTGCTGAGCCCTTTCAGTTCACATTGGTCTAAAAATCATTTTATGTCTTTCCCAAGGCAACAAACCCAAACTATAATTATAGAGCTTTTGGTTTCCTTTGGTTAATGGAAGAGTAGAATTAGTGTGCTGTTGCCTATTCACTCTTTTTATCAACTTCATTTATGTGTGTGTGTGTGTGTGTTCTTGTGTGTGTGTGATAATAAAATACAGAAAAATCTATGAAACATAAATATATATTTAACCAATAATTATAGTGTTAGCACTCTTGTAATCATCATTCATATTAAAAATAGACAACTGACAGCACTCCAGAATTCCTCCTCCAATAGTTAACTCTTCCAATAACAATCTCAGTCCACACTGGAGCTGTTATATTCTAGAACTACATCCAGCCAATAGGTTTTGCTAATGACCTGAGTGTAATTAAATTTAAAATTTTGAGGATCTCCATTCTGTTTTCTATCATGGCTGCACCAATCTAAACTCCCACCACAGTGTACTAGGTTTCCCTTTTCTCCACAGGTATATATAGATATGTTTTATTTCTTACATTATCAGGCTGTTTGATTTACCTATGATTCTCTTTTACCCCTATAGTACAGTGGAATTATGATTATACATAAATGCACTTGGACTTTAATATAATTTATTTAAGTCTGATTCTACTGTAGCCTGTACTATAGATAGTCAAATCATTTTTTAATATCTAACTTGGAGGACCTTCAAGATGGCACAGGAGTAAGACATGGAGATCACCTTCCTCCCCACAAATACATCAAAAATACATCTGCATATGGAACAACCCCTACAGAACACCTACTGAACACTGGCAGAAGACCTCAGACTTCCCAAACTGGTGAGCGAGGAGAGGAGATTCAGAATACCGCCTAAACAAGCTTCAGAGATGGGCACGAGCTGCGGCTATCAGCGTGGACACATGAGACACTAAGGCTGCTGCTGCAGCCACCAATAATCCTGTGTGCAAGCACAGGTCACTATCCACACCTCCCCGATTTCAGGACATTGGACCACCAGAGACCTCCGAGCCCCACAAATATCAATCGGTGAGAACTCTCCCAGAGATCTCCATTGCAATGCTAAGACCCAGCTCCATTAAATGACCAGCAAGCTCCAGTGCTGGATACCCCATGCCAAACAACTAGCAGGACTGGAACACAACCCCATCCATTAGCAGAGAGGCTGCCGATAACCATAATAGTTCAAAGACACGCCAAAACACACCACCTGATGCGGTCCTGCCCACCAGAAAGACAAGGTCCAGCTTCATCCACCAGAACACAGGCACCAGTCCCCTCCACGGGGAAGACTACACAACCCACTGAACCAACCTTACCCACTGCGGGAAGACACCAAAAACAATAGGAACTACGACCCTGCAGCCTGCAAAAAGTAGACCCCAAATACAGTTAGTTAAGCAAAATGAAAAGACAGAGAAATATTCAGCAGACAAAGGAGCAAAGTAAAAACCCACCAGACCAAACAAATGAGGAGGAAATAGGCAGTCTACCTGAAAAAGAATTCAGATTAACGATAGTAAAGATGATCTAAAATCTTGGAAATACAATGGAGAAAATACAAGAAACGTTTAACAGGGACTTAGAAGAACTAAAGAGCAAACAACCAATGATGAACAACGCAATAAATGAAATTAAAATTTCTCTAGAAGGAATCAATAGCAGAATAACTGAGACAGAAGAACAGATAAGTGACCTGGAAGATAAAATAGTAGAAATAAAAACCACAGAGCAGAATAAAGAAAAAAAAATGAAAAGAATTGAGGACAGTTTCAGAGACCTCTGGGACAACAATAATTATACCAACATTTGAATTAAAGGGGTCCAAGAAGAAGAAGAGAAAAAAAGGGACTGAGAAAATATTTGAAGGGATTATAGTTGAAAATTTCCCTAATATGGGAAAGGAAATAGTCAATCAAGTGTAGGAAGCACAGAGAGTCCCATACAGGATAAATCCAAAGAGAAACATGCCAAGACACATATTAATCAAACTATCAAAAATTAAATACAAAGAAAAAATATTAAAAGCAACAATGGAAAAGCAACAACTAGCATACAAGGGAATCCCCTAAGGTTAACAGCTGATATTTCAGCAGAAACTCTGTAAGCCAGAAGGGTGTGGCAGGACAAGTTTAAAGTCATGAAAGGGAAAAACCTACAACCAAAATAACTCTACCCAGCAAGGATCTCATTCAGATTTGATGGAGAAATTAAAACCTTTACAGACAAGCAAAAGCTAAGAGAATTCAGCACCACCAAACCAGCTTTACAACAAATGTTAAAGGAACTCTCTAGGCAGGAAACACAAGAGAAGGAAAAGACCTACAATAACAAACCCAAAACAATTAAGAAAATGGTAAGAGGAACATACATATCGATAATTACCTTAAATGTAAATGGACTAAATACTCCAACCAAAAGACACAGACTTGCTGAATGGATACAAAAACAAGACCCATATATATGCTGTCTACATGAGACACACTTCAGACCTAGGACACATACAGACTGAGAGTGAGAGGATGGAAAAAGATATTCCATGCAAATGGAAATCAAAAGAAAGCTGGAGTAGCAATTCTCATATCAGACAAAATAGACTTTAAAATGAAGACTACTGCAAGAGACAAAGAAGGACACTACATAATGATCAAGTGATCAATCCAAGGAGAAAATATACTAATTGTAAATCTTTATGCACCCAACATAGGAGCACCACTATACATAAAGAAAATGCTAACAGCCATAAAAGGGGAAATAGACAGTAACACAATTATAGCAGGGGACTGTAACACCCTAATTTACAAATGGACAGATCATCCAAACAGAAAATAAATAAGGAAACACAAGCTTTAAATGACATATTAAATGAGATGGACTTAATTGATATTTATAGGGCATGAGATCCAAAAACAAGAGAATAAACTTTCTTCTCAAGTGCTCATAGAATAGTCTCCAAGATAGACCATATCTTGGGTCAAAAATCAATCCTTGGTAAATTTAAGAAAAATTGAAATTGTATCAGATATCTTTTCTGACCACAATGCTATGAGACTAGACATCAATTACAGGAAAAAAACTGTAAAAAATACAAACACATGGAGGATAAACATTACATTACTAAATAACCAAGCAATCACTGAAGACATCAAAGGGGAAATAAAAAAATACCTAGAAACAAATGACAATGAAAACACGATGACTCAGAACTATGGGATTCAGCAAAAGCAGTTCTAAGAGGGAAGTTTATAGCAATACAATCCTACCTCAAGAAACAACAAACATCTCAAATAAACAACCTAATCTTAAACCTAAAGCATTAAGAGGAAGCAGAACAAAAAACCCCCAAAGTTAGCAGAAGGAAAGAAATTATAAACACCAGATTAGAAATAAATGAAAACTAATGAAGGAAATGATAGCAAAAATCAATAAAACTAAAAGCTGGTTCTTTGAGAAGATAAACAAAATTGATAAACCATTAGCCAGACTCATCAGAAAATATGGGAAAAGACACAAATCAACAGAATTAAAAATTCGGAAAGGGAAATTTCGGAATTCGAAAACAGAAAAGTAACAACAGACACTGCAGAAATACAAAGGATATGAGAGATTACTACAAGCAACTCTATGCCAATAAAATGGACAACCTGGAAGAAATGGACAAATTCTTAGAAAAGCACAACCTTCTGAGATTGAACCAGAAAGAAAGAGAAAATATAAACAGACCAACACAAGCACTGAAATTGAAACTGTGATTAAAAATCTTCCAACAAACAAAAGCCCAGGACCAGATGGCTTCACAGGAGAATTCTATCAAACATTTAGAGAAGAGCTAACACCTATCCTTCTCAAACTCTTCCAAAATATAGCAGAGGGAGGAACACTCCCAAACTCATTCTACGAGGCCACCATCGCCCTGATACTAAAACCAAAGGATGTCACAAAGAAAGAAAACTACAGGCCAATATCACTGGTGAACACAGATGCAAAAATCCTCAACAAAATACTAGCAAACAGAACTCAACAGCACATTAAAAGGATCATACACCATGATCAAGTGGGATTTATTCCAGGAATGCAAGGATTCTTCAATATACGCAAATCAATCAATGTGATACACCACATTAACAAATTGAAGGAGAAAAACCATATGATCATCTCAATAGATGCAGAGAAAGCCTTCAACAAAATTGAACACCCATTTATGATAAAAACCCTGCAGAAAGTAGGCATAGAGAGAAATTTCCTCAACATAATAAAGGCCATATATGACAAACCCACAGTCAACATCGTCCTCAATGGTGAAAAACTGAAACCATTTCCACTAAGATCAGGAACAAGAAAAGGTTGCCCACTCTCACCACTATTATTCAACATAGTTTTGGAAGTTTTTGCCACAGCAATCAGACAAGAAAAATAAATAAAAGGAATCCAAACTGGAAAAAAAGAAGTAAAACTATCACTGATTGCAGATGACATGATACTATACATAGAGAATCCTAAAGACACTACCAGAAAACTACAAGAGCTAATCAATGAATATGGTAAGGTTGCAGGATACAAAATTAATGCACAGAAATCTCTTGCATTCTTATATACTGATGAAAAATCTGAAAGAGAAATTAAGGAAACCCTCCCACTTACCACTGCAACAAAAAGAATAAAATATCTAGGAATAAACCTACCTAAGGAGACAAAAGACCTGTATGCAGAAAATTATAAGACACTGAGGAAAGAAATTAAAGATGATACAAACAGATGGAGAGATATACCATGTTATTGGATTGGAAGAATCAACATTGTGAAAATGACTATAATACCCAAAGTAGTTTACAGATTCACTGCAATCCCTATCAAACTACCAATGGCATTTTTCACAGAATTGGAACAAAAATTTTCACAATTGGTATGGAAACACAAAAGATGCCAAATAGTCAAAGCAATCTTGAGAAAGCAAAATGGATCTGGAGGAATCAGGCTCCCTGACTTCAGACTATACTACAAAGCTACAGTACTGAAGACAGTATGGTACTGGCACACAAACAGAAATATAGATCAATGGAACAGGATAGAAAGCCCAGAGATAAACCCATGCACATACGGTCACCTTATCTTTGATAAAGGAGGCAAGAATATACAATGGAGAAAAGACAGCATCTTCAATAATTGGTGACAGGAAAACTGGACAGCTACATGTAAATGAACGAAATTAGAACACTTCCTAACACCATACACAAAAATAAACTGAAAATGGATTAAAGACCTAAATGTAAGGCCAGACACTATAAAACTCTTAGAGGAAAGCATAGGCAGAACACTCTATGACATAAATCACAGCAAGATCCTTTTTGACCCACCTCCTAGAGAAATGGAAATAAAAACAAAAATAAGCAAATGGGACCTAATGAAAGTTAAAAGTTTTTGCACAGCAAAGGAAACCATAAACAATACAAAAAGACAACCCTCAGAATGGGAGAAAATATTTGCAAATGTAGGAGCTGGCAAAGGATTAATCTCCAAAATTTACAAGCAGCTCATGCAGATCAATATAAAAAAAAAAAAAACCCAATCCAAAAATGGGCAGAAGACCTAAATAGACATTTCTCCAAAGAAGATATACAGATTGCCAACAAACACATGAAAGGATGCTCAACATTACTAATCATTAGAGAAATGCAAATCAAAACTACAATGAGGTATGATCTCAAACCAGTCAGAATGGCCATCATCAAAAAATCTACCAACAATAAATGCTGGAGAGGGTGTGTCGAAAAGAGAACCCTCTTGCACTGTTGGTGGGAATATAAAGTGATACAGCTACTATGGAGAACAGTATGGAGGTTCCTTAAAAAACTAATAACAGAACTACCATATGACCCAGTATTCCCACTACTGGGCATACACCCAGAGAAAACCATAATTCACAAAGAATCATGTACCACATTGTTCATTGCAGCTCTATTTACAGTAGTCAGGACATGGAAGCAACCTAAGTGTCCATCGACAGATGAATGGATAAAGAAGATGTGGCACATATATACAATGGAATATTACTCAGCCACAAAAAGTAACGAAATTGAGTTATTTGTAGTGAGGTGGATTGACTTAGCATCTATCATACAGGCTTGAGTAAGTCAGAAAGAGAAAAACAAATACCGTATGCTAACATATATATATATGGAATCTAAAATAAAAATGGTTCTGATAAACCCAGGGGCAGGACAGGAATAAAGACGCAGACATAGAGAATGGACTTGAAGACACGGGGAGGGATAAGGGTAATCTGGGACGAAGTGAGAGAGTAGCATTGACATATATATACTACCAAATAGAAAATAGATAGCTAGTGGGAAGCAGCTGCATGACACAGGGAGATCAGCTCGGTGCTTTTTGTCCACCTAGATGGGTGGGATAGGGAGGGTGCTGTGGAGACTCAAGAGGGAGGGGATATGGGGATATATGTATATGTATAGCTGATTCACTTTGTTATACAGCAGAAACTAACACAACATTGTAAAGCAATTGTACCCCAATGAATATGTTAAAAAAAAAACCAAAAAAATAAAATTTAACTTAATGCGAATGCAATACCCATCTGAAATATTACAACTTGCTATCAATAGCCTGCTAGACATATTTATATACCAAGGACTCCTATTTATTTATAATGGGTACTATGAAATCAATGTTAATGTATCATGTGGTGACTATTAATCCTTCAGGAGTAAATAAACACAGTTAAATATGAATTTATATATGTTCTACAGTACCAGGTACATTTACTAAAATAAAGACAGAAGTTAAAAATAGACTTATCTCAGAGAGAGCTGAAATAACTCTTCAAAATTATTGTTAACCTGATTTTCTTTTCATTGTCAAACATCATATACTGCTATCATAGCAACTGGCATTTGAAGAAGGGGGTAGCAAGATTAGTAAAGCACCGTAGAATATACTACTTATAATTAATAGAAATATCATTTCCTTTGAAAGTTTAATTGAATATGTCAGCGCCGTCCATTCAAAGACTACCAGGTACACACATGTAGCTGCAGAAGCTGGGTTTGTAACTCATTGCAATGAAGGAGATCACACTATGGGGAACTGTAGTCACCACAATAAGAGGATATTACAATGCACTAATTATAGGATTTGGGTAATTTGGGGAAGAGTTCAAGAAATCAGGGTTTTTGCCTGATATTGAATGCTGTCAGGAAATGGGGCAATTCTATGTTTTTGTGTCTTAATAAATTTTATCTTTAAGGTGGGAGAAACGAAGAAACCTAAAGCTGTAACTAATTAAGAAGTGGAAGTCACTTGTGTTAGCCAGGATAAGGACATTTAATCATTTTTTGGTTTGTACGGTATTTATGTTTGTATCTTTGTTAAAACATGATATGGAGTGAAACTGTTTTGTCTTGATCCATCCAGGCCAGAGACGAATCTTTTCTGATGTAAGGTTGGTTGCGTTCAATGGAAGAATATCGAGACCTAGTTGTAAGAGCCAGAACAGTTCCTGCTTGCCAGTGGCTGCTTTTCTATTTCTCAGAATAAATGTATGAAATCATATTATGAACTTACAATGCAAATTAGAACCTGTAATTTTTCTCTTTAGAAACACAGTGATGCCAGCAAAAGAATTCTACAGATACCATCCACCTGTGTATTTATAATTCACATTTGTTTTAGTTACAATGATCCAATCATAAAAAAAAAAAAAAAAACACAACTCATGGGACTGACAGTAACTTTCAGAGTCATCAAAGGCTTAGTGATTAAGGGAAATCATGTCTTAGTGATTAGAAGAAAGCAACTTGTATGGGAACAAGATATGTTAAGTTGATTCTCATGAATTGTTCTTAACCTTAATTATCTTTCGGACAAACATAAATTTATTCTGGTAATTTTAATGATATAAAATTAGTGACTTTTGAAAAACAAAAACAGTAGAAATAATTCTAAATAGATTGATCTGGGATTTATAGACACAATGATAATCAGTGTAATTTTTTTCAAAGTAAAACACCGTTTGCATAAAAAAGCTAATTGTTTAGCATTCAGTTTTCCCTCTTAATCAAACTTGAAGAGTTAGGTGAAACGGCAAAATTCCTTGAAGACACAAACTACCAAAACAGACTCAAGAAGAAACAGAAAGTGTAAAATCAATACCCCCTGCCCATGACTTAATTGGGAAATTCTATCATATATTTAATAAATAAAAACAAGCTTTCAGAATAAATAATATTTTAGAATAAAAATAATTGAATAGATAATATACAAATTTCCAAAAACCTCATATTTATAATGTCAGTATTGCCCTGATGATAAAACTAGAAAAATATATCACAAGAGGAAATAAACCTACAGATCAATATCCTGCATGAATATAGATACAAAAAATTCTTAGCAAAGTTTTATCAACTAAAATCCAACAATATATAAAAAAGATCATACATGAAGAGTAATTGCTATTTATCTAGGAATGCAAGATTAATATAACATTTTCAAATTAATAAATATAGTTAAGCAATTAAATAGACTGAAGGAGAAAACAATATCAGCATTGCAATCGATGCAAAAAAGGCATTAAAAATTCATTCGTGAAAACTTAGGTATAAGAAGTAACTTTCTCATTCTGACTAAAAGCAGTTGTGAAAAAGATACAGTTAAATGTGCACTCAGTTATGAAATATTCAATTCTTTCTACCTAAGATCAGAACAAGACAGGAATATCCACCCTCAGTACTTCTATGTAACTGGAGGTTCTCACCAATACAGTAGGGCAAATAAAACAAACAAAAGATACACATTTTGGAAAGGAAATAGTAAAAATCCTTATCTTCAGGTGATATGGTTGTATACATAAAAATTCCTAATGAATGAAAAAAAGGTTACTACAATTAACAAGTAGATTTACCAATATCTCAGGATGTGATCCCAATCAAAATACTAGCAAGGTTTTGTTTTTGTTCTTTCTTAATAAATTGTCTAGTTATAAATTTTTTATTGAAAGGCAGAAGACATAAAATAGTAAAAAACTTTTGTAAAAAAACAAGTTTGGAGAATGTATATCCCAATTAATAGATTTAAAGAGTTAGTATAGAGCTATGGTAATCAAAACAGTGGGTTATTAATGAAAGGTTAGATAAATAACTCAATGTGTCAGAAAAGATATTTCAGAAATAGACCCACACTTTTGGTAAAAAAATATTTTCTACAAAGATGCCAAGGTAATTCACTGTAGAAAGGATAGTCTTTTCAACAAATTTTTCTAGAACAAATGAGTATCTGCATGAAAAGGGGGGAAAAAATGAACTCTCATTCTTACTTCACATCATCCACAAAAACTAACTCAAAATATTGATATCTCATAAACCTAAAAGTTAGAGCTAAAACTTCTTGAGGAAAATGTAGAAGAAATTATTTGTGACATTAGGTTAGAGCACATTTTTTTAAACTACACACACACAAAATGTCACAAAGTGCCAATCATAAAAGAAAACAAAGTTTGCTTTTCAAAAGCAGCTGAAAAATAAAAAGTCAAGCCACAGATTAGAAATATCTGGAAATTTATCTAAAAATGAGTTTGAGTGTAGAATTTATCCAAGGCAAATGAAAACATATACCCACAAAATACTTTTTTTTTTTTTTTTTTTGCGGTACGCGGACCTCTCACTGTTGTGGCCTCTCCCGTTGTGGAGCACAGGCTCCGGACGCGCAGGCTCAGCGGCCATGGCTCACGGCCCCAGCCGCTCCGCGGCATGTGGGATCTTCCCGGACCGGGGCACGAACCCGTGTCCGCTGCATCGGCAGGCGGACTCTCAACCACTGCGCCATCAGGGAAGCCCTATCCACAAAATACTTTCAAACAAATATTCGAAGTACCATTATTAATAATAACTCAAACATAGAAAGAAACCACATGTTAATCAATGAATGATTTGGTAAACACATTCTTTTATTTCCATGTTATAAAATACTACTTAGCAATAACAAAGACTAGAATGTTGATTCACTTAATAACATGGATGAATCTGTAAAAACAAAATACTAAGAAAAAGAAATCAAATGCAGACTATATCATATTATGTATAATATATATAATAATATATATATAATTCTACTCTTAGGTAATTTTAGAAAAGGCAAAAAGCATAGTGGCAGAAACTGAGTGGTTGCCAAGGACCGGGATCTTTTGCAGAAAGGACTGAGGGAACTTTTTAGGGTGATGGAAACATTATATATCTTGATTGTGTTGTGATTTCAGAACTTTATATAACTGCCAAAATTCATCAAAGTTACATTTGAAATGTATGCATATTATTAAATGCAAATTTAATAACACTGCAATAAAGCCGGGGGAGGGAGTACATCTCAAGTCTTCATGCTTCACTCTTCCATTGTAACATCCTTAGCTCAAGTTACCATCTTTTTCTTAAATTATTATAATGGAATTCGAAACAGAGTCTCCATTGTTCTTTTGCCTGCCTACAATCCAGTATCCATTCATCAATTCAAACAATTGCTTTAGAATCCAAAATAATCATGTCATTGCCTTTCTTAAACATGATAAAGGTTTTCCCATTTCACTAGAATTAAATAAAGCAGCCTTGATTTCTGTACAAACCCTGAACAGCGGAAGCCCCATCTAACATTGCAACCTTATCTACTGACCTCACTCTCTTGCCTCATGACCTTCTTCCAGGTCTCCAACAGACCAAGCTGTTTCCACATAAGGGACACAAACCTTTTCCACTTCCTGGAATGTTCTTCCTCCCACTTTTAGTCTCTCAAGTCTTAATGATTCTTCAAATTTCAACAAAAATGTCATTTCTCCAGAAAAGCCTGCTGGAAGTTCTCTGAAGGAAATGGGTCTCACTCTAATATACTCTTATGGCAGTCCTATGTTCTTTTATAGAATTGACTAGAGTTTTCAGCTTTGTGTCTGTGTTTTGGTTTACTCTGTCCCACCCTGGAGTGAAAATTCCAGGTCTATATTGTTCACTATACAACAGCCCTATGGCACAATGCTGATACCCTGTTGTTTAATGAAATTACCAAGGGAAAAATTATTTGAAAGTTACAAATAATATATTATTTCAGACACACAAAGCAACACAAATCTACAAATTTGATAAGCAGAGGAACTTAAGTTTTGTTAATGTGCATTTAAAAAAATGATAACAGACAAAAACAAAACCTAAAACTCAGACTGGAATGAGTCATCTCTGCCTGACCAATTACCAGCATGAGTCTATTCTCCCAACATTGTAAAATGTACCACACATCTTAGTTCTTGTTGTAAAAGGAGCTAATAATCATCATGTCTGCACTGTTGCATTATTTTCCTTTTAAATGTTTTATGTTGAATTATCTATTTAAAAATGTTTTAAAACTGTTTGGGGACATGTAGAACCTGTACAGGTTTCTTACCTTTTTATTTCTCTTAAGCAAAAGTTAATGGATCTTTGGTTTGGGAAGGCATGGTCCAAGTTTTCTGGCATTTTTCTTTAAATTTTATAAAATCATATCAGATGTTCCCAATTTACTTGCTGATACCACTCTTAGAGGGTTGGAACAGTGGGCGGGACATGGAGAAAAATGGCTGCAGTCAAGCCTTCTCCCATATAGTCTGCCATCTTCTATATGTTGGATGCCACAATGACCAATTTAAGGAAGGCTGTCATTTTTGGCTATTCTGGTCACAAAATTATGGGAAAAGTGTCATTTCAGCTTATTCCAGTTGCCTTTTTTTCCCTTATCTTAACATTTTAAGGGCAGTTTTAAGGCTGGATTTAATAAAAGTAAATGGTGAAAAAAATTGGAATTTGTTTAAGAAGACCTTTGATTTAGCCATGCTTTTCTAGATCATAATAAACTTAACCGGGATTAAAATAATAGAGCATTATCTTTTCACACACTCTGTCTCCAAATCAGGTATAACAGAATGATTTGCAGTTACCACAGAAAGCCTCTGTCAAAGTGTTTATGGAGAGATTTTGAAATAATTTTCCCCTGCACTCTCATTTGCTCTGATAATGATATTAATGGCTGTCTACTTTTTAAAACAGTTTTTAATAACAGCTTATGTTTTTTGCTAAGTTGTATGCCAAGCACTCTGTGGCAAGCAAGTGCTAAATGCTGTGACTTAATAAGGCTGTAGTTGAATAATCAAAATGCATACTTGATTACATGCAATGAGTGAGGCTAACTTCACTGTGAAACATAATCTGGAGTTCCATTTTCCCTTGCTTACATGGAAGTGTGTTTCTTGATATTATTTGATGTATTGTTGAAGAAAATACTGTAAATTACTATTTTCTTAGAAGATGGTGTTGATGAAGATGAAAGGAAAAATTTTGGTTTTATTCCAAAAGAACGCAAGAGAATGCATGCTATGGCGATGAAAACAGCTGTCAAGATTACTTGAATACACAGCAAATGCCATCAGTTTACTTATGCTTCAAGTAGGAGTTGATAAAGAACAGAGCAGAAATCAGGCTTTGTACAGAATAGAACTACTGTGCTTAAATAATTCTGCTTGAATCCTATTTAAAATCCTCACGGTACTTAAGTCATGGACACCAAATGGCACCATCAGTGGTAAAGGCACCATATTTCAGGCCAGGTCTTGGTCATGCTTCCTGTGACACTGTGAGCCTCCTTCTAGCTTTCTTGTCAATTTTAGGAGGCACTCAACAGCCTCCCAGTCAACTTTCTGATTGAGATAATCTGAGTTGTTTTCTACAATGCTAGCTTTGGCACCAACCTCAGAATATTTTTAAAAATTGTTTTCTTTATAAAAGTTTCATAGATGAAGAGATAGAAAAAAATAATAATCATCTAAGTATGTACAACTAAGATGAAACATACTTATAGTGCTGAAATTTCAGCCCTAAATTTAGCTGAAATATAGTGATTCAGAAATTAAGAAATAAATTGTTACATATGTAGCTAAGTTTTGATTCTTATCTATACTTCTTCCTTATCACTAGAGGTAATTTAGCTTCTGAAATTGGTATAATTATTCACATGAGTCTTGGAAAACTTTTACTACCAAGATACATATCTAAAAATGTATATGTTATTGTTTTATATGTTTAAATATTTGCATTGACATAGGTTATGCTATAACTTCCGATTATTTAATTTGGGGCTTTTGAACTTCATGTATAATATTGTATATAGAACAAATTTATTTATTTTTAATGTTGCATAATTTGCTTTTTCAAAAATAATAAGCAACACTTTGTTAATACATTCCCTAGTAAGACTGGATAATGGCTATTCAGATGCTGTTAACACTTTTAAATGTTACAAGCAGTCTGGGAAAGATTTTCTTGTGCATATTATGAACAGGTGTTCAGTTAGAGCAGATGCCCGCCTCTAATTGTTAGTGGCATAATACGTACTCACTGGGTATTTACACATTGCTCTTCAAAGTAATTTTGTTCAACAAAGTATATTCTCATGAGCATTCCCATATGCCAAATTCCTTGCCAATATTAATTTTATCAGAATAATTGTTCTCAATTTGATAAATGTGAAGCTTTCATTTCCCTGCTTATATTCCATTATTGTTTCCTTGAGGCTCTTTTCGTTTTCTTGGTTTAATTTTAGAGACTACTCTAGTATCAATATGAAAATACTAATGGATATATGGCTTGTTGACACTTATCAATTATTATATTCATGACATATTTGCTTCTAATATAGTTAGAGAATTAGATCTTTATAAATATAGATGTTACTTTCTAATCTATCCCTACCCTAATCCCAGTTCCCATTCATCTTCATTATTTTGAGTCTGGTGTTTATTGTTTAGTTTCATGTTTGTTTCAATTTTTCCTAAATACTGGTAGAGAAATAAAAATATTTTTATAGGTTTCAAAACTTTCTGATGCAGCCATGTTGATATAGGTAGTGTTAGTTCAATAATTTCGCTGCTAGAGAATGTCCCATTTGTTACTGTGGCAAGTTGGTTTCTTAGTCTTCTGTTGGTATGCTTTACTTCCAATGTTTTGCTTTTATAAAAATTGTCCACCAATGATTACCGTCTTCCAGAGTTCACCTGTGAACGTGTCTTTAGGGGATTGGCTAAACATTTGCATTGTGTCCCTCTGTCCTTGTTTTGGATCCTGTTGTGCCCTGCAGTGCACACGGAGGCTGACCTCATCACTCATCCATAGGGTCCTTTTCTCTCTGGACACACTCAGGTTTGGCCAATAGAGGGAGACCCACTGGAGGAAAGAACACTTTCTTTCTTTCTTTCTTTTTAAAAAATTTTTTATTGGAGTATAGTTGCTTTACAATATTGTGTTAATTTCTACTGTACAGCAAAATGAATCAGCTATATGTATACATATATCCCCTCTTTTTTGGATCTCCCTCCCATTTAGATCACCACAGAGCATTGAGTAGAGTTCTCTGAGCTATGCAGTAGGTTCTCATTAGTTACCTATTTTATACATAGTATCAACAGTGTATATGTCAATCTCCATCTCCCAATTCATTCCCCCACCCCTGCCCCCCGCCCCCTCCCCTGAGGAAAAATACTTTCAAAGGCAGTTTTGGAAGGGTCTAGCTTTCACAAAACCTGGGGATATGTTTACCCCGACTGAAGCAGGTAGGAAACTATGGATACCATCAATTTTACCAAATATTGTTGATAGCTATCCTTAGTGATTGTACCAAGTTAAGGTCACCAGCCACGTATTGGCATTTTTTTCTCTGTACTCTCTGTAAAACATAGGTATTTGCATTGCCTTATTGATTTAAATTGTTTATCCTTGATACTAATTCTTTGCTAGCTATGACAATGAAAATATTGTCTCCTATTGTTGATTTTTTAAAAAACTTTTTACATTGTATTTTACAGTACAGGTTGTTTTATTAATTTAATAGTCATATTTATTAATCATTTTGTCACAATATATGATATTTATATATTTTCTCTTAAAAAAGAGTGTTTCTTACCATGCTTTCCTGAAAATATTCTATTAAACTATTTTCTCGTTTATTTGTTTATTTTACATTGGGACTCTTATCATAGCTGGAATTGGTTTTTGGAGTCTTTGCTTTTAAACATGAATTGAGCTTCTAATATATTGTGATAATTGTATAATAAAGGTAATTATGCCAATAATAATAGCAGTAAAATTTTATTAAGCCAAATATTGTGGTAATGACTGAGCACTGTGATTTATTATATATATATATATATATATATATATATATATATATGTGTCTTCTTTTCCTGTTAGTTCATATCTGATACATCCCAGAAACCCTTTCGGTTTCCATTACTATTAGTTTTTTCCTAAGTTTATCACATATACTTGGTCACTTAAATATGATTGTGATACATTTAAATTAACTAGATAAACATTACATCTTTACAATATTTAGTCTTTCTATCTAGAATTTTAAGTAGGCTTCTTTACTTAATATTTGTCTTGTATTGAAGAAGTTTACTGAATTTCCTATACATTCAAATAATTTCTCAATTAATTTCCTTGTTTTTTGAGTATATAATCAAAATGTTTCCAAATAATAAGATATATATATATAATCTCATTTTCCCAAATTATACATTTTATTTCTGGTTATATTTATTGTGTTGGTCTGAATCATAACAAAAGCTTATGTATATATGATGTAAACTGGTATCTTTTTTCTTTAGAATCTTAATTAGAATGTTCTAGTATGCTTTTGACTATAGTTTAACATCTAAAGATAGAATAATTTTATTTATGGATATACAAACAAATTTATAGTAAACAGTCTCTTTAAGACTGAAGACAAACTCAACCTCTTCCTTAAATTTATCTTTATTTCTAAAATTGTATCAAATAAATTTTGCAATTAGTAGGACCTAGTAGAAAAAAACAGAATTTCCTAACAAAATGTGGATGTTGTAGTAACTTTTCTGTCATAAATTTCAAAATTTTTCTTTGAAAATTTGATACTAAAAATAGGATTTTATAGTAAACAGAATGCTTTACCCATATTTTCCATAAATAGAAGTTAATAGCCTTTTATTGTGTTCAAAAAGCATATCATCATTGTTGAATCATCATTACATGGTTAATAGACAAACAGCTTGAATCTAATAAAATGGAAAGAAACAATTAATATATAATTAAAGTTACTGATGTGTTAAACATTTGGTTTAATAAATGACTTGGCCTAAGAAATTGCTGTAATTAATTATTGATAAACAAAGTTCAATGCCTAAGAGAGGTCATCTCTTTCCTTTAGTAAATGTAACTCCTGGTTACTTTATTTCAGATTGAGAATACATATTACAGCAATGCACATTTTATTCTCATTTATTATTGTTTAGCTTGATTATGAAGAGCAGGCTGAGTTTCAAATTAGCTAGGAAATTTTACTTTTATTAACATAA
Organism: Tursiops truncatus; assembly: GCF_011762595.2. Lineage (NCBI taxonomy): Eukaryota > Metazoa > Chordata > Mammalia > Artiodactyla > Delphinidae > Tursiops > Tursiops truncatus. Next base: position 79,010,252 of record NC_047046.1, on the reverse strand, counting down.
GACTGTTAAGCAAACTATCAGTCTAATGCTAAATATGATTTTATGTACTGGTTAGTCTGCCTTTTAAAAATGTTCTCAACATTTTTACAAATGGCAGTATGTTTATTTAGTTTTGTTTATACTCCATCATATTTCAGAAATAATTTAAGTGGCAAAATAGAAATGGATTAATTTAACTCTGGATTCAGACACAGAAAGACCAAAAATAACAAAGTGTAAATTTCCAGTCAATAAATGTCAGGAATCAATAACTAGTTTTCAAAATGGATCAAAAAATAAATAGTATAATGGGGTCTGAAACAGATTAAGTGCATAAAAAAATCAGCATTCTCAAATTCAAAACAACAGTAATAGAATAATTTTATCTAAAAAAATTATTAATGTATTCATTATACTCTGGAATAGTCAATCAGTTGCATTTTTAATACTATCTAGGGGCTGTGTTTTCTAGTCATGTATAAATTTCTAAACCCATGACACAAAATAAAATTCTCTATTATTACAAAATTGATATCTTTATATGAAAGGTGATTTTAATAAATTTGAATGAAAAAACCATAACATTAGAAAAAATATTAATATGAAAACATGCTCTCTATGTCTTTATACAGTAGATTTGAGGAAATTATTTCATTTACTACTCATAACATTATGTAAACTAAACATAAACTAAAACAACTCAAATGTTTTGAATACATATTTCTATTGTCTTAATATTCAGAATATTTTCTTCAACAATAAATTCTGTTGATTGTTTAATAGAAATGATTCCAAATGTATTTATTTGGTAATTAAAGATAGAGAACAAAGAAGAAGATGTGTTTTTTTCAGGTAATTTGCATGTTAAATACTATTTTATGATTGCTTATTCTGTTTTATAAGTTATGGCATAAAATTAAACATCTGGTGAAAATTGTCAAATTCAGTTTGTTTATAGCTTTTAAATAAAACTCCAATTTTAACTGTATCATTTTAATTGTCAAAGTAAAATTAAAAGGTAAGGAATATCTTGACAAGATAAATTAAATCTTTACAATTGAATAGCAAGTAAATAAATATTTATTAAAATATTGGTACATCACTTAAGTTGCAGAGTATTTTCTCAGACCAGCTAATTTATTTTCCATATGAAAGAACTGAAGTAATACATCAAGGACTCTTCCATTATTAAGAAGCAAACAATTTTAAAATTAGAGTTGAATAAATTAAAAAAAATTCTATTCTATGTGAAGTTGTATAGCAATTCTCATGTATCACTTGTTTCTCTCATTTCTGTAGTATTTAATGTCATGATTTATACTTACATGAGCTAGATTTATTATTTGAAAAGTTTGAATAGGTTCTTATTAAATATATGTGAGATCAAGAATATATTTGGATAAGTGCCTCTCTGAGGCTAATATTATAACACGTAATAAAAACTAATATTTACAGCACAATATATTAAAATAAAATTCGAAACACCAATCTTAATCTTTTTGGCCCATTCGTATAAACTGAATAAACATCATCGAAGAGGTAGCCCTTTAAAATTTCAATAAATTTACTGTCACATAAATATTCTCATAAATCAAAACTTAATAATTCCCTGCTCATACCAACCTGATGTAGTTGAAAATATCAATCTGGTATATTTTGAAATCTGGAAGAGTTATAGCTCCAACTTTGTTTTTTTTTTCTCAGGATTGCTTTGACAATTCTGGGTCTTTTGTGGTTCCAGATAAACTCAAGTATTATTTGTTCTACTTCTGTGAAAAATGTCACATGTATTTTGAAAGGGATTGCATTAAATCTGTTGATTGCTTTGGGTAGTATGGTCAGTTTAACAATATTAATTCTTCCAATCCAAGAGCACAGGATATCTTTCCATTTCTTTGAATCATCTTCAATTTCCCTTATCAATATTTTACAATTTTCAGTGAATGGGCCTTTCATCTCCTTTGTTAAGTTCATTCCTAGGTATTTTTTTGATGTGATTTTAAACAGAATTTTTTTTTTAACTTTCTCTTTCTGATATCTCATTATTAGTGTACAGAAATGTGACAGATTTCTGTATATTAATCTTGTATCCTGTTACCTTGCTGAATTATTTATTAGTTCTAAGAGATTTGTGTGGAGACTTTAGGGTTCTCTATATAGAGTACCATGTCATCTGCAAATAGTAACAGTTTTACCTCTTCCCTTCCAATGTGGATACCATTTATTTCTTGTGTGATTGCTATGGCTAGGACTTCCAATACCATGTTAAACTGAATACTACAAAGCTACAGTAATCAAAACAGATACATAGATCAATAGAACAGAATAGAGAGCCCAGAAATAAACCCATGCACCTACAGTCAGTTAATCTATGATGAAGGAGGCAAGAACGTACAATGGAGAAAAGATAGTCTCTTCAACAAGTAGTGTTGGGAAAGCTGGACAGCTACATGTAAAACAGTGAAATTAGAAATTTCCTCACGTCATATACAAAAATAAACTCAAAATGCTTTAAACACCTAAATGTAAAACATGACACCATAAAACTCCTAGAAGTGAACAGAGGCAAAACATTCTTTGACATAAGTACATGGCAATGTTTTCTTAGATCAGTCTCCCGAGGCAAAAGAAATAAAGGCAAAAATAAGCAAATGGGACCTAGTCAAATTTAAAAGCTTTTGCACAGCAAAGGAAACCATCAACAAAACAAAAGACAACCTACGGAATGGGAGAAAATATTTGAAAAGAATGCAACTGACAAGGAGTTAATATCCAAAATATACAAACAGCTCATACAATTCAATATCAAAAAACCAAGCAACTGAATCAAAAAGTGGGCAGAAAACCTAAATAGACATTTTTTCTATCAAAAAAATGTACAGATGGTACAAAAAAACATACAGATGGTTAACAAGCACATGAAAAGATGCTCAACATCTCTAATTATTAGAGAAATGTAAATCAAAACCACAATGAGGTATCACCTCACACTAGACAGAATGGCTATCATCAAAAAGTCTGCAAATGGGAATGTAAATTGGTGCAGCCACCATGGAAAACAGTATGGAGAGTCCTTAAAAAATTAAAAATAGAACTACCATATGATCCAGCAACTCCACTTCTGTGTATATATCTGGAAAAAACTATAATTCAAAAAGATACATACACCCCAATATTCATAGCAGCTTACAATAGCCAAAGCATGAAAGCAAACCAGGTGCCCATCAACAGATGATTGGCTTAAGAGGATTATGTGTGTGTGTGTGTATATATATATATATATATATAAAATGGAATATTACTGAGCCATAAATAAGAATGAAGTAATGTCATTTGCAACAACATGAATGGACCTAGAGAACATTGCGCTTAGTGAAATAAGTCACACAGAGAAAGACAAATGCTATACATGATATAACTTATGTGTGGAATCTAAAACATAGTGCAAATGTATCTATATATAAAACAGAAACAGATCCATAGACATAGACAACAAACTTATGGTTACCAAACGGGAGAGGGAGGTGAAGAGGGATAAGTTAGGAGTATGAGATTAACAGATACACACTACTATACATAAAATAGATAAGCAACAAGGATTTATTGTATAGCAGAGGGAATTATACCCAACATCTTGAAATAACCTAGAGTGGAATAAAATCTGCAAAAAACCCAACAAGTCACTATGCTGTATACCTGAAATTAACACAGTATTGCAAATCAACTATACTTCAGTAAAGAAAAATCAATTTGGTGAAGGATTACAGCTCTTTGTTATTTTAATACCAACAAGATTGAACACACTTCCTTTAGAGGTTTCTGTATGTTTTTACTTGTCTTTATATTTCTTTTGTGGTATTTGTCTTATAAATCTTTGGTCAATTAAGTCACGCAAATTTGCCTTTTAAAATCAGCAATGTATGGAGTAAATGATATTATTAAATAATTTAATTATGACAATATAATTACGACATTATTTAAATAATTCTTTTGGAACAGGAAATTCAAGCTTTATAAAAAATAAAAAGCCAAATTGAAAATAAAAAGCATATTTTGTATAATTATTTGTCTTCTTTTTGACTCAGATAATAAAAGTAGAATGGGAAAATTCATGGAAAAAAAAAAGAACTCACTTCCTTGTGATGACAATATAAGATCAGTCTCATTGTATTATATAAAAATTCAGTTTCTTGTCTGCTCAGGACATTTTAAATATATTTTTACCATTGTCCTAGCTGATTTAAATTTCTTGCTGTATCAGTTGAATCATGGACACTATACTCAATAATCACTAAATTAATTATACATAGAAGTATATGTGCTATAAGGTTGTCTTAGTTAAAATACCTTATATTGGGTGGCTTTAATTAGATATTTATTTCTCACATTTCTGGAGGCTAAGAAGTGCAAGATCAAGGTGCCTGCAGTTTTAGAAATGGAATTTAAAATGCATTGTGCATGCTTTTCCTGTTAGGAAATCTTTTCTCAAAAATATTACAAGCTCAGATGGCTTCCAGGAAGATGGCGGAAGAGTAAGACGTGGAGATCACCTTCCTCCCCACAGATACACCAGAAATACATCTACACGCGGAATAACTCCTACAGAACACCTACTGAACCCTGGCAGAAGACCTCAGACCTCCCAAAAGGCAAGAAACCCCCCACGTACCTGGGTAGGGCAAAAGAATAAAGAATAAACAGAGACAAAAGAATAGGGACGGGACCTGCACCAGTGGGAGGGAGCTGTGAAGCAGGAAAGGTTTCCACACACTAGGAAGCCCCTTCACGGGCAAAGACTGCGGGCGGCAGAGGGGGAAAGCTTCAGAGCCGCGGGGGAGAGCACAGCAACAGGGGTGTGGAGGGCAAAGTAGGGAGATTCCCGCACAGAGGATCAGGGCCGACCGGCACTCACCAGCCCGAGAGGCTTGTCTTCTCCCCCACTGGGGCGGGCGGGGCTGGGAGTTGAGGCTCGGGCTTCAGTCGGAGTGCCGGGAGAGGACAGGGGTTGGCGGCGTGAACACAGCCTGCAGGGAGTTAGTGCACCACGGCTAGCCGGGAGGGAGTCCGGGGAAAAGTCTGGACCTGCCGAAGAGGCATGAGACTTTTTTTTCCCTCTTTGTTTCCTGGTGCGTGAGGAGAGGGGATTTAGAGCGCTGCTTAAAGGAGCTCCAGAAACGGGCACGAGCCGCGGCTAAAAGCGCGCAACCCAGAGACAGGCATGAGACGCTAAGGCTGCTGCTGCCACCACCAAGAAACCTGTGTGTGAGCACAGGTCACTCTCCACACCTCCCCTCTCGGAGCCTGTGCACCCCGCCACTGCCAGGGTCCTGGGATCCAGGGACAACTCCCCTGGGAGAACGCAAGGCGCGGCTCAGGCTGGTGCAACGTCATGCTCGCCTCTGCCGCTGCAGGCTCGCCCCACACTCCATGCCTGTCCCTCCCCCCGGCCTGAGTGAGCCAGAGCCCCCGAATCAGAGGTTCCTTTAACCCCGTCCTGTCTGAGCGAAGAACAGATGCCCTCCGGCGACCTACACGCAGAGGCGGGTACAAATACAAAGCTAAGACCCTGGGAGCTGTGCGAACAAATAAGAGAAAGGGAAATCTCTCCCAGCAGCCTCAGAAGCAGCGAATTAAAGCTCCACAATCAACTTGATGTACCTGCATCTGTGGAATACATGAATAGACGACAAATCATCCTGAATTAAGGAGGCGGACTTTGAGAGCAAGATTTATGATTTTTCCCCTTTTCCCCTTTTGCGAGTGTGTATGTTTCTGTGTGAGATTTTGTCTGTATAGCTTTGCTTCCACCATTTGTCCTAGGGTTCTATCTGTCCGTTTTTTTTTCTTAATAATTATTTTTTATTTTAATAACTATATTTTATTTTACTTTATCTTCTTTCTTTCTTTCCTTCCTTCCCTCCTTTACACAATGAATCATCCCAAATTGAGGAGGTGGAATTTGAGAGCAAGATTTATGATTTTTTCCCCTTTTCCTCTTTTTGTGTGTATGTGTATGCTTCTGTGTGAGATTTTGTCTGTATAGCTTTGCTTCCACCATTTGCCCAAGGGTTCTATCTGTCTATTTTTGTTTGTTTCTTTTAAATATTTTTTCTTTTTTTTCTCTTAATAATTATTTTTTTATTTTAATAACTTTATAAAAATTTATCTTACTTTATTTTATTTTACTTTATCTTCTTTTTTTCCTTCCTTCCTTCCTTCCTCCCTCCCTCCATCCCTGCCTCCCTCCTTTCTTTCTTTCTTTCTACTTCTACTAATTCTTTCTTTCTACTTTTTCTCCCTTTTATTCTGAGCCATGTGGATGAAAGGATCTTGGTGCTCCAGCCAGGAGTCAGTGCTGTGCCTCTGAGGTGGGAGAGCCAACTTCAAGACACTGGTCCACAAGAGACCTCCCAGCTCCACATAATATCAAACGGTGAAAATCTCCCAGAGATCTCCATCTCAACACCAGCACCCAGCTTCACTCAATGACCAGCAAGCTACAGTCCTGGAGATCCTATGCAAAACAACTAGCAAGACAGGAACACAACCCCACCCATTAGCAGAGAGGCTGCCTAAAATCAAAAGTCCACAGACACCCGAAAACACACCGCCAGACATGGACCTGCCCACAAGAAAGACAAGGTCCAGCCTCATCCACCAGAATACAGGCACTAGTCCCCTCCACCAGGAAGCCTACACAACCCACTGAACCAACCTTAGCCACTGGAGACAGACATCAAAAACAGTGGGAACTACGAACCTGCAGCCTGCAAAAAGGAGACCCCAAACACAGTAAGATAAGCAAAATGAGAAGAAAGAAAAACACACAGCAGATAAAGGAGCAAGATAAAAACCCACCAGACCTAACAAATGAAGATGAAATAGGCAGTCTACCTGAAAAAGATTTCAGAATAATGATAGTAAAGATGATCCAAAATCTTAGGAATAGAATAGACAAAATTCAAGAAACATTTAACAAGGACCTAGAAGAACTAAAGATGAAACAAACAATGATGAACAACACAATAAATGAAATTAAAAATACTCTAGATAGGATCAATAGCAGGATAACTGAGGCAGAAGAACGGATAAGTGACCTGGAAGATAAAATAGTGGAAATAACTACTGCAGAGCAGAATAAAGAAAAAAGAATGAAAAGAACTGAGGACAGTCTCAGAGACCTCTGGGGCAACATTAAATACAACAACATTCGAATTATAGGGGTTCCAGAAGAGGAAGAGAAAAAGAAAGGGACTGAGAAAATATTTGAGGAGATTATAGTTGAAAACTTCCCTAATGTGGGCAAGAAAATAGTTAATCAAGTCCAGGAAGCACAGAGAGTCCCATACAAGATAAATCCAAGGAGAAATATGCCAAGACACATATTAATCAAACTGTCAAAAATTAAATACAAAGAAAACATATTCAAGGCAGTAAGGGAAAAACAACAAAAAACACACAAGGGAATCCCCATAAGGTTAACAGCTGATCTTTCAGCAGAAACTCTGCAAGGCAGAAGGGACTGGCAGGACATATTTAAAGTGATGAAGGAGAAAAACCTGCAAGCAAGATTACTCTACCCAGGAAGGATCTCATTCAGATTTGATGGAGAAATTAAAACCTTTACAGACAAGCAAGAGCTGAGAGAGTTCAGCACCACCAAACCAGCTTTACAACAAATGCTAAAGGAACTTCTCTAGGCAAGAAACACAAGAGAAGGAAAAGACCTACAAAAACGAACCCAAAACAATTAAGAAAATGGGAATAGGAACATACATATCGATAATTACCTTAAATGTAAATGGACTAAATGTTCCATCAAAAGAAGCAGATTGGCTGAAGGGATACAAAAACAAGACCCATATATTTGCTGTCTACAAGAGACCCATTTCAGACCTAGAGACACATACAGACTGAAAGTAAGGGGATGGAAAAAGATATTTCATGCAAATGGAAACCAAAAGAAAGCTAGAGTAGCAATTCTCAAATCAGACAAAATAGACTTTAAAATAAACACTATTAGAAGAGACAAAGAAGGACACTACATAATGATCAAGGGATCGATCCAAGAGGAAGTTATAACAATTGTAAATATTTATGCACCCAACATAGGAGCACCTCAATACATAAGGCAAATGCTAACAGCCATAAAAGGGGAAATTGACAGTAACACATTCATAGTAGGGGACGTTAACACCCCACTTTCACCAATGGACAGAACATCCAAAATGAAAATAAGTAAGGAAACACAAGCTTTCAATGATACATTAAACAAGATGGACTTAATTGATATTTATAGGACATTCCATCCAGAAACAACAGAATACACATTTTTCTCAAGTGCTCATGGAACATTTTCCAGGATAGATCATATCTTGGGTCACAAATCAAGCCTTGGTAAATTTAAGAAAATTGAAATTGTATCAAGTATCTTTGCTGACCACAATGCTTTGAGACTAGATATCTATTACAGGAAAAGATCTGTGAAAAATACAAACACATGGAGGCTAAACAATGCACTACTTAATAACGAAGTGACCACTGAAGAAATCAAAGAGGAAATAAAAAAATACCAAGAAACATATGACAATGGAGACACGATGACCCAAAACCTATGGGATGCAGCAAAAGCAGTTCTAAGAGGGAAGTTTATAGCAATACATTCCTACCTTAAGAAACAGGAAACATCTGGAATAAACAACCTAATATTGCACCTAAAGCAATTAGAGAAAGAAGAACAAAAAAAACACCCCAAAGTTAGCAGAAGGAAAGAAATCATAAAGATCAGATCAGAAATAAATGTAAAAGAAATGAAAGAAATGATAGCAAAGATCAATAAAACTAAAGGCTGGTTCTTTGAGAAGATAAACAAAATTGATAAACCATTATCCAGACTCATCAAGAAAAAAAGGGAGAAGACTCAAATCAATAGAATTAGAAATCAAAAAGGAGAAGTAAAAACTGACACAGCAGAAATACAAAGGATCATGAGAGATTACTACAAGCAACTCTATGCCAATAAAATGGACAACCTGGAAGAAATGGACATATTCTTAGAAATGCACAACCTGCCAAGACTGAATCAGGAAGAAATAGAAAATATGAACAGACCAATCACAAGCACTGAAATTGAAACTGTGTTTAAAAATCTTCCAACAAACAAAAGCCCAGGACCAGATGGCTTCACAGGAGAATTCTATCAAACACTTAGAGAAGAGCTAACACCTATCCTTCTCAAATTCTTCCAAAATATAGCAGAGGGAGGAACACTCCCAAACTCATTCTACGAGGCCACCATCACCCTGATACCAAAACCAGACAAGGATGTCACAAAGAAGGAAAACTACAGGCCAAATCACTGATGAACATAGATGCAAAAATCCTCAACAAAATACTAGCAAACAGAATCCAACAGCACATTAAATGGATCATACACCATGATCAAGTGGGGTTTATTCCAGGAATGCAAGGAGTTTTTAATATACGCAAATCAACCAATGTGATACACCATATTAACAAATTGAAGAAGAAAAACCATATGATCATCTCAATACATGCAGAGAAAGCTTTCGACAAAATTCAACACCCATTTATGAAAAAAACCCTGCAGAAAGTAGGCATAGAGGGAACTTTCCTCAATGTAATAAAGGCCATATATGAAAAACCCACAGCCAACACCGTCCTCAATGGTGAAAAACTGAAAGCATTTCCACTAAGATCAGGAACAAGATAAGGTTGCCCACTGTCACAACTCTTATTCAACACAGGTTTGGAAATTTTAGCCACAGCAATGAGAGATGAAAAGGAAATAAAAGAAATCCAAATCGGAAAAGAAGAAGTAAAGCTGTCACTGTTTGCAGATGACATGATACTATTTATAGAGAATGCTAAAGATGCTACCAGAAAACTACAAGAGCTAATCAATGAATTTGGTAAAGTAGCAGGATACAAAATTAATGCACAGAAATCTCTGGCATTCCTATACACTAATGATGAAAAATCTGAAAGTGAAATAAAGAAAACACTCCCGTTTACCATTGCAACAAAAAGAATAAAATATCTAGGCATAAACCTACCTAAAGAGACAAAAGACCTGTATGCAGAAAATTATAAGACACTGATGAAAGAAATTAAAGATGATACAAATAGATGGAGAGATATACCATGTTCTTGGATTGGAAGAATCAACATTGTGAAAATGACTCTACTACCCAAAGCAATGTACAGATTCAATGCAATCCCTATCAAGCTACCACTGGCATTTTTCACAGAACTAGAACAAAAAATTTCACAATTTGTATGGAAACACAAAAGACCCCGAATAGCCAAAGCAATCTTGAGAACAAAAAACGAAGCTGGAGGAATCAAGCTCCCTGACTTCAGACTATACTACAAAGTTACAGTAATCAAGACAGTATGGTACTGGCACAAAAACAGAAAGATAGATCAATGGAACAGGATAGAAAGCCCAGAGATAAACCCACGCACATATGGTCACCTTATCTTTGATAAATTAGGCAGGAATGTACAGTGGAGAAAGGGCAGCCTCTTCAATAAGTGGTGCTGGGAAAACTGGACAGGTACATGTAAAAGTAAGAGATTAGATCACTGCCTAACACCATACACAAAAATAAGCTCAAAATGGAGTAAAGACCTAAATGTAAGGCCAGAAACTATCAAACTCTTAGAGGAAAACATAGGCAGAACACTCTATGACATAAATCACAGCAAGATCCTTTTTGACCCACCTCCTAGAGAAATGGAAATAAAAACAAAAATAAACAAATAGGGCCTAATGAAACTTCAAAGCTTTTGCACAGCAAAGGAAACCATAAACAAGACCAAAAGACAACCCTCAGAATGGGAGAATATATTTGCCAATGAGGCACCTGACAGAGGATTAATCTCCAAAATTTACAAGCAGCTCATGCAGCTCAATAACAATAAAACAAACAACCCAATCCAAAAATGGGCAGAAGACCTAAATAGACATTTCTCCAAAGAAGATATACAGACTGCCAGTAAACACATGAAAGAATGCTCAACATCATTAATCATTAGAGAAATGCAAATCAAAACTACAATGAAACATCATCTCACACTGGTCAGAAGGGCCATCATCAAAAAATCTAGAAACAATAAATGCTGGAGAGGGTGTGGAGAAAAGGGAACACTCCTGCACTGCTGGTGGGATGTGAATTGATATAGCCACTGTGGAGAACCGTATGGAAGTTCCTTAGAAAACTACAAATAGAACTACCATATGACCCAGCAATCCCACTACTGGGCATATACCCTGAGAAAACCATAATTCAAAAAGAGTCATGTACCAAAATGTTCATTGCAGCTCTATTTACAATAGCCCAGAGATGGAAACAACCTAAGTGTCCATCGACAGATGAATGGATAAAGAAGATGTGGCACATATATACAATGGAATATTACTCAGCCATAAAAAGGAACAAAACTGAGTTATTTGTAGTGAGGTGGATGGACATAGAGACTGTCATACAGAGTGAAGTAAGTCAGAAAGAGAAAAACAAATACCATATGCTAACACATATATATGGAATTTAAGAAAAAAAAATGTCATGAAGAACCTAGGGGTAAGACAGGAATAAAGACACAGACCTACTAGAGAATGGACTTGAGGATATGGGGAGGGGGAAGGGTAAGTTGTGACAAAGCGAGAGAGAGTCATGGACATATACACACTAACAAACGTAGTAAGGTAGATAGCTAGTGGGAAGCAGCCGCATAGCACAGGGAGATCAGCTCGGTGCTTTGTGACCGCCTGGAGGGGTGGGATAGGGAGGGTGGGAGGGAGGGAGACGCAAGAGGGAAGAGATATGGGAACATATGTATATGTATAACTGATTCACTTTGTTATAAAGCAGAAACTAACACACCATTGTAAAGCAATTATACTCCAATAAAGATGTAAAAAATATATATATCTTACAAGCTGTATAACAATCAGCCTGGGAAGACAGTAGCTGATTGCTAAACATGAAATAAATAAATGCATTTATTCTCTAGGACAGAAACTAATAGTCACAAAAGTTTTGTGACTAACAGTCACCAAAGTTGCACTAATAAAGACTTTTAAAACATTTTTTTATTACTTACTTTGTAAATAAACAATGAATAATTGAATAAGGATCGAGTGATCCAGTTGTGGAATATTTCTAGTGAAGGCAAATCATCTGAAAAATTATATATGTTGAATAATTAGATTAAAAATTTTTAATGTATTAATTGTCTCCTCTCTGGTCACATCCAGTTTAGAATAATATAAGAACACAATATTTACTTTCTGAAGGTCTTGAGTTTTTATATTTAAATCTCTTATGAAACATGATTATTTTGAAGTCTCCATTTTTTCTTTAATTTCATGGGTCAAATATATTGTCAGTATTTCTGTGAATTATTTAATATCATAAAAATGTTCCAGTAAATTTAATTTTAATGACTGGTATCTTTTAAAAGAACTGGCTCTTACAAACCTCAAGAAGTGCTCTACTGTGTATCATTTGGACTTAAAGACTCTATGTTTTATGGGTGCAAGTTTAAAACACCATCTCTTTGACTGTAGTGATTGTGCTGCTCTGTAATGTAATACTCCATATGGTTTCCAAGATCCTTAATTGACTGTGAGTCCTTGGACTATAATAAAATCAAGTGAATTAGTGAAGTCACTTTGACTAACTGGGTAATTTCCAAAGAGGTTAAGACATATATAAGTGTGAAAGTACCAATTAAGTTGCTATCTTTGTCCATATACAAATTATTTTCTCCTTGCAAATCTCTGATTACATGATAAAGTAATGGATGCTCTGTCTTCCATTAAAGTGATAAAATCAGTATATGAGATGTGGAACCAGAATGGAAACATTTGGATAATATTGTCATTTCACCATGCAGGTGATTGTATATGTTTAAGTACATGAATATAAAAGTATTTTTAAATTTAAAAAAATTTTGAAAATTACAGCAAGAAAAACAGTACATGAAAAGAAAATTTATCCCTGAGGTAAATTAGCAAGAAGCTGTACGTCCCTTCTGTCACCAAAAAGCTTCACTTGCTGAATCTTTCACCATTTTAAGCTTTCATGCTGATTTTTGTAGTGCTATTAATATAATTAAAAGCTATCCTTTCTGAAGTCAGAATATTAATAATTATTGTAACTTGCTCCTGTTTATTTTAAATATCGGCACTCATTAACTAAAGCTAAAACTGTGATGAGTTTTTGTCTATAGTTACCTATGACTTAAAGTCATCTATCTATATAATAAACAACCTCCTTTGGAAACATATTGACACTGACTCTCTAAATTTAGCTCCCCAATTCTGAAACTGACAAGGATTCTTTTAAACCCAAACTACCTACAGAGTTTCCCAGACAAAGACTAAATATCATAAAAGACCTGCTTCCTTGGTTTATGACTCAAAATATAAAATTCATGAGAAGTGTGATACTTGAAGTACAAAGAATTGATTGGTATTCTATTTACTTTTAATTATAGCAACACCTAAGGGCTGCCCTGTTTCAAACTCACAGTATGTGAAGAGATACAAACTTAATGTCAAAGGTGTGTAAATAAGAATTCTTTTCTCATCTTGAGCACTGAAATCATGTGTAAGAAGTGGTTCTCTGTGCCTGGTTACTTTATACTCCTCTGGAATTTTGATTCCATGAAATGATGTCTGTTTTGGATTTTATTTTTTATACTTGCCTCAAATGAGTTTCTTTCTGGGAGCATTAATAGGACCTCTTCCTCATGAACCTCACAAAGAGCTCTTTGAAGTCCCTGGGACAGTGTTGCATTTGATTCTTATTCTGCATGTTGTTTTAACCTGTTCAGGGTTTTCCTTACTTTCCCTTCAACACAAACATTGTGCTGACGTTTCCCTGTACCATCTTGAATGACTGTAATGTTATTCTAACTAGTTGTGTATCAGGCATTACAGATTGTCTGCCCTTCACAACTCCAGTAATTTTCATTCCTATCTTTGTTAAATGGTAACGGTAACAAAAACCATTATAAAGTAACATTGTCTTTTCTTGTTGTGAGTATACTATTTCTGCTTTATTCCCTGAGAATTTTCAAAGAAAGTTATCATATTGCCAAGCAACAGAAAAAGCATCATCATTATTATTTTTTCTTTAGTAGCCATCTGAGCAATGGTCACAGGTTTATTGGTAGGGAAAACCCTACTAGTGTCTTATGGTCTCGACACCTGGTTCAGCCAGGCTGGATCAGCCAGTAGGTAGGCACCGGCTGATGGCATGGTGATGACACTGATTAGCAGATAAGTGTGAGAGTTACATCCACTGAAACCTCTCCAAATAGCAGCAGGTGCCTCTTCCTGTCTACTGCAGTCGTACCGCTATAGGACATTGACTGAAGGGAAACATTGCCCATTAACCCTGGGTGATGGGATAGTTGTAGGGGGTCAATTAAATGCCCAGTATCCCCCTCATTGTGGCTATTACACTCTCCTTCTCTGTGGTAGAAGAGCTATACCTGTTCTCACTCCTCCTGAACAAGTGAGACCTTCTATCAAGTTTATTTGCCACCTGTTTTACATCGAAGCTTGACCAATCTCCTTTCAAACTCAGCCCTTATTGAACAACCCAGCTACATCCAGCCAAATGTCTAGTGACATATTAAACGTGCCATGCATCAAAAGATTCCACCCTCAGCTTGTCAACCTCTGTGCATTTCTCTAACTGTAGGCTCTTCCTCAATACACACAGTTCATATAAATCCTGCTTTCCTACAAGATTCAAATCCTGAGCCACCTACCTAACCCCATGTGCCATCACCAGCTAGCCTACCAAGGCCACAAGGGTTATTATTGGCTATACAGTGACAACACAATCATTGGACCAATAAAACATTATAGTATTTTTAACGTATTAATCCTGTAAACCAGAAGTATGAATAAACGTTATGGGCTGTTTGAACCCAGGGATGTCTCCTAAGCATGGAGGTTTTCAACAAGACCAAATATCAAGGACCATTTGGCATGAACCAAATATCTCAATGGACATTTTGGACAGGACCAAATGTCTGCTAATTGTATATACACATCAAAACTCTTCATATAGTATATTTTAAATATGTACTTTTATTATACCTCAATTATACCTTAATACGTTTTTTTTAAAATGTCATATACTTAACATATGTTTACAATAACATTTAGCAGATATTATTTTTCTCAAATACACACACACATTACTTCTTTGGGGTATCTATGTAGAATTTGATTCAAAGCTGTTAAACATCAAACAATTATATGAAGTAATGATTCATATGCACTTCTGTCTATCACAATCTTTTCTTAGTACAATATACATTTAGACATTTGGTTAATTTTTACTAATGAAGAGCTCAGACAAATAAAAACATTTTTTTTTCTTAGAAATGTCCTTTAGAATAATTTACCATGCTGATGTTCTTGGTTTCCCTAGAAACTATATTAATGAAGCCGTTTTTAATGTAAGGGAAAGAAAATTAAGACATTATTTTATACTTCAAAGAAAAGATAAATATAAATTTTAGTGATAAGTAAATTTCATGATTCCTTTTAGAAGAAATTATTTAGGATTATTCTTCAGATTATACTATCACTAGGGAGTAAGATGAATATTTCTTCAATTAAGAAACTTTCTTTAAGATCAATATTTGTTCAATCATTGTCAATCTGTGTGGGGAGGCAAACCTATGGCCCGAGGCTGAGAGAGGAGAATACAGGCAGGTAAAGAACACGGGTACCAGGTATGAACAGTGGGAAGAGGTCTCCTAGAAAGAGCCCCAGACAGAAAGAGCCAGCACCTGTGCCTCCAGTCTCTGGAGGAGATAGCTCTAGATTACAGCTGCATTTGCTCCCCTAATCCTCTAGCCCCTAAGCCCAACTCAGAACTTTGGTGAGAACCTTGGTGAGAACTCTCTCCTGCATACACACCACTGCCAAGGTCCTGAGGAGCTTGATAAACATCTACACCTGCTAAACTGAAATTGAAACTGTGGGTGAGGTCCTGTTAATTCTGATGCACTAGGAGGTGTGATGTGTCCTGGAGTAGCAAGAAGGTGAGGGAGTAGAGATAGAAAAGAAAGAAGAAATTAACCTGCTTCTACCCTGTGTCCACTGAATGTATCTAAGCCTAAAAGACTCCCTAGGAGGGGATGGGGATGAGGGTAGGAAGAAGGAGAAGTTTTACTGGACGGGGCTTTTATGTTAATAACTTCATTAATACTTTCATTCAGTCAACAAATATTTATGGAGTACCTACAATGTCATAGACACGCTTGCAGGGTGCTGGGGTTATAGAAGTGAATAAAAAGCCAATATGCCTGTTCTCCTGGACCAGCATTCTAGTTGAATAAGAGAGACAATAAACTGTGAAGAAATAGAAAGCAGGGCAGGGGAATAAAGAAGGTATGAGCTTTCTATTACTCAGACGGGTCAGGAAATACCTCACTGAGCAAGAAAGCCGATATTGGAGAAGAAAACTAAATGAAGTCAGGCCTAAATAAATCAGAATGTTCGGATGACTATAACAGCCTGACGTTTATCATCTTTGAACACCTAGAAAATCAATGGAACTTATCCTGTGATTTCTTTCAAGGACAGGAAGAAACGGACAAAATGATTTTAACAGGGTGTGTTGGGAAATAGTAAAGTTATTTTCTACTTACAATTTATATAGTGAGGCTTATTCAATAAAACTGCTACATTTATTTAATACACACGCATCATTATAAAAGAAGCCATTCTCTTTTTAAACACAAGCTGTGAAAAATAGTCTGCTGAGAGGCTTTTTAAATATCTTTTTATGACATGTATAAAATAAGTATAAAATATTTAATCATACGGCTCTGATCAAGTTTGTATTCATTGTGTAAATGTATGCTGTGTACTTACACTGTGTTCAGTACTCTAGTAGGCCCTATGGGAAAAATAGTATGCATGCTTTCAGGAGACAAAGGGCATATTTAATGGAAGAATCTAGATGCTTTCATTTATTCCACAGCTATTTATGGAATGTCAACGATCCTAGAGTAAGATGACAAAAAAATCACCAGGGCTTCCCTGGTGGCGCAATGGTTGAGAGTCCGCCTGCCGATGCAGGGGACACGGGTTCATGCCCCGGTCCGGGAGGATCTCACAGGCCGCTGAGCGGCTGGGCCTGTGAGCCATGGCCGCTGAGCCTGCGCGACCGGAGCCTGTGCTCCGCAATGGGCGAGGCCGCAACAGTGAGAGGCCCGCGTACCGAAAAAAAAAAAAAAATCACGTGGGAAAGTCGAAGCTTTATTTCAGAGTAATAATGTCTCCACCTCCTAGCAATTAGCAGATAATGTATATGTTATGGGCACTTCAGTCCTTTATCAGAAAGCAAAAAAAGACAAGAAATAACAAGAGAGGTGAGGAGTCACAGATTAATTAACAGCTCTGGGTTTCTGAAAAGAGACAGTCGAAGTGTTCATCAAGGAAACCGAGAGTAAAGTCAGAGATTTTTAACTCTGATACGTAAGGATTGTGGTCTTAGCCCTCTATGAGATTACAGTACGAAGACCAGGATGTAGACAACCTCTGCCTTCATGAATCTTACATATTAAAATTACAGAGGAAACACAGCACAATGGAGTGATTATGAGCCTGAGCTCTAGAGCCAGAGTTTCTCTAATAAAATCCCAGAGGCTCCATCTACTGCTTTTGTCCCTCAATGTTCTCATCTGTAAAATAGGTGCTCATAATAGTTCCCATTTCTTAGTGTTATTATGAAGATTAGTACTTGGAAAGGCCTGAGAATATGTATAGAATATTGTCAATGTTCACTAAATATTAGCTAGGATAAATAATTGATAGGATAATTTAAAAGATTGTAATGAGATGACAATTATTATTTTAATGATATACATAATTAATGATAAGTGCTATAGCTGAAATGATTCGTGATGAAAAGTTCACAAAATTCAGGAAGGGAGGTTTTCTTTATGAATATGCAGGAAGAAAACATAAGCTAGTCTAACTTGTTGGAATAAAATAGAGAACAGAGAATAATGATGACCTCAACTGTTACAGACTGAATTGAGTTCCCCCAAAATTTATATGTTGTAGCTCTAAACCCCACTGCTTCAAAATGTGTATTTGGAGTTAGGACCTTCAAAGAAGTAATTACCTTAAAGCAAGGCTTTAGGGTGGGCCCTAATTCAATCACACTGGTGTCCTGATAAGAAGAGGACTTTAGGGCACAGGGAAATATGCCAGGGATGCACACACAGAGAAAAGGCTATGAGCACACAGTGAGAAAGTGGCCATCTGCACATCTAGGAGAGAGACTTCAGGAGAAACCAAACCTGCTGACACATTAATCTTGAACTTCCAGCCTCCAGAACTGTGAGAAAATAGATTTATTTTGTTTGAGCCACCCACCCACCCAGTGGTATTTTGTATGGCAGCCCTAGAAGACTAAGGCATCAATAATAAAAAGAATAGTGAACACTCCATCTGTTGCTGTGAGCCTCTGCCTCTCTTACTCTTATATACTAGCAAAGACAAAACAAAAATTAATACCTTAATTCCCCTATTGCAGTTCTGATGAGGAAGCAACATAGGTAACAGTGAGAGAGCCTCCATAAATTCTGGGTTCCAAGGAAGTCTCACTTAAGCTGAAGCCTGGCAGGCAAGCAGGATCCAGCCAATGAGGAGGCGGATGAAGCCTGTGTCCAGGTGGACAGGACTGCAGGCCTGATGGTCTGAAGCATGAAATGGAGCTGCTCAGCAATGCAAAGAAACCAGTTTTGTGACTAAAGTTCAGTGAGGAAATGGGGGGTAGAATGAATGGGCTGAAGGTAAAAGTCAGGGGAGACTATATATATACCAGAGCCTTGACAAACGGCAGTTATTCATCATACTAAATAGTTTTATTATCTTATATAAAAAGCCCCAGGAATATTTTACTTAAAAAAAATCTGTAAAACAAGATTTAAATGTCAGATATAGAGAAAACATTAATATTATAGAAATAAGATCAAGACTTTTCTTAGAAATATTAGTCATAGATTATGTAACTGTAATAATATTTTTTTACAATCTATTTTGGGAGTATTTTTCTAAATCAATCTTATTTCCTCAGAGGAAACATACTGATGACTCATATAGCAGATATTTATTTTAACAACACAAGTTAAAACACAATGATTTGATTAGAAGTTTTTCTAACTGAAACCACATTTTTGTATAAGAATATAAATAAAATATATAATCGAATGAACCTAGAGCCAAACAGATTTTTTGTGCTGAATCATTTCACTGGCTTATGAATATGGCTTAAGAATTTGAATTAATATCACATTATCACTAAGTTAATTATAAGGCCAACAATAATAAAAATCACTGATTGTAATAAAACATTAATTATACATTGACAATATTTGTTTTTATTTACTTTTTTCTTTGAACAGGAGTCCAAACTTTATAACTTTAAAATTATATAATTATAATCTATAATTATAAAGTTTAAATTATAAATTTAAACTTTTAAATGATAAACTTTTAAATTATGAAATTATAATTATATAATTATAATTTTGTCAAAAATAGTGTGAAGTTTTTTTTAGTGCTTGAATTACAAGCAATAAAAACTTATATTTGAATAGATTTTATATAATGTTTGCATATATTTTTTCAATATATTAGAAAGCTAAATGAAGAATCTGAAAATGGAAAATAGAAAAAAATAATTTTGATGAAGTAACATGGAGTGAAGTTGAAACAAAATGTATCTCTGCTATTTATTGAAAATTCTGAATCAATTATCATGAATTTCTACATAATTAATCCATATGGTTTAAACTGCAAAAGCAGAGACAGCAAAAAGAAACTATAATTTCATTGCTAAGTTATCTGTAGTACCAAGTATTTGGGTTATTATAGGGGTTGAAATAGAGGAAGTTGGGAGGGTGGTCATGATCTCTTTCTGCTGGAGTATTGACTCATGTTTGAGAAACGGACTCTTCATTGTAACAGTTTCAAAAGCTATTAATTGTCTCATCATACACAGTCTCAACCTGCACACACACAAACTAACTGCAATGTATCTAGGGAAGATGATGTTTTCTTTTATAGCTATGGCTGCTCATGGTAAAACTGGCATTTCATCTCATGGTTTTTTATCACATGTTGAGAATTATATTCACTACAATCTGTTAAATATTCATAAGATTGGCATATTTTAATTGAATATGCTATATAGTTAGAATCCCTAACAGTAGAGTACTCTATAATATATTTAAGAAAAGCACAATAATCTGTTAAAAGGTAAACTCAGGAACACTAAAATGTTCTAGAGTTTACTTGAGCAAATTTTGATTTCAGTCAGGTAGTGCCAAACCAGAAGTGGTTTGGAATGCTGGGGACAGGAGCATTTTATAGGCTTTTATAGTGCAGATGCAGAAGCAATGCAAGTAGCCTTATCTGGGAAAGTCTAAGGGGCTGTGTGTAATTGGTTATCTTTAATTTTGGTTTTCTCCAATGTGAGTCCGTTTACAGGAATTCACTCTGGCTTAGGTTTTGGTTTGTTTCATAGGATTCTAAGACATTAGAGCCACCTCTAAAATGAACTTAAAACTCTAAAATATTTGATTTTTAGGATCGATTAGAAGTTCAAATTAAGATTGAAAATAAAAACAATAACAACAACCAAAAAAAAAAAAAAACCATGTAAAAGATCATACAGCAAGTTTTACAAAGGTAATGCCTGGAGTCCACCAGTGCTGTCTATAAAAAGAGGCAGCCGATTGGCTGTGTTCTGCCTGGTTGTTTTCAGCCTCTGTCCATCTTGTTCAGACAGAATGTCTAACTTTCTGGGCTTTCTTCAAGTGCCCTTGAAATACTGAAAGTGATGACATTCTGTAATTGCTATCTCATTTTGGTCCAGTGATACTCATATTTTTCACTCTTCTGAACTCTATTCCAAGTCTAGTTTTCATGACTTTTGGAAAAAGGCTAAAGGGAATTCTCATAGCACAAAGGTAGCATTGCTTTACTTGTAGTATGCTTGCCATGGTTCTGTGCTGTGATTATTAATTTCAGAGAATATTCAGTTCCTCATTCTGTCTTCTTTCTCAAAGATCAAAATGTTTATGCCGTGTAATAAAAAATACTGGCTTCCCTTGTGTCTAGCACCTACTATGCAAATCCATGCAAATGTAAATTTAGTTTGTAGTCCTTCAGTATGCTTTCTCATTTCTCCTTTTATTTTTCAGGAAGAAAATAAAAGTGCATTTCTATTTGTGAAGTGCTCAGCTCTTTGCTCTATTGTTCTTTCTCTCTGATCATCACTGTTAAGTGATGTTGGAAGTAATTACATTCCACTCTCTTTTGGCCAGAAAGCAGTTTTCAGTTAGAGAACAGCTTGAAAAACGTTCACCATTACACAGTAACCATGTCTCAATGATACCCTCTGTGCAACAGTATTAGATTTTCTCCCTCTGCCTGGCAAGGGCAGCTCAGACTATCTAGTTAATCATTTCATGCCCATTAACATGTTAGCCACACAAATACTGTCTTTATCCCACATTTCACATCCCAAATCCACCCCCAACCCCTTGAAACTCCTTTAGATCACATTACTCTGTCCCCACTCTAAATTCCTGTGGTGCTTATGGCCGGTGATATTACATTTTACACCTAGAGATATACTTACAAGTGTGTAAGATGTTTGTGATAATACCCCAAAACCTTTGGAATAAGAGCTGTGTCTCAAAGATCAGCATGTTTCCTAGAGCTGAGCTATTTGTAAAGTATTTTTCACAGAATGTCACAAAATACATTTTAAATTGAATTTAATTGTACCTAGGAAGCATGGTGTTTTTAAAATCACTCACCAGGAAATAAACTTTAGTAGTAGGTTAATAAATGAAATACCCAAGGCAGTGTTAATTTCCCCTTCTCTCAGGCCCTGTGCAAACTCTGCTCTTAATCATATTTTATTGTGCTTGCCTATATATATTTTTGTTTTCCCTGATGGACAATGAATTTCTTGAGGACATGGGGCTGTGAGATTGATTTCTTTCTTTCTCTTTCTGTCTCTTTTTCTCTTCATATCTTTATTCCACATGCTGATACACTGCCTTGATAAACATGGCGTTAAGTGCTTCATGAATGAATGATTAATTTAAATTTTAAGTATGAGTCTAAATATTTAAGTTCTCTCTGTGCATCCAATATGTCATGCCTTTGTCTACAAATGAGAGAGGAACCAGTCAGTAGCAGTCTTTATTAAAAAACAGAATGTATCTTTGCTTCTCTCCTCACCATGATAACCTGAGTGGGAAAACCTGGCAAATGATAAATTGAAAGAGGGGTGGTCCTCTTCATCTCTCTCCTCAGATTATGGATTCAAGCAATAACAACTGAAATGTAAGGGAAGTTCTATTCTTTAAATCTCCTTCACTCTGCTTGGGTGTTTTTATGTCTTCCTAGGGAAAACAGATTACCAATCACCCCACTTTATTCTTTCATTGTGTAACAAACGCTTGTATAATTCCTATGGTTGGCTAGCTGTTACATGGGGGCAACAGCCAGTTTTTTAACAAGAGAATGGTGTCCTCTACTGTCATGGAGAGTATGGGGCAGTGATAACCCACATACTACTATTTATCAGGTCATCACATTATATCAACAAATATCAGCTCTTTGAAGCAATTAATAATATTCATCCTTCACAGAGGAAGAAACTGAGTCCAAAAGAGTTTTGAAGACTGGACTGTGGCAAAATACCCAGGTCCTCTGATTTGACGTCTAACTAGTGGAGCTCCTATATTGTTTTGTTTTGTTATTCCACATAACTCCAGTCTCATACTTGTTTTCCTTAGAAGCTGTTCTAGTCTTTTACCAGTTTTACTTCCCTATAATTGGGCTAGTATATATGAGCTGGCTCCTTCTCCACCAAATCTCCTTCTCCTCTTCAATTGTGTTCTGAATGCCTCCCCGAATAGACATTAGAGATCTAGAAATGAGTGAAAACAAACACAAAATACACAAACATTTTACTGAATATGAGGATTTTTTTAAAAAAATTGACATCACTAGATACTATAATAGACCCGTAGAGGGGGCAAAGAAAACATGAGCCAGATACTATATTAGTTTAAAAAAAGTAGTAATAGGGCTTCCCTGGTGGCGCAGTGGTTGAGAGTCCGCCTGCCGATGCAGGGGACGCGGGTTCGTTCCCCAGTCCGGGAAGATCCCACATGCCGCGGAGCGGCTGGGCCCGTGAGCCATGGCCGCTGAGCCTGCACGTCCAGAGCCTGTGCTCCGCAACGGGAGAGGCCACAACAGTGAGAGGCCCGCGTACCGCAAAAAAAAAAAAAAAAAAAAAAAAAAGTAGTAACAGTAATTTCACTTAGAAGCAATGAATGAATATATGCCATATGCATTCAGTACTTCGTCTTATGCTCACTCAGTTCTGTGCTGTTGGTATTATAATTCTCACTTACTTCATGGGAACCATGAAGTTGCAGAGATCTTATGTAGTTCACTAATTTTTACAACAGTTAATAAGAGTAACAACAATACCTCAAACATAACTGGTTTCCTTGGTTCTCCAGCTTACAGATGGCAGATCTTGTACTTCTCTGCCTTCATAATCACTTGAGCCAATTTCTTATAATAAATCTCTCTCTTTTTTCTTATATATTCTCTCCAGATACATGCAAATATTGCCTCATTTCCACTGTGCTATTGGATAAAAGGTGTTAGCAATTAATTCAATGAAAATGCAAATAATAAGAGATGAAGATATTAAACCACCATACTCTCCTTGAAGTTGAATTTATTATTTTTACTGTCCCATGTTTTTTTCTTTTTCCAGCATCAGATTTGTTCACAGTCAGTCGTTCTCAATCAAAATAAAATATTTCATGCTTTGTCAGGTATACCTCACAATATTGTGACAAACACACATAATTCTCTGAAAAACTTTAACAAAACGATCAAACAACCTTTCCGTAACATCTCTACTCTCAGCTTCTCTACATCTGTTCAGAAATGACACCAGGTGGCGGCTTCCCCAGCTAGAAATAACCTTTCTGTTATTTCTTCCAAAACAATTCTGCCTCTCATTTCCATAGATTTTAGCTACTTATTTATCTGTTCTTTTGTAACTTGGATCGAAGTAAAAATAACCAAGTGTTCTATTTCACACTGTATGCAGAAATTCTTTATCTTCTTTATGGCATGGCTAGAGAAGAAACTCTTTTTACAGATTTCTTTACTTGAGAATTTCATCATTGGGAAAGAACCAAAAATTGTTACAAAAAATAAATATCAAGAAACTAGCTTTATTTATATGTTTTTCCTGTTTTCTAACCTCTTCCCCACCCTCCCAAAATTTTTTTCTCTCAGAGCTCAACTTTCTACAATAAAGAGCAAACAGACTCTACTGAGACAATTGAGTGAATGTGAATATGGCTACCTATTCCTGTCAATTCTCACTTCAAAAAACACCTCTCATCTGTCTCTTTGCATTTCACTGCCTGCACTCTATAACATTTCCTTAAGCAAACACACTAATATCTTTACTGCCTTTCAAATAAAGTCCAAATGCCTTGAGCTTCTATTCAAACATCTCTTCAAATTTGCATCAACTTATATTTCTGGTCTAAAGGCATCTTTCACTCAAACTATATTACTCTGTTTTCTTTCCTTTTTTACTCTTTCTGAACTGAAAAATATTTTGCTTCATCTCCACATTTACATTATATTTATCTCTTTGCATATGTTTTCTCCTTCCATCTAGATTGCAAACCTTTGGGCAAATACCATGTCTTCACCATCATTTTATCTCCCAGAAGCTCTTTCACTCTCTTTCTAGTAAGGACAGTTAATATGGGATTGTGGCATTTGTGTAAATAAAACAGAGCCTTTAGAAAGGAAGAAAGCTACTGTAATAGGAAACAAAAACTTTTTATAAGCCTTTCTCTATGGTATTCATTTTACATTAAAGTTGAATAATGGAATTCCGTGTTAATAGAGAAAGAAGATAATCTCCAGAATGCCAAAAATGTCCCATATTTAACCGCCCAAGCATTCGTTATCAATTAGAATCAATTGTCAGTGATTACTTTTAGCATTTTATACGGGTTCTCTGAATAGTTAGGCTTATATTAGGCTGTGAGTAACAGAAATCATGTCACCTCCAAGAATAGATTAGAAGTCCTTGTTTATTTGTTTGTTTCATGAAGCTAGTAGTCTGGAATCGGGCAAAGCTGAGGACACTGAGACGTTCTTGAACTTTTCATTAAGGTTACAATATGCCTGCTGCAGCCACCATGACTGACTGCCATGTCCATGTTTCAGCAAGAAAAATGGAGATAAACAAGAAAAAGGGATGACATGTATGTCACAAAAGAAAAAAAAGTAGAAATTCACAGCTGTCTTTCACATATATCTCATGATCATAATTATGAAATATGAACTCCCCTAACTACAAAGAAGGTTGGGGAATGTCATTTTTCAATGGGTAAGTTGCTATACTGAACAAAGTTTTGTCAGTAAAGGGGAAAAAAATGAGTGAATATTGTGTAGGATATTTTGTACAGGATAATTTTGTCCTTTTCCTTTGTAATTAAATTTATAGTTAAAAGGATTAACACCAATATACAAAAATCAAAGAGGGTCCTAAGCTTATTAGAATTAACCAAAGAAAGTGCATCAATTTAGAAGTGTAGCATATTTTTATAGACTTTATATTTTAGGGCAGTTTTAGATTTTCAACAAAATAGAGCAAAAAGCACAGAGTTCCTGTAATACCCTCCCCACACACTCACCAAATCACACACAGACCCTCTCCCACCTCTAGCATACTACATCCTGCCCTAGAGTGGTACCGGTTTTACAACTGATGAATCAACATTGCTACAGTGTTATCAACCAAAGTCCATACTTACATCAGTGTTCACTCTTAGTGTTGTATATTCTATGGGTACAAATGAATAACAGCATGTATCCACCATTATAATATCACAGGGAATAGTTTCACTGCCCTAAAAATCCCCTGTACTCCTCTTATTCAGTCTGCCCTACCACCAAATCCCTGGAAATCCCTGAACTGTCTCAATAATTTTGCCTTTTCCAGAATGTCATATCGCTGGATTCATACAGTATACTTTTTAGTTTGGCTTCTTTCACTTAGTAATATACACTTAAGGTTTTTCTATGTCTTTTCATGGCTTGATAGTTCATGTCTGGGTCTACCACAGTTTGTTTATCCATTCACCTACTGAAGGGCATGTTGGTTTCTTCCAAGTTTTGGCAATTATGAATAAGGATACTATAAATACCATGTGTGGGTTTTTATGTAGACATATGTTTTCACTCATTTGGTTGTATACCAAAGAGCACACTTGTGGATCATAGGTTAAGAGTGTATTTAGTTTTGTAAGAAATTACCAGCTGCTGTATCATATTTCAAATATAAATGTAGGGTACTTGAGAGGTATCGTTACCTGATATTCATACAGGGGTTAAATAAAACTTGATATCTAATCACTGGCTGAGAATTTCTTGAGCTACATGAAAATCCAAATTGAATTGTTCCAGTTTAAGCTACAGTCTCATGACTCAGGAGCTGTCTGGGCATTTTCACATTAAAATATGGGAGTGAGATTATCATTTCTTCATATCACATGTAGGGATGTCAGACTGAGACACAATTTTGATACTATTTATCTCAACTCTCATATTTAAATAATATTACTATAGAATATATACTATATATACGTTATAGGGTCGTATTTTTCTATCACCCTGAAATTTTGCATTGTAAAGTATTTCATTGAATTATAAAAGGAAACACTCTATCACTAAGAAAACTGTATGAAACAAATTTATACATGTAAATGTTATATGGGCTATTTCTCACTGTGGTTAGAATGGAATAAAATGCATTTGTCTTCATGTTGCCAGAGTATATTGTCATGGGGAATATAATGTATACTGATTCAAACTGTGTGTCAGCAAAAAGACATCCTGTTTAGAAGTGAACATGACTACTGATGCAGGCCCAGACATGTGTCAAGATGCTAGGTAAAGACTAGTGGTGAAACACAACAGAGATATTTATGGCTGCTTTGCTTGTACTTTGCTATCTCATTTCAGTGTCTCTCATGTGTGGAATTATGAAACCACAATGGCTTTTTAAAATACTGAAATATTGGGTCTAGTTACAGGTCAAAGTTTTTGATGTTCTTTGTTGGAAGTTAAAAGTCATGCTTTCTTTCTCAGTAGTACTTTGGGAGTTTTTGTTGTTTTTCACTTACTTTTCTAAATTTTCATAAAGTATTTTTCCATTAAAAGAACACACTGTAGTTTACAATTCGGTATAATAATAGTATGATAACTACAAGATTAGGTACTAAAATTGAATGTATATTTTCAAGTAATTCATTTATATAACGAATATTCACCATCATTTTTATGCAACACACATAGTCCTATGGGCCGTGAATAACAATGATAAAAAGCATAGCCTTTAATTTCAAGGGGACCTTGGTATTCTGGGGAGAAACAGAGAATGAAACCAACAATTAACGTATAGATATCAGGTGGAAAACTGATGAACTGTAATGAAAATGCATAGAGAAGCACTTACTGCACCTGGGAGGAGGATGAGAGCTCAGAAAGCCATCCTAAAGGAGATATTTTAGCAGAAATATAACTAACATTAAATGTGATACAATATTTTAATCATTCTGAAAGCAGTATGAAACTTGCAGTTCCTATTACAAATATGTTTTTTGCAAGTTGTCTAAAATAATTTTTATAATTGGAATGCTCAATTGTTTTTTAGGAAGCATGAAATAAAGTTGTATTCAAATTATAAGAAACATACTAAAAATGAGTTTTACAATTATAATATTTTTAAGCTACACAAAAAGTAGGCAAAAATTCCTTTGATGAAAATGTCGTGTCTCTTTTTAATCGCTGAGAATTTTCTAAGACGACAATTAAAAGATGTATACAATTGGAAGATGTATATAATTGGAAGAAGAAATTCAAAGCATACATACATGAGTTAAAAGGAAACGTGTAATTTTCAATTACTTCAGGGATCTATATTACAGCTATTTCATGTTACAAAGACCTTTAAAAGATAGTTAGAACAAATACCACTATTAAAATAAAAGCTTTTTTATTCAAAGTCTTATCACAAAGCACCTTACCACACCCTTGTCAGTATCTACACTTACTTTTATTTTTTATTTTTGCGGTACACGGGCCTCTCACTGCTGTGGCCTCTCCCGTTGCGGAGCACAGGCTCCGGACGCGCAGGCTCAGCGGCCATGGCTCACAGGCCCAGCCGCTCCGCGGCGTGTGGGATCTTCCCGGACCGGGGCACGAATCCGTGTCCCCTGCATCGGCAGGCGGACTCTCAACTACTGCACCACCAGGGAAGCCCAGTATCTACACTTATAAATGCATCCCCCGACTTATTAACTGATAAGGTATATAACACTTTGGATTCATATAACATAAAGAAAATAAAAGAAATTCTAAAGAATAGGAGATGGACCCCAAATCATGTAAATTAACTGAGCATATGCATTCTTTCGTTTGTGAAAATATTGAATGAATCTATATAAACAATCTTTCAAATCTATAACAGTTAATTAGGTGAAGAGCAGAACTGAACATCTTCCAACTTGCGTATTTGATATAGGGCTATGATATTATTTGATATCTAACTGATGCCAAGTTTTAATAGGCAACTGAATTCAGAAAGATGTTATTTACATTTACAGTCCTGATAAAACAAAGTATTACTGAAGAAGAAACTGTTTTAGCTTTAAAAGTAAGCACAAGCCAAATAATAAGTCCTAAAACGATCATACTTCCTAGGAAGCTAAATCTACGGGTACATCTGCAATACAAATAAAACAGAGTCACATGAATGCATGGTGACCTAGGGCTTGGAAGTCAATCACATCAGATACCCAGACTGCATGTGTGTTATACTCATAATTCATTTTCTGAGAAAACATGACTTTTTTGGCAAGATATAATCTGTTTGCCCCTTATGATCCTATACTAAACAGTAAATGATTTAAATCTCTGTTTACTAGAATGTAGAGGATTAAAACTAACTCAATTCAGGTAATTTATTAAGCAGGGGGTCATAATTTTTGAAGAAGGACTAAATTTGAAATAGAGATAAACTTAGATAAATTCACTTCATTTCAACCACAGCATATTTTAGAAACAAGCATTTGAAACCTGTGAGTAATTGTAATTTATGTAACAATCATAAAACTTTGGCTTGGGTTCCTGTTAAAATGTTTTTGAAGATAGAGATCTGAATTAATTAAGTAGGTGAAAGTGTGACTCATATAACATTTGAATCAGCTCCATCTTCCTCAAAAGTTTGATTTAATAATGTTTCTTCCTATGTTTGAAAGATTAACCATGCTTTATATTTCCTGGCAAATTAGTCATCACACTTCTGTTGGAATGGGTTTTATTTTTGTCTTTCAGGTGCATAAATCACACAGCTTATTAGTTGGAGAACCCTTTCATGTCTTTAATCACCTCCGAGTTTGAAAACTCTGAAAATGAATCAGATTGGCAGGCCTACTTCTAAAGATCTTTAAAATATTCTCCCATAAGGAGGATAAGTTGAGAAGATGGTCATTTGCACTGCTGCCTTCAGAGAAATATGTCTTGCTGAAAAATCCGTGCCTTTGTACTTTGGAATGGATGTGATAAATAGCCTGCTTTCATCAAAGGTGTACCTTATGTCCGCTGCCATGTCTGGAATATGAAAACAAAAGATTGATGGCATTGCCTAACATTTGGCATCATTAAGATATCAACATATATTTCTTAGGGTGCCATTAAATAACCATAATTGAAATCTACCTAATTTACACACACACACATACAAAACTGATAGCCACCTCTTGTGATGTTTGTCATTTAGGTAAATCTTTGAGTTAAAGAAAATAAATATAAAAAATAGTACACCTTAATTCATTTTAAAATTAAGATTTGAATACTATATTTGTCTTTCACATGTTCTCTCAGCTTTTATTTTTAAATGAAGATTTAAGTAATAGAAGTTTAAATCTTAGAAAATGTCAATATTAAATCTAGCACAGTTTCTAAACTACCTCTGTGGAGCTTTGGAAATTAGACCTAAGTGCTCACGGGGTATAGGGAGTGTGATCATGTCAAACGAAAAATACTTCAGCCTGGTTTTAATCAGACAAGTGGCTCTTTCACATCAGGCATTTCCATAGCAAATATCAAACAAACAACAAGTTTTCTATGCTTAAAATCCTGGCATAGTCTAGTTAGATCTAGTATCCATCTGGCTATACGATGGAATCACTGGGGAAATTTTTTTAAGTACTCATGCCTGACTCCCCACCCCCAGAGGTTCAAATGTGCTTGGTCTTGGCTGTAGCCCAGGTATTAGTATACATTTTCAGATAAAAAGATGTTTCTAATACGCAACCAGGATTAAGAACTGGTCTCACCTGAACGTCTTTATTTTTCAAGTAGGACCAGAGAGATCATGGTAGATAATAAAAATGTCACATACATAATGCATACAACACAATCTGCATTCAAATACACACTAATTGAAATAAAATGGGCTTAGAAAAAAAATAATTCAAGCTTGACATTTTACAAGGAGATAAACTGGATCAGGTAAGGTAATTAGCCAGCAATAAATTTGACAGAAGGCAGAAAAAAGAAGATACCTGATATAGCCAAATGGGATGATTTCACATATTGTAGTTTATGGTAATCTCCTTTATATTAGGTTTATTGTATTGTTTCCTTGTCTTTTCTCCATCTGTACTCCTAGGACAAAAGGGCTGCTGGAAATTTTTTTATAATTATTGTAGCTCTAGCTCTAACCTGAAGATGGTGGGGTCTATGAGGGCAAAGTGGCCAGTGCATTCTCCTGGGCTGGATAGAGGTGTGTCCTTCTTCTTAGAAGCAAGTACAGTAGATGCTCAGGCGCCTCCATGGGCATCGTTGCTGTTTAACAGTAGCACTAAATCTGCTTACTACCCATTCCTTGAGACATGCACACAGGGAGCTTGGGTGATCGCTGTATTTTTCTGTGCATTATAAGAGGAGTGCTTATGACATAATGGGCTGAGGCTCTCAATTCCTGGAAGGTCAAGCTGATATTTGGAATAGAGCAGGTCTTCTTAAACTGTAATGGGAATGAGAATCACACAAAGAGCTTGTTATAATGGAAATGTTGACTCAGCAGTTATGGGAATGGGGCCTGAGATTCTGTATTTCTAACCAAATCCCAAGCTGTGCCAATGTGACTGGATTGTGTATCGCACTTTGACAGAGAAAATGGTTTCTTTGCAAGTGGTTCAAAGACATGTCATGGAGTTGCAGCCCACATCCAGGCCTCTGCTCCAGCGCTGTTGCACTTATAACAGAGTGTGCGTCCATACATCACTGGGCTTTTCTCATCATCATCCTCAATGAAGAGCCTTCACACGTTCATGTGCAATAATTAAGCAGCATCTCTGCTACCAGCGTCTCATTATGATCGGGCATTAGGACATGATGGGCATTGTACAGTCTAAAACTCTGGAGCATGTGGCCAGTGGTTGCTTGTGACGAAGTGAGGCTGGCTAATCTGGTCCACAGCAAGGGCTATGCATTCAGGGGACAGAGGACAGGGGAGCAGATCAGCATCTGCTCTGACAAGGCCCCTGAATAGCCCCTAGGTTCCTCTAGGGTGTCAGAGTAGAGACCACCCTACAGATTGTGCTGGGACGGGTGAAACTGTTATGTGGAAGAGGGGTCCCAGCACGGGGATGGCATGTTGGCATGTGCCAGGGATGGTGCCAGAGGCCACATCATTCATGGTAACTGGTTTGGGTTTGCGCTCCATGTCTCTCATGGGTCAGCTGTTCCACCTTTCCAGAATCAGAAGAAACGAAGAGTATTCATTCGAAGGGAGCGTTGCGAGCTGCTTCTCATGTACTCCAGTGTTCTCCCTCTTTTAAGTCTAAGTGAAATTGGCAATGAGGGAACACATGCCAGTAGAAAAGGAAGCTTTGGGCAGATGCATCTGTTAATTGCTCTGGGCCCTGGTGTGGCCAGAGTCTCCAAGGATAAACTTGACTGCCGAGGGAATGAATGTGAGGGTTGTTATAGTAACCTTAAGAGTTGGGGCTTGTGCTGACACAGGGGCCGGTCATGGAGGCTGGTGGCTGAAAGAATGTGGGGGTAAAAGGCTGAGCAAATATACGATGATGCCTGGGCCTTTGGGATCAATTATGAGCACTCTGTCCCATAGAGAGGACACAGCATCTGTCTTCAAGTCAGTGCCGCTCTCTTTCCTGGGCTAAGGCTGAGGCAACTCCAGGGAATCAGTCCCTCTCCCCTTGTCCAGCACAGAGCAGAGGGGAAAATGGGAGAACCCCTTTTTAGTGCAGCCTCCAAGTGGGCCTCAGGAAGGGGAAAGTTGGATGAGGGGAAATCTAGGGTGGACACCACAGGCTCTCACTCACCAGAACCTTTAATATGCTCTGGGATCTGAGGCTTGGGTGGGAAAGGAATGGGGTGCTCCAGGCCCCAGAAAGAGCATGCTTTGTTGTGATTGCTTGTTGTGACAGTCAGTCGTACAGTCCAAGATGGCTTTTAGGGTCCACATGTCCCCTCTTCGTCCTTTCAGTGCACTAGTCAGGACAATAATCATGATTGCCTGGTGACACCTGCAGCATTATACCTTTACCTGTTTTTAGATTTATATATATGTATATTTTTTATCCCTCCCTTTTAATTCCCCCCACTCTTTCCCATCATTCCACTCCTCCCTTTCCCTTTATTTTTTTCCCGAGGAAACAGTGCTGTGAGAAGGAAACCCAACATCACCCTCTCATGGGGCAAGAGTTTAAGCCTGCTATTTATTGACCTTTCTAACGTCTAACCCAGACAGTCTTTGAAATATTATCAAGACACTTTAGCTATATACACAGAATAGAAACACTTTCTTGTTGGCTTGGAAATCTGTGTGTCAAATATGAAAATGAAGAGAATGTTACTTATGTTTGAAAATATATGTTCAGAAATGAAATACATCATGGGAGGCAGATCCTCCTCTATACACACTTACTGAAACTATGTTTCCTCTAATAGACTTGTCATTGATGCTGCACCTCATACTTTATAATAAAAATACTTTATAATAAGGGCATGTATTATTTTTACCAGGACTGAAGAATCCGAAAGAAAACATGATCTGTGTGGCCTTTCTCTGGGTAGAAAACTGGAATTTCATTTGTGAAATACGTAACTAAGAACCAGATCATATGCAAAGATTGGTGCATTACATGTTAACTGGTGAAGGATAATGAATTCCTTATGAGTCAGGGCTTTTAGAGAAGCTCTTCCACAAATTGTGCCTTTAACTATATGACCTTCTCTTTTTTTTTATTCCCCTTTATTGTTTATAATGAAAACATTAACTCCTACATTAATAAGGTCAGTAAGTTTTTAAAAGGGACCAAAGAGGGCTTCCCTGGTGGCGCAGTGGTTGGGAGTCCGCCTGCCGATGCAGGGGACGCGGGTTCGTGCCCCGGTCCGGGAAGATCCCACATGACGCGGGGCGGCTGGGCCCGTGAGCCATGGCCGCTGAGCCTGCGCGTCTGGAGCCTGTGCTCTGCAACGGGAGAGGCCACAACAGTGAGAGGCCTGTGTACCGCAAAAAAAAAAAAAAAAAAAAAAAGGGACCAAAGAGAAGAAATTTTATACTTACACAACGTTGGATTTATCATTTAATAATTTGACTTTGTTATAGTATCTGTTACCACCTTTAATAACAATATAGGTTGAACCACATAAGACTATTGTCATTATTGTGAGTCAGAATGTTAGGCACTGGGATCAAGGAGAAGTTCCCAACTTTTTTTCTTTTGTGGCCACACCGCATGGCTTGCATGATCTCAGGTCCCCGGCCGGGGTTTAAACCCGGGCCCTTGGCAGTCAGAGCACAGAGTCCTAACCACAGGACTGCTAGGGAATTCCCTGTGAGTCAAAATGATTGAATATATTGACAACTTTTAACTATCAATTCCAAAGGAAGACTTCAGGAAAACAGGGATCAGCTTTTCAGTCAGTGACTAAAATTGTCACTTTGTAATCTACTTTACTTCAAAATATATGCTGACACTTGTTATGCAAATTGTCTCTGAAAAAGACCTTAATGAAATTCAGTTCCTATGTTTTCCTGTGTGGGACACTAGGGGAAAATGACTTTGCTTACTACACATCAAATAAAAATATTAACAAAATACTACTTTATACACCAACTGTCAATAAACAAAGTATGCATATGTCCTTATCTGTGCCTTTCTTGCTCTCCTTTCAATATATTCTAGTAATTACATATCAGTCTTGGAGGATCCTTATTTGGAAATCTTGGTGTATAACCTCGCCAGAAAGTCCTGAATAGCTGGGGAGGAGCCAGCGAGGCAGGATAGAGGAAGAATACCGATAATCCTCTAGGATTTCACCCAAAGGACTTGACAGTTACTACTTCAAGGTTCTTTGAACACTAACGATAGTAAAGCCTTGACTTTCTTTAAGTCTAAGTAAGTCCCCAAGATACAGTACAGTATGGTTCTGGCCCCTATGTATTTTTTATTGTTGTTCTTGAAAGTTTTCAACTTTCTAAAGAAAATATTCTTAAAACCTTTAAGGGACTTTATTATCCATGCATGTAAGAATTTTCATTTAAATATATTACTCTTATGTTCTTTGTCATTTATATTTATTTTTCATAACCATAATAATTCACCCTGGGAATCTTTTCGATGTGATAATGACTCAGAATTGTTAAAGGCAGCTAACGTTTACTCGTATTCCGAACAACTATCAAGGTGTGTCCTTATTAGACACTAATGCTCACACTGTTGTGTTTGATTACCTAAGTAATGAAGTAAAAATTAGTGTATAACACAGTTGGACGGCTTCATTGGTTTTATGTAGTGAAATGCTCTGAAGATGAACATTACCAAGCTAGGAAATTCTTATTCTCCTTTCAGAAGAAAATGTACACAAAGGGGCAAATAACAATTTAGTAACTAAATGAGGAGAAAAAGTTCTGAAAGCAAGAATAAAGAATTACTAGACTCCTTATCATGTCCTTAATCTGTGACATTTTAGCCAGCCCTGGAGATGGAATGCATGTGACAACTGATAAGAAGAGCAGATTGTTCTCAGAGAGATTTAAAATCTGGTATTGCTTCCTCTCAATGTGTTAAATAAATAAATACTTATTGAGAGCTAAATTTATAGTACATCAGATTAGCACTCAGTACACAAGTTAAAAAGAGCTATTTTCTAACAAAAAAAAAATGCTTAGAGTCAAGTGGTTAGTCTTGCAGCGGCAACTGCACTGAATAAGCTTATTTCTGTGGGGAATGGTCAAACTGTATGGTGTGACCACAGGAAAAGGATCACTGTGCCAGGCACATGAAAAGTATTGAGGCTATGGACAGGAAGTGGTATTTGAGCAGAAACTGGAAAGCTGTGTAGGTACTTCCAGGATCATGAATTATGGGAATGTTTTCTACACAGAAGGACCACATGTACAAATGCACAGAGATGGGAGATGCAGGCACTGTTAGCAGCGCCCCACAGCGATGAGCAAGTAGTAAAAAATGAGGCAGCAGCCCGGTTCTATTTACAAAGAGAGTTCACTAAATACTTTGCATGCATTATCCTCTTGAATTATAAGAATAAATCTATGAAATAGGTACTAACTTTACCTCCATGTTGCAGCCAGGGAAAAAAGGCTGAACTCTAAATATCGGCATCCTGAAACTCTAACTTGAATCATGAAAGTTCTTGTATGACAACGAAGTAAGTTTGGTTTTATCTCTTCTCTGTAAAGCGATGATGGTAAACATTTTAGGCTTTGACAGTTACATGTGGTCCTTCCATTTGTAAATTTATGTTGTAAATTCTCCTGTTTCTTCATCCTCCTCTTTCTCCTTAAGATTGTAAGAAATATTTTTAGGTCACAGGTTGCACAATAAGCCACGAGCTACACTTGGCCTGGGAGCTCTAGTTTGCCAAGGGTAGCCTGGGGGAATTTTGAGGAGAGGAAAGAGAAAATATGGATTACTATCTAAATATACAACTAGGGCTGGAATATAGAAGGATATACTGTAAGTGGGTGAAATCTGATATGAAATACATAGTAATAAAAGCAGGCTACACAAACTATCCTGGTCAGACACTGTTAGGTCAGAATGGAGAGAAAGTGAAGTCCAAGAGTAAGCTCATTGTTTGCAGGATGTGAATGAGAGGGAAAAAATAGCATAAATCGTACATGTCTGGACTGGACACACGGGTAGATGAACAGTGAATAGGTCAGACTTGCTTTCCATCAGATATCCCAGTCCTTTGTCTTTACCCTTCTACAGAGCAGAGCTGGGCTTCGGCAATTTTCTTTGCCCTCAGGATTCAGCCTAGGTTCTGAAAGATACTTTGTATTTACTAAAGTCTTGTGAATAATACATGAATTAATGAGTGAGTGAATGCTTTCTTCCCTAAGGGGAAAA
Organism: Tursiops truncatus; assembly: GCF_011762595.2. Classification (NCBI taxonomy): domain Eukaryota; kingdom Metazoa; phylum Chordata; class Mammalia; order Artiodactyla; family Delphinidae; genus Tursiops; species Tursiops truncatus. The sequence goes on along the minus strand of NC_047046.1, from coordinate 78,973,643 downwards.
AATAAGTAATTATTCTGAAAGAGAATTGCTAACAAAGATGAAAACTGCAAAATATGAGGTGATTATATAAATGTCTCTTATCCAAACCATGCTCTGGGTCTTTAGTGAAAAAAAAAGAAAAGAACTTAGATATGAGAAAGAGAAATGCACTTGAGTTTAGATCAAAATGACACTTTAAAATTGGAGAAGTACTTAGATAAAGTACTGTATGTCAGCCTTTTCTGATCCACACTTGACATTAGTTTAAAAAAATGATACAAAGGAACTTATTTACAAAACAGAAACAGACTCACAGACTTAGAGAACTGAATTTATGGTACCAAGTTTGGGGGGAGGGATAGATTGAGAGTTTGGGATTGACATGTACACACTGTTATATCTAAAATAGATAACCAACAAGGACCTACTGTATAGCACAGGGAACTCTGCTTAATACACTGTAATAACCTAAATGGGAAAAGAATTTGAAGAAGAATAGGTATGTATGTGTATAACTGAATCACTTTGTTGTACATGTGAAATTGACACAACATTGTTAATCAATTCCACTCCAATATAAAAGAAAAAAGAAAAACCCAATATATATATATCTATATATATCTATATATATGATTCAATAGTGTAGGGAACAGCTGACTCTGAGAGAGTTAGGAAAGGAAGTCAGTAACTTGGTGGGAAGGCTGCCCAAGGTACATATCACAGCCCTCACGTTCGGTTGACAGGGCGAGTAGGGAGAAATCTGAATGAACATGAGTTTACTGATCAGAGATCCTGTCAACATTTTAATTTATTCCACAAATACTCTTGTTATTAACCTCACATAAACATGAAGCCTAGAAATTTATTAAAACGTGTGTCAGTCCTTAAGGGTTTTTTTTATTTTTTTAATGGTTTAAAAAAAAGATTCATTGAGATGTTATTCATACAGCATAAAATTTACCCATTGAAAGACTACATTTCAGTGCTATATATATATATATATATATATATATATACACACACACACACACAGACACTCAGTTATCCAGTCATCACCCAATCTAATTTTCAAACATTTTCATCACCCCCAAAAAGAAATTCTGTATCTATTAGCAATCATTCCCCATTTCCACTCTTTCCCATCTCCAAGAACTAGATAACCACTAATCTACTTTCTGTTTCTATATATTCACTTACTCTGGACACCTCATATAAATAGAATCATTACAATATATAGTGAATATCTATATATTCACTTACTCTGGACACCTCATATAAATAGAATCATTACAATATCTGATTTTTTCCTTAGAATAATGTTCTCAAGTTTCATCCATGTGTGGCTTGTATCATCCACGTGTAGCATGTATCTGTATTTTATTCTTTTTGCTGCTGAATAATATTCCATTTTACAGATGTACCACATTTTGTGTATTCATCCCTTACTTGGTAGACATCTGAGTTGTTTCTACTTTTTGACTATTATAAATAATGCTGCTATGAACATACACTTACACATTTTTGTGTGGATGTATATTTTTATTTCTTTTGGGTAATGATGCTTCATATTATTCAAAGTTTTGTTCTGAATAACATTTTCTGTTGTGAGGCAGTTCTCCATGAGACTTTTGTGCTCCTGAAATTTGTACTGACTGTATCAAAACTATAAGGTCTCAACTTCTCTCTTGGTTCTGCCATTACTCAGGATTGATTATGTAGCTGGCTTGCTTACTACTTGCTATAAAAGCAGGAGGTTCCTTAAGCTCCAGATTTCTCAGCTGCAACATAAATCCATTGCATGTGCAGCATCCGTCTAGGCCCAGCATCTATCCCATGGCCTTGGGGGTAGGGAAACAGCTGCAGTTCTGCTAATGCTCATGCTATTTGCATTGCTGAAGCAATCTTGTTCTGAACTATTAAGACTATTGTCCACATTCAGTGCTAATAGCAAACTGTGGCAAGTTTACTCCTTGCCATACTCTATGTGGTTGGAAATGTGAACTATTTCATGTCAATTTTCACTGGAACCTCACAACAAGCAATATAGGATAGAAAACTGAGGACTAGAGAAGTCGGGTCACTTGCCTTAGAAAACTAATTAGATCACACCTATATCTACTACTTCTTCATGTATTTCTTAATTAGAAATAGTCAAGAATCTCAAAAGGAATAGGTCCCAGTAACCTGTCCCTAGAAAATAACTTTCACTTAGGTAGAGATTGTAAAATAATTCAGAGGACAAAATCACTACCCTAGAAGTAAACATATTCAGATTATCTTTATTTGGTATTGATTATATCTCTGGACTCCTGGTTTTCCCATTTAATCTGTGTGTTTGTTACTTTTCACCTCATGGAATCCCAAGATTTTAGTTGATTTACTTTATTTGTTTTTTAACATCTTCATTGGAGTATAATTGCTTTACAATGGTGTGTTAGTTTCTGTTTTATAACAAAGTGAATCAGCTATACATATAATATATCCCCATATCTCCTCCCTCTTGCATCTCCCTCCCAGCCTCCCTATCCCACCCCTCTAGGTGGTCACAAAGCACCGAGCTGATCTCCCTGTACTAAGCAGCTGCTTCTCGCTAGCTATCTATTTTACATTTGGTAGTGTATATATGTCCATGCCACTCCCTCACTTCGTCCCAGCTTACCATTCCCCCTCCCCATGTCCTCAAGTCCATTCTCTACGTCTGCATCTTTATTCCTAACCTGCCCCTAGGTTATTCAGAACCATTTTTTTTGATTCCATATATATGTGTTACCATACAGTATTTGTTTTTCTCTTTCTGACTTGCTTCACTCTGTATGACAGACTCTAGGTCCAACCACCTCACTACAAATAACTCAATTTCATTTCTTTTTGTGGCTGAGTAATATTCCATTGTATATATGTGCCACATCTTCTTTATCCATTCATCTGTCAATGAACACTTAGGTTGCTTCCATGTCCTGGCTATTATAAATAGAGCTGCAATGTATATTGTAGTACATGACTCTTTGTGAGTTATGGTTTTCTCTGGGTATATGCCCAGTAGTGGGAATGCTGGGTCATATGGTAGTTCTACTTTTAGTTTTTTAAGGAACCTCCATACTGTTCTCCATACTGGCTGTATCAATTTACATTCCCACCAACAGTGCAAGAGGGTTCTCTTTTCGACACACCCTCTCCAGCATTTATTGTTGGTAGATTTTCTGATGATGGCCATTCTGACCAGTGTGAGGTGATACCTCATTGTAGTTTTGATTTGCTTTTCTCTGATGATTAGTGATGTTGAGCATCCTTTCATTTGTTTGTTGGCAATCTGTATATCTTCTTTGGAGAAATGTCCATTTAAGTCTTCTGCCCATTTTTGGATTGGGTTGTTTGTTTTTTTAATATTAAGCTGCATGAACTGCTTGTAAATTCTGGAGATTAATCCTTTGTCAGTTGCCTTTGTTTGCAAATATTTTCTCCCATTCTAAGGGTTGACTTTTCTTCTTGTTTATGGTTTCCTTTGCTGTGCAAAAGCTCATAAGTTTCATTAGCTCCCATTGGTTTATTTTTGCTTTTATTTCCATTTCTCTAAGAGGTGGGTGAAAAAGGATCTTGCTATGATTTATGTCATAGAGTGTTCTGCCTATGTTTTCCTCTAAGAATTTTATAGTGTCTGGCCTTACATTTCAGTCTTTAATCCATTTTGAGTTTATTTTTGTGTATGGTGCTAGGGAGTGTTCTAATTTCATTCTTTTACATGTAGCTGTCCAGTTTTCCCAGCACCACGTATTGAAGAGACTGTCTTTTCTCCATTGTATATCCTTGCCTCCCTTGTCATAGATTAGTTGACCATAGGTACGTGGGTTTATCTCTGGGCTTTCTTCCTGTTCCATTGATCTATATTTCTGTTTGTGTGCCAGTACCATACTGTCTTGATTAATGTGCCTTTGTAGTATAGTCTGAAGTCAGGGAACATGATTCCTCCAGCTCGGTTTTTCTTTCTCAAGATCGCTTTGGCTATTCAGGGTATATTGTGTTTCAATACAAATTGTGAAATTTTTTGTTCTAGTTCTGTGAAAACTGCCATTGGTAGTTTGAAAGGGATTGCATTGAATCTGTAGGTTGCTTTGGGTAGTATAGTTATTTTCACAATGTTGATTCTTCCAATCCAAGAACATGATCTATCTCTCCATCTGTTTGTATCATCCTTAATTTCTTTCATCAGCATCTTATAGTTTTCTGCATGCAGGTCTTTTGTCTCTTTAGGTAGGTTTATTCCTAGGAATTTTATTCTTTTTGTTGCAATGGTAAATGGGAGTGTTTCCTTAATTTCTCTTTCAGATTTTTCGTCATTAGTGTATAGGAATGCCAGAGATTTCTGTGCATTAATTTTGTATCCTGCTACTTTACCAAATTCATTGATTAGCTCTAGTAGTTTTCTGGTAGCATCTTTAGGGTTCTCTATGTATAGGATCATGTCATCTGCAAACAGTGATAGTTTTACTTATTCTTTTCTAATTTGGATTCCTTTAATTTCTTTTCCCCCTCTGATTGTTGTGGCAAAACCTTCCAAAACTATGTTGAATAATAGTGGTGAGAGTGGACAACCTTGTCTTATTCCTGATCTGAGTGGAAATGCTTTCAATTGTTCACCATTAAGAACGATGTTGGCTGTAGATTTGTAGATATGTTGAGGTAAGTTCCCTCTATGCCTACTTCTGTAGCGTTTTTATCATAAATGGGTGTTGAATTTTCTTGAAAGCTTTTTCTGCATCTATTGAGATGATCATATGGTTTTTCTTCTTCAATTTGTTAATATGGTTTATCCGATTGAATGATTTGCTTATACTGAAGAATCCTTGCCTTCCTGGGATAAAACCCATTTGATCATGGTGTATGATCCTTTTAATGTGCTGTTGGATTCTGTTTGCTAGTATTTTGTTGAGGATTTTTGCCTCTATATTCATCAGTGATATTGGCCTGTAGTTTTCTTTTTTTGTGACATCTTTGTCTGGTTTTGGTATCAGGGTGATGGTGGCCTTGAAGAATGAGTTTGGGAGTGCTCCTCCCTCTGCTATATTTTGGAAGAGTTTGAGAAGGATAGATGTTAGCTCTTCTCTCAATGTTTGATAGAATTTGCCTGTTAAGCCATCTGGTCCTGGGCTTTTGTTTGTTGGAAGATTTTTAATCACAGTCTCAATTTCAGTGCTTGTGATTGGTCTGTTTATATTTTCTATTTCTTCCTGGCTCAGTCTCGGAAGGTTGTGCTTTTCTAAGAATTTGTCCATCTCTTGCACGTTGTCCATTTTATTGGCATAGAATTGTTTGTAGTAATCTTTCATGATCCTTTGTATTTCTGCAGTGTCAGTTGTTACTTCTCCTTTTTCATTTCTAATTCTATTGATTTGAGTCTTTTCCCTCTTTTTCTTGATGAGTCTGGCTAATGTTTTATCAATTTTGTTTATCTTCTCAAAGAACCAGCTTTTAGTTTTATTGATCTTTGCTATCATTTCCTTCATTTCTGTTTCATTTATTTCTGACCTGATCTTTATGATTTCTTTCCTTCTGCTAACTTTGGGGTTTTTTTGTTCTTCTTTCTCTAATTGCTTTAGGTGTAAGGTTAGGTTGTTTATTTGAGATGTTTCTTGTTTCTTGTGGTAGGATTGTATTGCTATAAACTTCCCTCTTAGAACTGCCTTTGCTGCATCTGAAAGGTTTTGAATCATTGTGTTTTCATTGTCATTTGTTTCTAGGTATTTTTAAATTTTCTCTTTGATTTCTTCAGTGATTTCTTGGTTATTAGTAGTGTATTGTTTAGCCTACAAGTGTTTGTATTTTTTACAGATATTTTTCCCTGTAATTGATATCTCATCTCATAGCATTGTGGTCAGAAAAGATACCTGATACGATTTTAATTTTCTTAAATTTTCCAAGGCTTGATTTGTGACCCAAGATATGATCTATCCTGGAGAATGTTCCATGAGCACTTGAGAAGAAAATGCATTCTTTTGTTTTTTGATGGAATGTCCTATAAATATCAATTAAGTCTATCCTGTTTAATGTATCATTTGAAGTTTGTGTTTCCTTATTTATTTTCATTTTAGATGATCTGTCCTTTGGTGAAAGTGGGTTGTTAATGTCCCTGCAATTATTGTGTATTATTGTGTTACTATCGATTTCCCCTTTTATGGCTGTTAGTATTTGCCTTATGTATAGTGGTGCTCCTATGTTGGGGGGATAAATATTTACAGTTGTTATATCTTCTTCTTAGATTGTTCCCTTTACCATTATGTAGTGTCCTTTGTCTCTTGTAATAGTCTTTATTTTAACATTTATTTTATCTGATATGAGAATTGCTACTCCAGCTTTCTTTTGAGTTCCATTTGCATGGAATATTGTTTTCCATGCCCTCACTTTCAATCTGTATGTGTCCTTAGATCTGAAGTGGGTCTCTTGTAGACTGCATATATATGGGTCTTGTTTTTGTATCCATTCAGCCAGTCTATGTCTTTTAGTTGGAGCACTTAATCCATTTACATTTAAAGTAGTTATCGATATGTATGATCCTATTACCATTTTCTTAATTGTTTTGGGTTTGTAGGCATTTACCTTCTCTTGTGTTTCCTGCCTAGAGAAATTCCTTTAGCATTTGTTGTAAAGCTGGTTTGGTGGTGCTGAATTCTGTTAGCTTTTGTTTGTCTGTAAAGGCTTTGATTTCTCTGTACAATCTGAATGAGATCCTTGCTGGGTAGAGTAATCTTCGTTGTAGGTTTTTCTCTTTCATCACTTTAAATATGTCCTGCCACACCCTTCTGGCTTGCAGAATTTCTGTTGAAAGATCAGCTGTTAACGCTATGGGGATTCCCTCATATGTTATTTGTTGCTTTTCCTTTGCTGCTTTTAATATTTTTTCATTACATTTAATTTTTGATAGTTTGATTAATATGTGTCTTGGTGTGTTTCTCCATGGATTTATCCTGTATGGGACTCTCTGCACTTTGTTGACTTGATTGACTATTCCCTTTCCCATATTAGGGAAGTTTTCAACTATAATGTCTTCAAATATTTTCTCAGACCCTTTCTTTATCTCTTCTTCTTCTGCGACCCCTATAATTCGACTGTTGGTGCACTTAATGTTGTCCCAGAGGTCTCTGAGACTGTCCTCAGTTCTTTTCATTCTTTATTCTTTATTCTGCTCTGCAGTAGTTATTCCCACTATTTTATGTTGCAGGTCCCTTTACTGTCCTTCAGCCTCAGTTATTCTGCTCTTGATTCTTTCTAGAGAATTTTTAATTTCATTTATTGTGTTGTTTATCATTGTTTGTTTGCTCTTTAGTTCTTTTAAGTCCTTGTTAAACATTTCTTGTATTTTCTTCATTTTATTTCCAAGATTTTGGATCATCTTTACTATAATTACTCTGAATTCTTTTTCAGGTAGACTGCCTAATTCCTCCTCATTTGTTTGGTCTGGTGGGTTTTTACCTTGCTTCTTCATCTGCTGTGTATTTCTGTGTCTTCTCATTTTGCTTAACTTACTGTGTTTGGGGTCTGCTTTTTGCAGGCTGCAGGTTTGTAGTTCCCGTTGTTTTTGGTGTCTGCCCTTAGTGGGTAAGGTTGGTTCAGTGGGTTATGTAGTCTTCCTGGTGGAGGGGACTGATGCCTGTGTTCTGGTGCATGAGGCTGGATCTTGTCTTTCTGGTGGGCAGGACCATGTCCAGTGGTGTGTTTTGGGGTTTCTGTGAACTTACTATGATTTTAGACAGCCCCATGCTAATGGGTGGGGTTGTGTTCCAGTCTTGCTAGTTATTTGGCATAGGTCGTCCAGCACTGTAGCTTGTTGGTTGTTGAGTTGAGCTGGGTTTTAGTGTTGAGATGGAGATCTCTGGGAGAGCTTTCGCCGTTTGATATTATGTGGAGTTGGGAGGTCTCTGGTGGACTAACTAACTAATGTATGTAACATTTTGGATTGGCTTGTTAACTCAGCACAATTCTCTGGAATTCTAGAATTCTCTAGAGCTTTAACCAAGTTGTTGGTGTAACAATAGTCCATTTCTTTTTGTTGCTGAGGCGTGTCCCTTGACAGATATATCACAGTCTGTGTAACTATTCACCCAGTAAAGGACAGCTGGACTGTTCAGTTTTTTATTAATTAAAATTATTTTATTATATTAATAAAAGTTGCTATAAACATTCATGCACATGTTTTTGCATAAACATAAGTCTTTAATTCTCTTTGTTAAATGTCCATAGATGAAATTAATGGGTTGTGCATAGTTTCATGGTTAGTTATTTAAGAAACTACCAAACTGTTTTCCAGAGTAACTGTACAATTTAATAGTCCCACCAATAATATATGAATGATACAGCTTCTCTGCTTTCTCACTGGCATTTGGTGTTGTCATAGTTTTTAATTTTAGGTATTCTGGTAAGTGTGCAGGGACATCTAAATGTAGTTTTAAAACATGCATCTTCCTAATGACTAATGATGTTGAACATCATTTCTCATGCTTATCTTCCATCTTTACATCCTAATTGGTGAAACATTTCTCATGTCTATTTCCCGTTTTCTAACTGGATTTTGTATTTTTACTGTTATTTATTTTGAAAGCTATTCACGTACTCTACATACTTGTCCTTTGTTGGATATGTGGTTTGCAAATATTTATCCCTATGTAGCTTATCTTTTCATTCACTTAATGGCCTTTTGCAGAGCAAATATTTTTAATTTTGACGAAATTCAGTTTTTTCAATTTCGCAATTTATGGGTCATGCTTTTGCACAATCATAGTCTATTCATTTCATATTTTTCCCAGTTTAAGTCAAGAAACTGTATCTCCTTTTATATCTCTTTATCACCCACTGCTTATAAAATAATTTTCAGAAATATTTCATCTATATACATTGAGAACCATGTCAGACAGTGGTATGACTTTGCTTCAGTCATCAGACATAATTTAGAAAGTCCAAGATGAGAAGGAAGCTTATTGCATGTGCTCTTATTTTCCTTACCATGTTTTTTCTTCTTTCCTAGTGTTCCAAGATCCCTTCTGCTATACTTTCTTTCTTGTTTAGAGAATTTCCTTTAGCCATTTTTTTTTAACATGTTTATTGGGTTATAATTGCTTTACAATGGTGTGTTAGTTTCTACTTTATAACAAAGTGAATCAGTTATAGATATACATATGTTCCCATATCTCTTCCCTCTTGTATCTCCCTCCCTCCCACCCTCCCTATCCCACCCCTCCAGGCAGTCACAAAGCACCAAGCTGATATCCCTGTGCTATGCGGCTGCTTCCCACTAGCTTACATTTGGTAGTGTATATATGTCCATGCCTCTCTCTTGCTTTGCCACAGCTTACCCTTACCCCTCCCCATATCCTCAAGTCCATTCTCTAGTAGGTCTGTGTCTTTATTCCTGTCTTACCCCTAGATTCTTCATGACATATTTTTTTCTTAAATTCCATATATATGCGTTAGCATACAGTATTTGTCTTTCTCTTTCTGACTTACTTCACTCTGTATGACAGACTCTAGGTCTAGCCATTTTTAAAAGTGGGTCTGTGGGTGACAAATTGTCTTAGTTTTTCTTCTTTAGAGAATATTGTGATTTCCCTGTCCTTCCCTGAAGGATATTTTTGCTTTCAGCACCTGAAAAACATTGTACCACTCTTTCTGGTCTCCATGGATTCTGATGAGATATCTACTGTCATTCAAATTGTTTTTCTTTTATAGATGTCATTTTCTCTAGCTGTTTGCAAGATGATTTTCTTTCTCCCCCTGTTTTTAAACGTTGGTATGTATTTCTTTGACTTTATTCAGTTTAATGATTACTCAATTTCTTGAGTCTATAGTTTATGTCTCTTTAAACATACAGAAAGTTTTCAGCTATTATTTCTCCAAGGACTTTTTCAGTTCTTCCCTCTTTCTCCTCTCACTCTGAGACTCTGGAAAGTAGAATGTTAGATTTTTCTTTTTTTTTTTTTTAAGTCTCCCTGTCCCTTAGGTTCTGTTTATTTGTTTGTTTGTTTATTTGTTTGTTTTTGGTTTTCTATTTTCATTTTGTTTCCCAGTCGATTTGCTCTATTGTGTTCAGATTGAGTAATTTCTGTTTTTCTCTCTTATATTTCATTAGTTATTTCTGCAGTGGAAGAAAATGTGGGGAGTGACCACATTTTTCTATAGCATTTGCCTGGTGTAGAGAAGTTATTGCCTAAAAATTTTCTGTCTTGCAACACCGTCCCTTTCCGTGTCCTTTGACGAGAAAAAGTAAGCTTTGTTGGAGCATACTTTTGTTGAACCATTGACATTTCTGGATTGCTGGCTTCTCCATCTCCAGGTTTGGGGTAAATGAGGCAGAATGCTCACTCCTTCTCGCATTCCACAAGTCCCAAGGCCCTAGCTGGTTGGCCTTCTCTCCAACTTTCAGAGTCTTCTGATGTTTGTTTCAGATATAATGCACAGGAGTTTTAGTTACAGTTAGTGGGAGGAGTAAGGAAAAGTCTGTATACTCCATCTTCCTGGAAGTCGCAGTCCCTTAACACTTTTGATAAAGGGACTCCATTTACCATTCTTTAACTCTTCCATTTCTTAAAAATATGTTTCTCTAATTTTGAATTAGTGAATTCAAATTAATTGACTAATTAGTCAAAAGTGAATGAACTATTTCTCACATATAAGTTATATCTTTATTAAATGAGGGTTTAGATGAGATATCCAAAGTCTTCAAAATCAACCTCCAAATTACACTATTGATGTTTTATTTCTCAACTAAGTTCCAGAACTACAGAGGGGGAAATATATCTAAGCAACATGACATGACATTAAATTCTTAACCAAAATGTAGCTGTTATCCTAGTTTGGTTGTTTTTAACAGGACATAATGAGAGTCAAGGTCCCCTAAGAGATGTTTCAGCATAACCTGTGGGTCATTTTAGACTACACATGACTCAATTTCTAAATTGCTCGTAGGAATTACACTGGAGATGATGGGTGTGTGGAGCGTGATTGATAATCACTGCTTCAGTTAGAATAAATGAAAGAAATAAAGTTTTCTGTGATCTATTAGGTCAGAAAAAAATGAGATTTGTTCTAATGCTGTAGTTAGCAGTATGGTACAGTATAAACAGATTAAAACTGGGATACGAGAGTCATATTCTTCATAGTCCTAGGTCTACAAGAAATTTTGTGATGATGGATAAGTAAATTATCCTTTGAGACTCATATCCTTATTTGTAATATTTAAGAATTAAGTTTCATCTCAAATACATTTCTATCATGAAGTTCTATATTAAATATGAGACATACATAAGAACATCAGGATACAACTGAGATAAATTTAATGCTCTATTTTATATGATTTTGTTTTTTTGTTTTTTTTTTAGATGTTCCATGTTAAACAATTTTTTGGATGGGATAGTTCATAAGAATTTTATAGATGATTAACTATGATTTTCTCAGATCTACCATACTTCCTTATTCTTACAATTATATCTTTGAAAATAATCTTGCTCTTCTAATCCATTAAATTATATTGTCACTGTGGTTAAACTATCAGATATTGTGCATCTTTGAAAATTGATTTAACTGTATCTGGTAGCAAAGAAAAAAACACTAAAAAATGTTTTATTAAGTGAATATTTGCCATTATATTTGATTGATTTCTCAATTAGTAAAGCAAGGGTAAATGTGCAATTTAACCATTATCAGTGGTTCCCTGCACGTGAGCTTACATATATTATCTCATTTAACAGTTTCTGTAAATGAGTTTCATGATGGGAATGAAGTAGACATCTTTCAAGCAAGTTGCTTTCTTTAACTACTACATCAGTAGATTTCATATATCCTTACAAATGACTTTTGATTCTTTTCTTTGTGTCTGTTTTTATCTCTTTCTTAAAGAGTATTGGTTGAAACAATTAGTTGTCTGATGTCCTTAGTTTTCACAACATTCACATTAAGCTCTTGTAAACCTTTACAGAGTACAAAAATCAATGCTGAGACTTTGTCAGGATTATTGTGTCTGCTTCTTTTAAGTGAGCCATTGAATGCACTTCAAGTAATTCCAGTGCATGTGTGAGAGAAAAAACTAAATCAAAGCTTCGTATAGAGTAAGAGAGATGAGGATGATCATTAGTAAACCCATAAAAGGAAGCTAGGATAAAAAGCCAAGTAATTTGAAAAGCACACAAGCATGAAGATCTAAAGATAAACATTCTGAGAATGTAAACAACTTGTTTAGAAAAAAAAGAAAGGAAGAAAAGGCATATGCCAAAAAAATTACAAAGCCCAGAAGCATAGACAGATTAATTGGATTCACAGAGAACAAGGAATCACACAGCTGTCATATTCAGTCAAGAGATAAAAATGTTGTTTGGTTCTGAGATAGGTAGAAAGGTGTTAAAGCAATAGTAAGGGTCTGTGCATGTCAGCACCGTCCTTTCAAATCACATGGCTTAGACATAATCACACCAATTTAAAGCAAGTGCCAGTTACAACTTTGGAAAGTGACTATTTGGAGATCTCCATCACCCTTAGGTGACATATTCACAGCTTCTAGATAGGGCATTATGCTGAGGGACGTATATAAATAAGAATAGCACTCAAATAATTCAATAGTATTCGCCTACACATAAAGGAGAAATTGTTCCCATTCAAGCAGGGTACCAAATAATGGAGGCAGAGAGAATGAAAGTTACAGAGCAATCGTGTAAGGGATGTGAAACATACCCCAGCTCATGAAAGACATCAAACCACATGAGCTATCACATCAGCAGTACCAAGAACAGTTTCTCCTCCTTCCTTTTAACCTGCTGAAAGAGGTGCTCTGCTAGGCTGGCACAAAAGCTTGAATAATGCAACCCCAGAATTACAAAATAGCTTCTCTCTTTGTCCTAATATTAGCCTCGTTCAGTCTTCAGCTTATTATTATGCTCCTTTCATTTTCTTCCCGAGAAGAAGTACTTTGTAATATTGGTTTATTTTTAAGTACTTTGTAATATTGGTTTATTTTTCACATTTAAGAAATATTGTCAGGTATATAATGGAGTGCAGGAACCCAAATGTCCTATCCTGATTTTATGCCCCCCTGTGATACTGAGTGTCTATCTTCCAACCCCAGAATCCTGTTTCCCTTCTCCCATCCCAACCTTTGTTCTGCACATTATGAAAAACCCCAGTGATGGATCAAAGTCTATCCATACATCCTCATCCACTTAAAATAATACATTCCCTGAGGTCGTCTCCAGCAGAAGTTGCTCATTATCCCTTCATGCTAGTCAGAATACTGGTCTTCAAAAAAATGTCACTTTTTTTTTTTTTTTTTTTTTTTTTTTTTTTTTTGCGTTACACAGGCCTCTCACTGTTGTGGCCTCTCCCACTGCGGAGCACAGGCTCTGGACACGCAGGCTCAGCGGCCATGGCTCACGGGCCCAGCCGCTCCGTGGCATGTGGGATCTTCTCAGACTGGGGCACGAACCCATGTCCCCTGCATCGGCAGGCAGACTCTCAACCACTGCGCGACCAGGGAAGCCCATAAAAGGTCACATCTTAATCACTGGAACCTGTGAATACATTGTTACATGACACAAAGAGGGACAGTGCAGGTATAGTTAACGTTAGGAGTCTTATAATAGATTATCCGAGTCTATCTGGGTGGGCACTGTCTAATCACATGAGCCCTTAAGAGCAGAACTTTCTCCAACTGGAATCAGAGAGATGCAGCAGAAAGGGGAGATTTGAAGCACACGTTTTTCTCCAACCACTAATTCTAGAAGGAGCCACACAGAGAGCAGGGGAAGGAATGTGGGTAGCTTCTAGGAGCAAAGGCTGACCCTCTGCCAACAACCAGCAAAGAAATGGGGATCTCAGGCCTATGAGGACCTCAGTTCTATGAGCACATGGAAATGAGTTTGGCCAATATCCTGAATGAACTTGTGGACAGTTCATCCCTAGAGCCTCCGGCAGGGCTCAGAGCCCTTCCAGCACCCCGATTTCAGTCTTGTGGGGGTCACTTCAGAAGGCTCAGCTGAGCCATGCTGCACCCAGACTTATGATTTGCACAAGACTAGGATAAGAAATGGTTGTTGTTGGTGGTAATTTGCTACGACAACAACAGAAAGCTAAAGCACCCTGCTCACCTACGGATCTAGAATCGGGGTGAATCCTCATTCTACCCTGTTGCTTCAAGATCATTCCAGGGATGATCAGGAATGCCGACTTCTATTCTAATTGCTGTTATTTTTCCCCTTTATTAATTGCATGCTTTGGTGCCACTTCCTAGTCTACGTTATCACTCTACCAACAGCAGGAGAGCTCTCAAATGCCACATGCGTGACGTATCTAATATCCTGGCCTCTCAATTTTCTTATCTCCTTATACCCAGCTACCATCACTCGGCTCTACTTCGGCCACTCATTCTGTTGCCATGCCCTAGAATTCAGATTGCAGAGAACTGCTTCACCTTGAAAATACTTTTAGAAAAATCTCCTTCCTAGTCATGCTTTCACATCTTTCTCTCTAGAAGATAATTCTTCATGGATCTCTCATGTTTCTGCATACATTGGACAATTTTTATTCCAGATGATCTTTCTAAGGATGTTTATATTAACAACGTTGGGCTACAGAGACAGTGTCTCGCTTGGGGCAGAAGGCAGATTTTTGGCACATCAGGATAATAAAAATAATGTCTTTCTTCAGGTTTCTTCCCAGCCCTTTTTTACACTGGATGTTTCCTAAGCTGGGGGTTTCTAGCTATAAAACAGGTCCACTGTGGATGTAGCATTCACCTGGGACGCTCCACAGCATGCTATGAAACTTGGGGGGAAAGGGGAAATAGTGCAAGCATTCAGTTCATGCTACCTGCTGTGCAACAAGTGATGAATAATAAATCTTTTGTCTTTTGTCTTTGTCTCTGACTCAGAACTCTTGTGTCTTCCGCCAGCACCCAGAGACTGGAGAGGCTAACTTAGCTTGCAAATAGAGCAAAAATCTCAGATCCTTTACAGTTTTTGACACCTTCTTGTTCACTTGCAATCTTTGGATTCTTAAACTTTCTCCTTTTCTAGTAACTGCCTCATATTTTAAATTATTTCCCTATCCAGGTATATAAGGATACAGTGGACTTGCATCTGGTCCTGGGGGAGCAGTAGGCTGACCTCCAGGGACTTCTGGAAGGATGGTGTTGACACTTGGCCAGGATAAGGATGGAATGTGCTATGCAGTGATTTATAACATGCTGTTTAACGTTCACACTGCTCCAGAGGCTGAGCAGCGCTAGTTTGTCTACATTGTTTAGAGAAAATGTATGGACGGATGGTTTGACCATCCTTGACTTGTTAGACTGATTTTAGTTATGTGACCAGCAAGGTATCAAAGACCCCCAGTAAACCTGTGCCTTAGCTTCCCTAACCAAGATACCTTCCATGTTTCTTGATGGCTCATAGTCTGAAGGCACAGTGTGTTCTGTATGTTAGAGAAAGGATGGGAGGTTGCATTTAGAAGCCGTGGGCCTCTCAACGACTGTGTTTATTTCCTCTGCTTTACTGACCATGTACCTTTATTAAAGCCTTACAGGACTGTGGAGTCTTAGGAGAACTTTCAATTATCTGAGACTTGGATTATGGGGTAAATTATTTAAATCACTTTATTGCCAAGTTCATCAACTTTATACCTATTTTTCTTTCATCTCACCAATATGGCAAATATTAAGATGGGTAAATTCAGTTGTACATGTGCTACCTGGCAACACTACACAGAGTACCAACATATGTAAATGGCCTCTAATTGAAACTTAACTCTGAATGCTACTTTTACAATTGTGAAATCACTTCTTCACTCTTTGTATCACTTAGTATCTAGGTTTAATAAGTGGAAGTTACATCTCATCTTTACATTTTGAAACACATACCCAGAGGCAGTATCTTCCTAGTATTAGCAAAACTGTTGCTGGTCCAGGAAATGAAGATCAAAGACTTCCTTATATATTGAGAAAGAAAGTTCCCTTAATTCTTATTGTGATAGTATACTTATCAAGTGGAACCCTTCTATGATTAAGGATGACGTATTTCACATGTGGAAGATTTTCAGTGAAAGATATATGTTTGTTAATTCCTCAAAGAGGGCCCACCCTAGAAAGGGCAGAAACCCTACTTTCTACCTCTTAACTTTAGACATATTTTCTTTCCTATTTTTTTCTAAATTCTTTCCCCAAACACTTTTTTCAGCGGAGGCAATTCATATATTATTCAATTCAATTAAACATATATTTTCTGATTATGCATTTATGTGCTAGACATAATCCTAATGCTTTATATAAATTTATACAAAGGCAAATTCTCATAAGGTTCTCAAATACAGTAATTAGCAATAATATAATGGGAAAGGTAGCATGCTAGTGGTATGCACAAAATTCTTTAGGATCACAAGAGTAACAATTTTTTTTCTGGGTCTTGAAGGCTTGGGAAGGGTCTGTGTGACCAGAAGATCTGATATGATTAAAATACTGCACAGAAATGACACTTGAGTTGGACATTAAAGATTCAGACTTTTCATGCCGTTTTTGGAAAAAGGCAGTCTATAAGCAGTCTAATAAGTTAAGAAAATGCATTTTAATATACATATGTAAGTTGTACAGAAAGAATGAGTAGTCTGTCCAATGACTATGTTATGTAAGTGGTGTGAATGGCAGGAGATGAAGCTGATCATTATTATTCCATAAATAACATATAAAGAACATTTAAACTGAAATCACTTGGCTGATGGCACATTATATTCTAGAAGATAATGCAAAGACAGAAGGGAACAACAGACATAACAAGATATCATAATGTGTGGTAGGAAACAGCAACAATTTACAGTGAAAACATGATTGAGCTTGAAGATTTTACTTGAACAACTGAGGTAAGTTTACTTAGAAAATAGTATTGATATTTAAAAGAAAAACTGGCTAAAAGGTTTTACCTTGTATGAAAGAAAAAGACATCTTTTCTTGTTGTGCCTATGAATAAGCCCAGGGGTCACTATACTACATTCAATGAACATAATAATTACTTTCCTGAGGCCATATTCTTGTACCATTATCTGCCCCTGTTGTCAGCACTGTGACCTTGACTTCTTCTGAGTGATCATTAATGAAGATGTTAAAAGGGCATTCACATCAAACCTTCTTGCCCTGGTACTGCCATTTATGGTACTTTGTCCAGAAAAAAAAAATTAGGCATCTTTTCATAAGTGTATTGGGCATTTGGAATTTCTTTTTGGGAAGTGGCTGTTCAAGACATTAGGCATTTTATTCTGTCTAGTTTCTTACTAATTTGTAGGAGTCTTAAAATTTTAAATATAAGTTTGAAATTATGGAGATATAGATAGAACTTTCATCTTTCATGTAATACTTCAAATGATCTCTTACAATAATGAAAAGGGGGCTTTCAGAGTTGAAGACAAAATTTGAGAATCAAAAATATAACTGCAGACTTAAAAAATTTAGCATAACCAACAAGAGAATAAATAAGCACAAATGAAAAATAGCACTGGTATTTAACAGGAAAACTGGCCAAAGGATTTTACCTTGTATGAAAGTACAAAGTACTGAAAATGGAATATCTTGCAGTAATTAACTGAATTCAGACAAAATGACAACTTTTATAGCTCTTAATGACCATATATATAATTGTTTCATTGAACATATAGATATTTTATGGCCTCTATTTGCGGAATTAAATAAATGGAAGAGAAAAGATTTTCAGAGCTAGAATTCATGAAACATTCCCTGGAATGTAGGAATAACTGAATTTTTAAAAAATATGTGCTTTTCGTATTCCAGGAAAATTTGACATAGAACAATTATATCAACTACATTTTATGGTTATTTACCCTCTAGGAAAAATAAACACATCTTCAGGGATTCAAACAGTAAAGGCATGTCATCCACAAGAGAAAGAAGTTAGGCTAGCCTGAAAGTAACGGTAGTAATTAGCCACAGTAATCCCAGTGCAAAAAGAGGGCAGAGCAAAATCAATGTTCTAAAGGAAAAACATGTGTGAGCCAATAACATTACAGCCAGCCAGTTTATATTTTATATTCAAGCCATATATTCCCTTGAATATAAAAGCAATCACCTCTTATTATCAATTGCCTGAGTTCTTAGAAACAACGATTACAATTTCTTCTTTTAAAAATAAATTATTGACAATAAATTCAGCTCTTCAATAAATAAATAAATTATAGAGAAGATACGTATAAATGGAATATATTAATTAGAGAAATAAGAATAAACAACTAAGGGGATTATTGTGACAGATTATAAATATTATAAATCTTGACAAAAATATGAATAATGATTTACTCACCCATCCAGTGAGTGGATGTGAAATGCTGTGTAGGAGTACAGACTTCACCATGCATGACAAGAGATCTATACGTAGTTCAACTCCTAAAATTGAAAACGGCATTTATAAATCCATATTATTCCAGCCTCCTAATATTTTTGCATATTATTTATTCACAGGGAAACTTTCAAAACATATATTTCTTGTATCAATAAAATATTTGTCTGCAAGTTCAGCAATTCTTTTTTAACTTTAAAGAAATAAATAGATATTATGATTTCAAATGGTGATGTTACCTCTATGTCTAATCTCAATCTGGCTTTAGGGTTATTTACTGTAATTTATTTAGGAATATTACTGACATGACTTTACAGTAGTACCAGAAAGGAGGAATTGGGTGATGAGAAAAGGGAAATAAGTCTTAGAAATTACATAGCTGCAAAAAGTTGAGGTACATGAGTTAAGCTGAATAAAGTGACGCATCAGAAAGATCCACTTTGTTATAAAGCAGCAACTAACACAACAATGTAAAGCAATTATACTCCGATAAAGATGTTAAAAAAGTAAATTTTAATTAAAAAATAAAATAATAATATCTAAAAGCTTCCATATATTAAACCAAGACATGCATACGTTTCTTTTTCATTTACTCAGGACAAATGATGATGTATTTCTTTAAATTATGCTTACACGTTTCAAAATATGTTCTAGTACAAAGGATAATCATAAGTGGCTATATTTTTATTTGCATTAAAATAATTTTCCTTTGTAATAAATGTTGTTAAATTTCCACTTGACACTAGAAGCTGATTTTCACTTTGTATCAGGCAACAGTGACAAATGTTGCTTGAGAAACTTGCCCGTGGGAAGTACATTAAACAGAAGATATCTGTGACAAAGTAGTAGCAGCGTCAGCAAAAGATTAATGCTGAAGCTGTGGAATAAGAGAGATATGAGGCCAAAACCCTGGAGAAGCCGTGGGTAGGAAGCAGCATGTTGGACAGTAATGGGAACAAAACTGCAGAGTAAGAAGAATAAATGCCAGAGTGTCAGGAAACTGTTACAAAGCAAGATAAGTCATCGAAGTTAATGTGAAAGATAACACTGTGAGCGTCTGTGAAGATAAGTATTTAAACTTTATCTATTCTATGCAAGTGGAAGAACAATGAGCTGTAAAACAAAAAGTATGATGTTAGTAT
Source organism: Tursiops truncatus (assembly GCF_011762595.2). Classification (NCBI taxonomy): domain Eukaryota; kingdom Metazoa; phylum Chordata; class Mammalia; order Artiodactyla; family Delphinidae; genus Tursiops; species Tursiops truncatus. The sequence goes on along the minus strand of NC_047046.1, from coordinate 78,954,160 downwards.
CTGAGTGGGTAAATCCGTTTCCTATTAGTGCTGTAATAAATTATGACAAACTGAGTGGCTTCGAAGAACACACATTTATTTTCTTATGATTCTGGAGGTCACAAATCTGAAACGGGTTTCCAGGGTTAAAAACCAAGGTGATAGCAGAGCTATGTTTCTTTTTTGAGGCTCTGGGGGAGAATCTGTTTTCTTGCCTTTTCCAGCTTTTGGGCACTACCTGCATTTTGGGTGCTCATTTCCTTTGGTTCCACCTTCAAAGTCAGGAGTTTAAGCATCTTCAAATTTCCCTCTGTCAATGCTCTTCTTTTCTGCCTCTCTCTTACACTTTAAAAGACCCTTGCAATGACAATGAACCCACAGAGATAACCTAGAATAATTCCCTTTTTTTAAAGTCAGCTGATGAGCAACCTGCTTCCATCTGCAACCCTAATTAGCCCCTGCCGTGTAACATAACATATGTAGAGGTCCTGGGGATCTGGACATGGATGCCTTTGAAGGGTCATTATTCTATTTACCACAAGAGGTTTGAAGCTGAAAATTACAATTTGATGCCTCTACTTAATCCATCTCAAATTTTGTTGTTATATTTTATATGAGAAACTCTGTGTTCTCTCCCCAACTCTACTAAATGAAACTTTTTAAAATCTAATTTTTTCTAACGATACAGGTGTGAAACCATGAGACTTGATGAGAACAACGAAAATATGAGTGCAAACACCAATGAGGAAAAGACGGAAGATTCAGTTCTGGCAAAGACAAATATTAAGAGGTCATGTAGAAAGAGTTAAATCAGCCAATGAGACTAAAGAAGGAGCTCCCCAAGAGTGAGGAGCAAAGTGGAGAGAGTAGAGAAACCAATGTGTCTATAAGGACGGAAACAGTGACGTCAAATGCCGCTGATGAGCCATTGAGATGAAATCTGGTAGCTGGGTGCTGCATTAACCACTGGCCTTTTCCACATCAAAGGAATTGGCTCCGGGCACTTGAGGAAATGGTTCCTATTATCAAAAAGCACTCAGTAAGAGTGTTGCTTTAATGAGCTCTCTCTCCTACAACTGTCTCCACCTTTCATTGTTTAAATAGGGGGGTCCACTAGAGGCTATCATAGGTCACCTAGCCTCCTTTGATTCCAGTCAGATTAGGCGTTTAATAAGAGCTTAGTTTTTTTTTATTGGACTAATAAGTATTCCCTGTGTATATGAAATGAACAGGGCCTGAGACTTACCAGTGACCGCTGGCATATAGTCCCTCTATGCTGAGTCATCTGATCGCGATGTAGCAGGTCCAGGCCTGGCAGGTGGGTTTGGTCCCTGACATCCTTCCTAGGATTGACTGACTCTCCACCTTAGGCCTTCTAACGTGACACTGAATGCTGACCTACAGTCCCTGAAATAGCACACTGTGCAGCGTGATGTTATCTTGCCCTGGATTTTTTCATTACTTTGTCCAGCCGCTATGATAGGATACTTGGTGACTTGGAAGCTTCAAAACAGAGTGAATGAGCCAGGATGAGGCTGGTGCATCTTTTCCAAGCTGCACCAACTGATGCTGCAGCACCAGACAGACCCATAGCACAGCCCTTCTAAGTCAGTAAGTAAATCTCCTGAAAGGTCCTAAATACAGACTCCTGCTCTTACACCCTTTCTCTGATCGCCTACTTCCTGGCACTGCAAGAAGCTGAAATAGTTCACTTTTCACTTCCATGTCTATAAATATAAGTATATTTATGAAATATTTAAAAAATTTCTTCACAAAGAGTCACTCAGTTGCTCCCATGTTAGATACATCACTGAAAAGATAAAGTGATGTTCCTTAATTTCTTCCTTGTCTTCTTTAGTAGGAGAAACGATTAAAGCATCACCCAGGTTTGTTCTTCCTCACTTCTGCTCATTGGTGTAGCCTCCACAAGATATTCCATCGTGTTGACCTCCTTTGCTTTCAAATAACTACTTGACTGTGGGTAACAGTAATCACGGCGGTGCAGTCAGAATGGAGCTGATTCTGAAAATACCTAGCTGCATAAAATTAGCACTGACATGAATAGGGAATATTACCTAAGCCAACCCCCTCTTTTTAAAAACAGGTAACTGAGCTCTGTAGAGGTGTTTTCTTTTATGATTCTAACAGTTTATGCTAGGATATAGAGAGGAGATGACACAGACTGTGTTATGACTGCAGTGTTGCAAGTACAGGGAATGTGGGCTAGCTTACGAGCTCTGGGAAGTTTGTATTAGACCGGTGCTCCAGCACCCATGTGCCGCCTATAGGGTGAAGCTTAATGTCCGTCACCACTCTTGGGCCCTTGTTGTCACCTGTGGCAGTGGCAGGTGCCTCCTGCCTTTAAAATAAATTAGAGCTGCATGAACTGTGTTCAGCAGCATCTCACATTAGAATCTCCTCTTCCTGTCAATTCACAACGTGGTGCCTGGCACCCAGTGGGAACTGAATAAATGTCACGTCAAGGACAAATGATGAGGTTTATGGAATCAGCAACATGATATAGAAAAGATTTTGAATAAGTTTCTCGGTTGCAGATTATTTTTATAAATGGCGATTTGAATGTAAAAGCCCAAACTTTAAAACATACAATGATTAAGAATAGTGACAGTTATATATGTATCTGTGGTTCAATACCAAGTTAATTCACAAGGTATATACTGATAATGCAACTGAGTGTCTAACTGCGCTTTCAAACACTAATTGTTGTATGCTCTTGTATAATGACGATATGTCTGTGTAGTATTTATCCACTGCCTTATAATAAGCTCACAAAAATCAGCTCTGTTAAAGAGAAAACAAATGAGCTACATAATACTACAAAGATCATTATTAGTATACATCTCCTCTGTATTTACTTGGCTCTAGGCTTTACTTAAAGGCACTCTTCAAACACAAAAATGACCTTCATATATATCCAGACTATGGGAAATGAGTAAAAATTATCTGAGTGATTAGCCAATTAACACTAAGTACTCATGCTTACTCATCTGCATATTAAAAACCCATTAATAGATCATGGTAGAATTTAGCACCTATACATTAATCAAAAGAAAATAACTGTTAAAAGAAAAAGAAATATTTTCAGAAGCAATCATGTTAAGCAGGATAAAAGTGAAAATAGAGATACAGTCAGTGTAGGGACTTGAAAGAGTACGAAATTTAAGAGCCACCCAGACTCCACGGGAATCAGGAATTAAAAATCCCCTTACTCTGCAGCTCCATCATCAGTAAAACATGGTTTAAAGCACCAGAATGCCAAGATTTTACACTTGCATTTATGTTGGAATAGTAAGTAATGGTGACTTTGGTAGAATGACTTGATTTAATTTTCCCTTGTACTCTGCTCCAGCTTCAATCATTTCATCCATCTCATTATCAGTCTCTGTCTACCTTGGATTCTTTTATTTATTCTCTTTAATATAGAATGAAACATGGGATAGTGAATTATTCACAACTCCTATCCCAGAATCTTTATTGATTCATTTATTCACTTAACACTTGGTTGGCTTGAGGCAGTTATTTAACTTTCTAATTCCCAGTTTCTGCATACATAAACTTGGTGTATTTGCAACATCTTTCCCAGAGAATTTATGTAGTAATTAAGTGAAATCGTTCATGTAAAGCACTTAGTACTGTGTCTAGTATGAAGTCATATGTTCATAAATATAATTGCATTCTTTTATTCTCACTTGCATTTTTATTTGTATTCATTTTCTTCATACCTATCCATTGAGTTCTGTGTGTGTGTTAGGCATTCTACTGAATTTGGGAGATAAAATATGAAGTAAAAACTGGGTGCCTACTTCCAAGTTAAGTAAGTCCCCTACATACTCACAGTTAAGCAATAAACCATTAAATAAAATAATTCTATTATTAAAAATTGAACACATAGAGAGAAGTTGAAAGAATGATACAATGAACATCTGTCTACCCATCACCTAGATTCTACAATTGTCAATACTTTAAATTTTGCTTGCCTTTTCTATATGTATATATGTATTTGCTCAACCATTAAGCTATGTAATTCTAAAGTTTTCATATTTTACCATCTGTCAATAGTAGCAAACCTCTTTATAAAAATGAGAAACATAATAAAATATATGTGGGATCATCACATTTCTGGAAGACAAAATCCATTTCCTAAAAGCCAAGTGAAAGAAAACATAGGTAACAGTTCATGACTTCCTATAAACATCATAAAGACAATAAAATTAAAAGAAAAACACCACCATTCATAAGCAAAGCTATAGTTTTCATTAAATTTGAATGAGCATTTTTAGATACTAAAATATGTTTTATCACTTCTGTATTTAAAAATTAATAGAAATAAAAATTAGTCCAACCACTTCACCCTAGATGTGTTTGGGACATTTTGACTTCTTGGAAATCTACTCTATATCTATAAATAATGTCATCTATTTGTTTTGGAACTAAGTTTTTTTATAAAAGATATTTACCTAATTAATTGATGTTCCCATATGAGCCTTCAATTTACTGTTTTTTTAATCAGAAGCATATTGACACATATTGCATTTTCTAAATAATTGGATATAAATTTTGTTTCATTGTGTATATGTATATGTTTAGGGCCAGTATTGAAACAGATAATGTAGACAGTGCTTATAGCAAAACATTGTGCACTACAGAGATAAACAATAATTCTGCCTTTTGTTTTAGATTCCATTCATTCACCTATCACAGTGCTCTTCCGGATACTCAAAGCCCCTTGGAGAGGTAGGTAATACCTTCAGATTGCTCTTAGAAAAAGATGCCTACAAATGCATATATATGAATATATATTGTAAACATGTTATAAATATGAAAGGTGTACATATTAAATAATTTAACAAGGGAAGCTTCCTTATGGATTAAAAAGTGCACTGATATTCATATCCTAGGTTACTCTTAATATCACTGATAAGAGTCAACTACCTGCTTGACCACTGAATGATTCATAAATGTATTAGTATATACATATTTGTCATAAAACATATCACTGAAGAGCATCTGCCACTTCCATAATAGTTGTTTTTCATGTGCCCTGAGAATCTATACACTATAAAAATTACCTAATGTATACACAGAAATTTAAGCTGTTCTCCCTAAGTAATAAATATAAATCAAATATAAGTTTCTACATGTAGGTAGCTAGTGCTAAAATTATGTTAACTCACAAATTTACATATTAGAGTTAAGAACTTAAGATAAAAGGGATACTATGATTTTGAAGTTACTTGAAAAATAGAATAAAAGGTTTGTAAAAACTTAGAAAAAATGATGACAACCATTAAGAAAACAGAACATATTTTGGAACGCACTCAAATTGGGTAGGATGAATATGATTGTATACCATTCTTTAGATGGAAATCAAAAAAGCAAACATTTGGAAACTCCTTTAGTTCCAAGGGGTGAAGAAAGTGTGATGTAATGGAGTATATTTATAATAAAACTTTTTTTTTTTTTTTTTGCGGTACGCGGGCCTCTCACTGTCGTGGCCTCTCCCATTACGGAGCACAGGCTCCGGACGCGCAGGCTCAGCGGCCATGGCTCACGGGCCCAGCCGCTCCATGGCATGTGGGATCTTCCCGGACCGGGGCACGAACCTGTGTCCCCTGTATCGGCAGGCGGACTCTCAACCACTGTGCCACCAGGGAAGCCCTATAATAAAACTTTTTGATAAATAGTATGTAAAATAACAGGGCCCCCTAGGAATTTAAAAGGAATTCATCTCTTACATTACAGGAAATTATAAGACAAAGTGGGACTGGATTTTCAGGAATCTTCAGGAACAAACATGATATATTGCAGAAGAATGAACATCGGCTTTAGACTCTTGGCTCAGCCACTTACTAGTTATTTAACCTTTCTGACCTTCCTGTGCCACGGTCTAATTGGGAGCCTAATCACATGTAGTGGGCTTCAAGCAGCAGGACAACTGGAAGAATGAGAAGGAACTTTACAAAGAAAATGTCAGTGCTATAAAAATATGTGGTTGTAATGGGAAATTAAATTTAATTAGTGTTGCTAACACTTATTTTATGGTTTAGCATTTCTTTTTAACTGCATGTGGAAGTACACACAAAATCTTTTCAGGGCTTAGAGCCCCTAAACATCATAATCCTTTTCTTTGACCTTCAGTGACCTCACATATAAAACTGAAGAAATAACATCTACCTTGCACATTTGTAATAATAACTAAGTAAGCCAAATAATTTGTACTGTGTTTAGCCTATAGCATATACCTAACAATTTATACTTTCCTAAATATGTTGGGCCACAGAAGATCATGTAGAATATTTAACAAGAGTGGTCTGAGTTTGGTTAAATTATAGTTTAAGAAAGGGTTGGGGCTTTTCGGGTTTAATAACAAGGTCTATCTTTTCCTTTAAGTTCAGAATTGAGACAGAGGTGGCAATCTGCCTTATGGGTATGAATTTTTAATTTTTTAATATAAAAATCTGGATTGCAGGATATGACTTAGATGTACAGGCATTTTGGGCTTCACTATACTTGAAACTACGGTCAAAATACAGGTGACCATTGCAGGACTAGGGTCTTCCTCTGGGAGTTTACCTGGTGAGAAAGTAGAGATATTTTTCCCTCTATGCCCTGAGCATAGACTAGGAGACAGAGAGAGAGAGAGAGAGAGACAGAGAGAGACAGAGACAGAGAGAGAGAGACAGAGACAGAGACAGACAGACAGAAAGGGTCTACAATAGAAGAAGCTCCTTAGGTCAAAAGAAACTGTCATCAGTCCTGCTGGATTTCACACTGGGCTTAAAAATTAGCTTGTTTTGGAAACTCACATTGCATAAGTATGTGAATCCAAGCTTGGAGTATTAGAAAACATAAAATGCTTTTTTCCTAATAATTTTGTTATATATTTTCTTGTCAGTGGTTGACATCATTTACTTTATGCCAATTCTGGTCACTACAATTCAATTGAATACAATGTGAAATGGATGATACAAGTAATAATCCTTGCTGCTGGGGTGAATCATAGTGTGTTGTGGCATTGGGATTGCACAATGAATTTGTGAATTTTAATCTTCTCAAATTTATTTTAGAAACTTCAAGAGTTTTACTTGAAGACAAGATTTGAGATTTTTTTCTTTGAAAGAGGCAAATGCCCTTTATTATAAATGATTTATTTTAGCTTATAGATATAGCAAGATATCTTATTTGAATCTAATTTTAGTTTTGATGTCTTGCTGACATTACTATAACTGAAGAGTATCATTTCTTGCTCATTAAACCTGCAAGGAGGGTTCACAATACTTGCGAGTCCTACCAATCTGTTTATCATACAAATGATTAAACAATTGAGAAATGGTGACTTGCAAATAATCAGATACCTGCATCTGTTTGGCAAGAGATCTGCTGACTGACTCAGTGCAGTGCAGTTTCTACCACTCTCTTTATCCTTTATCCCTCCTTCCTGTTGCATAGATATAGTTGTGTGTACATATAAAGATTTACTGCAGTAGTAGGTTCGTTTTTGTACATCAAATTTCCGTGGAACAGAAGATCACAGTTCCTTTTCAGCTTACTCAACCTTCAAAAAGAAAATGCATGGTTAAATAGGAAGCATAATTTTCTAGTTGTAAAGGCTTAATGAGAGCTATCAAACAAACCTGTGGTGGAAATTATTCTCTTTTCTTATCATGAACTTCCACCTTTAACCTATTATGTTCCCTGTAAGTGGTAAAGTCTGGAATTTGTAGTGAACTTCTAGAGAAAGAATTCAAGGAGTTAATTCCCTGTTTTGTGTCTAAATTTCAGGTCACTGCAGCTTAAGCTTGACCATCCCTATGCAGTTCTACCAACCTTTTATGTAGACTACTTTAGGGCTGGGGAGTAAATCTTCATATGGCAAGAATATTCTTTAGAGAAGAATATTTCCTGGGCCTTTAATTTCCCAATATGAAAGGGGAGAGGACAGATAACTTGGTGAACTTTAATTTCTCTCTAGTTCAAGGGTTTACATAAAGATGCATGGATGTTTATTTGCTCAGGGATATAGTGGAGTAGCAGGTTATGGACATTTAACAGGAACCATATCACTTAAGCTATGCTATCTTGAGCTGCACATTGTATAATCCAATAAAGTTGTTAAAGTAATTGCTTCACTTAATTAGAGAAGAACAGAAAGAATGGAATTACTCCTTTTTCTGTTGTATTATATGAAGTATAATTTTAAATAAATTTAAGTTTGGTCCAAATGGAAATCAGACTTTCTTCAGCCAGGATCAATATGACATTTATAAATATATTAAAGGGCTAGGATTCCTGTTTTTATTATTCATAGAAAAACACATGAGAGCCATAAGGATAATTATGTACATGATTCCATTAAGGTAACAAAGCATCTCTGACATTTCTCCTCGGAAACATCAATATCCCTGTAGTCTCAATGTTTGGCTGTTACACTCACTGAATTAAAAGAAAACAAGAAAATAAAAACAGAAAGTGGTGAACTGTTGTCAATTATTAAATTACTCTCTTTTTATGCCTTCCGTGCTCACTCTCAAGGAGGGGGAATTTTTTGTATAGATCGGTTATAGTTAAGACATTAATGAGGTCACCTATAACGGGAATGGAACCTTCGCACAATTTGTATAGATTAGCATATATTTAGAAAATCTTCTCATTTTCTCTTTCATGTATGTGGTGTAGGGTGGTGTCTGGGAGATTTGCTTGCTTACTAAGTGGAGCATATTTCCAATTTATTATAAATCCATGAATTGAGGCTGGAACAAAGGTTCAGCCAACTAATCTAAGAAGACCAAATAGGTTCTCGTTTCTCCAGGTAGTCTAGGTCTGTTCATAAGAAATCAAGTTTTGTATTGGATCTTAGGGCCAAAGAGGCAACCAGTAAGGAGAGATTTCTTTGCCTACCCATGTTCTGAATATAGATATCCTACTTGAGATTCCTGAGAATTAGAAGGTGGCTGACAAGATATATATGTAGATGAGTCCAGTTCCATATGCCAAAGCCTTCTCACCTTTTGAGACTCAGCTTATAATTACTGTACAAAGCTTTCAAAATTTCTGATGCACAATCTGATAAAGGAGTTCTTAACTTGGCATTCATAGATCTTTTGATGCTCATTGAGAGTATTTTAGGGGTTAATGGATCCCTGTAAACAATACATAAAGACTTTTTTCTGTACATTTTTCTGGAAAGAAAGTTGAGCCTGCATTGGAGCATCAATAGGTTGTGACTTTCCCCTCTTAAATATAAGAACAATTATCTGCTAACAATAACATAGAATCCATTGTCAAGTAGAATCCACAGATGTGTTGCTGAGTGACTGCTTCTTGAGACCCTCCAGGCTAGTAATGGCAGAACTTGCAATTTACAGACTAGCTGTCCCACAAATCATTCAGTGACTGTTATTGCTAAATACCAAATCCTTTCAAGGTAATACATGTTTTGGGGAGTATAGTGAGGAATCAGACTCAGGACTGTCAACAAATTTATGTTAGTGGTATTATTATTAGTAATAGTAGTTACATTAATGTGATCATTTAAATGGAGTTTAATCTGTAGCATCTCAAGGCCACATATATATATTTGTCATATATTGAGATAATATACATGCAGATGTTGCATGATTAAATCATGTAATAGGTATGACTAGTAGTAAGACCTCTAAACCCTGGTTTCCGCATCTTTAAGATAGAGTAAATAATACATTTTTAAAGCACTGCTAAGAGGTTAAATTAGAAAATTAAGGGGGACTTCCCTGGTGGTGCAGTGGTTAAGAATCTGCCTGCCAATGCAGGGGACACGGGTTTGAGCCCTGGTCCGGGAAGATCCCACATGCCATGGAGCAACTAAACCTGTGCGCCACAACTACTGAGCCTGCTCTCTAGAGCCCGTGTGCCACAACTACTGAGCCCAGGTGCCTAGAGCCCGTGCTCCGCAACAAGAGAAGCCACCGCAATGAGAAGTCCGCGCACCACAGCTAAGAGTAGCCCCCGCTCACGACAACTAGAGAAAGCCTGCGCACAGCAACAAAGACCCAATGCAGCCAAAAAATTAATTAATTAATAAAAACAAGAAAATTAAGGTAATTTGTACAGTTTTTGACACAAGGATTTAATGAATAGTAGACATTCTAAAGTTAATCATAATATTGGGGGAACATAATTTACTTTATTATCAAAAGTAAACATTCCATTATGCACTGCTCTTCCAAAATAATAATTTAATTTTAATTAATGCACTGGGCTGAGCTTTCAATACTTTTATGTTAAGATTGTACCCAAAATGTATTACGAAATTTGAAAGATGAATTTGTAAAACAGAAATGACACCTAGTTTTACTATGAATTACTTGGTGTATGGAAAGCCCCAGCTATTTTTCTATTTAATAGCCATTTAAATTGTCTGATGATAGAAGTGGATATAGTTGCAGAGACCCAGGAGGGTGAGGAATTTGTGGAATAGATCTGCATTTCAGTGTCAATTTGCTTGAATTAGGAAGAAAAAAGATTAATGGAGGGATTTAGAATTCTATTAATAGTTATATTAAAGGTAAAAAGCAAGTATTTGCAGTAAGCTTCTTGTATGTAAATCCTATGCAAAAATATCAATGATAAATTATGAGAAAGCTTTTATTTTGTGACAAAGGATCTAGTCCTCTTCTTTTCTAAGAACATACAGTCAATCACTTATGCCACATCGATTTCAAAGGTCATTTTTTTCTACTCATTTAATCGTGTTAGTCGAAAAACTAAACTCTTCAACACAAAAAGGTGCACATATGCACACACACACTTCCATGCACCATGAGTGATTTTCACTAAAGACACTTCATAAAACATGTCTGTTTTCAAGAATGTGCTTTAATAACACACCATATAGAAAGGCAATATCAGAGAAGAATTTATTTATGAGAGTTTCTTGGATGAATGATATGAGAAGTTGGGAAGGAAATCAAAGATGTCACAACAATGATTTTTGAACAGAGAAAAGAGATGGTTGTCATCATAAATCAAGTTATCTTCTCCACTGGAAATATACCAGAACTTCCAGTGACAAGGGAATGTCAAGTCAAAAGAAAACTGAACATAATAAGTATAACAAGATTTCTACAATCTGTGGGTCCCAAAATATTTGTAATAAAAGAATTCTCTCTCCAGCCCTCAGAAAAGGTAAAGGAAAGGTAGCAGTTTAGTTAGAACATATCTGAAAGAAATTTCTTACACATTTATAAATTTCTATGTGAGCTGCACTTTGAACTAGCAATAAGAATGGGGTACCTCCTTCTCTTCCCTGCCATCTATAGCATAAATCTGATGAAAGCAGCTACATATAGTTGAGTTCTGGGAAGTTGAGAGTTTGTACACTTGATGAAGGTACAAAAGCAAAACTCTGGAGAGGACCAAAAATGCAGGAACATTACATACACAAACACACACACACACACACACCTCTGCTTACCAGTAAAACACTGTATGTGTGTGAGAGGAAGATTTAAATACTTTGGGTTATCCAAATTCACCATAATCCAAAGTGAGAGAGAAATGGATATTTGAATACTTTGTACCTCAGAGCATTTAATTTCCCTTTGGTCTTTTACAGTGCACATGTTGCTCTCTGTCTATAAATATTGCTCAAAATATAACTCTACGTGTACAATGTGTCCTTCAAACCCGGGTCAAGTATATCGCTCCGGGCATAATGAAAGAAATAACAATCTGTTTTGGAGAAAAATTCGGCTGTACAGTACTTGGAATTATTGCTAGATGATGTATTTCATGACATGCATTTTGGGTGATTTAATAGACTTCCTAGGGTAATTTTGTCTAGAAAAGGTTTTTGTTTTATACATCAATTAAAAAATACCGCTGTCACCATCGACTCTACATTAAGACTCAAACATATCAGTAAAATGCAATAGTAAAATGAACATTTCCTAAAAACTTAGATTATCTGGGAAATTTTAGTTCCTGTTTACAATCTCTCACATAGTTTTGGATATATATGATGCATTATATGCTATGTTAATTCAGTGTCTAAGTCTTTATATTTAGTACATATTCTTGTTTGTTATTTAGAATAGTTCCAAGGGCCTAGGGAAATGTGGGGATAAGATAGGCTGACCCAGTAATTTCCATGAAATCAATTACCTATAATAATCTCTGTAAAAATAATTATGAATTATTTTTGTACTAATTATGTGCTAATACTGTTTAGAAGCAAAGAAAATGGTTATTAATGACTTGTGCTATTATGGAGATAACAGTAATAAAAGATAATATTTAGGTAACTGTCCCATTAATACATCAAAACTCTCCTTGACAAAACACTCTTCTCAATCAACTCCCCAGAGAAAATTTAAACACAAAAGAAAAAGCTAAGAAACACTTTAATGCTAGGTGGGTCTTTCACAGATTGCAGGGGGTGAGAAGTCTATTTTGACCTTGGGTACAAGTGCAGCTGTCTGATCCATTTTTAACAGCAACCAAGATGGCATTTTAAACTCTATATGACTCTTCCATTTTTTGCAATTGGTTTAGAGTTCAAATGGAAAACTGTAAGTGGCTTTCTACTCTAACGTGCAGAACTACAGTGGAATGGGCTGTACCATACCAAAAAGTGGGCTCTTTTTACTGTCATATAAGTTCAAGGAGCATAAAATTAAGACAAGTCAAAAGGTGATGATTTTTATCTTCAATGATATATCAAAAACAGTGTTTTCAATTTTGTAACTAAAAAGGGACAAGAGGCACACAGACACACCAATATCAGAAGACAGAAACAAGACAGAAAAGGGAGGTATTGCCTGACTGCGTAGGGGAAGCTATTCTAGGTCACAGATCCAGATATTTGCTCAAGTGAGGTTGAACTTTCCAATTCAATCTCCATTTTCAATAGAAAAGAGAAGACAAAAAAAGAAAGGGAAAAATTAAGAAAAACAGCTGGAAAGCCATCACTTGTGCAGGCATCTCCAGTCCAATTTAAGTCTCCTTTGAAAAGGAAGCTCTTGTGCATGCGGGTATCATCTCCTTGGCCAGCAGTGGCAAGAAGGGAAAAATATCTCTCCTTCATATTCTAACCATCTTGAACTTGCAAAAGGTCATACCCCCAAAGAATGACAACCACTAACTGATCATAAACAAATAAAAGAAATTTCAGCACCCTTGAGCTGCTCTTAAAGCTCATAATGGGTATGTTAAATAGGACAGACTCATAATAATTTGAAATGACTAATTTTATCATTTGTATTGGTTACCTGGATTTTGAGATACATAATTTTATTTAAATAGGAGTCTTATTTCCTAACTGTGTATAAGCAAGTGATATTGGAAAACTGGGCCTCTTGATTGAACAAGGGAAATGAGTCAAATTGAATATTTAGATGAAGTAAATTCTTTGTTAAGTATACAAAAAGAGGCAATTTGAATGGCAAATTGTTTGTTTGATCCTCTTAATGATATATTTTTATCTATATTTTAAAAAAATAAACAAATTTGTGCTTAAAATAGAGTACTGAAGCTATGCTGTGAATGTTCATAATCATTGGTAAGAACAATAAAATTCCTAAAACAAACACTTACACAAGCTTTAAAAACAAATCAAAATGATCCATGATGCCAAGGGTTGTTTAAGAAAGAAAAGAGTTGTGACTCAGCAGTCACACTTGTTACCTATGCTCTCAAGATATATAGGCACAAATAGTTAACATCCCCTAAACATCTTTAGATGGTATTCAGATAATGGGCTGTGATACTAATATGGTCAAGAGTTAAAAAAAAAAAAAAAGGAATCTGTAGGTATAGAACATGTAATGTGACAAGACAATATAATACCTTAAAATGTAGGTTCATATATTTAAAAGAATTAAGGACATTCTAAATCTGAATATTATTTTAAAACAATAAAATGATTCTTTACTTAAATGATTTTAACCATGTAAAACAGTACCGTCAAAGTTTAACAAAATATATATATATGATGAATTGGTAAAGAATTTGAGTATTAAATAAATAAAATTTCAAGCTAATGTAGATAAACATTTTGGTGGAAAGCCATATAAGACTAATACAGAGTAATTTAGGTTTCTTCTAAGTGCCACTTTTAATTAAATATATTTGTTAGTTTTAAGATGACTTTTAATTACATAAAAGTAATTTTAGATTAATATGTCTTATGATTTTCTTTCAAGTAAAAAGGCAAATAGTTTAAAGGTCAAATATGCCTCAGATATGAAACTGATTCAAATATTTCATTCCATGCAACACAACCAACAGTTTAATGGAACTATTTTTTTAAATGCTCTAAATAGTAATATTTACTTTTCAATGAAATTAAAAGGCATCTTTCACAATATGGTGTTAGACTAAATTTAGATTTTTTTACTGTTAAAACTGATTTTTTAAATTTATATAAAATCACTTTGGATACCTGTACTCAACTGCTAATTCAGATAATTCTAAAGAATCAATATCAAAATTATTCAGACCACATATTTCCAACCTGTTCTCTGTAAAGGACATGATTTCATAGATTATGTACACCCTTCTGAGTTTTCATGTTTAAGTCTTAACTAGAAATGAGGCAACTCTTTTCCTTTTACTTTAGAAGGCTGAATGAAAAGCTCAGAATTTTTATCATGTTGGGCAGGTCTTGACCTTCTGCTGGTCCAAGAGGCTGATTTCTAATGGAAAATAGTAACAATGGGTGGGTGGGGAGGAACGTTTTGAAGGGAGGTACTCTATCTCCCTCTTGTGCTCCACTTAAAAAAAAAAAAATTCTCACAGTTATTGATTCTTTGGTTTCCAGCCTTAGACAATTGCAATCTGAGTGGCCAAAGAAAGCCAGTTGGTATAGCTCCTGCTGACATCACTTGAATAGCATCACAAAAGCAATTAGAGATATGCTGAACAGTTTAAGTTCACTTCGTGTTTGTATCCTGAGATGTTTGGAAGCCAATAAGCGAGAAAAATAGTATTGACTCTTTGTTCTGCTCCTGTTCTCACTAAGCTTGTTTGTCAGACAAAATCTGAGAATGTGCCAGAAATATGTCTTATTAGTAAAACAAACTGAAAGGCTGGCTTAGGTCACACTGCAGTACAAATGACCGAATTTACTACAAGAAATCTAAAGAAATAAATTACTTTTCAGTTGAGGACCGTAACAGGGAAAATAGTGGTCGCACATTCCCATGATAAAACTGCTACCATTGGAACTAAAATGGATTGTGAAGCTTAATAAACATTCCACTAGTTATTTCAATTTAAGTTCTTTGACGTGGAAAATTTTAGCACATGAATTTTATTTTTTAATATTATTTTAAATGTGGGAGTTCAATGTTTTATTAACCTCTCACTAAAAGAACCGCTTAGTTCTGAAAAGAAACAGATGAATTTAGATATTTAATATTTTAAAATAAGATTGAATAAATGCATACACATACATTATTCATGTAATAGCAATCTAAATATTCATACTTGCTCTAGAATTGAGAGAAATTTAAATTGGTATATACGTTGATGAACCAAAAAATAGGTCATTGCCTGGTGATCCTTCCATGTATTTGTAATCAACTAATATTATTCACAGTTGTTTATTGTTCCAAGATATTTTTTAGCGAGTGTACCTGTCAAATTTCCTTTATAACAAATTATCCCAAAAATCTAAGGCTGAAAGGAACAGGAACATTTATTTTTTCTTGTTCATGTGTCTGAACAAGTCATAGGTCAGCTGGGGCTCAAGTCAGCTCCTCTGCTTCAAGCTGCTCGTCCAGAGCTTGGTTCTTGCTGTAGTTTGGGCTCAGGTCTGCTGGTGTCTGCTTAGTAGGAGCTCAGAGTGAAGAAGCAGCGGTCATCGGGGGAAAGTTCTTCTCCTGGCAATGGCTAAGGCTCATGACAGCAAGCTCAATCATACAGGCACACTTTGGGTTTCTGCTCTTATCACAACAGTTAAAATCCCACTGGTTAAAGCAAGTCACATGAGCCAGCTTATACTCAAGGGGTGGGGATCCTCTGCCTCTAATGGGAGGAAATTTAAGGTCACATGGCAAAGGACCCAGTTGCAGGAAGTGGTGAAATCTTTGAATATGTGCTTTATTTCCATAGAAAAACATTGTGCTTACTAAATGAGGAGAGCATCTTCTAATGAAAAACACAAAAATTAGAGTCTATTCTTCATAACAATTAAGAACTCTTTTCACGTATGCATTGGACACTGTAAAGTAGCTTTTAAACACTTTTATCTTCATTTCATCAGTTTTGATATACTATATCTTAATTTTCATTCAGTTGAAAATATTTTATAATTTCTTATTTTTTCTTTGATTAATCAATTATTTAAAACTATATTGCTGAATGTTCAGACAGCTGGGTATTTTCTATTTATATTTTTATTATGATATCCAGCTTAATTACTCAGTGGTTAGATATATATTCTGAGTAAGTCCAGCCCTTGGAATCAGTAATTCCAAGTATACTGATGCTTCTTATATGCATCAACATATCAATATATTAGGTAAGGGTATATATTCCATATATCTTTTAAAGATTATGTACTTCGCAATTATTAATATCAGGTCAAATTTTTGAAATGAGTTTTTAGGTCAATGATCTTTTTCTGTTTTCTTTTTCCAATAGATATTAAGATGTATTTTTTCTCCTTTTGTCTTTTTAAATTTTTTTCTTATATATATACTTATTATATAAGTATATATACTTATTATATGTCTTATTATATACTTTGAAGGTATAATTTTAGTCTTCTGAAAACTTTCTAGTAAATTATTCCTTAATCACTATGACATACACATTCTTAATCTCAAATTACATTTCTTGCTGTAAAGTCTGCATTTTCTGCTGTTAATATAGCTACATCAGCTTGTTTTTGGTTAATGTTGCATGATGTATGTTATTTCATTCTGTTACTTTCAACCACTTTTTGTGCTTATATTTAAAAAGCATCTCTTTTCAGTAGAATTTAGTAGGGTATATTTTTATCTACTCTCAAAATCTTATTCCCTTCATTTAGTCCATTTAAATCTAATGTGATTACTGATTTATTTGAATTTGTATTAGCTATTTTACTGTTTATTTTTTACTCCATGATTCTTTTATATTGCTTTATTGCTTCTTTCTTGCTTAATTTTGATTAATCAAATGTTTAAAAATTATTCTAATGCCTTCTATTTACTTGTTCTATATACATACATTCTCTATTATTTTGTGATCACACTAGAAATTACAGCACCTATGCTTGACTTCTTACTTTACCATTATCCTGATAATGATAGAAACCCTAGGCATGGTAACTTGTTTTACCTTATTCCTATTTAACTTGTTTTACCTTATTCCTATTTTATGCATTTAACTTTAAATATAATTTTTGTATTTATAAATTTAAATACACATTTAAATTTTGTATTGCATTATAACATATTTTAAACTTCACAATTAATAAACGATATATGTGTGTATGTGAATATATATACATATATATATATTTTTTTAAATTTTACCACATCATTACCTTTATAGTACTATTTACTCCTCCCTGATTTTTCTGCTTCCATTGGGGTTCTTTTTATTTGCCTTCAGAATTCCCATTTGTACATTTCTTAACTTATACTGTTGAAGATGAATTGTCTCAGTTTTGTCTGTTAGAATATATCCGTATTTTTCCTAATTTTTAAAGAAGCCATTATATATAGAATTCTACGTGGGAAGTTTCCTTTCAGCACCATACAGTTACCATATTATTGCGTTCTGGTTTCTATCATTTCTTTTGTGATGTAAGCAGTCTGATATTGTTGAATCATAGAATGTACAGGTATTAGTTATTTGTAAACCACTTTATTGAGGTATGATTGTCATATAAAAAGGTGTTTATACTTAATACATGCAACTTGATGATTTGGGGATAAGTATACACCCATGACACCAAGACCAACATCAAAGCCATAAACATATCCATCACCACCCAAAGCTTCCTTCAGCCCCTTTTATTATTATTATCATTATTTTTAGTAGTAGTAGTACTAAGAACACTTAACCTAAGGTCTACCATCTTAACAAATTTTAAGTGTACAATGTGGTACTGTTAGCTATAGGCACTGTGCTGTATAGTAGATCACCAGAACTTATGTCATATATCTGAAACTGTACATTTTGACTATCACATTCCCATTTCTCCTCACCCCAGGCCCTGGCAACCATCATTCTAGTTTCCGTTTCAAGGAGCTTGACTATTTTAGATTCTATATATAAGTAAGATAATACAGTAGTTGTCTTTCTGTGTCTGCTCACTTCTCTTAGCATAATGTTCTCCAGGTCCATCCATGTTGTCATAAATGACAGAATTTCTTTTTTAAGGCTGGAAAATATTCCATTGTGTGTATCTACCACATTTTCTATATCCATTCATCCATCAATGGATATTTAGATTGTTTCCTAAAATATTGTGATAATGCTGCAATAAACATTGATGTGCAGATATATCCTGCACATTCTGATTTCAATTGCTTTGGGTATATACCCAGAAGTGGGGTTGCTGGATCACATAGTAGTTCTATTTATTAAAACATCTATTTACCTTTAAGATTTTATCCCTTCCTTCCTCCCTTTCTCCCCCCCACCCTTTTTCTTTGTTCCTATGTTTAAATAAGTGCTGTTAGAATATTTCTGCATGGAATTCTCACAGGTTTTCTTGTTTGCTTGTTTTGACTCTGTGAGTTGATGTCATTAATTTGTTACAAATAATTCTTACCAATTCATTTTTCAACTAATTTTCTGAGATTTCAACTGTATAACTTTTGAGAGTGACTCACATGTCTCATGATTTTTGTCTACTGTGTATGCATATTTTCTATCTGTATTATATACGATCTCTCTCTCTCTCTCTCTCCCTCCCTCTCTCTCTCTCTCTCTCTCTCTCTCTCTCTCTCTATATATATATATATATATATATATATATATTTTTTTTTTTTTTTTTTTTGTGGTACGCGGGCCTCTCACTGTTGTGGCCGCTCCCGTTGCGGAGCACAGGCTCCGGACGCGCAGGCTCAGCGGCCGTGGCTCACGGGCCCAGCCGCTCTGTGGCACGTGGGATCTTCCCGGACCGGGGCATGAACCCGTGTCCCCTGCATCGGCAGGCGGACTCTCAACCACTGCGCCACCAGGGAAGCCCCTATATTTTTTCTATCTGTATTCAATTTGGATATTTTCTGTGGACAACTTTTCCATTTTATTAATCCTGAATTCTATAGTACCCAATCAGTGGTTAAGCCCATCCATTGATTTCTCAATTTCAGATACTGTGTTTTGCAATTTCCAAATTTGTTTATAATAACTTTATATTTCTTAAAATTTCAATTATCTGGCTACATTTCTCCCATCCTTTTATCTAGTTTGCATTTTCTCTTTTCTGGAATATATTACTCATTTATTTTAACTCATTAACATCCTCATCTACCAGCATCACCATGAACACCACTTCTTGTTTCCCTCCTATTCTAGAGTTTTCTTTTGATTTTTGTCCGTACGATGCTACCTGTCAGCATTCATAGTGCATTTTTATCACATGCTCCGTAGACTGTTTACACCGCAGTGGTCCAGACGGTGATAACCTTCCGTCACAGCCCGGGGGCAGTGAGCGGCAGGGTCCGTGCTGCTTCCCCAGCATACTTCTAGTCTGTCCCTATTCCTGACGCACTTCTGGCTCTCCAGAGCTTTTAATTCAGAATCTGACGAATTATTCAGACCTCCACACTGATAGGTTGGAGGAAATTCCACTCTGATTTTCAGAGGTTCATTCCTCAAATTCTCATGCTCTTTGTTCTGCCTAGCTTGTTGAAGGACCTTCCAGCTCTACAATAAGCAACAGCGCTGCTGATGCCAAACTCATCCAGGGACGGGACCTGGCCTCTGAAGTACCATTGCTCTCGGTGCACGTCCAGGGAACAATGGCTACGGAGATTCTTCTAGGTTCACGTTTCCTACTAGGGTCCTCAACTCTCCTCTGGTGTACCTCTCGGGCAGATATTTGTGTGTACAGCATTAAATGGGAATGAGGGAAAATCTACTATGATTTTCAGAGTTTTTCAGCCTAACTCTTTAGTCGCTGACCTCCTCCAAATGCAGGTTTCACCAAGGGATTTTGGTAGAAACTGAACATGTGTTTGTGACAACTGAAGTTTCTAATATTTCGCTGCAGTCCCATAAAGCTCCCTGAAGGATTGCTGGGTAGTTTGTCCCCCAGCAGCAACCCTTTTCTGGTCCAAGCCTAGATTCCCAGACTACAGGCCATGCCAAGAATTGATACGTTGCTCTTGGAGGGAAAAAGGGATCTGCACATTCCGAGCTCATACATTGTCCCATCCATAGAAATCTTCATCTCCTTAGTCCTGTACTCCCTCAGCAATTTGATATATGGAAAAAATACGATGTTTGTACTTTATTCACCTATTCTATTTGTTCTCTCTGGGAGCAACGAGCTGAAAGAAATGACTCTATCTTATCCAGAAGCAAAAACTAATTCTGTTCTAACAACTCTACAGTAATTTAGCCACATCTTAGACTTACACAATTTTATTTTCCCCAGTTATATTATGACATTAGCTACAGTATAGTATTTAGTATGTAGACTAAATACATAACAAATCCTTTGGTCCTCTCTGAATTCTCTGGAAGTGAGGCTGATACAATCTGGTTCCCGGGTGTCTGCTTTCTGGGGTAGGGGGTGCTACCATACTTTCCTATGGAGACATTAAACCTTATTATATCTCTAGTTTCCCGTACTCTGCTGCTTCCTCCAGACACTGGGCTCTCCCAATCTACAGTCCTCTCAACAAGCGAAAATCTTCCCCACCCTCTCCCTCTAGGAGGGGCATGTAGGCACGTAGAAAATACTTTTTCATGCTATTTCGTGATCCAGCACCCACCTAGAAATCCTCCTCCATTTAAGCTGCGCTTGCCTGGGACTGAAGATGGCAGGGAGGCAGAAGCCTGACAGGTGTTCTCAGTTTCTTTCTCAAGCTACCCTTCGTTTCCACAGAGCTTCCCTGCCCTATCCCGCTGCACTGTCCAACCCTGAGGCTGTGGGGCAGGTGGGCTTGGCAGTGGGTTCCCTGAGAAGGACACAGACCCATTTGTGTCCTCTGAAGATCTCTCTCTGCCCCGAAAAGTCCTTTCCTCTTGCTGTCACTGAAATTTCTCACAAGCTGTATTCTGACGTGGACTCTCCACTTCCTGGTCCAAGAGACTTATTTAATTCTTGACAGATAAAGATATTAGGAACTGAGCAAATATCATCTTCCTGTAAGAAGCTTGGTTAAAATTATTGTTCCTATACATATGAAAAATGTCAAAATTTAGATTCAGGGCTAAAATATGTACTCTTATATAAGGTTTTTTCTTTTCATGTTTATTATACAACAATCTAGCACAAATGCTCAAATAGTCATATATTTTTGCCTAGGTAAGACAGGGCAAATATTAAAAAGTGCATATATTTTAAGTAAAACATACTTCTGCTATGAAAAAGACTTGGAAATGTTGTGAATATAATTATTTTAACTTCAGTTAGGCACTGAAATAAAGAAATAGTGTTTCAGAACTGGAAAGGAGCATAAAAATCTCTTGCTCTACATTTTTTATGGATAATAAAATTCAAACACTGAGCTTTTAGGTGATTTCCCATCTCAGTTCTGTTTTCTTTTTCAAGAACTGTTTGTCTCATTTGGAAATATATACTTGGTGTAGTTTATAAGTCTTATCTTCCTAAGCTTCTTACCAATTTGCCAATGTATGTTTTCTAAAAGGATCGTGATATAATCTTTAATACCTAATGGTATGTGTCATCCAATTTTCATTTCAGTAATAAACTGACAGTAAGAAAAGATTTTACAGGATTTAAAAATATTAAATGAATTTTATAGAATGAGTGAGTCATGCTATATTTTAGTTCCTTACAGTGATGTATAAAGTAACATATACATATATTATTAATACTATCATTAAATATATATAGTATTACCTATATATACATTTAAAAGTATTGAACATATAAATTTAACAATTACATGGCACAGCATAAAAATAGCTAATATTCACCAAACAATATGTGTCATGTATTTTCTTTGGGTGTAAACATATGTGAAGCTATTTAGTTTAAGAGGTAAACATATCATCTTCGATTTTCAGATGGGGAAAATTATGTAGTACTATATATATAGTATATAAATATAGTTGTAATTTGTCCAAGATCACACAGAATATGATTCCTGAGTCCACACACTTCATACTGAATTCTATCGCCTACATACCAATTTTAATGATGAATACTATTGAGAACAGGACAGAAGACAATCTGGAAACAAACAACTGGTTCATTTTGGGGTAGGGAACTGTAGGAGGCTGTGACTAATGATTCCAGGAAAGTAATTTGCCAGGGATAGATAGGTTTAAAATGATTGAGAAAGAATAATCTGATTTTTACCCTTTCTCACCATTAGAGACCATAGTACCATTTGCAAATGTAGACGTATTTTCTGTAAATATACATACATTTCTTGCATAGTATTTTGTCTAGTCTAGTTTAAATAAGACCACAAAGCTGTCCCATAGATTTATAGACTACTTCTGTGCTACACTTTCATGTTGTTATTAAGAGTTAAACTTTACAAAGAATCTCTTTAAAGATATTTCATCAAAGGTAATTTGCATTTTTTTTCAAGTCTCTCAGGATACATAATTTAGTACTATCTTTCTCAAATGTATCTTCTGAAAAGCTCAGGGAACACAGAGGTCAGAAGTGAGGCCAGAGAAAGAGTGGCCAGGCTGCTGAGCCCGGACTGGCTTTGGCAAAACAGATTCACTTGTATGTGGCATATTGGTTTCCTAAGGATGCTGTGACAAAGTACCACAAACTTGGTGCTTTAGGAGAACACAAATTTATTCTCTCGTCATTCTGGAGGCTGTAAGTCCGAAATCAAGATGTGGGCAGAGATGACTCTTTTGCAGGGCTACAAGGGAGAAGCTGTTCCCTCCTGTGTCCCAGCTTCTGGTGCTTTGTCTGCAATCTTTGCCATTCCATGGCTTGAAGATGCATCACTCCCATCCTCTACTCCACAGGATGGGTTCATGTGATAAGCTAAAAAATCTCCTTATTTTAAGCTCAGATTTAGGACATTAACTACATCTGCCAAACCCCTTCACAGCAGCACCTAGATTAGTTCTTTAACATCATAATTGGGAGAAGGTAGGTGTATACGAGAAGCTGGAAACTTTGGGAACTCTATTAGCTTCCTAGGGCTGAAGTAAAAAAGTACCACAGACTTACTGGCCTAGAACACCAGAGATTTATTGTCTCACAGTTCTGGAGCCTAGAAGTCCAAAATCAAGGTTTTGGTAGGGCCGTGCTCCCTCTGAAACCTGTAGGGGAATCCTTCCTTGCCTCTTTCAGGTTTTTGGTGGCTGGCCAGCAATCTTCGGCACTCATTGGTTTATAGAAGTATCACTCCAATTGTCCATCTACACGTGGCTTTCTCTCTATGTCTCTTTCTATCTTTTTTCCTCTAGGGGTGTCTGCCTCCATGTCCAAATTTCCCCTTCTTATAATGATACCAGTCATATTTGATTAAGACCCACACTAAGGACCTTATTTTAAATCAATTACTTTTGTAAAGACCCTCTTTCCAAATGAAGCCATATTCTGAGTTACTAGGAGATAGGACTTCAGCATATGTTTTTTGGGTGGACACACTTTACCCCACACCATCTAGTTTGTGTGTTGGCCTTCTGACTGCATTTGGTTTGAAGCAAAGAATCCATGCTTAAAATATAACAATTTCATTGACAACATTTTAAAATTTTGTTTTAAAATTTAATACCAAGTGATAGCAAGTTTAATACAAGAATATTTGTTTTAGAAGAAAAAATATTGTAATGTATATCATATACTTAAGCTTTGAACCAAAAGTTCCATTTCTAAGTATTTACTCAAAAAAACCCCCAAAACAAACAAAAAAAACACCCCACCAAACTCTTACATATGTTCACAAGTAAATAAGCACAGCAATATGTTTTATCATTTCTGTAAAATGGAAATTAGGTCAAATAATCATTTACAAGAACATCTATAATTGTTTTATAGTTGTAAAAGAAAATTTTATAACTTCCTAAAATAGGAAAATAGAGTTACACCTATCGACTTGAATAAAATTCACCAACTATGTTATGTAAATAAATGAAAGATGCAGAGCCATACATGACACAGTAGCATGATACTATAACAAAATCCATACAATTGATTAATGCTGAATATGAAATTATATTATAAAACCTGCACAAGAAATAAATGTCCCACATAGAATATTGATTACTTTCAAAGTATCACCTCTAGAATGGGAGGAAAGGGAACCAGTTTGGGAAGGTTTAATTGGGCTTCATTTCTTTCCATAATATTCACTTAGAAAAAAAAAATCTGAAGCAAATAGGGCCGTTGTTAAGATTTGATAAAGCTAGGTGCGAATCATTATTGCTTTATTTTCTACATTTTATTTTCTGCACTTTTAAATATTTTAAGAAGGCACATTGTTCTTGGATTGAATTCTGCAGATTATAATTCTGAAAGTAAATATATTACTTAAACAAGGCATGCAACCTCCCTGCGGTTCCTTTTTCTTATTAATACAACAATATCTGCCTCTAAGGAGTCTTATGAGGGGAAAATGTGGAGGAAAGTGTTTTGACACTTTGAAAGTCTTATTCAAAACTAAAGTATTCATGGACAGATAGAAACAATTGGCCAGAATTATTTAAATTAAATGATGTAGATTGGTGATCTGAAGTATGGAGAATTATGGTGAGATTAAGGTAATGTTTTGGAGCTATTTTCTTTTCAATTATGATTAATTAATATTGGCTAAAGTCAATTTAAAGTCAAATTCGAAAGAAAACCATGCTTGTAAAAAAATCAAAAGTATTTAGAAATAATTTTACTTGTTTCAATATATGATTGATGTTACAGTATTTTCTTCCAAAGAATTCTATTGATGGGATGATTTT
Organism: Tursiops truncatus; assembly: GCF_011762595.2. Classification (NCBI taxonomy): domain Eukaryota; kingdom Metazoa; phylum Chordata; class Mammalia; order Artiodactyla; family Delphinidae; genus Tursiops; species Tursiops truncatus. The sequence continues at coordinate 78,929,113 of NC_047046.1, read as the reverse complement.
CATCCGGAGTTAATGTTAGTGTCAGGGCATGGTTGGCTGATTACTAGTGAAAGCTTGCCATCTGGTGGACAATCTAAAGACTGCGGCACTTTCTCCGATTAGAAAAACTAGCAAATCCTTGTAAATCCCTTTTAGTTTAAGCACTTGCTTTCCACATATTTATAACTCATGGCTGAATCGTCCGAATTACTGTTCATATACACACATACATATTTACACACATATACCCACCCAGCAGTTCTAATGAGTTTCATTTTGTTTTCAACGAATAATATGAAGTGCTATAGTGAGGAGGGTTTAGATGAATTTTTGCCCAACAAGATGTGATATTTGTTGAGATATTATCTCATCACATCTATTTAGACACTTCATTTGAAGTAATTCAAAGAACACGAATTCACAGACATTTGAAAATATCAAGAAATGTGTCATGTATATCTCATATTTTTTGGGTGCACCCTCCCTTTCTAACTCCTGAATAATTCATCTAAGTGTTATATTCACACCCCAACCGGAACCCTTGCCAAACTCACATACACACGTTAGCCATAAAAGTAAGTACAGTGAGTTCTGTTTTGTCCTCTAGACTACAGTGTGTCAGTGGAGATTCTGTAGAAACTTAAGATTCCATGTACTTTCTCTAAGGGGTTCTGCAAGAAATTATGGTTAAAAAAATGCTCTTTTTCTTTTTCACTTTGCATGCCACATGCCCATGGGGTGATAGAGCATTCACTGTTTCGTTAGAGGTCTCTCAGCACCACATAACAAGGCACAGAAGGACTGTGTTGCTTGCCTAAATCCAATCTCAGTTTTTGGAGAGAAACAGAGATGCCCGTTGACAGATGGTGAGTACTGCACTGTACAGAGCTGTTCGTAGCCTGGCAACGTTGGTCTCTTCCTGCATTAACTCTTCCAAACTCTTCTTACACACCTCTGACTAATTTTTATGAGACAAATAAGGTCTTTAAGTGGAAAATAATAGAGGGGGATTTACAAACTAAAAACAGCATTTTTAAAAAACACCTTTATTGGAGTATAATTGCTTTACAATGGTGTGTTAGTTTCTGCTTTATAACAAAGTGAATCAGTTATACATATACATATGTTCCCATATCTCTTCCTTCTTGCATCTCCCTCCCTCCCACCCTCCCTATCCTACTCCTCTAGGTGGTCACAAACCACCGAGCTGATCTCCGTGTGCTATGCGGCTGCTTCCCACTAGCTATCTATTTTACGTTTGGTAGTGTATATATGTCCATGCTACTCTCTCACTTTGTCCCAGCATACCCTTCCCCCTCCCCATATCCTCAAGTTCATTCTCTAGTAGGTCTGTGTCTTCATTCCCGTCTTACCCTTAGGTTCTTCATGACCATTATTTTTTTTTCTTAGATTCCATATATATGTGTTAGCATACGGTATTTGTTTCTCTCTTCCTTACTTACTTCACTCTGTATGACAGACTCTAGGTCCATCCACATCAGTACAAATAACTCAATTTCGTTTCTTTTTATGGCGAGTAATATTCCATTGTATATATGTGCCACATCTTCTTTATCCATTCATCTGTCGATGGACACTTAGGTTGCTTCCATGTCCTGGCTATTGTAAATAGACCTGCAATGAACATTTTGGTACATGACTCTTTTTGAATTATGGTTTTCTCAGGGTATATGCCCAGTAGTGGGATTGCTGGGTCGTATGGTAATTCTATTTTTAGTTTTTTAAGGAACCTCCATACTGTTCTCCATAGTGGTTGTACCAATTTACATTCCCATCAACAGTGCAAGAGGGTTCCCTTTTCTCCACACCCTCTCCAGCATTTATTGTTTCTAGTGCTTTTGATGATGGCCATTCTGACCAGTGTGAGATGATACCTCATTGTAGTTTTGATTTGCATTTCTCTAATGATTAGTGATGTTGAGCATCCTTTCATGTGTTTCTTGGCAATCTGTATGTCTTCTTTGGAGAAACGTCTATTCAGGTCTTCTGCCCATTTTTGGACTGGGTTGTTTGTTTTTTTTTGTTATTGAGCTGCATGAGCTGCTTGTAAATTTTGGAAATTAATCCTTTGACAGCTGCCTCGTTGGCAAGTATTTTCTCCCACGCTGAGGGTTGTCTTTTCATCTTGAAAAGCGGCATTTTTATATGCTGCCACTCAGCTGCTTCCGCTTTGTCATTTTGTTGGTATTGTAGGACTTAGAAACACAGATGGTATGGGTCAAAGGCGAACTGTATTGTAAAATGTTTAACTTTTAATTTTTTTTGGAGCTTCCTCATTTATTTATTATTTCCTTCTGTTTGTATTTTCTTAAGAGTTGTGTTTTGCAGACGTGTGAATTCCTGATATGGTGATTTTGTTTTAATTGGGGTATAGCTGCTTTACAATGTTGTGTTAGTTTCTACTGTACAGCGAAGTGAATCAGCCACACGTATACATATATCCTCTTCCTTTGGACCTCCCTCCCACTGCCCCCACCATCCCACCCATCTAGGTGATTTTTGAGACAAGATGTGACATGTAAAAGGATGGTTACAGTTGTTGGCCAGTGGACAGTTCAAATGAGGTTACTGATGCAGAGTTATGATAATCTGAGGCACTTGAGCTCATGAGTGTGACAGAAGACACACGAGAAGGCCAGATGCACAAAAAGAGCTACTTACCAATGGGGTTTACAGGGGCTAGTGACCCATGTTGCCCTTTTCCATTATGAAATATCTGTGAAAAACACTGTACAAAGACAACAATGGCTTCTGCAAATCCAAGAAGGACTTAACTACAAATCAGAGCTTTTGAAGGAGTAAAGGTGCGGATTATTTTAAGTGGCTATTGGGAATCTCAAACACAGTTAAGACTTTGTTAAACAAAAAAGTCACGTTCTTTAAAAAGTCTCAGGAAACAAGATCTTTATTAGCAGAACTTTTTGCCCAGAAGAAGAAAAGGTCCACAACTGGTAAAGACCTAATAGCATTTGCCTGTAAATTTAGAGTGAAGTAACATGCAAGGACACAATGAAGAATGAGAACTTGAAAAGATCCCTTTCTCCAACAGGACCACGAGTGTAAGTGCCGAAGACACATACGTGATGCCAAGGAAGCTGACTGTGAGAAGCTGGAAAACAACTTTTTTCTCTCCGGATTGATTGTATCAAGATATGCGATGTGTAGCATTGTAAGTGTTGGGGCTCAAGACAGGCCATTCCAAAATATGTCAAAGTGAAATACTGATTATTTTGGATTAAAGTTAACTGAGAAACAGCTGATATCGACCCTCTGTCTGACCATCTCCATTCCCTCCATCTCCCTGAAAACAGGAAATAAATCTCCCATGTGAAAGGCACCCTCCTTATATCAGGAGGTAGAGAGATATCCTTATCATCAGAGATAGGGAATCCAGGGCTGAGAAAGCTGTGCAGACAGACCTTGATATGATTGACCCTTCAACAACGTGGGTTTGAATTGTGTGGGTCCAATTATATGCAGATTTTTTTTTTCAATAAATACTACATGATCTGTGGCTGGTTGAATCCAGGGATATGGAGGGTGGACTATGCGATATGAGCATCTGCAAAGTTTGGTATCCACGGCAGGTCCTGGAACCAATTCCTTGTGATACCGAGGGCCAACTATACTTCTTTACTAATTTAGTACCCAAAGCCCAAATTCTGTTTAGATTCTTCAATAATTAAGCACCCAAGCCCAAGTTTCTTTGTCCTGCCAATTCCTTACAAATTTTAAATTTCTTTGTCTAAAAAGTATTTAAAAAAAAATTGTAAAAAGGTGTAAAACCTGCCTGCTTTGGCCACTTCTTAGGTCTTATTTCTATGAGCCCTCAGTACATATAAATTAAATTTGCTTTTTCTTTTTTTCTTCTATTAATCTGTTGTGTCAATTTAATTATTAGACCAGCCAAAAGAACCAAGTGGGCTAAGTGGGCAATCATTCTCCTCCTCAACATAAGATTTGCAAGTAATGGTGAAATTCCACTGTAACATTATATTTTTCTTGCGGTAAGCTGCCCCAAACTAGCAGAAGCTTAAAGATATTTAGTGTTTCGTCTTCATCTGGAAACAAAAAGTTTATCTCGGAGGTACTTTGTTGGTGTCTGTACTGATGATGCCCATTAATCAATGTTTGGTTTTTAGATGTTTCACTCCTCTCATTGCAAACAACTAAAATACTGATGTTTCATTACACACTGCCTTCTTCACAGAGAGAAATTTTTGGTAAAAACACTTGGATAGGAAATGAAAAATAGTTCTGGAAGATGTTACATAATGGCTGGTGCTGTAAGGCTAGTTCAACTGAGGATGTTCAAAAGTATATGGAAACCAGAATAACAGATGCCTAATTCTCCTGCGACAGTGAGTAATCTAGTGGCTTAGCAGAGGAAGACTTCTCACCAGGATATTTGAAGTGAAAGGTGAATTTTAGGAACACTCCTAAGAAAATAGGAGGCTATATATTCTGTCTGCTGTGGAGAGGAAGGACAGCTGACGAGCATAGCCTACTAAGAAGAAGAGCCTCACCACATGAACCAGATGGACAAGAATCTACATGACCATAGGGCACATGTTTTGTCTTCAAGTGATTGAGAAGGAAACAGATCTCTGGAAAGACTGCGTTGCAAAAGGAAATTCTGAAATGTTTCCATTCTCACAGGAGATTCAGAGCGAGAAAGCTATCAGAAAATCTCGAGTCTTATTGAAAACCACCTGGATGAACTGCAGAACCAAAATTGAAAGAGTTTCCCTCCCTTTCAACACAAGTGCGGGAACAGATGACAGACTTGTTCAGGGGAACTTATGTTCAGCCTCAGAAATTGGCTTTGTGAGAAGAGGAAGAATTCTGTGAGGTAAAGGCTGGTTGTGGAGTCCAGATGAGAAATATTGATCTGCCCCTAGATGCACTTTGGGTTTCAGTGAAAACAATAAACGTTTTGCTGCAGTGTTCAATTTCTTACACATGAAAAGCTTCCTCTTATCTAACAAACACTGTGAGCCAGGACAGATATTGACTTATTTCACTTGAAAATGAAATCCACGTGAGATTCTCTCTACTTCTACCAAGAACTGAGTCTTCATTCAGCTAAAAGCAAGTTTCATATTAAAATGAAAATTTTATTATTAGGTTCCAGGTGGAAATTGATGACCCATTGGATTCTCTTTTTGAAAGACACCATTGGCAAAGATGAGTGTGTGGGAACACCAGAGATGGTGTCTAACTTCTAGCTTAGAAGCAACGAGTGGTTAATGCTCATAAACCTGAAGGATAGATAGGATGGGACTTTCATGGAGAAAGTCCCACAGAGCTGGGCTTCTCAAACCGTGCTAAAGAATCAGGTTTAATTCTTTGCTTGTTTGTTTTCCACATTTCCAGTCTGTTGAAGATCAATACTTGAAAATTAAGGTCAATTAAAAAGAAAATAAATTACTAGAAATTTGTGAAATTAAAATTTGGAAAATGAAAATCGCTAGAAAAATGAAGCAAAAAGATACTTTAAATACAAGTCTAGTTTTGGTATTATTAGATTTAACAGATATAAATTTACCCTGTGAAATTGCTATAACATTTTCTATGTTTCAAAAATGCTCACCATTTTTGTGCATAGTTCATTGCAGGCTTGTAACAATAACTGACAGAGCCATACTGGTCAGCAAAGCACAATTTGAGCAGCAATGCCATATAGTTTGCCTCCCAGGAGGAGTAGTAACCTTCGCCATGGACAGCATAGCACCAGGCTGCTGAGAGGGGATGGGCATAAATACGCTGACCACACTTTTCCCTCTTAGTCTCTCTGGGGCAGCCCATTGACCTAAGCCTGAAAGCTACATGCATGAGAAACTACAGCAAACAGAGTGGAGAAGGTGGAGAGAGAGGCATCATGACAAAAAGACAGCTGATACCAACGATATTTTTTACTACAAAATGACTGCTAAATGCCTTGATATCAAGGGAATTTCTTGCTAATCGTTTTATAGAGTAACTAGGGTTAATTGTTGCCTTCTTTGCCTTTATTAATTTCTCATTTTTTTCTTTTCCATCAACCGCTAATACGTGTTTAACTGTTTTTTGCTAACTGTATCAACAAAAATACTGGAAAAAAAAAAAAGAGAGAGAGAGAGAGACATGAATAGATCTGAAGTATATCAATTCACGACATGTGCACCAAATCATCTTAAATATCCAGGGAGTAAGGAAGTGAGAAGAAGATGTCTAACAACCCTATAGGTTTATTCTGTTACACTCACTACATTATTCACAAAAAGATAATTAAAAACGTCCCATTCCAGTTCCTTATTCTCTACATCTACATCATGTTAAATGAAATGCAACTTTCCTTCTTTATCATGACCTTTTTCACTCTCTACCAGATATTTCAAATTGGCAATTCTTTCTATTATTTTCCTCAACTAAAAAAGAAAAATGTTCCTTCTTCCCAACCAGTATCCAATATCTTTTTGTACCATTCTCATCTCCATTCAGCAAACTCCTCAAAGGCATTGGTTATACTTGTCTCTATATGTTTCCTCCCACTCCCACTTGAAATCAAGCCCATCAAATTTTCTTTTGTCAAGTCTACCAATGGCCTCCACGCTGAAAAGCCAATGGTCATTTCTCAGTATGTATCTTAATTGACCCAACAGAGGTATTGGTTAAAGATGGTCACTACTTCTTTTTTTTTTTTTTCAAAATTCATCAAGATACAAACTTAAAATTTGTACACTTTATTATATGTTATACCTCAATTTTTAAAAGTGGAAAAATAAACCTTGGAAATAAAGCAACAAAGTAATATGTACTCATTATAGAACCACACTGTCCAATACAGCAGGCACTAGCCACATGTGGTTATTTAGATTTAAATTTTAATTAATCAAAATTAAATGAAATGAAAAATTCAGTTCCTCAGTCACACTAGCCACATTCCAAGTACTCAGTAGCCACACATTGCTAATGGCTACTGTATATTGGACAGCAGAGAGACAGAACATTTCCATCATCACAGAAAGTTCTATTGGTAGGGTCACTACTTGAACCATTTTCTTCGCCTGGCTTCAGAAAGTCTTCACTCCTTGTTTTCCTCCATTTTTTTGGCTACTGCTTCTCAGTCTCCAACAACTTAAAGTTGAGCTCGAGGACTCTGACTTTTTTCCTTCCCTATCTTCATTCACTCCTTTGGTGATTTTTATTCAGTCTCGTGTTTTATGCCATATATATGCCTGCAACTCCCAAATTTGTATCTATACCCTAAACCTTTCCCCTAATTTACTAATTCATATAGGCAACTGTCTACTTGATCTCTGTACCTGGATGTTTAATAGGCAGCACATATTTGCATGTTACAAGCTTAAATCCTGACCTTGCTTTGGAAGCCTAATTGTGCTGTCTCTCTATCTCAGGTATTGGCATTTCAGTTCCTCAGGGCAAATTTAGAATCATTCTTGACATTGTTTTTCTCAAAGCTTACTTTCTCAATCAGATAATCCTCAGGGTATATCCAGTGTCCATGCACTGTTAATGATCTAAACGATACATCTTATGTCAAGACACCATCTTCTCTTAGCTGAATAATTTGATTCCTGTCCCTATCTGTGCCCTCTTTTAGTCTGTATTCAACACAACCACGTCCTGTCAAATGTATTTATTTTTCTAAAAACCTTCAGTGGCTTCCCATATTACTCAGATGAAAAGCCAAAGAGCCTATCATCCCACTCCCAGTATTTTTCTCCTAATAACACCCCCTTCCGTACTCCCTTCATCATATTGCTCTTCCTGGTGTGTCATCAGAAAACAGCCCCTCCCCTTGAAGGCACATGCACTTGCTGTTCCCTCTGTATCGTTCTCTCCTCTGAAGACCTCAAGTCTCACTCCCTCACATCCTTCAGATCTTTCCTTAAGTGTCATTTTCACACCTTCCCTAACCCATCCTTTGAAACTTACAACTTCTCTCTATTCTCTATCTATGCCTTCTATATTTTATTTTTCTCCAACTCACACGTTACTTTCTATCATACTATATATTTCCATTTTTGTTTGTTTGTTGGCTATTTCCGCAAGCTAGAATATAAATTACATGAATGCTTAGTTAAATGATATATCTCCCATATTCAGAACAGACCCTTAATGCTTAAAACATTTTTGTTGAATCTAAAAAATAAATCTCCTGTTCAACCTTACAATGTTTTTCAATTAGTGCTGATTTATATTATGAGTTCTTGCTTGACTCGCAAAATTGGGTATTATGAATTTTACAAAATTTTTTCTAATATCCACATATATAAAAATCACCATTATTATTCAAAAATAAAGCATAATAACTCTTGGGGAAACAAAAATGCTAATTTTCCATGGGAGTTAAACCTTTCTTTTGAAAAAACAAAAAAACAAAAACAGAATTAATTCTGCCAGTTCGTTTTCACATGCTGGTAAATAGAAAGAATTAACTATTTTTGTATTGCTACCAAATTTATAGATATAAGACTTTTTAGAAATTTTGAGATCTTTCTTCTCTTCTGCTGCCAGAGCTATAGCTCGAAGGATAAGCAAAATATTAGAAGTTAACCTGTCATATTCAATTTAGTAATATAGTTTTGATTTATAAAATTTTGACATCTGTGCTCCATTTAACTTTTTCTCATGAATAATTTCTCATGATATTAGCCAAATGTATAGTTTAATCACTTAAACTCAATATTAAAATTAAGTACTTAGACAACAATTAAGATCTTTCTGGGTCATAAAGATACACTCATCCATGCATGTAGCAAAATATTTTAATTAACTGTGATATCTGTATTGTAGCTAATTACCTCCAGTCATTAAATTTAATCAAGAGATCCATTATAAAAATAGTTTATTAAAAGTAACACTAAATAATTTATTCAATATAATTATCCATAAATGTAACTAAACATGAGTAGTATCTAAATGAGGGTTAACTTATTGTTGATTTTGGCTATAATTGTGCTTCATTATTCTCGCTTCTAACCCACACTCCCTGGCAAATTTTACATCAACCACTAAAAAGGAAGTCAAAGTAAATCACAAAGAAGATCAACTTACAGCCTTATGAATATTTATGATTTACTTTATTTCACCATTCATAGCATGTTTCCAAAATCTTAAAACAATTGAAGAAAAAGTCAGATTTTACATTGTCTCCCATCAGTACCTTGGCCTTAATTTCTTTTAATTTTTAAATATTTCCAGTATTATATCTTTATATATGTAATGGAAATTTACTGAAAATTCTAACAAAATTATATAAGAATAAATGAATGGATTTAAAAGGAAAGAAAAATATATCATATTATTTTGTATGATATAATATGGACTACAAAAAATACTATTAAAACATCATTGCTGAGCTATAGGATACTGCCCTGAATAAGAAAATATTGGTGACATCATTATAAATGACTTCCATACCAAAAGTTTATGATTAGACTATTCCAATTTTCCTTAAACTAAAGTATTTCAACCAAATTAGGAAATCTTGCAAACTATGTAGTAAAGAAAGTAGGGAAAGAAGGAAGGAAGAAAAGATGGAGGAAAAAGTGGGGGAAGGAGGAAGAATTTTTTTTAAAAAAAGGAAAGTGATAAAAGCCTTGGAAGATTTCTACATTCTGGAGGATATAGTAGATTTGATATTCTTTCTCAGTAAAATATGGGGGAAACTAAAACATCAAATCTACTTGGGCTTGATGTCTTACTTGTTGAAAGAGTTTTATATATGGATTCAATTTCTTTAGTAGCAGGATTATTCAGGTATGTATTTGAATATTTTATCTATTTTTATCAGGCTTGCCAGGGATTCATTAATTAGCCTTTTCAAATAAATAACTTTGTTTTAAACTATTTCTTTCATTGTGTTTGTTTCTATTTTATCAATTTCAGCTTTTTAAAAAATGAGTTAAGCAGTGGTAAAACAATTGGTAGGACACTTGTCTATGGTAATTTGGAAGCATACTCACTGAACTTGTGGACTTGGACAAGATATTTTTCAGATAGAATGCTAGAAAGTTAAGCTGGTTCCTATACCTATAAGTGATAAAATATAGTAAGGAAGTATGTAAGCAGAATTAGAGGAAGTATAGAGATTTAGGATAGAAAAGTGAACTGTTTCACATTTTTATCCTTTGTAGGTGGTAAAAGATTATTAACTTGATATATTGACAGGGCAAAAAATTCAAATTATAAGCCTGACCATTAAGACATACCTTTTGGCCTGAATCAATTTAAGTGCATGGCCATTATTACTTTGTTAAAAATCTTTGAATTAAGTATCAAGACCCTTGCTGCTTTAGGAAAGTCCTTTTTGACTCTATAATCTAACCAGTCAGACACAATTTCCTTCTAAAAGAAGGAAAATGTTTTTCTTAAATCTGTTTTTGAAAACTTATCTCCTTTTTGCTGAAAATGTTTTAAGGTAGACTGGCCTACTGAGAAAGAAATTTTGACTATTGGCTAAAGAAAGACAATCTGAAGAACCAATGTCTCGTCCTGGCAATACTGCCCAGATTAAGTAATGGGTTTGGTCACAGCTTTGGGGAAAATAACATTTAAAAGAACAATAATCTTACTGGTGCATTTACAAATTTAATTTATAAATTGTAAAAGAAGTTAATGTAGTACTACACAAATTAAATTTCCAATTTTTGTTGTGGCCAGAACAAAAACCTTGGCAAACTCTCATTTTACCAGTTCAGAAGTTTTGGGAACAAATCCAATACAAGAACAGTATCAAATAAGAAGCATTCCAATCATAACTATAATTGTTTTTCATAACTATAATAGTTTTTGTAATCCCTTGCTGCATTTAAACAGCAAGGGATTACATATATCACACTATTTTAATGTATCCTAATTTTTCTAAATGTAAGGAGAGTTTCCTAAAAGAGTACATACAGTTCATAAGGGGCCTTGTTGGAAGAGGACAAAAAACACCAATTATCTTTCCTTCTATTACCACATTAATTATGCCTGAACTCACATGGTCTAGACCAAATATAAGGTTCAAACATTGAGAAATATTTAGATACAGTATTAGAGGTAATCTGTCTATTAAAAAACTATAAGTGCAACTACTTTAAACTTTAGAAATTATGGGAAAAGAGTCATGAAACTTTGATGACGTGCTCTAATATTATATGATACATTAAAACAAAAGGAATCAAATAATTTTTAGGGTGGTTTCCCTGTCTCTGTACTTTTATAACTGATTTATTACAATCATGTGGACAGGAAGAAGCCAAACTTATATGGATAGAGCATAGCATAAACTGGTGACCACTGAAAAACCACAGCCTGTGAAAATGCCCCAGCAAGGACAGGGTAAATGTAAATATTTACATACTTAATACCAGTAGAAGTGATTCAAGCCAAAACTACCTATAGGGAGTTTGACAAAAATGAAGATAATTGCATCTGTGCTTCTCTGAGAAATCAATATTCCTTTTACTTATGGATGTCTGCTAAGACATGACAAACAGTAGGTTTTCAATATCTATTTGTTGAATTGATGAACTCTTATTTAAGCCACAGACTTGGATAATCAAAGGACAAATTGATTCTAGAGGTTATATTAGTAAACAATTTAATTGACATGATTAATATCTTACAGAGATTGAATATATATTCATCTTTTGCTCTAAAATGCTAAAAATGACATCTTAGTTGTTTGGGATAGTGAACAATAGCTGCAAAGTCAGAGAGAAAACTGCAAGCCTTCTCGAGCACACATCATCTAGAAACAACTCTGAATAGCTAAGGTGTCTATTTCATGTCACAGAGCCTTTGAATGGCCCATGTAGGGGAAATATAAGGCCCAAATTTGGAATTCAAGAACTATCACTTCCCTAAATCTGTTATATGAAATACTAGTCCCTTTGAAAGTCAGTTGCTGGATTCTCACTGTGACTTAGTTGGAAAACAAATTTTAACGATCACTACCACTATCACCATACAAAAACAATAATAAAAAGAGTCATCAAGGGACATTATGTCCATCCAGAATCCAAAATTCCTGTATGAATTGGATCCTTTCCAACTCGGCAAATGAGAGCTGTATTGGGAAATGGAAATAGGACATCAGGGCTTGCATTAGAGTTAGCTCTAGCTCCTAAATTTCCCCCATAAACTACTTGGATTTTGAGTGAGAGCAGATCTTATGTTAAGTATTCTAACCACAAAAAAGTACTTAGAATAATGGAAGTTGGCAGAAACTTTGTGAGGTGACCTTTATGGTTGTGATGGTTTCATGGGTGTGTACTTCTCCCCAAACTCACTGTTATAGATATTAAATATGTACAGATTTTTTGCATGTCAATCACACTTCAATAAAGTAATTTAAAAAAGAAATCTGAAAATATTAGATAATTATTTGGAAGATACTTTAGAAAAACAATCAAGATTAAATTTAATATCAGGATGGAGAATATATTTTTTCTTTATCTATGACAATATAATGGCAAAGCAATTTTTCAGTTATATGATGAATATGTTAAAGAAAATATCCCAGTTGTTTGGCATCCTATCACTCTCTAAACATAGTACAATTTAAATAAATAAAAATCAATGATTGAGCAACCCAAATAAAGTATATTTAATTCCCTGTATCACTTTGTATGTGTATATAATACCACAAGTTGAAGTTTTCAGTCATCTAGAATATTCAAGAAAAAAATTTTTAAGATTTTTACTCTTCTTGAAAAATTTGAAAAATAAGAACAAAGCTGAAGGGCTACCTCTGTCTTGGTATCTTGTTTTTGTTGTTCCCTTCAATTTACTAAATCATGGATGTCATGTCTTTGTTCCATTTTTTCCTAAAGTGCTATGGGAATTATATGCCATATTTCTGCTTCTTACTTCTAACAACTTGCTCTGTGTTCTAGATTTACTTTAGTTAATATAACAGGTTTCCTTTTCAATTATATTTGCTCTGCTCTTCTACGCTATTTTTAGTTAGATGATCACATTATGATCACTTTGTATTCCCAATATTATTGATATTAATTATTCATAGGAAGTTATTCTTATTTTATAGGTATAATATCTTAGCCATTTAAATTGACTATAGTGATTATGACTACATTATATGAGTTTCCTCTGGTTTTAGCTTTTCCCTGTTTATTGTAGTGACTGGATAAACTATTTATTGAATTTTGTACACTCATATTTGAGAAATGTACATTGGCTCCTTAGTACTGTAGTCAGCTTCTCCTGACTGTGGGGGAGGATAGCTGGGTAGGTTGTATTTATAAGCGTAGGCTGTTTCTGGATGAAACACTACTCTCCAGCCCCGGGTCATGTTTACTTATACTGCCACATCTTGGAAGTCAATACTGCACTTTTTTGCCATTCAGCAAGATGGATGGAGTATGAACACATACCCAGTTCCTAAAAGAGAGTTCCCTCATAAATTATGCTTCTGGTTACTTCAGGAATCCTACATACTCCATAGCTGTGCTACCTCTAAGTGAGTGATTTCTGGAACTGTCTTACCTCCTCAACTGTCTGCTCATGTGCATCTATTGGGTTTTAGTTTGTCTTTCTTCTTGCTTTTTTAAAAAATAAACCTAATAATGTTGGCATTTAAACTATTTCAGCAATTCTTAAAATTGTGAAATGTACTCTTAGAAGCCTTTCTAATTTCACTGCATTCTTATGGATTGATTGATTTAAATTCCATTTTCATTCTTTCATGACATTTTTGTCTGAAGAAGAGATAAATGCTGATACTGATCTGATCATATTATCATAATTTTAATCATGGAGTTGCTCCTTTGAGAAGGGATCATGATTTATTCATCTTTCTATTTCATCAGGCATTTAGAAATGGATCTTGCTTATAGTATAGTTTTAACAATAATGTTGATGATAATAATGGTTAAATTTACTGCGTTTACCATACACAGGCCTTTGACAAGTCCTCAGTAATCCTCACAACAGAATTATGAGGTAGGTACTGATAGTATTCACGTGTTTAGATGAGGGAACAGAAGCACAGAAAGATTAAATAACTTGCTCATGGTTAAATACCTACTGGATGTCTGATTTAGAATTTGAACCCTAATACTTTGACCCTAGAGCCTGTACCATAAAATATGTTAACCTAAGTGCTATTTTTCAAGGCCAGGCCTCTAATTTCCAGCCTTTTCCTCACCTGCATGATATACTTATCAAACATATAGTCTTGTATTCAGAATATCTCTCCTAGTCCTACCAAAATATGATCTGCAGACAAAATGATTTATTTTTATTTGTTAATTTTTTAATAGAATACTTCACCTACAACTATATAAGACCAATACCTGACTCTAGAATTAAAAGTTAATAGTCTTTAAAACTAACTTTAAAAATGAAAATCCATATGTTTGATAAGATGCAATACACAGCTTTATCCAAGTTTATAGTCTTGATTTAGTTTTCACATGTTCTATAGTCATAACACAAACATATAAACAAATGATAAGCCCAGGAAAATAATATTTATATTAACAACAATCTAGAGACTAACTTTGTTAAATAAAATCAGTGTTAAACAGCCGAAAACAGCAAAATGGAAACTCACAATACTTCTAACGCACTATTCAAATGATTATCAGTTAAATATAACTCAGACTTGTGAAGACATAACATTTCATTTTACCAAAGCATTCACATTTATGGTAACTCTTTATAAAATATTTTAAATTGCCACACTCTGAGCCTAGTCATTTACTGGTCTACAGATTAATAGCATTGGTTTGGTGTCATACTTTCCTCGCATAATTCACCATCTCACTAGGAATCCAAAAGTAATACTCAGAAATATAATTCACAGCTCATTATATTTTAACACAACATTTTTCAACACATACACCAAGTTGTCTGCATCTTAATCTCCCCAAGTCACAATTAAAATGAGTTAATGAAATCATTATTCAACTTGCTCATTCTCATCATTTATATATGACACAACTTGTTATTTATGATATTATTGATCTTCTACTATACACCATAAAAGTAAATTCTTCTTCTCTTTTGAATGGTTGCAGTAATGAAATATTTTTTAAGGAATGTTACATGTACCTAAAAATAAGATGAATCTTACATAAAATTGATTTATGTATTTAATTGATTTAAATACATAAAATGTATTTAAACATCAAGCTGATTTGGTAAAATAGAAAAATGTCTTGCTTCCATTTAAGCAACATTTCAGTTCCCTGTTATATTTGATAATATACTAAGGAGAACCATCACATTGTGAATAATTTTCTGTGACTGGCCCAAGAAGATAACCTCAAATTATTCTATAAATAGAATAAATAAATATTATGAAATACTGAAAAGACAAAAATTAAAGGATGATATTTTATTAAAAATATGAATTAGTTTGAACATATTTCCTCAGTCATATTTGAGCTTATTTGACAAACTATGAGATCTTAAGTTTTGAGAATAAGCTTTGGCTTGATGTTCTGCCCTCTGGACTCACTGGGGTGGCAGTCCTGATCCCAGGATCTACAGGAGCAAGTGGTATATTAATAAAAGATGTCAAAAAGCAAAAAACAGGCATAGGCTAGACTCCAAGGAGAACTTCATGGGTGTACTGTACAGGAGTACAGGAGTGGATATGACCATGACAGATGAAGTGGTCTGGGAAAAACTAAAAGAGTAATTATTTTATTTATTAATTTTATCATTCACACAGGTGTCAATCAATCAGTCAGTTAGTCTTTGATGAGTATAGGCAATGTATCAGACACTGTTTAGGGGCTGGTGCAGTCTTCAGAATGAATCCTTATACTAGAATAGCAGCTCCAGGACAGCAAGAATTTTCATTTATTGTGTTTACTGCTATATTCCTAGTGCCTAGAACAGTGATTGACACATGGTAAAACTCAATAAATAAACAGGGATGTAATAAATATTATTGAATGAAGAGATGTAATTTCTTTTTCAGAGTCAAGAAATGTGTAGCTTTCTATGTGCAACTCAAAACCAATAATTCTAGTTTTTTGAAAAATGGTTTCTATCTAGACTTACTCAATAATTCTATTTGAAATTTAATTTTACAGCCATTTGTTATATTATTCTTATTGGACTCTTTTTATTCTGATACTATATCCTCATATATCATCATATATATCAATCCCACTCCTTCCAAACTCCTTTTAATAGTGTGACTTTAAATTATATAATATATGAAATCAAAATAATACCACTATTTTTAGCAGTAAATCGTCATCATATTTTGTGTTTAAAAATAGAGAAAGTAAGGCAATTTTCAGTAGTAGTCACATCTAATAAATCTAAAATAACTTCAAGTATTTACCTGATACAACACGCTCATTGAAAAAGCTCACTGAAAAGCAGAAATATTTTTCTCTCTATCTGTATTAAAAAGCAATTCAAGTGAAATGAATCAGATCTCAGAAGAAACAGACTTTGTTTATTTAACAATTTTCTAAATATTAATTCTTAGCTTGTACACTCTGAACATCAGAATTATGACAATCAAATGAATGCCAATAAACAGACACCCATGTTAAAAAATACCCAGACATATTTATTAACTTTTGCTTTATAACTGTTCAAACTTCAGATTGATTGCCTTTCCTTTGGATAAGATGCCACTTATATTAATGAAAAATAAACTTCATCTGTTCATAGTTAGTGATAGAGTTGCTCTTATCATAAATAATGAGGAATGTTGGAGATTAACACACAAAACAATTTCACTTCAGACATAATTACAAGAAACTATTTGCATTTGACGATGTAAAGGTGTCAAGCTACGCATCAACACTTTTGTCTGCATTTGTAATTTTTATTTAGCTGAGGAATATTTTCTTCTATTATATCTTTATTTATTTCTTCTGCAGCACCATTCAAGACCAATCATTTAGTTGTTGACTCTTCCTTGTCTGACTCCATGCTATCTTTATTTTCAGCTCATAATTTTATTTAACAATTTTCTTTATTAAATGAAGCATGCTTTTTATCTCATGTATCCAGCAATATATATTTATCATTCTTACATACTCAAGCAAAGCTTGAGAAAACTACAAGGCTCATTGTATTTCTACCAAAGTTGTTCTTATTAATGCTGCTACATAAAATGATTTCCACGGAGATTTTAATCTTTCATAAAACAGATCACTGCTATCAGATTTTTCTCTGTTCCTTTCAACTTTTTGACCTTTAGTTTTCTTATTCTTCCTCTGAATAGGTAAATATAGAAAAAAGAAGATAGGGAGAGTTATACACTTTTCTGCATCATTTTCAGTGTGCCCCAGAAGTCAGAGCAGGGCATGAGTTTCTGGTTCCTTAAATGTTCATACACAAATCTATGATTTAGGATTTGATGGTGAGGGTGCATAATGCTTTATTTTTGTTTTTCTTTCTTTTTTCATGCAAACTTAAGACTGTAGTACTCTGAAGTCTGTACGGATTTTTCTCAATCTGCCTCATAGTTATTTCAGTCTATCAGAGATCTAGATAAATATTTGTCAGTTTTCATTTTCAGTCTTCTGAGCTACAACTTTGCCTGCATCTGACTTGAAATTTAAAAAGAAGTAGAGCACTGCTACATTTAAGATGCTAACCAAATTCTATTTTTAAATAAAAAGCTCATATATGTTATTACTTTACACAAACAAAATAGATTTTTTCCTTTAAAATATCAATTACAAATTTTGATAAATATATATATATATATATATATATATATATATATATATATATATATATATATACACACACACACACACACACTTAAATTAGCGTTGTTAAAATATAGCAAAACATAATACTTGATTTTCATTCTGGAACTTAATGTGACTTTGCACATGTAATTTATCTCTTGCTGAACTCCACTAAGCCTTTATAAAATTAGAACTCACCTCATAGGGTTTCATGAAATTTATAATCTGCCACTTATTAGTATTAAATTAGTGGAAATTTTTATTGTAATTATCAATAACCATGTACTGTTTTATTCATTGTTATTAATTACTTTTGAAACAGTGTTTTAGACTGTTTTAGACACAAATTATTCTCAATAATTTCTAAGGTCACTTTATGAAATGCCATATTGTAGCAACAATTTATGTAATTGGAAAAATGAGTTATTTTATGACTGTTAGCGGAGACTTAGATATGTTCTCATTCCTTAAAACTTAGTATGGAGGGCTTCCCTGGTGGCGCAGTGGTTAAGAATCTGCCAATTCAGGGGACACGGGTTCGAGCCCTGGTCTAGGAAGATCCCACATGACGCAGAGCAACTAAGCCCGTGAGGCACAACTACTGAGCCTGCACATGTAGAGCCTGTGCTCCACAACACGAGAAGCCATGACAATGAGAAGCCCATACACCGCGAAGAAGAGTAGACCCCGCTCACCAGAACTAGAGAAAGCCCACGCACAGAAACGAAAACCCAACACAGCCAAAAATAAATAAATTAATTAAAAAAAAAAATAACTTAGTATGGAAATTGTGTTTAAATACATATAAGTTGTTTTTTTTTATTATTTTGCAAATTTACCTTCAATATTTTCTTTTATTTCATTATGCATCATAAAAATATTTATTTGATGAATTCATAATTTCCAATGTCTATTATAACATAAATTTCATTTGATATAAATTAATTCACCCAAAATATTAAATGAATGTCTGTAATACATCCAATAAATACATATAGAACATTTATTAAATAAATTGTATTGCAATAATTATAATTGTTACTTTTACATCCAATATTTATTATTTGAAGGATTTTCTCTCCCCGAGCATGGATATATTCTAGGTCAGATAAGCACTTATTTAAATGTTTCTTTGGAAATTTACTTCATAGGCATGGAAAACTTTGTGTTTCACAAAAGGCAACTTGTCATATGTTGTCATATATATATATATATATATATATTTTTTTTTTTTTTTTTTTTTTTTTTTGGTATGCGGGCCTCTCACTGCCGTGGCGTCTCCCGCTGCGGAGCACAGGCTCCGGACGCGCAGGCTCAGCAGCCATGGCTCACGGGCCCAGCCGCTGGGATTCTCCCGGACCGGGGCACGAACCCACGTCCCCCGCATTGGCAGGTGGACACCCTACCACTGCGCCACCAGGGAAGCTCTGTTGTCATATGTTTTATGTTTTGAAACTCAGCCTCATTATTGATGCTATGTATGCATTTTTTGAAGAATGATCTAGCAACTGAACAAAGTCTTGTTTTTCCTATCTTAATGTTGATATAGAATGGTACAGCATTTATAAATCGGATAAACCAATATGAACAATTACATGGTGAAATGGAATATTGAGGAAAGACCACCAGATGTCTCCACACTACACCTTTTGGAAAGAATCTCCCTCAGACTCACTGTTAAATGAATAAATGGACAATAATAGTGACAGGGCACAAAAAATAAGTACAAACAAAATAAATATTGTTTTTCAGAATAACAGTTTAAGAAAATTGACAATAGGGATGCAATCATATGGATTTTATTTTCTCCAAACAAACATATCTATGGTAGAAAGTGCCTAAGGCCTCAGTCACCATGAATATTGTCCTTCAACAGCAGTGGTTGAAGGATAAGCTCTCTGGGGAAGGAGTCCTTAGGAGAGTGCCTGCATGCTGCAGCAACCAAGGATATGGTAAATGACCACCGAGGTACAACCAAAGCCAGATGTGGAAGAGCAGCCCGATTCCAGGCCGGCATGGGATAATCAAGGGGGTGTTGTAAAGGCTTTGGTAGGATATCAAACAGGTCTACATGGAACAGTGAGGATGATGCCAGTTTACAACTTAATATGAGAACACGCACAAGGACACACACACACTCTGGTAGGAGACAAGGCATGGAAAGGGAGAAACTGGCCTGATTATGGGGACCAGATCTAGAAAGAATTAGTCAGGAAAATAAGACCATGGCAAGGCACCTGGCACAGGAGAAATCTCCCCCAGCACCTTCACATTCAGAGCTTTTCTCATTCAGGTGGCAGGAACCCTCCAGGCCAGCAAAAGAATCAACTCAGTACTACCCTCAAATAGCTCCACCAGCACAAGGAGCTGTTTGTCTTAGAAGTGTCTGTGTTACTTCAAACATGTGATAGGGCTCATAGGGTACTTCTTAGAGTACAGAGCACTAGAAGGCTTGTTTGACCCACTCCGAATGCCACCAAATGCACTGGTAATACAGCTGAGGGCTGCTTGCTCATTGGAAAAATAAGGAAAAAATACGGAATGGCTTTACAATTGTAAACAGGTACTGACAATCTCATTTTAAAGAACAAATGCATACTAGAAACAGTAACAAGACTTTGTTTGAGGTACATTACCAGAATGTAAGTTTCTTATATAGTATGTAAGTTTATTTTAGGGCCATGTGGTTGTCAAGAAATTTGGTTATCATTTTATTTATTTTATTTTATGTTCATCAGTTTATTATACATGATGAATCCCACATTTCCCTAAAGTTATAAAAGGTATGTTAGTCACTTATGTTTTGAGCTGAAAACATTTCTCATACTGGAGGGTAGATAGCCCTGAAAGAGAAACTCTTTACAACATGGTATTCGAAATCTGAAGGCCTAATTGACTATTGTGTCTGTAAACATGAATTTTTAAATTGGATTTTAAAAGCCTAACTTTATTTTTATAGCAACCTCTTCACAATTTCAGATTTTACTAATAGCCAGAAGAATTCACCAACAGCCAAAACTTTCAAAAGCCAGAAAATAATTATTTTGCTAAAATCACTGCTAAACGTGGATAAGTTTCAGTATAATAAGATTCTGTAGGGTATGCCAATTTCTCATTTGTCTCACATAATTAAAAAGATACAGGCAACAGAATGTAGGTATTAAGAAGCTCTCTGTGGAGATAATCTTTTCTCATGTGAATGAGGTAAACATATTTCTCTAGACTACTCTTTGTAGATAGTTCTGCATCTACAGATTCTCTTTTATACTGTTCATTTATTTATTTACCAAGACATTATTATTTCTGTGTTTAAAAATAATAAGTACTGATTGATTATAATATCTGAAAATGCTCAAAGTTTATTAATGTGGTTTTACTGAACTGCAAATAAAAGTAATGTAAGGTTTTCTGTTTTAGGCCATTTTCTATATGCATCACTCCAAACACATAGAAAAGATAAATAGAAATAGAAAATCAATGGTAAAAAGAGAAGATTAAAAACATGGACACTTCTCAAAATGTGAAAGAAGCAATGAGGGTCTTTTGCTCACAGAAAAAGAGAAAGCTGCTGCTCACCCGCTGTTTCTTGTATGTTACTTCCTAGGGAGAAGACACAGGCACTGCCCACGAGTAGGGCCTGAACCCAGCCATCCATAAGCCAGCTCTGTGACTAGATCTGGAATGCTGCCAATTTCAGCAGAAGACAACTCCAAGCTGAAAATGTAAGACCTAACTGGCAACTAAGAATCGAGAAGATTTAAGGAAAAAAGACAATGATTTTAGAAGGAATGTCTGAGCTGACGGAAGGATAGGCAAAAACCTTGGTAAATAAGCAGATAAACTGAAACAAAAAAAAAAATAAACAAACAAAAAAACCTCCACTGCTTATAGCTACAACACCGACAAAAGTGTTTGATTTGGAGATAATGAAAAAAATATAACTGAAGACAAGAACACTAGGTAAGTCAGAGAGAGGTACCAAGAGCCAAGGCTCTAAAGTTCGTATCTTCTTCTGGGGGAGGACCCAATGTTGGTACAGGTTTTTACAAATTGTTAAGGTAAGTATGCATGTAAAACATTAAAAGTGATCAGCAATGGGAGGGAAATATATTGATTCCAAATGTGTACAGGAAAAAATGGGCATCTTGTCCTTTGAATACAATAACAAACAAAAATGCAGTAAAGAGGAGTAACAATGCCAAAACTTGGTACTCTACAACAGTTAACAAAAAATATTTTAGACAAAAATATTGAAAATGAAAAGGGAGCATCACACCATAAATCAGCTTTTTAAATGACTGAAAAAATGGTAGTTAGTGAATAACCAACTCCATGTCACTACATTAGGGAGCTGGGCCAAACACATGACTTTCTACACAAAAAATTAGCCCATGACAGCTGGTTGAAGGAGGAAATAGGTTGGATAAGTCTAGCACAGATTAGTTACATGTGAACCACTGGATTTAAAAAAATCTTCCCAAAAAACACAGGTCCAGATGTTTTTCTTCTTTTTCTTTTCTTTTTTTTTTTTTTTTTTTTGCGGTACACGGGCCTCTCACTGTTGTGGCCTCTCTCATTGCGGAGCACAGGCTCTGGACGCGCAGGCTCAGCGGCCATGGCTAACGGGCCCAGTCGCTCCGCGGCATGTGGGATCCTCCCGGACCGGGGCACGAACCCGTGTCCCCTGCATCGGCAGACGGATTCTCAACCACTGCGCCACCAGGGAAGCCCAGGCCCAGATGTTTACAGAGGTAAATGCTGCCATAAACTTTCTGATAATGGAGAAAGAGAAACCATTTCCCAATCCATTGTTTAGGCTCTTGACCCTTTGAACACAAATCCAAAAAATATTTTTAAAGTACAGACATGTTCATCTATAAACATAGGTGTAAAAACTCTCAGCATAGTATTAGGAAATTAAGTTTGGCATTTTATAAATAAGGAATATATATATATATAATAATTTTGCTTAATATTTTTATGATTAATTTTTTTTAATTGCTTTATTTTTAATGATATGAAATCATCCATGGCTTATGTCTACCTTTTTCAAAGTATCTAATTAGATTTTTGCTACATTTAAATTCTAATTTGACAGATGTTCTAAAAGAGTAATTAATTTATTAAGGATTATTGTGATTAATATTTCTAAATTTTACTTACATATAAGATTTATAAGTACTAAAGAATAATTGTAACATGTTGGTTAGTTTAAATGTAATAATAATAAAGTGCACACATATCAACCAGAAGTCAACTTATCAGTGGTCATAAGTTGAGTCTGTGTTTAGAACCCAGGCATATATATTTGTGAAGGGATATTGGACCAATTTTTGACTGTTGGCCAAAGAAGACAGTTATGTGGGTGTTAGGCCTGATGTGAACAGCTTAGTGAGAAGGTCCTGAAGGGAGCAGGCCCAGGAATATGGATTGGACTCCTGAGGGAAAGCACAGAATTTGGTAGCTGTGACTTACTGTGGGCAAATGTCCAGGGAGAAGTTGTTGTTGCAGAAAGAGTTCTTTTAATTTATAACGCTGATTTACAAGAAGATTGTTTTTAAAAAGATGATTAATGGTACTTCTTCCAGTTGCATACTTGGCAATAGTCGCTGGATGACTCTCCATGTTTTATAAGTCATTTTAGTTGACAGATCCCAGAGAATATATGTCTCTCATGCTCAAACTATATCTGTTTCCTCCTGCAATACCCTTTCCTTTTTATTTCATTAAGATCATATTGTTATTTTACGTTTATATCATTTCTATATATCGGTTTCCCCAGAGAGTAAAGGCTTATGAACTTTTTCTCTCTTTTTAAAAAAAGTTTTCTCCAAAATTTTGAGAAACAAAAAGAGATCAGTGTGGATTACATTTCCACAGGACCGGGAGGGTGATGTGATCAATACCATCAAATGTATGAGGTCAGGGACACTGAGACAATCCCTTCAGAGTGTGCTGTGTGACAGGGGGCAGGTGTCTTGCAAGCAGATAAGCCAAACTAGAATCTGACTATTCTGCTTTCCATTTAGCCTGGTGTAAATCTCATCTCTCACCATGTTGCCCTCATTAAAAAATATACAAAGTGCAATATTTACTTTGCTAGGTTGTCCTGAGGTTAAATAATAAAGGTGTAAAGTTTTTAGTGCCTGGTAATCCCTCAAAGCACCATTTAGAAAACGCCTTTTTCTCCTACTTCTCCTGCTCCCAAACTCCCCAGTCTCCTCAGTTCTTTCTCTCCTCCCTCCCCCTCCCTCTGTCCCTGTCCCTTTCTCTTCCTTTTCTCCTTCTTTCCATCCTTTCTTTTCTCCCTCCCTCCTTTTCATATGTTCCAACTCTCTGCTTTACTTTCAGGCAGCCTAATATATTTCAATATTCTTTTCAGCAAAAAAGAATGAGTTGAGTTACCATATAATCCAGCAATCCCCCTCCTGGGCATATACCCTGGAGAAAAATATAATTAGAAGAGATACATGCACCCCAATGTTCACTGCGGCTCTATTTACAATAGCCAAGACGTGGAAGCCTAAGTATCCATCAACAGATGAATGGAACCTAAGTATCCATCAACAGATGAATGGATAAAGAAGATGTGGTACATATATACAATGGAATAGTACTTAGCCATAAAAAAGAATGAAATAATGCCATTTGCAGCAACATGGATAGATCTAGAGATTATCATACTAAGTGATGTAAGCCAGACAGAGAAAGATCACTATCATATGATACTGCTTATATGTGGAATCTAAAAAGAATGATACAAATGAACTTATTTGCAAAACAGAAATAGACCCACAGACATAGAAAACAAATTTATGGTTACCAAAGGGGAAAGGGGTGGGGCAGGGATAAATCAGGAGTTCGGGATTAACATACACACTACTGTATATAAAATCGATAGCCAACAAGGACTATAGCACAGGGAAATATGCTCGATATTTTGTAATAATCTGTAAAGGAAAAGAATCTTAAAAAAGAATATATATATGTATGTATATATATATATGTGTGTATATATATATATGTGTGTGTATATATATATATATATATATATATATCTGAATCACTGTGCTGTACACCTGAAACTAACACAACATTGTGAATCAACTACAGTTCAATAAAAAAATATATATATATAAAACAAATGAGTATCAGAATCCACAGAATTTGCATAACATTTGAAAAATATATTGGTGAGGCTAAGTTTTGTTAGTATTTGTGCGTGCGTATGTGTGCTGTGTTGTATGTATGTGATATGACTATAGAATATAGAGTTCTTCAGGCCAGAGATTATAAATTGTAAGTTATAAGATGAATAAGTTCTGGGATCAAATGTACAGAATGGTGATTACAGTGAACAATTCTGTATTGCATACTTGAAATCTGTCAAGAAAATAGATCTTCAATGTTATCACCACACATAAAAACCAAAATCATAGTAACTATGTGAATTGAGGGATGTGTTAATTAACTTGATTGTGGTGATCCTTTCACAATGTATACACAAATCATCACATAGTACAACCTAATTTATGCAATTTTAATTTGTTAATTTTGCATTAATAAAGCTGGAAAAATAAAATTAAAAAGTATTTTTGTGTAAACAAAAACAAACAAGTGAACAGTCAATAAACAGTCTTTTAGTTTATTAATAAATAGCCAATGGACACTAAAAGATGTATCACTAGCCATTTTTTTAAGTGGTATATTTGCTTGATTGTTTAGTTGCTTTCTTCATAAAGCTAATTCTCAAAATTCTTACTCTATAAAAAAGATATAGTAACACCTACCTTACAAAAAAAATTAAGCTAAATTTTTCCTCATATTTTTTAGTTACTTCGCTTAGTGTCTGACAATTCAAGAAGCTCACTATTTCTGTAGGTAGATCAGGAGTGTTGCTATAAAGAGCAGCATGTAATCAGTATCTCCAGTCTGATGCATCTCAGCCTCCATCCCTTACCAGGCTGAATGATAAATGTCATTGTGTGAAAGCTTGAGGGTGACTGCCCTAACTGGTGAAGAATCCATCTCTCCTGAACCTGCTGCTCTTTGCTATGACTGCTTTATTGGTCACTTTCACACCTGGTTTCCGTTTAACCTTTCCAGCTCTGTTGTAGATCCATTTACTTCCTTCTGGCTCTCACACTTTGGCTCTATTCTGACTCCTTAGTTTGGAGAGCATTTTCAGGCTTGATGCTTTGAAATGAAATCCAGAAATAATGGCTATGTGTTTCCCTCTTCTTTACATATTTACAGGAAAAAGCCTAGTCAAGGGCCCAGATCACTGTAGATTCATAAATGCGGATGTATTAGCCAAACAGAAAAAAAATGTGTCTCCTTGGTTTGGAAAGGGATTTGAAAAGCATTATGAGGATGAAGACTGCACAAAAAGGAGACCCAAATTCACAAATCCTAGTGTGTCTTTATTGCCAAGAATTGTTATCCCAAATAACTTCTTAGGGGGCAAGAATAGAAGTTTATATCAAAGAAAGACAGGAACTAAAATTATCTGATTTATTATATAAACCATATATATAAACATAAAGTTATATGATTACTGTAGTATAATCACACATTTTCAAAGAAAATACTCATTTCAACTGCACATCTACTAAATTTAAGTATCTCTTTCAAAATTTTTGAGTTGATCTATAAGACAGCCTTGGATTGATTTACGCAACATGGTACAAGTTATGTGTTTAGATAACTGGATAACTACAGATGAAATTCTCCTTGCCCATTATTTTTTATCATTTCTAAGTATGTGAGGAGTGATGTAAAGGAAAAGAGAATATAAACAATGAAAGTAAATGATCTAATGTGCTTTCTGACATAGAGTTTATAAGAAGTAAAGATATACAAAGTGCAGTGAGAGCACTTATATAGAAATTAAAAGTTGGGATCCAAGAAGATTTTTCCCATGATGAATTAGCATTATGTAAAGAGTATAAACATATCAAATAGTTAAAAATAATCAGGGCAGTGATGCTTCAAAAATTCTTATATTTTTGAAGAGAACAAAACTTTTAACTTGAAACCATTATATCAGTTTATCATCCTCTGGTGCTATATTAACCTTTACAAATTATCATATAGAGTGAAATATAGTTTTTATCCAACTGAAAGAGGCCAATTTTATCTCTTCTTTTATGAAAAACATGGTATTATTTTTAAATGACTTTCATCCACAAATATCTTTAGAATATTGGAAAGGAATCATTTGCTTTTTAGATTCATAAAATATTTTGGATATCTCCATGGACACATCTAGACTATCTACCATGTCTTCCTTCATTTACCATGTTACATCACCTGACTTATGAGCTATACAATTTATTAGAAAGTAGAAAGATGTGTGTTATTTATAAACCTGAAAAATAACTACTTTCAGTCTGTATCTTTAATATGTAGCCTACAACTAAGTGTCCTAGGTGAAGTAATTTTGATTTCTTCTTTACTTTTTATTAAAGAGCAAACTTGGCTTCAATAAATGTGTTTTTAAAATCTAGTGGCTTTGTTACCTGCAATCTGTTTCTATTGAATTCTTACCCCTCCATTTTCAACAAGGAAGATGTTCTCAGAAAAAGGATGCGAAATTGGATGTATATTCACTGCACCTGGCGACAGAACTGATGTTCTGTTCATCTGATTGAGGAGAAACCTTGAAAAATCTCAACCTCCTACTTTCAGGCTCTGCTGAAAAATATTTCTCTTTTGAATAATAGCTAAGGCGGTATTATGTAATAAATAACAGAACAATTACAGAAGACATGCATTTTTCTGTCTCCCTAGGCAGACGTCTCTTCTTCCCTTTTAAGCTTCAGTTGAAATATTTCTTTTTCTTTAATGTGCTCATTCTTGGACCTGAATCCTGAGAGATTCTCTGTTTTCACACTGGTCTCAAGCTACCTAAGTCAGCCACTCCTTCTCTTATGTGAGTCTTTTATTTTTCTAATCTGGTAAAATCAGCATGCTACACACAAATACTGGTATGGAGAAATACCCACAGATTTTTAATGATAGCTGAGATTGTCCTCTCTTTTTATTTGGAAAGAGAAAAACTTTAAATTATTGTGTTTGTCACTATTAATAAACAGTTTGACTTGCAAAGCTTAATCAGACTTGATATTTAAACCCTTAAAATTTCACAATTAATTTGAATTTGAGATGAATATCAGAATATGAGATGCATATATAGAATATGCATATATAATAAAGGACGATTGAACATTTGAATATGATATTATTTATTTGTACCAGATTATTACCAACTTGGAATCATCCCCAAAGCCTTCTAAGTTTTTCTCTGCATTTCAGAGAATAAGCTAAGGACTTCACTTCTCAGCATCCCCTTCCCTCTGTGCTCCAGGTTACGATTTGCCAACACAATAAACTCACGTGATATTTGGAAGGTGTTCCATTTGTAGGTAGAATTGCCTCCAGACTCTCCTGTAGGCCAGAGACTCTCAGCAGATTCTTGGTGAGTCCTTGGGAAACACTCATTTTGAGGCTGCATGAGGAGAGACAGGATGGGAGTTTGAGAGCTTCCTGAAAACTGAAGCAGCTTTCTGGTGGTCTTCTTAGAACTACACATTTTAAATAACATATTTGAGTGTGAAATTACTGTTCCCTTACTGAGAGCCTATGGTGGTCAGTTTTGTTTGCGCCAAAGGCGAGACAAGGCCCTCCAGCCGCTCCTGACTGCCATGTAAGCTCACGTGCTAGCTGGGCCACATGATCCACCCAAGAAAACGGTGATTATAGGAGTGAAGGGTCTGTGTCATTCCGTTTGGAGGCTTTGGTAGGTTTTCATGAGAGGTTCTCCTACCACTGACTTGCTGGGTCAAGGGTGCCAACATCACCGGCACGTTCAGTGCTTCACTACAGGGACTCAGAGTACTCAGCATATGATTGTACTCACAGGTACGATTTACTATGGGGACACAGTGAGGATATGCCACTGGGCCAGTCAGGGAAAAAGACACATCAGGTAGAGTCTGGAGAAATCCAGGCGTTGACTTCCTATGCTTTCTCCCACTCCTTGGTGGGGGTCACGCAGAGCATGACCTTTTCTCAAGCAGCAACATGCATCAATGAGTGTGCGCAGTATTTTTGTCCAGGGAAGCCCTGTTGTGACTTAATGCCTGAGTTTTACTGAGGACTAATCACGCAGACACTTTCCACCCACCAAAATTCTGGACTTCTAGAAGGAAATCAAATATTCACATGGTAGAAACACTGTGGACAGGCTGGCACCATCCTGTAAGTAAGCCCTTCTTAGATCAGGCCTGCATATTCTTTCCCACACACACGCGTGCAGATACCTGAAAATATACGCGAACATCTGCAAGTATTTAGTATCCTATTGAAAAACGGTTTCTGGCTGGCTATTGATCCCTGGTATAGATTGAACACTTGATCGTGGGGTGCCCTGAGCTGCCCATCATGAAACTGATGTGGATGTGGTCATAGTACTACAAGGTAGGTCAGATTTAAGACAATTCTGAAGGACAGAAGCACAGCAAGTAGTTTAGATTATTATCGTAACTAGGACTATTACATTAAATCCTATCCCTCAACCCATATCTATAGGATCATAGGGAAATCACTGTGACTCACTGACTCTTGAAGAAGGTATTATTTTTCCGGTTTTTGGATGATTCTACACATGAAAGTGGAACACATGAAACTAGATAGTTTGAGGATTATAAACTTCACCTAGTCATGGCTCCAAAAGACAATGACAAATTCTTTTAGCGAACAAAACTTGAAACAACGAATGTGGAATTTTCCACTCTCTCTGGAAGAGGGTATGGAAGAAGTATAGACTGATGCTGATTTTTTAACAATTTTACTGAGGTATGATTAACATACAATGATTCATACATATTTGCACTGTGCAATTTGATAAATTCATACATACATTTGTGAATCCATCACCACAGTCAAGAGAGTGAACAAATCTATCACCCTCATAAGTTTCCATGTGACCTTCTGTTATCTCTCTTCTCCATCCCTCCCCAGATCCCCTCCTAGACGACTACTGATCTGTTATCTGTCACTACAAATTAGATTTTTTTAAAGTCTCTAGTGAACAGAATCACATAGTATATACTTTCTTTTCTGCCTTTTTCCCCTTATAATTATTTATGACATTGTATGTTTCAATAATTATTTTCCCTGAGTAGAACCCTATTGTTCATGTACACTACAATTTGTTTATACTTTTACTGATTGATACATTTTGAGTTATTTCTAGATTTTGTGATTACAAACACAACTGTACAAAACTTGTATGAACATATGACTTCGTTCCTCTTGGGGTAAATTCTTGGGAGTGGAATGGCCGGATCGTATGGCATTTGCTCTCTACCTAATTGCTGAGCTGGAACATCGATCTCCTGCCCTCAGCACTCCGGGTGCTCAGGCCTTTGGACTCAAACTGGAACCTAGACCATCAGCTCTCCAGCTCTCAGGCCTTCAAACTTCACCTTGGGCTTTCCTGCATCTCCAGTGCAGACTGCCGGTCCTGGGACTCTCAGCCTCCAAAATCACATCAGCCAATATCTTATAATAGTTTCTCTCTACGTAGATACTATTGCTTGTTTCTTGGGAGAACCCTGACTAATCTAACTTTTTGATAAGCTGTCAAACTCTTAATGTGCCTACACCATTTTACATTCCACCAGGATTGTATGAAAGCTCCACTTCTATTACAGCCTTGTCAAACTTCCAAAAACAGAAAAGGAGGAAACATTTCCTAATTAATTCTATGTTACCAGTATTACTCTGTTACCAGAACCAGATGAAGACACCACAAGAAAACTACAGACTATCTCCCTTATGAACACTGATACAAAATGTCAACAAAATACTAGCAAAGTGAACACAACAGCATATTAAAAGGATAATATCCCATGACTGCATGGGATTTATCTCAAGAATGCAAGGTGTTTCATAAGAAAGTCAGTTAAATAATACACTACATTAGAGGAATGAAGGAATGAAATACATAACCATCCCAACTGACACAGGAAAAAACATTTCTCAAAATCCAAAAACCCCTTCATGATAAAATTGCCCAGGAAACTAGGAGCATAAAGAAGCTTCCTCAACATGATAAAGGGCATTCACGGAAAATCCACAGCAAACATTTTACACAATGGTGAAAAACTGAAAGCCTTCCCTAGGATCAGAAAGTAGACGAGAAAGCTCACTTTCATCACTGCTATTCAATATTATACTGGCAGCTTTGGTCAAAATAATGAATCAATAAAAGGAATAAAAGGCATCCAAGTTAGAAAGGAAGATGTAGAATTGTCAAGAGTTGCAACGTCTGAGTTAACACTTAAGTGAAAGAAATTTTAGGTTAAGAGGCAGGAATTTTCATTGTGTGGCTGCTTCAAATACCAGGACCCACAGCCCTAGAGAAGCTACTTATTTTTCTGACAGTCTCAGAGCCCTGCTCAGGACCTAGGGTGAGGGGAAAAGAATATTTGTTTCTTTCAGCATTAACTTTTTTGCTGGATAACTATTGTGATTTCCGACTCAGTTGCATTGACGGTTATTTTCTCTGAGTTTCTGGCACATTTTGGCTTTTTGATGTTTTCAAGTATTTTTTTCTCTATATATTTTTACAAGGATCATTTTTAGATGCTCTTAGGTAGTAGTTACTTGAAAACAAGCTAGGGGACTGGTGACAACACAGGAAAGCAAGTGAAGATTATTAACTCCTCTCATCTTAGTAAGAAGCATATGAGAATTAGAGATTCCAATATAAAAGTGATTGTAATAATAGAAGATATTTAGTTATTTTTTTTAATTTACTAAAATATTTAAAATTGACATTTTTGTAGTTTGGGGTCCTTATTAAAGCAATTTCTTTTCATTAACATCATGTGGAAAATAACAAGTTTTATTTAATTCTTTTAATATATATTAATTATATGATCATAGAATCATGAATTTACAGGGGCAGAGAGGGCATGAAGGATAAGAGTGAATCGAGATTTTGTGAACCTCAGTTCTCTATTTCTTGCAATATAAAAATACAAAGAAATAGAGAGTTTGCTTAGAGTTTGAACCCATGAGTACTGAATTTGAATTCTACATTTTTAAAGTGACAATAAACATTACAGAAGCTGCAGAGAGTCCTAGGGTTCATGGAATGAAGGTATTAGGTACAGGGATTTAAACCAGCCTTAAGAGTGTGTAGCCATTAGAAAAGCAGTTAAAGAAGATAAATTGAGTTATTTTCACTTTGCATTATACTTTGATTTATTGTAGTTTTTTCTATTGATATTGGCTCACTCCATTCAGTTTAATAAGTTGCATTTAAAATGCTGTGCTTTCCTAATAGATATAACCTGGGTACAAGGATTCCTCCCCCCAACAGACATTTCTCTGCTAATTATTTAATACCAACAGCATATTGAGTCAACTCTAAAATATAAACACAAGCCTAAAATGGCCAACTCAGACACATTTTCAAGAGACAAAAAGCTCATTTTATCAAAGGATTCAATGCATTCCCTAGAGCTAGCCACAGCAGGGATTTTCTTTCTTTCTTTTTTTTAAAAACATCTTTATTGGAGTATAATTGCTTTACAATGTTGTATTAGTTTCTGCTGTATAACAAAGTGAATCAGCTATATGTATACATATGTCCCCAAATCCCCTCCCTCTTGCATCTCCCTCCTACCCTCCCTATCCCACCCCTCTTTGCAACACTAATTACAATAGCCAGGACATGGAAGCAACCTAAGTGTCCATCGACAGATGAATGGATAAAGAATATGTGGCACATATATGCAATGGAATATTACTCAACCATAAAAAGAAACAAAATTAAGTTATTTGTAGTGAGGTGCACAGCAGGGATTTTCTATGGCAGTTCATTTACTTTCCCTGGAGCCAAATTATTTTTGTTGTTTAGGAAACATGCACAGAGTTGTTTAAGACACACACTCAGCAACCTGATAATGGCAGAAATTTTCTTCAGTGCTTCCAAGACCCTTGGTAAACACTTAAATCTTAAGGTAAACCAAATTTACAGAGTATTTGGAGTGTGTGTGTTGCCAAATAACTGTGGCAAGGACCCACTATCTATGTCACACATTGGTACACACCACACCATCTCCAAAGGGCAAAAAGTTTTGTCAGTATCATGCCTTAATAACAAGTTTTGCCTTTATATTCTGTATAATAAGGCAACCTCCAGAGTTGGAGTAAATATTTGCAAGCCACACATCTGATAAGACGTTAATATCCAAAATGTGTAAGGAACTCATACAACTCAATAGCAAAACAAAGCAAAACAAAATAGCCCAATTTTAAAAAATGGGCAAAGAACTTGAACAGACATTTCTCCAAAGACATACAAATGGCCAAAAGGTATATTAAAAGATGCTCAACATCAATAATTATCAGTGATATGAAAATAAAAACTACAATGAGATATCACTTCATATCTGTCAGGATGGCTATTATCAAAAAAAAAAAAAAATCCAAAGTTAAGTGTTGGTGAGGATGTGAAGAAAATGGAACAATTGTACACTGTTGGTGGGAATGTAAAATAGTGAGGCAACTATGGAAAAACAGTATGGAAGTTCCTCAAAAAATTAAAAGTAGACTCCCATATGAATCACAATCCCACTTCTGGGTATATATACAAAAGAATTGAAATCAGGATCTTAAAGAGATATTTGCACTCCTATGTTTATTGCAGCATTATTCACAATGGCCAAGATATGGAAACAACCTAAATATCCATCCAGATTAATGGGTAAAGAAAATGGTATATACATACAATGGAATATTATTCAGCCTCATAAAGGAAGAAAGTTCTGTCACTTGCTGCAATGTGGATGAACCTGGAGGACATTATGTTAAGTGAAATAAGCCGGTTACAGAAAGAAAAGTACTACATGATTCCACTTATATGAAGAATCTGAAATAGTCAAACTCATAGAAACAGAGAACACAAGTGTGTTTTCCAGGGTCTGGATGTTGGGGGTAAATGGGGAGTTGTTCCATTGGGTGTACCATTTCGGTTAGGACAGATGAATAAGTTAGAGAGATGTGCTGTGCAGCATAGTTACCTACAGATAACAGTATCGTATTGTGCACTTCACAATGTGTTAAGAGGGCAGATTTCATGACAAGTGTTTTACAACAAAAGAAAACAAATCCAAAAAACAAAAACACCACTGGGAGGTGGGAAGGTGTTGTATATATCTATTTCCTTGTTTGTGGTGATGGCATCACTGGCATGTTGATATGTCCAAACTCACTAAACGTCATGCATTAAATATGTTCAGTTATTTGTATGTCAATTATACCTCAATAAACCTGGGGACAGAAAGCAAAACAAAAAATCTGCATATTAGAAAACCACATATGAGCATTCTTCCTTGTCTTCCTACTCATTCTAATTACACTGTATTTTCCCTATGTCTCCTCTTTCTTCAGTTATGAATGTTATTTAAATAAGCAAAGCCTTACTGAATTCTGTAAAAGAGTTGTTACTTTTAGCCAGATTCACAACTGAAGTGAGTCTATTGCAAAACACCGTGGGAAAAGAGTAATTTTTTGGAAACCAGAGTTGCATGAAAAATGTCCTGATTGGGAGATTCATATACATAAAGGTGTTTGGCTATGGTGTTGACTGAATTTTAGAATAATTCTGGACATAGTTTTTATTTGTATTTCTAAAGAGGGAATTAAAGATCTTAGAATTAGGACTTTCATAATGGTTTTATTTGTGAAAATGTTCAGTAATGTTTTATATTTGAGGCTCTCAGGATGAGGAGAGTTCTTTATCCTCTATGAGAACAGAGCTGTCCAGCTTTTTCTGGACAGTTGGTGGACAAATGCACTGGAGGTTACATTCATGAAGAAATGTGTTTCTAAGGGTCGTTTTGGTGTTAACTTTTAATCCTATGATAAACTAAACATATTGTTTGAAATGTATTATTAAACAATCTGCTTATGTATCCACAAATTTAAGAACACAGAAAGTGGCTTCATATTTCCACAGGGTTAGGAAATTATTTCTGTGAAACATCAAGTACATGGGCTTTTTTCCTATTATTATTTTTGAAAGATTGTGTTGAATAATTGCTTTTTTGCTCTAAAGAAAGTACTTGGAATCAAATTCAACTATAATCATGAAGATTACCTTATTTAAATTAAGCTATTTTATAGATGAAGAAAACTAATGTCAAGAAGGCCAAATTGATTATAATCACGGATTATTACTGGCATGCGAGATGAGAATCTTGAATACCCACCTTACATTCTATTCCTCCACTGTGCTACTGCAGTTACATGAGATAAATAGATTTTAATATCTGACTGTTTAATTATTTAAAAAGCCTCAGAATTCCTTCCTCAACGATCTTATTAAGAAACATCGTCAAAATGGAAGTTAAAACATGTCAAAATGCTTTTAAAACTAGGGCACTTGTCACAGTTCTTAAATTAGCCTGCCATTATTGAGATGGAATTCTTGATTAAACCAAAAATTCTGGGCAGGGCAATTGCTTGGCCCTCCTCACAATGAAAACTGACAGTGATTCAACCAAATCTTTCCATTATACCTGTTCTATGACTTCAATATATGACCTTCATCTTTAATTAATCTTAACTCACCAAACCCTCTCCTAAGTACTTAAAGTTTTCAAAAATAAATCCTTTAATAGATTATTTAGATGACAGTCTTGCTCTCATCTTTCACTTTGCAGATTATAGATTACACTTATACATCTTAGTAATGTCATCAGATTAATGATAGATTACAGAGGCAAGTAATCAGCATGGTATTTCCTTAATAATGTCTTCCCTCAAGTCATCAGCATCATGGCACTACAGCGGTATTACATCGACAGTGGTTTTCACCCGCCTATCATCTATGCAATTGTACATCACTCCAGCAATAGGGATGTGAATAAATCATTTGCTGTCACCTTAGTATAGAATATTAACAATGCTGCCATGAGGTAACTGAAGGAATGGATTTTTTTCTTCTGTTACTCATTACCATTGAGGTGGAACCCAATGTCTGGATGCAACTGAGGTTTAGTGAGGCTTCCCTTCAAGCAGGATAAACCCCTAGCACTTCAGAAATATTTGGATCTGCATTGTATCATCTGTTGGGATTAGAAGTTGTTTCAATCAACAAAATGATTTTTAATTTGACTAAAAACATTTAAAATAATTCACCAAACTAGAAAATGCAGATAGGTATAGATAAATAATATATAAATATATTTATAGATAGATATTTCATAGGTGATTATATTCGACTATAACTACATTTGTTTTTAGATTTATTGATCTGCATGTTTGCATTGTGATTTGGGCAATTTATATAATTTAAAAAGCAATATACGGGAGTCGTATGTATTTAAAACGAAGTCTCCTATAATTTAGGTGTTACTCTAAGGATAATTGTGGTGTGTGTGTGTGTGTGTGTGTATCTTCATTGTTGTACAAAATGGCATGACTTTTAAATGTTTTGTGTAATGATTACTGGAATATTCTTACATCTAATGGATATTTTAATCTTAAAAGATGGATTCCTTTGTATTGTTGTTAATTGCTGCTCTCCCATCATTTCCCAGGAATTATCTAAATTGTGAAGAAATGCAAAATTTTATACAAAACTTTAGAAAGCAATATTTTGTTATACAATCATATTCAACATTATATATGGTGTAATTGCTTTTTACTTCAAATAATTATATTCTCAGTATAGTTTTAAAATTTTTATTTAAATTAATTAAATTGAAATAGGTTTATGTTATGAGGATTATTTCCCAAACCATGTTTTATAAAAATAGTGATTGAAACATCATTTTTTTAAGTTGTGAGAGTGGGGAAACACATACATAGTATAAAGGAATGAGGACATGTTTTTGGAAATGAAAAGAAATCTCACAGAATATTGTGTCAATCATGTGTTCCAGTATGAGGGATAAGATATTTTCACATGATTTCTGTAATAACTGAAGTTTTATGTAAGGAATCGCTAGTTTATTTAAAAAAATCAGAGTTAAGAAACAAGCTTGAAGGAAGCGAGTGAATGCAAGGGAAACACAGGGAACTCAGGAGAGACTTTGAGAATTTGGGGTGGACTGAACCCTGAGTTCCAGGAAACAGCTTCCAAGGAAGATACACCAGAGATAAGAGGAAGTGATTAATGCTTGTTGAATACTCAGGACTTCAGAAGATGCTATGAGGTATACGTACCCTGATGATTTATATGCAATAGTATTCACTGGGTGCAGGGTGAAGCTGCAGAATTTTAGGGTTGGTGGAATTGAGCTAACGAGCTTGGGGTATCATGGAGGCTCATTTCCAAGAAAAACACATTTGTGACCAGGAAACCCTGGGGTGAGGGCCTCTGTGCTATATGGTAAGGACATGGTATGCATAATCATGTCAGCAAAAGCTTGATGCAGATGGACCAGGGCTGTGGGCATTGGTTTTTGCTGGTTGAGTTTTTTAACTTACGTAGGCGACATATCGAGGAACATGTGAAAGTCAAAAGAAACAGAGGAGAGAAGATTCTGGTCATTGGATTATGTCAGGAGAGAAGTAGTTTCAACTTGAATGAAGCTTGGACTTAACTTTCAGGAAAAAAAAAAAGTTCTCTGGATAAAGGAGAAAAGTTGTCCTGATTCCAGATACAGTATAAACTTCCAGTGAAACCACATTTCCTTAATAATGTATGCTTCTTGGTTTTTGTTGTTTCTTATTTTTCTGTAAAATTATCTTAAGACATCAGTGTGATATCGTATTCAATTGATCATTTTAAGATTATGAACATTTAAAAGATTTGAAATGCAGTATTGATATCATAGTGGGGAAATGAGATGGGGATAATTAATTATTATTGTTTTAATATCAATTCGTAATCTTCAGTTAAGTTAGTGAAGAAAAATAAGAAGCTTAATGCCAAATCTTTCTTGGCTGGCTGCGCTAAAGAAATCACGCATATCTTGGTCATATATTAAAAGCAAAAAACCTGCTTCATGTTTAAGAAACTATACAGCAGATGCCTCTCACAGTGGTACTTTATGTTGACTTCTCTGTGTAACAGATTCTATCAGAGCTATTCCAGCAGAGTGGGTAAGGGAACTAGAGTCAAAAGGTTTGGGTTTACATTCTGGTCTGAGGTTTAGTTGTGTGCCTGAGTCAATATTTCTTCATTTATTTCCATACCATCTTTTTTTTTTCTTTTTTACCGTTTTACGAAGGCATAAATAGCATACAATAAACTATACACATTTAAAATGTACAATTTGAAAAGTTCTGTCATCATACCTCTTTTCTGGATCTTTTTTTTTTTTTTTTAACTTCCATGGCTCTACTTAACTTTTGAACATGTGGAATGTGGTAGGAATAACTTTTAATTTTCTTGTCTCCTAATTCTCATATCAGTGTTGATCATGGGTTTATTCTGATTTTTTTTTATCATTATGGGTTGCTTTTTCTGCTGCTTTTCATACCTGGTGATCTTTGACTGGATGCTAGCCATTATAAATTTTAACTTATTGATGTCTGATATTTTTGTATTCCTATATTCTTGAGCACAGTTCTGGGATGAAGTTAAGTTACTTGGAAATAGTTTGATGCTTTCAGTGCTTGTTTTTAAAGATTTATGAGGTGGGATCAGAACTATGTTTAATATAGGACTAGTTATCCAGGACTAGTTAGTGAGGCAATATCTTTCTAAGTGCTCTACTTGT
Source organism: Tursiops truncatus (assembly GCF_011762595.2). Lineage (NCBI taxonomy): Eukaryota > Metazoa > Chordata > Mammalia > Artiodactyla > Delphinidae > Tursiops > Tursiops truncatus. The sequence continues at coordinate 78,890,667 of NC_047046.1, read as the reverse complement.
TGCCCTATAAATTATGAGATTTTCATGTTTGGCTGGTGGAAGTAAGCTCTATTACTGGCCCTATGTGGATCCTTGGCCCTGTTCCCTTCATTCTTTATGAAAGTTTGTTTCTCGCCTCTCCAGATCTTGAGGGTTCTTTCTCCTCTGTGATATAGTCTCCTGTGACTTCTACCAATTTTGTTCATGGAGTCCACTGAGCTGCAGTCTGGGTTTCCCCTCCTGAACTACTACCTGAAGATGCTCTTCAGGAAGTAGCCTTGAGCAGTTATAGGACTCACCTCATTCGTTTCCCATCTCTCAGGAATCATTATTCATTGCTGCTTGATACTAATGTCTTAAGGTTCATTATTTCAAAAAATATTTTGTCAAAAATTTTTGGTTGTTCCAAGAAGAATTTAAATCTCTTCTTTGTTGCTCCATTTTGCCTGAGCCTTAAGCAAGCTAATTAATACCTCTGTGACTGTATTTTCTGTCTACAAATTAGAGACAAGGTTAATATTTTCCTAAATGTTTTCTGAGATTACCGTTTAGTTATTATGTGTAAAGGATGTGCAACTTTATTTGATACTTAGTAAGTGCCCAATAAATATTAGTTTGTATTATCAATGTGAAGAAGTATATATTGTTTGCATTAGTGTAGTTATACAGAGTATTTTAATATTTTGTTTCTTTTAGGTCTACAACCTTCAAAAAAGAGTAACACCATAGGAGTAGCATGAATATATGTTACAATGCTGTGAGACTTATTTAACCTTTTAAGCTTGTGTAAATTATTTAACCATCTAAGCCTCAATTTCCTCATTTATTAATAGATGTTGAAATAGCACTTAGCTCATAGAGTCATCATAAGGAGTATATATGACATTCAATGCAAAGCACGTGACACAATAAAAAGCCTTTGATTACTCGTTGTAATTCTTACTCTTATCCCTAGAAATGAGTTTGTCAAATAAACATTACGAAGTTGCATAAAAAGACTAATAAAATGATTTAATTTGTTGCAAATTAAACCTGCTTTAAATATACATTAAATGTCATTTTGTATATATGTTACAAATTAAACCTGCTTTAAATATACATTAAATATCATTTTGTATATATTTGTGTCAATTATTTTTTTAAACATACATATGTTTTGTCAATGGATTGAGAATTCTTGAGTGTATAAAATACGTAAGTATACTTTTGTCCAGAAACTGTTGGTTCTGTCATCTCTTCTTCTTATCCTTTGGTTTGTTTGAGCATCAGTCTTCCTGATAAAAGATAAGAATACTGCTGCTACCAAAATTCCACAGGTTGACCTATTATCTTAGGAGATGGGGTACATCAACAATCTGTGTGATTTTATTAGCTTGACTCTATTCCATCACATGTAAAGCATTTTAATTAAGGTATTTTGTTTAATTGGACTTTCAAATAATTGTGTGCAATGTATCAGGCATTGAAATTAATTATAAGTGAATCTATTAAAATGTTTTTGACCAAGATTGAAATAGCAGTTACTAAGTGACTGAATCATTATTGGATTTAAATGCTTTACGGTTATGACCCACATATATAAAAAAAGTTTCAAATTAGTTAAGTGCTGCCTTATTTCACTATTGATTAGAAACTTTTAGTTACCATATTCTGAACTTTCAGAAAAGAACAATGGATGAAAATACATATCAACATTTTTACATGTCTTGTTATTAGGAAGATTTTTATTAGAAAGTAATGCTTATTAGAAAGTGTTCACAATCCCCATGGAAAATAAGCATTGTTTATGTACTTAATACCTGTTGTCTCACAATTATATAGAGAAGTTATTTTAAAACATTACTGAATTTATGGAAACCTTTGTCATTATTATTTTGCTATTTGCTTTTGATACCAAAAATTCAACTATCATACATGTCGTCGGGGTCCATAAAGTTATTTGAAGTATATAAAGAATCTCCGTGCCTGAGATGATTAGATATTTCAGCTTTAGATTATGGTAGAAGTTATAGGACAAATCTAGCCTGCTTTGGGGATTCCATAATAGAACTTTCATGGGTATGAAAAACAAGGCCACCTTGACTCTGGCAACTGCCATGGTGTATCTCTTTTTTGATCAGCGGCAGAATTTTGCTAAGAATACTGAACTTATGGGGGTAATTACTTAAAATATCTGGGCTTATTACTAATAGCTATCATATCGCAAAGTTAGCTATTTCTAACAAATATGAACTAAATCAGAGAGGAAGCATCTTCTGTTTGAGAAATTGACCTACAGTGCAGAAAATAAAATATAAAATAATGATTAAAATCAAATCACAAGTTCTATTGGTTAAAGTTTGAAACCATGTCATAATTAAAATTATTTTCCCCAGAGACATAACGGGATAATTGTGACACACCTTTTAAATCAATCATTTCAGGATTTTTGATAACATTTGGAAACATTTTTTGCCTGTAACTACTGCTTTTCACTGATGCACATATGAAATATGGTAGGATGTTATTTTTCCTGATCCAGTTCACCTGGATTTTCAATAGCTTTTCATATCTTGTTCCCTGTAGCTTTTCATTTTCCCCCAATCGAACCCAAGAATGTCTCAGCATGAGAGACTGCTGCTGATTTGCAGGTTCAGCTATTTTTTCTGGTGAAAGTGTTTTTCACTTTGTTGCTTGGTTCTTCTGGCCCTGATCTGTTGGACTAAGAAATGATGAATGGCAAAATATTAACTTGTGCCATGTTTTATACGATATACTATTATACCTTAACTTATTTAACACAATTCAAATATTTTTAATAGAAGGTTTGATTAATAACCTGGATAATCACTTAAATGATCAGAATAAAGTTATAATTTAGATTGGCTTAATATTGTTGTATCTTCTGAGAACTCACAATATGACATTTAGATCACCTGCTCTGCCATTTTGTGTTACATATAGTTAACTGGGTATATATGAGCTTATTTAACTGAATGCAGAACTCCTGAGTACACAGTCTGATTTATATTTTTGTTACAACATAAAGCATATGGACTACACACTGAAGGTCGTTGATTGAAAATGCGCGTGCGCACACACACACACAAATAAGACTTAACTATATGTTGCCTATTGGAAGCTTACTTCATATATTAAGACACAAAATATTAAAAGATAATGGACAGACTAAGGTATAATGTACTAATAATAATCAGAAGAAAACTAGAGTGGCTATTAATATCAGACAAAGTAGGTTTCAGAACAAAGAATATTACCAAGGGTAAAGTGGATGTTTCCTGATGATAACGGCATTTATTAATGAGGAGTACATAAAGAATATAAGCATTTATGTATCTAAAAATAAAGCTTCAACTTACATGAAACAAAGACTGATAGCATTTCTTTAAACAGAGAAATATACATATATAATTTTAACACCTCTGTTTCTCAATAACTGAAAGAGCAGGTAGACAGAAAATCAGTGAGAAAATAGAAAACTTAAGCAGTGCTATCAAACAACTTGACCAAAGTGATTTGGATAGGACTCTCTAAACAACATCAGTAGAATGAACGCACACTCTTTCCAAGAGCACATGGAGTATTTATCAAAATGGGTCATATTCTGGCTCACTCACTGAGTCAAAATAAATCTAAAAGGAGTCAGTTCATACACAGTAGGATCTCTGACTACAGTGAAATTAAATTACATATCAAAAACTGCATGGTATTATTCAGCACTAGAAGCAATGAGTTATCAATCCAAGAAAAGACATAGAGGAAATTTAAATGCATATTATTGATACTAAGTGAAAGAATCTGAAAAGGCTACATAGTGTATGATTCAACTGCATGACATTTTGAAAAAGGCAAAACTATGAAGACAGTAAAAAGATCAGTGTTTGCTAGGGATTAAGGGTTGTGGGAGGAATGAATAGGCAGGGAACAGAGCATTTTTAGGGCAAAATACTCTGTGAAAATACTCTGTATGATGCCATAATGATGGATACATGTCATTATACATTTGTCCAAATCCACAGAATGTGCACACCAAGAGTGGAATGTAGTGTAAACTATGGTCTTTGGGTGATTACAATGTGTCTAATTAGGTTTATCAACTGTAACAAATGTACCACTCTGATAGGGGATGTTGAATATGGTGGAGGCTATGCTTGTGTAGGGCAGGGGAGATACAGGATATCATTGTATTTTCCCCTCATTTTTGCTGTGACCCTTACACAGCTCTAAAGAAAAAGAATTATACAAAATCTGACCATGTTTGTATGGATAAACACTCATTAATAGATGTTCGTTATACTATCTTTTCATTCTTTAAAACTATTATTGAAATTTTCAAATAAATACTTCTTGTATTTTAGTTTATTTATGGATGATCTTAGCATTGATAAGCATTGATATATGGATATATCTATATATTTGCTTTTCTACATTTTCTAAAAGAAATACATTTTATTTTCATTACCAGAACAAATTTGAGTAACATAAAATTTGTACAGTATTAGTTACAAACCTAGAGGCATGCAAGTATAAACTAAATAGTATGGTGAAATTATTGAATAAATTATAGTATTAGATAAAATATAGGACTCTAGACCACTACAATTTTCAACTTTGTTTCTATTTTTATTATTTATAAAAATATTTCTGTTAATTATCCACAAAGTGATTTAACACATACGTTAGTATAGTTAAACATAGGGATTGGATCTAGGTTTAAGAATGAGTATGGAAACTAAGAAAATACAAATATCTTTGCAATTGAGGGAGAACAATGCAGACAATATAAATGTTGGTCAACATGTGTGATTCAATTCTGAAAATATTTAATAGCTATTATTATACATTTATAATATATTGATACAGAGAAATGTAACTAATTTCTTGAAGTTCAATACTAGTATCGAAAATAAGTTCAATTAATATATTCAGACAAAATTAATTCTACAAAAAGGCTTTTAATAAGACACAATTGTTCTCTGACTCAAAACAAAGAGTAGTTTTATATAGAGTGTTTCACAAGTGAAAATGGTAGATACCTTTTTGGTCTAACTGAAATAGTGATTCCTTCAATGGTCTGATGAATCATATCACATCTCATTCCCAGTATAATAGTAACTGAATTCACACAGTGGAAACTGACATAGCAATGTAGGAAGTCAGGAAACTAGGCATTCTTTTCCTTCTTTCCTTCTCTCTTTCTTTTTTTTTCTCCCCCTCTCTCAAGGAACAGAATCCCACTTCTGACTGTGCAACTAAAAGCTTGTAGGGTCCTGGGTCCCTATGTTTCTCAGAAAATAAACAAACTAAGTTTCACCATCTGCTCTATTGTTATATATCTGCTTTTGAAGGCAATGGGTAGTTTTTAACCAAACTCCTCTGATGACATAAAATGCTTTGTGACCGCCTGGAGGGGTGGGATAGGGAGGGTGGGAGGGAGGGAGATGCAAGAGATATGGGAACAAATGTATATGTATAACTGATTCACTTTGTTATAAAGCAGAAACTAACACACCATTGTAAAGCAATTATACTCCAATAAAGATGTAAAAAAAACCCAAAAAACAAACAAACAAGCAAAAACAAACCAGGGGAAAAAATAGAACAGTTCTTTGAAGGAACTATAGAGCAACTGAGTTAGCCAGGATGAAATAGCCAAGATCCTTGGAGAAGGGACATGAATTCAGGCAAGTCCATCACTCTCCACTAATTCTCCATTTGAGAGGATTGACAACCCACAGGCAATAGGGGCCCAGGGTCACACTTTCTGTAGTCTTACAAAAATGGAAGAATGCTGCTGAGAGTTCCTAAGCATGGTCTGAATTTGAGCAGCCAAAAACGTAGAGATAGGGAACCACAGTGAAGTCAGCCTGATATTCTGTTTCACACTTTGTCTCAAAGCATCTGGGGCGCGTAAGTTGCTTGGAGCAGGAGACCAATAAGAGAGTATCAACTTACAAGGCCAAAGAGCTAGGCAGGACTTTCAGCTGTCAGTGCTGCGAAGGGAAGCAGCGTAAACCCAGGATCTACAAAGGGAGAGGTAGCCTGGTTAACAGCCCGCACTTTCAAAGGAGACCCCTTGAGGCTAAAACTTAAGAGTAGGGGCGGGGATTCCCTGGTGTCACAGAGGTTGAGAGTCCGCCTGACAATACAGCAGACACGAGTTCGTGCCCCGGTCCGGGAGGATCCCACATGCCGCGGAGCGGCTGGGCCCGGGAACCATGGCCGCTGAGCCTGCGCGTCCGAAGCCTGTGCTCCGCAACGGGAGAGGCCACAACAGTGAGAGGCCCGCGTACTGCAAAAAAAAAAAAAAAAAAAAAAAAAAAAAAAAAATAGTAGGGGCAAACTTATCAATACTGTAACCAGGCTCAAATCATCTCAAGGAGTAAGTTTATTCTTACAGGAAGAAGATAACATTACACTGAACCTGCACAATTTTTCATACACTGTGCAATTTTCAAATAAAGTATTAAGCAATTTTCACATTCTCCTGCAGCCAGAGAACAGTAAAGCTCATTTTCAAACCCAAGTAAAGGAAGAGTAGAGAGCAGAAGAACAGCAGAGACTAAGGTAAATGATATTTATACCTAGCAAAGGGCACCCCTCTTTTTCTGTCAGACTTCTCAACAGGGTGTGTGGGCTGTGTGTGTGTGGTAATTTAATCCTTTATAGTAGGAAGTAGCTTGACTCACACCGTGCCTATTACAATATACACTGGCCTTTGCCGACCTCTGTAACCTCCTCCCGTAGACATACAGTCAATTAGCTTTTGCTCTACTATTTAAAAAATTTTTATTCTGCCTCTAAGAGGGCATATACTATAGTGCATAATATATTATTAATTGTTTGATTTAGAACACTTTTTTTTAATGAAACATAGTTCAAACAGTAGAGCTAGAGTTTAAAAATTTCTCAGAGTAAAGGGCAGCTTCAGTTATGCCAAGGAAAAGTCAAGAATCTCCGCTTACAGTGTGACTTACAGTTGGGCCTGTTATAAGTTGGCATGCTTTGTACCTTCTATTTAATGAAAAAAAAAGTGCAGCTTAACTGGAGTGATAATAGAGAGAGAGGAGAGAGAGTGAAAAAGAAGAAGGAAGAGAAGAACAATGTTCTGGAAAAGTATTTTGTGACTTGAAGCATTATTGATACAGTGCCAGCCATTGTCAAATGGGACTATTTTGTGCCATTTTGGCAGTTGAGTGTTCTGACTTCCAAGTAGAAAATTACTTCCTTATCCTCAACTGAACAGTGACATATAGGGAAAGTGTTGGGAAAAAATTGAAAGGGAAAAAATAATCTGTCATAGGGAATCATATTTTATCATTTAGGATCCTATGTCAGAGCGACAAGACAGACTGATGACCGATTAGGAGATAATAATACAGACACATGACCTGATATCGAAGATGGACGTTTGCTTGATGAAAGATTTTTCTCCCACTAATGTTGAATTATTACAGGCAAAGTTCCCTCTGTGATTCACTTCATGATGTTGCCAATTGCGCTGACTTTTCAAATATCATTTATAAATAAAAGTTTGAACTTAATATTTCAGCAGCATTAATGAGACTAAGTCAAAGATAATGCAATTCAAGAAAGGATATACAATAGGGAATGTCAGACGCACAACTTTTCTCTGACGTAATATGATTAGGAAGAAAAAGTCATGAGGAGTTTAAAAAAGTTTCTACTTATATACAGGGATGCTAAGAGCTCTCCCAAGCCAAGGGTCCTCAAACAGATATGGAGGTTCAGGCTGGGGACACAGCGTGATACACAAGAACAGCTGTCCAAGGACAGCACATGCACAGGGGTGTCCCTCAGACTTGGAACTTGTGTTCTCTTTCTCTTACTCCATCATATCCCTCACTCTAAATCTCTGTAGAATCTTGTGAGTACTTTTAAATATCTAACTTGGGGAAGATGCACCTAGATATTCTAAAAAAATTAAATATGTAATTAAACCTCTTCAAAAATATTCACGATGAACAAAAAAGTAATGAACCACAATAGTACTCCAGATCCAGAAAGATTTGCTTGTGTATTCTTCCATATACTTAAGGAAAATATGATCTCCATCTTAAACTTCCAGAAAAAGGAAGAGGAGGTAGACGTTCTCAAATCATTTTATGGATTCAGTATAACGATTGTACTAAAATCTGAAAAAGGTACCAAGGTGGGGGAACTACAGATGTAAAATTCAATAAAAGTGTCAACAGATCAAACCTACCAAAATATAACAAAGGATGCTGTATCATAACCACGTAATGATTATGTTTAGAATTGAAAGGTGATTTAGCACTTAAATTTACTAACAATGTGATTTTTCACATTAGCAGGAAGAAGTAGAAAAAACATATGAACAATTCAACGGATGCTGAAAAAATTATTTGCTATAAAACAAACTTTCTTAATATGATAAAGTATCTAAAATAAATACAAGTAACATCATTCAAATGGCAAATAAGTTAAGAATTTTTCTTCTAAGTTCTTTAATAAATCTCTCTGTTTCTATCAACCATTTTGTAGCCTTAGAAGCAGAGCCTACCACATGGTAAATGTTCAATAATTGTTAGCTCTGCAACTATTATTTCTGATGGAATGTAGTTATTTTTTATTAAATGATGGATATAAAATGTTCCATTTCATGTTATTAAGTCCCTATTACTTCATTTCAGAGTTCAATATGCAGGGATAATTTTCTACCCTTGTAACTCTTCCTGTTTGCCAAAATAAGCTTGCCCAGAAACTTCCTATGAAATATGATTCCCTCCCCCTTTTTTTTAAGGTTTGTCCTGGATTCGGTAATCTTACAAAGTTTTCACAACCAGATCTTACAAATTCACTTATACTAATTCACTGCGTGAACTTTCTGATCAATTTATATTAGTCCCTCCTCCCAAAGCCTCCAAATTCTAACCTTTAATGGCTCATGATATTTCCCTGAAATGCAGTGTCCTCCTGGTCTCCTCAGTTTGATTATTACAAATTCTGAAAGCTCCAAATCAAGGTCCATCTACACAATAACACCTTCTTTAGCTCCTCTGACACATTCAGATGCTGCTATTGTCAGAACTAGAAAGCAAGTTATTTTTATTTTGAACTTGCCATATGCTCATTCCTATAGTGCATTTGCATACTAATAGTTTATGGACACAACCTGAAAATTTCTCAAGCCCAAGACCATGACTCTGATTCTTAGTATTCCCCAAGATGCCCATCCTATTTTGGTCTTGTAGATAATGACTGAGTTTTACACGGTTCCCTAATCAACACCTTTCTTATTTACAGGGCTGGGGCTCGGAGGAAGTAAATGTGGTATTCACTTTGAGTACAAAACTAAGGGGAGCACAAAGAAACCCTCTCAGGCAACAAGATAAATAATGAATTAATATATTTTAAAAATTACAATTAATGCAAAAATTCATAATGAACAAAATATATAATTTTAAGTAAATACAGGATCAGTATTACTAATTTTACCTTATGTCTTGGGCATAAGGTATTACTCAGTATGACAATGCTTATTTATAAGGTGAGAAAAAAATTACATATATGGGGTCTTTTCATCATTCTTTTAATCTATTGGTAACTGTAAACACAAAGCTGAAATGACAGAATGACACCAGCAATCCTATGGAACATCTAGGTGAATTCAGTTTTTAAATACTTTTATCCTGCCAGGAAATGAACTGCAGTGGTCAGAGCTCAGATATTGAAGTCATACAGATTTAATTCATAATTGTGGCCCTTTTAAAAATTATTGTTAACTGGAATCTCTTGAGAAAATACCTAACATTTAAGATATGGTTTCATGATAAAAAGAAAAAGATATTGATGTCTTTGTAGGGCTATTAGGAAGATTAAGGGAAAGAAATAATACATATAAAACAATTGCTGGAAGAATTGTAATAATCTCTAGATTACAGATATCATGGTTACTACAAATCATTTGTAAGATATGTTAAAAAGAATTCTTTCTGATCTATAAAAATACAGATGACTCCTGAGGAGAGGAAGAAAAATGATCTGTGCTTTTTGGAATTTATAAGCAGTTCAATGTAAACAGGAAAGCTGGAGTTCATCAAGAACCCAAGAATTCTCTAAATGGGTCATGAACATCTGTAAGACGCCTTTGTCCCTTTCTGATGAAACGCTTCAAAGTTAAAAACTAATTCTTTAAAGTGAAAGACTCACTTCCCAAAAGACTGAGCTGAAGGTGGACAAGACAAGCAGATGGAGCAGGAGGGACATTGCTGCTGTGGGTGCTGCGGAGCACGTCTGATGAGAAGAAATTAAATTTTACTTTCTGTAGAACTGGAGAAAAGAATACAACATTACTGAATCCTTGAAGAATGGTTTGGACTCTTGGGAAAAAAATTTTATTTACAATCTTGCTTAAGAAGGAATCAGTAAGCACATATTATGGGTCAAAAATAAAAGAAAGAGATAAATGATTAATTAATAAATGAAATTTTTTTACATTGTAAAATTGTGATAGAACATGATTTCTATATCCAGGGACTCATAATCCAATGGAGGAACAAACAAATATTAATGACTGTAACGCAAAGAACACTGGAAAACTATTTAAACTATCACAGAAGTATAAAGAAAGAGCCTAAAAACAGCAGGGGGTCTATTTTGTCTGATATGAGAATTGCTACTCCAGCTTTCTTTTGATTTCCATTTGCATGGAAAAACTTTTTCCATCCCCTCACTTTCAGTCTGTATGTGTCCCTAGGGCTGAAGTGGGTCACGTGTAGACAGCATATACATGGGTCTTGTTTTTGTATCCATTCAGCCAGTCTATGTCTTTTGGTTGGAGCATTTAATCCATTTGCATTTAAGGTAATTATTGGTATGTATGTTCCTATTACCATTTTCTTAATTGTTTTAGGTTTATTATTGTAGATCTTTTCCTTCTCTTGTGTTTCCTGCCTAGAGAAGTTCCTTTAGCATTTGTTGTAAAGCTGGTTTGGTGGTGCTGAATTGTCTTAGCTTTTGCTTGTCTGTAAAGGTTTTAATTTCTCCGACAAATCTGAAGGAGAATCTTGTTGGGTAGAGTAATCTTGGTTGGAGGTTTTTTTTTCCCTTCATCACTTTAAATATGTCCTGCCACTCCCTTCTGGCTTGCAGAGTTTCTGCTGAAATATCAGCTGTTAACCTTATGGGGATTCCCTTGTATGTTATATGTTGCTTTTCCCTTGCTGCGTTTAATATTTTTTCTTTGTATTTAATTTTAGATAGTTTGATTAATATGTGTCTTGGTGTTTTTCTCCTTGGATTTATCCTGTATGGGACTCTCTGTGCTTCCTGGACTTGACAAATCAATCAATGTGATACACCATGTTAACAAATTGGAAGAGAAAAAACATATGATCATCTCAATAGATGCAGAGAAAACTTTCAACACCCATTTATGATAAAAACCTTCCAGAAAGTAGGCATAGAGGGAACTTACCTAGACATGATAAAGGCCATATATGACAAACCCACAGCCAACATCATCCTCAATGGTGAAAAACTGAAACCATTTCCACTAAGATCAGAAATAAGACAAGGTTGCCCACTCTCACCACTATTATTCAACACAGTTTTGGAAATTTTAGCCACAGCAATCGGAGAAGTAAAAGAAATAAAAGGAATCCAAATCGGAAAAGAAGCAGTAAAGATGTCACTGTTTGCAGATAACATTATACTATACATAGAGAATCCTAAAGATGCTACCAGAAAACTACTAGAGCTAATCAATGAATTTGGTAAAGTATCAGGATACAATATTAATGCACCTGTATGCAGAAAATTATAAGACACTGATGAAAGAAATTGAAGATGATACAAATAGATGGAGAGATATATCATGTTCTTGGATTGGAAGAATCAACATTGTGAAAATGACTATACTACCCCAAGCAATCTACAGATTCAATGAAATCCCTATCAAACTACCAGTCGCATTTTTCACAGAACTAGAACAAAAAATGTCACAATTTGTATGGAAACACAAAAGACCCCGAATAGCCAAAGCAATCTTGAGAATGAAAAATGGAGCTGGAGGAATCAGGCTCCCTGACTTCAGACTATACTACAATGCTACAGTAATCAAGACAGTATGGTACTGGCACAAAAACAGAAAGATAGATCAATGGAATAGGATAGAGAGCCCAGAGATAAACCCACACACATATGGTCACCTTATCGTTCATAAAGAAGGCAAAAATATACAGTGGAGAAAAGACAGCCTTTTCAATAAGTGGTGCTGGGAAAACTGGACAGCTACATGTAAAAGAATGAAATTAGAACACTCCCTAACACCAAACACAAAAATAAATTCAAAATGGATTAAAGACCTAAATGTAAGGCCAGACACTATCAAACTCTTAGAGGAAAACACAGGCAGAACACTCCATGACATAAATCACAGCAAGATCCTTTTTGACCCACCTCCTAGAGAAATGGAAATAAAAACAAAAATAAACAAATGGGACCTAATGGAACTTCAGAGCTTTTGCACAGTAAAGGAAACCATAAACAAGACGAAAAGACAGCCCTCAGAATGGGAGAAAATATTTGTAAATGAAGCAACTGACAAAGAATCAATCTCCAAAATTTACAAGCAGCTCATGCAGCTCAATAACAAAAAAACAAACAATCCAATCCAAAAATGGGCAGAAGACCTAAATAGACATTTCTCCAAAGAAGATATACAGACTGCCAACAAACACATGAAAGAATGCTCAAAATCATTAATCATTAGAGAAATGCAAACCAAAACTACAATGAGATATCATCTCACACCAGCCAGAATGGCCATCATCAAAAAATCTACAAACAATAAATGCTGGAGAGGATGTGGATAAAAGGGAACCCTCTTGCACTGTTGATGGGAATGTAGATTGCTACAGCCACTATGGGGAAAGGTATGGAGTTACTTAAAAAACTAAAAATAGAACTATCATACAACCCAGCAATCCCACTACTGGACATATACCGTGAGAAAACCATAATTCAAAAAGAGTCATGTACCAAAATGTTCATTGAAGCTCTATTTACAATAGCCAGGACATGGAAGCAACCTAAGTGTCCATCGACAGGTGAATGGATAAAGAAGATGTGGCACATATATACAATGGAATATTACTCAGCCACAAAAAGAAACGAACTTGAGTTATTTGTACTGATGTGGATGGACCTAGAGTCTGTCATACAGAGTGAAGTAAGTCAGAAAGAGAAAAACAAATACCATATGCTAACACATATATATAGAATCTAAAAAAAAAAAAAAGTCATGAAAAACCTAGGGGCAAGACGGGAATAAAGATGAAGACCTACTAGAGAATGGACTTGAGGATATGGAGAGGGGGAAGGGTAAGCTGGGACACAGTGAGAGAGTGGCATGGACATATATACACTACCAAATGTAAAATAGATAGCTAGTGGGAAGCAGCCACATAGCACAGGGAGATCAGCTCGGTGCTTTGTGAGCACCGTGGGATAGGGAGGCTGGGAGGGAGGGAGATGCAAGAGGGAAGAAATATTTGGATATATGTATATGTATAACTGATTCACTTTGTTATAAAGCAGAAACTAACACACCATTGTAAAGCAATTATACTCCAATGAAGATGTTAAAAAAAAACAACAACAGTAGAGGATTCCTGTTTATTTTGATAAGCAGAGTTCAGAACAATGTACTTAATACATGAACATTTGCACTTTTAAAAGGAAGGAAAAAAAAGGAGGTGGTAGATGTAGTCAGAATACATATTTAAATCCACATGAGTATGTATTTTTCATACTCACATGGAAATGCAATGACCCTACTGTATAACCAAGAAACTAATACCATTAATTACCTTTAGTAGGTGAGAGGTTATATGGTCACAAGTTTAAGGGGGAAGGTAAGACAAATTTCCACATAATATTTGTCTTTGATCAAATAAATACACTCCTAATTCCAAAAAATAAATACAAAATCTAAATTACAAAAAAGTTCTATAAATGAATAAAAACAAACAAATCAACCTAATCTTGGATCAATTTCATAGTATTAACACAGGAAGAAATAACTTATGTCAAGTAATTGAAAGGAAAGGTGTTGACTGTACTGTAAGATTGTACTTTATGTGATGCATGAATGAAAAGTACAAGGACGTTTAAAATTTCACACTGTGTTATTTTTAGCAACAAAGTTGATATTTTGTTTTGGAACTACTGTTATATATTGCCAGATTAAGTAATTACTATGTTAACTGTGTTACAAATCAAGATTTTTGGATTCGGAGGAAATATGTACAATTATAAAGCATAACAAAAGAACTAAAATATTAAAATTAAATTAGAAATTTCAATACAAATTCATGGACTTAAGATATATGCATATATAAGCTTTTAGTTCATAAAATGTAATTTTATAATACATGTAATATGTGATATATAAATATATACATATAAAGTAAATACATATATTTTAATGTTTATATGTTTATTTATAGTTAAAATGTTTAAATACATGTATGCATGTATGTGTACTTTTTGTTTTTTAGCTCTGTCAATTGAAATTTCTTGGAAGCAATTTTACCTCAGTAAAATGAGTAACCCTAACATCATGTAGATAAAGTAGAGATTTCTAATGGCAATTTACATTAAACAGAATCAGGATTCCTTGAAAAACAGCTGATTCCAGGAGTAAAGCAAGAAGGACACAGATGAACTTGGGATATTATAATATATTGTGGTGGAAGAAAAGGAAACAGTAATTTAGAGAGCTATATAAACAGGATATAGACATCTGCTTGAAGATAATTCCACTATTAATGTTTGCTAAAATGATAATTATTTTATTGGATAAATATTAATTGATTTATTAAAAATCCACTAGCTCCTCATTTTGCTCACAATAGGGAAAGCTGGATAACACCCATATGTTATCATTAGAGATAGCTATTAAACCTGTTTCTTCCTTGAAAATAAGGTAATTAAATAGAGAAAATTAAACATTGATCCAACATTCTTAGTAGAAACTCTATGTCAGGATAACCAAAGGGCATCAGTCAATAAGGGAATGAACTATTTTGAAAATCATAATTTTATAACCTGATATTAGATAGATAGATAGATCGATAGATAGATTGATAGATAGTGAGAGAGAGAGAGAGAGATTATTTCAAGTGTCAATAACTGCTTTCAAGACTGTTAAGGGAATGGTTGATGGGAATAAGTTATTTGTATGATGCCAAAGTAATACTATGCGTATTACTTGCTACTTAGAAGAGGAAAAGTGACTAATATCAATGCCTAAATTATTAATGAATCCTAGCAACAGTATGGTTGGACATATAGGATGATTAGTATTATGGGATGTGAAGCACTACAAAGTAAATAACCATTAAGATGTATTTTAGCCCAAAACCTGAATCTACATTTTAAGAATTAATGTCTGTCTTGCAGAAAATATTGAATATTGAGGAGGAAGATAATATTTCAAGAAAGTAGTTAGAAATGTTGAGGAGTTGGAATAATCTGGGGAATAAATAGCCTGATCTTTTCCATAAGTCAGAGACAGGAAAAAATAATAAAACTGTTCTAGATTAAAGGAGCTGTAACAATAAGACTCCAATGAAATGAGAAGTTGTCAGTTGATCTGGACTGGAACAAACCAGCTATGAAGAAAATTTTAGGGACAATGGGGAATTTGAATATGGAATGAGTATTAAAAATTAAATGTATAGAAATGGAAAGGTCAAAATTACTAACTCAAATACATAGGATAAAAATGTAGAACAGGAAAATATTTGGAAAGATCTACACAGATGTGTTAACAGTGATAATCTATGGATGGTGAGGCTATGAGTTATTTTCTTAATTTTTTTTACCTACTTCTATATGTTTATTGTGTATCCTGTTTTGGAAGTGCAAAATGTATTTTAACTAAAATATGATAAGGTCCATATAGAAACCACTGACAAAGTGCTAGCCTTCAATATCCTTGGAGTATCAAGCAAGATCCAAGAAGATGGAGAAAGAAGAGGTAAAGTCAGGAAAATAATAGAATATGAAACAATAGCAAAAGCATAAAAAGCAAGAGAATTCTGAGGAAAGAGACAAGACTGGAAATGTATAGTAGCATAAGGCCAAATGATTAAAAAAAGGGTAAACGACAACAGGGTACAGGACATCACACAGAGAACTGTCTGGTGATTAGAGTAAATCTTCTAAAGTTGTTTCTACCAATAACTAGCTAACCGACTTGGACAAGTCAATAGATTTGAATGGGCCTTGATTTTCTCATCTGTAAAATAACAGACCTTAAAAAAATGATTTCTTAGGACTCTTTCATCTTTACCATTATAAAACAATATTCTAAACATGACTCTTACATCTCTATGTCTGGAATACCCTTCTCCTCAACCCAGCAACTCAGCTCAGATTTATCTTTCTAAAGCCACGTTGCATAATAAAAGCTCTCAACAAATTAGAGATAGAAAACACACCTTAACATAATAAATGCCATATATAACAAACCCACAGCTAACATCATACTTGATGTTGAAAAGCTAAAAGCTTTTTCTCTAAAATCAGGAACAAGACAAGTTTGCTTCCTCTCCACTTTTATTCAACATAGTACTTGAAGTCCTGACCACAGCTATTAGGCTAGGAAAAAAAATCCAGAAGGAATGAAAGAAGTAAAATGTCTCTATTTGCAGAATACACTATCTAATATATAGAAAACACTAAAAATTGCCCCCACCACACACACACAAAAAAAACTGGTAGAACTAATCAATGAAGTCAGGAAAGTTTCAGCATAAAAAAAAATCAACATACAAAACTCAATTGCATTTCTATAAACTAACAACAACATATCCGAAAGCAAAATAAAGAAAACAATTACATTTACAATAGAATAAAGAAAACAATAAAATATTTAGGAATAAGTTTAACCAAGAATATGAAAGCTTTGTACACTGAAAACTGTAACATGTAAATGAAATAAATTGAAGAAGACACAAATAAATGGAAAGATATACTGTGTCTGTGGATCAGAAGGATTAATATTGTTAAAATGTCCAAAGTACTCAAAACTATCTATAGGGTCAATGTAATTCCTATCAAAATGTTTATGATATTTTTTCATAGAAATAGAAGAAACAACCCTAAAATTTGTATAGATCCACAAAAGACCCCAAAGAGCCAAAGCAAGAAGAACAAATCTAAAGGCATTGCACTTTCTGATTTCAAGCTCTAATAATCAAAACAGTATAGTACCAGCCCCAAAATAGACACAAAGAACAATGGAATAAAATCAAGAATCTGGAAGTAAACCCATGGTCAACTAATATTTGACAAGGAAGCCAAAAATACTCAATGGGTAAAAGAAAGTTGTTCAATAAATTATGCTGGGAAAACTGGATATTCACACAAAAAGAACAAAATTGGACCCCTATCTTACACCACTCACAAAAACTTAAATGGATTAAAGGACTTAAATGTAAGGTGTAGAAATGTAAAATTCCTGCAGGAAAATATAGGTAAAAACTCCTTGACGTTGGCCTTGGCAATGATTTTTTGGATATGACACCAAAAGTACAAGCACAGAAGCAAAGAAAAAAAAAAAAGTGGAACTACATCATCAAACTAAAAACTTCTGCAGAGCAAAAGAAATAATCAACAGAACTAAAAGGCACCTACAGAATGGGAGAAAACATTTGCAAACAATATATCAGTTTGGAAGTTAATCGCCAAAATATGTAAGAAACTCATACAACTCAATAGCTAAAACAAAGCAAAACAAAGCAAAACAAAATAACCTACAAACGATCCAATTTAAAAATGGACAAAGGGGCTTCCCTGGTGGCGCAGTGGTTGGGAGTCCGCATGCCGATGCAGGGGACACGGGTTCGTGCCCCGGTCCGGGAAGATTCCACATGCCGCGGAGCGGCTGGGCCCGTGAGCCATGGCCGCTGAGCTTGCGCGTCCAGAGCCTGTGCTCCGCAACGGGAGAGGCCACAACAGTGAGAGGCCCGTACACCGCAAAAAAAGGACAAAGGACGTGAAATAGACATTTTCCCAAAGAAGACAGAGAAATAGCCAATTAGTATATTAAAAGAAGCTCAACATCACTAATCATCAGGGAAACGCAAATCAAAACCACAATGAGATATCTTCTCACACCTGTTAGAGTGACTAGCATCAAAAAGCCAGAGACAAGTATTGGAGAGGCCTGTGGAGTAAGGGAAATCCTTGCACACTATTGGTGGGAATATAAGTTGATGCAGCCAGTATGGAAATAGTATGGAGGTTCCTCAAAAAATTAAGACTATAACTACCATATGATCCAGCAAACCACTTTTGGGTACATATACAATGGGGATGAAATCACTATCTCAAAGAGATACCTACACTCCAATGTTCATTGCAGCATTATTTACAGTAGCCAAGATATGAAGACAATGTAAGTGTTCATTAACAAATGAATATATAAAGAAGATGTTTTATAATATATATATAAATGAAGATGTTTATATATATACATAAACAATTAAAAATAAATATATACTCAGCCATAAAAAAAGATGGAAATTCTGCCATTTCGATAATGTGGCTAGACTTTGATGGCATTATGCTAAGTGAAATAAGTCAGACAGAGAAAGACGAATACTAATCTCACTTAGTGGAATCTTAAAAAAAACAAAACTCAGAGGAACATAGAGTAGCTTGGTGGTTACCAGGGGCTAGGGTCGGGGAAATGAGGAAATGTCAGTCAAAGGGTATAAACTTCCAGTTATAAAATGAATAAATTCTTGGGATCTAATATTCAGCATGGTGATGATAGTAAACAATACTGTATTATATACTTGAAAGTTGCTAAGAGATGAATCTTAAATGTTCTCACCACAAATAAAGTTATAATTATGTGATTATGTAACTATGCACGTGTTAACTAATCTTATTGTGATAGTCATTTCACAACATATACATGTATCAAGTCATCACGTTGTATACCTTAAACTTACAAAATGTTATACATCAGTTATATCCTCAATAAAGCTGGAAAAAACAATGAATATATTTCTGCTTGTAGTTAATCCATAGTGCCTCCAAGCAGATGAAATGACTGCAACCCAAATCTGTGGCCACTTTGTTCATACTTTGTTGTTTTACTTCTCACAGCCTGTTGCTTTGTCAGCTTGCATACTTGTCCCTTCTAGGAGCTTGTCTCTTTTCTGAGGCTGCGTGTTCTCGTCTCCACATCTTTGATTCTTGTGTGCCTAGCACGGTATCTAGCTCATAACAAGGATTCAGTAAGTATTTGCAGATAGCACTGAATGATTCTGTAGCTAAACTCCCAGATTGCATTGAATGATTCTCTAACTAAGCTCCCAGCATAAGAGATAGAGTCTGTTGTGATTAAGTGATTGATAAGCCGAGCAGATGTAGGGAAAGAAAAGGGGATTCCAGAATCACCACCATGTGTACTATGCCACATTATTTCCTCTCACTGGGTTGCCTGGAAGGTTGTTTTACTTGGTGATAGAGTTTGATTCTTTATCCAACTTAGATCTTCTAAATATACACGTTGTGATTATCGTTGAGGTATTAAAAAAAACAAAATCCAAAATAAATAAAGCTTAACTTGGGAGTGCTAAGTCAATTCAAATTAGTATTGCATCTGCAGACAGGGAGTGATAAAGTAAATTCTGAGTACCAACAGAATGTTCTCTGTTTTGTGTCTTTCAACTTCATGTATCCTCTGTTCATCCACTGTGATTTCAAGTATCCTGTCTCTTCAAACAAATCTCCACTGTTTTCCACTCTGATGTTAAATTCAGTTCTAGATTTTTGCATATGTGCTCCATGTTTGAATTTAGTTTAAAAGCGAACTATTAGTTTTGCTTTTTTTTTTTTTCTATGTTGATATGTAAAACTCACCTGACAGGGCTATACCCATTCATGCAAAACCAAAGCATCCACTCTACACCATAAATATTTGGGCGGATTTCTTAAATATGTTATTTTATCTTTACATTTGGAGGCTTTATTTAATCTCTTAATTGGAAAAGTAAATGAAAATGTCATTTTGTAATGTTGATCAGTATAACACTGATTTATTAAGCTAATTTTACAAGTTGTATTTTCTTTTACCCTTTGCTCCTTGGTGACTGAGAATTGAGATACACTGAAGTGTACAAGACAGAAAAACTAAGGTGTAAATCTAAGTGCATTTTGAAGCAGCAATAGAGATAATTCTGCAAGTGTGATGTGCATTGAAATAGTAAAGGCCTCAATTATGTTCAGAGCTACTTCATCAAGCGAATACATTTACAAAGCATTGGAGCCAGCAGGTTGGCTCCTTCTATATGAGATGTCTGAATTATGTTGACAATCTAATAATGCGGCTGAGTAGCTAAAGGCTGATGCAGGCCTTCAGGAGTTAGTAATGTCGCTGCAACATTTTACAACATTAATGGCATCATGGAGATAAATGAGACTAATATAGTTTGAAAATCATCATCTCTCTTGTTTTAAAGAAAGATTTAAGATGTATAAATATTATATATTTATATGCTATGCTTCATCATTCACATTATGTGTCCTAGCAAACTGAGCATTGCATATAAAGTAGAAGAAACCAACTGTGGTAGAAAGTCTTTGTGAAATTCAACTCTTGGAGAGGCTAATTAATGTATAATAAATAGTAAAGATTGATTTCAAATTTGAAGATGATTTTTAAGAGAGAAGAGCATGCACATTTCTTCATTTTCCCCAAACATTGGCTATATCCTTATAAAAACCCATAAAATGATACATGAGAAAGTAATGAAGTGTGGGTGAACACATCCACAGAGATGATTGTACACAATAAGATGCTTATAACTATACGTGATGGTGATTTAAATACAGTCAAAATACTGCTCTATACAGTACCTCAAACGAATGGCTGGTGATTTTATTTCATTCAATTTTAAACAGTAACATATTAAACCAAAGGAGACTTGGTATAACAGAAGTTAAAGACCATTTATTGTGAAGTGCTTTGTATTCAATATTATTTTCTTAACATAATTTTAATACGTATTAAGAAAAAATTCAGTTAGAAGTAATATGATAAATATTATATTTGTCACTTAATCCATTTTAACTAATTACTTATATATTCATTTGCAGAAATAGGCATTTGCTCTGAATAATTACTTTAACAATGCATTGGCTGCAAGTGAAAGATTCTAAGAAAAACAAATACAGAAAAACATTGTCTAGGCATGAGATAAAGTGACATTTTTGCCTTTCAGTTGATACTAAAGAAAGGGTTAATGTGACCATTCATTTTCAGGATCTCATGTTTCTTTGTTTCAGAGGCTGGAAAAAATATATGTCCAAGGGAAAATAAAAAAATGAAAGTAATGAGCCCCAATGGACATCACCAAGGTGATTTGATACTGGGGAAGGAAGTCTGCACAGAAAGGGAGGGATTCACACGATAGCTTGAGCTCTGAAACCTGTACACGGCAAGAGTCGGGAAGCAGTTTGTAGCACCTAGAACTCCTTGGGCATTTTGTGAAAACTTTGCCACAACAGCAAGAGAATTATGATTTATTCTGGAACAACAGAAGGCCACTCACAGTTATCTGGTTCAGAGAGCACTGTCTTATTATTCACGTATTCAGCCATTCAAATAGTTATTGTGCACCTCTTATTTTGGAAGCATTTTTGATCAGATACAGTGAGGAATACAAGGTGAATAATTTTATAAAGTCTGTATTTGAGAGGGACCATATGAACACCAGTCAGTTCTTTAAGTCCAGCCCAATCACCAAGTCTTTGTCATTTCATGAAACAAACTAAAACCAAATTAGTGATTTTTTTTTCACATCAATCCCTCCACCCTTTGCTTCTGATTCACATCTTCTTGTCCTCATTTCCTTGGCATAGGACTTCTAATTTCCATGCTCCTTTTAAATGTACCGACAATGTGGTTTACCCACCTTCCTTGGGAGACTCAGCATACTTGCATGCTTTTTGACTTTGTGTGAACCTTTGTGTTTTTTGGTGTCCTCTGTCTATTTTCAGTTGACAATATCGACAATACTCTGTTTGGACTCTTTTTCAGCACCTGGTAACTAGCCTGTCCCCAGCTAGTTAAAATAACCCTATCAGCTACTTGTATCATAATAGAGGGAATTTGATATTTTATTTCAGATAGAATGAAAAGTGGATTAAAATACAATTTGAGGACACAGATGAAAGAAAAACACAAATGCATATGCACTAAAAGAATAAAATGAAGCCCACAAAAGCATAAACTATGTTTATTTATTTAAATTGAATTACATGTATTTGCTATGCCATGAATTTTTATTCTTTACCTTTTCTTAACCCTGGTTTCCTCTACATTAATTTGGTCATATGGGAAACTTAATATTTCATATGGATATAAAAGCAACTGAGAAGTAAGTGCTGATTAAAAACAGAGTTGAATGTGTTTTGGGAAACATATTTGAGGATTGACATTAAATATTCCAGACTTTTGGGCAGTTTCCCATAACCATAGACAATTTTTGGTTTTAGCATGCAAACTGGAAGAACAAATCCAGCAAAATACATATTTGGATCTTCCTAATTCTTTGGGGGATGGAGTTGTTTTTGAAATCTATAAAACCTTAAATAATCACCCATAGTTACAGAATTTTCCACATTTATTTTTAATTTCTAGCTCTTAATTTTTCCCCCCTGAATGTTAACCATTTCCTGGTACCTTGATTCCTGGTATTATTGTTAACATGCCTTTGTGTTAGTGACAGATTTTTATGGTGATAACTTGAGGCCATAGAAAAAGACCATCTCTATTTCCTGTGAAATTTTTAATCAGCATTTTAAATTTGCTCTGATATAGAGAAAAGGGGCACAGTTATATGATTCATATAATAATCACATTGTAATTAGTTATGAATACATGACTCATGTGGAGAAATATGTATATTAATGTTTAATATATGCTTTTATTTATGAGAGCATCTTGGCTGGTCTTATTTTTCTTGGTAGAAAATATGACTTGGAACAGTGTCATTTATCTCAGTAACAAGACCACACTTTCTACCTGTACCCTATCTTTCTGTTACGGGTAATGAAAACTGGCCTTAAGCAAAATAGGTAAAGAAGAGTAAGTGAAAGCAACAAAGGCAGTCAACTGTCCATTTCCCTCTTAGTTTCCAGGCCCCAAGTGGCTGCCAGGTGCACAGTAGTTGTCCCACGGTGGTGCCTCTCTCAAAGTTGACAGACTGTCCTCCTCCCACATGAATGTACATTAAAGGTTTTTAGTGTTACACCCACAAGTAAAAGTGTAGTTGCCTCAATTTTCACTTCCCATCTATTGATGTCATGGCTTTAGGTACAAAGAAACAGAAGGAGAAGAAAATACAGTTAATACAGGAAGGATTTAATCTCTCTGGAGTCCAGAAATGTCTACGTTTCATTTCTTCCCTTTACTTCTCGATTCACATTTGAATGTTTTTATTATCAGTAAGTCTGCTGATGCAGTAAATATAAAGTCTATTAAGAAATATCTATGTACAAAATCTAGGAAGAATTTCTTCCCTGTTTTTTCTTGTTGGATGTAAACAATGTTCTAAGATATAGAAGTTATGCTTTTCTGATGCCATTGTGCTGAACTTCAGCCTGGGCATCAAGTTTCTTACGGTGTGAAATGTATCAATCCTGTCTACTTTCAACAGGAGAATAAGAAGTATCTAGCATTTGTAGAGATGTGGATGGACCTAGAGACTTTCATACAGAGTGAAGTAAGTCAGAAAGAGAAAAACAAATATTGTATATTAATGCATATATGTAGAATCTAGAAAAATGGTATAGAGGATCTTATTTGCAAAGCAGAAGTAGAGACAAACATAGAGAACAAATGTATAGATACTAAGGGGGAAAGGGTGGGGTGGGAGGAATTGGGAGATTGGGATTGATATATATACACTACTGATACTATGTATAAAATAGGTAACTAATGAGAACCTACTGTATAGCACAGGGAACTCTACTCAATACACTGCAATGGCCTATATGGGAAAAGAATCTAAAAAAAGAGTGGATATATGTATATGTATAACTGGTTCACTTTGCTGTACAGTAGAAACTAACACAACATTGTAAAGCAACTATACTCCAATAAAAATTAATTATAACAATGATATATTGGAAAAAAATGGTCCTTCATAAAACCAGCATTTAAATTCTTACCTAGTGCAGGGAAATTTGATTTACTACAATTTATGTACCTTGATTGCTGTAGGAAAATGTTTACAGAGGTTTTGCTGTATTAAAATTTCATCAAATTTCTTTGAATTTAACTGTAAGGAGAATGTAGTGAATGACGATCACTGACTGACTAATGTCAGAAGGTTCTATATTTGTAAACATATGACACACTGATAAGCCTGTGATGTCATTAATCTACTTGATTCATGTGTAAGTATTAACTTTCTATGTTTCTGATGATACATAAAGGAAATTATTATAATAGTAGGGAAGGTTTTTTGACATCAATCCTAATGCTCAAACAATAGTGAGCTCGCTGGGACAGGGAAAGCTGTTACTGAAACATCATAGATCAATATTAAATATGAAAACAATAAAGAAACACTACTTTGCTTTTTCTTTGTAATCAAAAAAAAAGAAATATCTAGCAATTTTAGGAAGATAAGCAAAAAATCATTTACTATTTGCTATACATGCAAAGGGTAATTTGAATAGTTACATAAGCTACTTTTTAACTTTGATTACTTTACTGATCAGTGATGCTCAGTTTGGAAATTTGAATTTCATAAAAACACATCCTAGACATACTATATATTTTATTTGCTACCTATTCTTTTAAATTTTAATAAAAATGGAAGGAAGGAAGGGAGGGAGGGAGGGAAGGAAAAGATAGTTTGGGCACTTCTTTTTTAAAAATCCTAACTCTATTTCTACTTATAACTCAATAGGATTTACAACATCCAAGAAGACTTTCGCCTTTTTCTGCAATAATGCTATACAGAAAGCAACAATAAATCTCATTGTCTTTTAATAACAAATATTGTATTGATTGACTGATTGATCTTCATGGGGGCAAATGGAGTGGATAGGCTTTATGAGCCATGGCTGGTTAGGTTCAGGTCTACTCCGTATTTCTTTGTGATCTGGGACCACAGGCCCTCACTCATCTACAGGAAGTCAGAGAGTGAGCAAAAACATGTGCTGTCTTCTAAGACCTATGCTGAGAACGGATATAGTTCTGCCCTTATTGTCTGGGCAAAACACAGTCATCAGGCAGCCCAACATCAAAGGGATGAGAGATAACATTCTGTCTCTTGTGGGAGGAAATACAAAGCCAAATGTCAAAGAGCACAGATGGATAATTCCAAAAGAGTGAAGGTATGAAAACTTGCGAACAAGCATCCAATTCACCACTGATTTTTAGGGATATCAGAAAGGCCATCGTCATAGTGAGGTAAATCCAAGCTGAAGTTATTCAACAAATACCAATCGACAAACTTTTCTTAAACACCTGTCTGAGTTAAGGGTTTTGTAATGTGTAGATGTTAGAGTTAGGAAGAGGTATACACCTAAGTTTATTTTGAAAGGCTTATTTTTGGTTGCTTTTGAAAGTTAATATTTAGCTCCTTCCTAGGATCATCTGAAAGGCTTATGGGCTCATCATTCAAACCAAATTCTTGGATTGAGCAGACAAGAACTAAGTTGTTTTCTGTATGTTGAAAGGAGTTTGTTGTCATTAATCAATATGCTTAAATGTTCCAGATAGATGAACACTTAATCTTTCAATCAAAAGAATTATCTTTTAGTTCTTTTTGTATGTGTAACATTTATAATGAAATGCCCTATACATAGCAGTTGCTTAATAAATGTTTATTAGATACAACTATCTTCTTGCAGCAGATCAATACATATTAATTTATACTGCAATGTGTATTATAGTATATTTGAATTTAAATAGATGACATTTTATCGTGCAAAAAAAGCTTATGTATATTTTCTTTTCAAATTATTTTCAAGCACAAAGTTATATTTGTGGGTCGTTACATTGCATACCATATAACTAAATATTATATTTGTATATATATTTACTGTGAAGAAATAATATATATCGTATATACAATATGTATAAGTACTTGTGGGTTTTATATATACATATATATTTTTTAGGTGAAGAAAAAAACTTGGCTTGATTTCTAACACTGATTATTTCAATTGCAAAGTAATATAGAATGGTAATTAAAAGAGAAAAATATTTGTCTTTGTGTTTCCCTTTTTGAATACCATGACTAAAACTACTAAAGTTTATTAAATCATGTATTTTACTATTATCATCAGCGTTTTACAATTATGTGTAATTTTATGTATTTAAACCTTATATTATTTGCATATTTTTGGTTTGATGTCTAACTTAACAGGCTAAGAAAATTTACTGTCATGTAACTGTATTGTAATTGAAATACTCTCCTATGCATCAATAAAACTATTATTTAGCTTTTTTTTTTTTAACATCTTCATTGGGGTATAATTGCTTTACAATGGTGTGTTAGTTTTTGCTTTATAACAAAGTGAATCAGTTATACTATTATTTAGTTTTTACCTTCACTACGCTCCACAACTGCAAAAGATTTCAGAGTAAATAAAACAGTGAAAATTGTCTCTTTTTTTTTTTTTTTGTACACAATGTTAATTTATTTACCACTAGGCAAACATGAATATCCCACAAAGAGCTTTATACGGCAAAACATTTAGCTACTTGTTAGGGTAAGATACTATAATCAAATTTAGAATGAAATATTTGTATATATCTTTTATGAAATGGTAATGTTCTACTAGCCAAGAAAACACACATGGCCAACCTAGATTTAAGAGTTTAATAACAGATCCACTTTTGATGAAAGGAGAAGAATTTAAAATTAATTTTGAAATCTACCCTAGTCTTTGTTGCATTCCTCATGTGTAAAATATCACTTCCATCCAAAGACTTCCAAAATTATCATCCAATTATGATATCAAAATCCCAGATTATGATTTACATTACACACATTATATATATGAAGTTCAGACGGAAAGGAGATGCTTCCAGTGCAGTCTTTCAAGTGTGCTACCTCTTAATTCCCAGTCCTAATAAACTAAGAAACAAATGATCTTTTCACACTTGTAAATATCATGGTGAGACAGTTGGTGGATAACTGTAGTAAACCCTCATGTTTTAAGACATGAAGAATGAGAGGTACATGGAGTCACTGGTCCACAAACAATATGAAATTCCAGTGGCACCTGGTGCCAGGCCCACCTGCTGAAGCAGTAGTAGTGTATGTCACTTCACCTAGTTCTAATCTGTGGGAAGCCATCCCTAGTTCATTGTTCTACACGTCTTTTGACTCTACCATGTGGGATCTTTACTCTGCCTCCTGAAACATCCCATTTTTTCCTTAAGAAATTGCCAACATTTGTAGTTTAATAGCTTTCTCAACAAACTTCCTGCTTGTAGAAAGTTGGCAATCCTGAGGGCCTTTTGAGATTTGATCAATTTCAATTCCTTTTGGTCAAAGCCACCATGTTTCCCTTAAAAACTTTTGTGAGGATATTACCTTTAAGTTTATAATCCATTTATAGCAAAAAAGAAAACAAAAAAAACTACAGTTCTTTTGGAGACCTCTCTCTACTTTGCATGTTTCAACTTTGTGTAATGCCTCTTATTGTAGCTGAGAGGGTGTATTAGGTATTGTATTAAATCTTTTGAAGATATTAATACAGATAGCCATAACTTTGATATTAACTATGGCATTAGTCCTTCTTTTACTTCAAGAATCTTTTACTGACTTGGAGACTAGAGGTGAATGAGAGTTTATTTTCCAGCCCAATAATTTATGCCTCTTCTGTAACTGTTTTAAATTTTTCTTGCAATCTTAACAGTTTCTTCCCTCTCTCCTAAAGTTCTTTATCATATGTAGTTAGGAACATCCAGCTGACACTTTCAATATTCTGCCTGGAGATCTCTTTGGAAAAATCCATGTTTATGAGGTAGATTTTCTATCTGCCAAGCTATTGCAGGTTACAGTTCTGCCAATTGTCTCATGATGACATAAATAAGTTGTCATTTTTTTCCACCCTTCAGTAATAATTTCTGCACCATTTCTCCAGCCTTCTTCAACAGTGTGCTTGGTGATTTTTCATTTTCTGACTATCACCCAGTTCCAAAGCCAATGCCATATGCTTTAGGATTTACAAAGACAACACCCATTTCTAGATAACAATTTGTTCCATGTAGGTTTTCTCTTTGTAAAAAAAAATCTCATAAGTTAGTTACAACAGCAACGTTATATCACAATTATTTATGGAAAAACAACCTGTGACTGCTCTGGCTCATCTGCTTTGTTGCTCTCTGCTGGGTTCGCTCATGCCTCCAAGGTGAGAGAGTGAGCTGGAAGCTGCTGTCTGGTGTTTGGCAGACTTTGGTTTAACTGGGACAGCTTGTTATTTGTTCCACATGGTCTCTCAGTATCTAAAAGTCTAGTCTGGACTTATTAATGTGTTTGTCTTAGGGTTTGACAGAGCAGCAACTGAGTGAGCTCTCATGTCCAAACACTTGTCAAGCCTCTGTGTGATCGCAGTTGGAAAAGTTCTAACTGGCCTTTGAAAGTCATTGCATGCAAGTCATTCCATCGCCAACCTAGACTCAAAGAGTGGAGATGTAGGTTACATATTTTGATGGGAGGGGAAGAATTCATGATAAGTGATAATTTTTAACTCTGCCAATGCATACTTCTGCTACTCTTTTGTTTTTCTGCCCTCAGGAGGAGAAAAGCTTCTCCCAGATATTGGCTGGCCTGACGGGGCAGTGGCAGTGCGCCATTTCCCCAGCTCACCCTAAAAGGGATTGTGTGCTTCCATTTGACTTCTTGCACTTCTTCTATCATGAAGAAAAGCTTTCTTCTGGTAGTTTCTGCCCCCTTAGCTTGGACTCCACAATTTAAAATATGGGAGTGCTAACTACAAATGGGCACCTGCCATCAGCCTCTATAAGGATTAGCTCATGAGCAGCTGCAGCTGCTGACCTTCAACACCCCATGCAAGGAGTTCAGGGTGGAGACCAGGAACGAGGCCCTCTGTGCTCTGGGACAAACTGGAAGAACAGGTCTTTAGACAGATATTTTCAGAAGAAGATTTTTATGAGCCCAACTCTTGCATTTCCTCGTATCTATAAAAGCACTAAAAATCATTAATGGTGACAATCTGCTCCTCGTGACTGGCAGCAAAGTCTCTGCCAACATGTGTGCTTGAGTGCACGTCCCACCCTCACTGACATCATATATAACACTGACCTTTGCCGCTACCTCTTTGGAGCAGTTCCTCAGAGCCATATGAAATGCTGTCTCCCAGGCTATAGTTCTCATTTTGCCCCAAATAAATCTTAACTCACGACTCTCATATTGTGCTCTTTTTTTTAGCTGACAAGAGTTATGCTTTATCCAAATGCAGTGGGAATCAGTTCAGCTAGTTCTGCAACTATCTGAAGTAGACATACCCATTGTACCTCAGCCAACCACAACACATGTGTTGGCTGAGGTCCAGTGGGTATATCTCACATATGTATGAGTAAAAATAAATGTAATGTTATTCTATGCCACTGAGTTTGGAGTGTCTTCTAATGAAACAATAGATGACTAATACATGCACTTTCACTTTGATGACCAGGAAGATACACTGAAGCTTTGACCTGTACTAGTGGATTTATTTCCTTAGATAAGCTGAGAATGTTCATGATGCTTACCTAATTATTTATCTATATGAAACAATACATTTTCTTTTTCATTGATAAGAACTATGTGTTATGTTATTGACAAATGCAGTCAACCTGTTTTCATTGCCATGACTCCGCATATTCATCATGGAACCTGTGGCCAAATCAGTTTTTTTTTTTCTTTTACTGATGAGAGGAATATCACCAATGAATTCTAAAAATATTAGCTTAATATATCTACACTCAGACACCTGTTAATGAAGGCAAGGTCACTTCTAAATAACAAATGGGCAAATTTGGGCCTAATTTTAAGAAGCTTTTATTTCTTATGCAATGTGTGCTTGATGCTTTCGCCTAAATAGTTGCTTCAGTCTTCCAGTTTGGGTATCTGTTAACACTAGTTTATAGCAATCTTTGAAATCAGGACTTTTTTTGACACAATGAAAGTTTTGTTGAGAAAAATTTAATGGAGACTATAGAATGAATAATGATGGCTTCAAGAATTACCTTCAGGGCTTCCCTGGTGGCACAGTGGTTGAGAATCTGCCTGCTAATGCAGGGGACACGGGTTCGAGCCCTGGTCTGGGAGGATCCCACATGCCACGGAGCAACTAGGCCCGTGAGCCACAACTACTGAGCCTGCGCGTCTGGAGCCTGTGCTCCGCAACAAGAGAGGCCACGATAGTGAGAGGCCCGCGCACCGCGATGAAGAGTGGCCCCCGCTTGCCACAACTAGAGAAAGCCCTCGCACAGAAACAAAGACCCAACACAGCAAAAATAAATGAATAAAATTAATAAAAGGCAGAATAGGTGATAATGTGCCCCGAGCACACTATTAAAAAAAAAAAAAAAAAAGAATTACCTTCAGCACATGCTAAACAACCCTCCCCCCCCCCCCACCCCCATGCACTCACACACCAAGACATTCTCACTGGGACAATGTTTAACCCCCAGGAATTAGAAAACGGATAAGCATCTACAACAGTTCTTATATTATTAGCTTTACAATCTGCTGATTCATGTCTACAGTACATGATTTTTCAATTGCATTTTCCTATATCAAGACACAAAAAAACTGATTACTTCCTTGATTCAGTTGTTATATTTATTCAGAGCTCTCTATCTTTATATCTACATTTTCTCCAGATATGATCATTAAAACTTAGAGAATCTATTATTTGAAATAATTACCTCCCTATTTCCTACTGTAAGGGCTGGTATGATATTGAAGGCCCAGGGGTGAAAACTTTTTCCACTTTAAATGAATTCCACTAACACATCCTACAAAAGCTGTTATACAAATTATACTAGACCATATTTTTTGCGTTTGGAGTGATGAGACAGAGTCTATAGAAGTTGATGGCGTCGGAACAGAAATGATTCTTTGGGGGTTTGAACATTGCTTGAGGAATTCCCCACCCGCTCAGAATCAGGTTCTTCAGCTGCTATTTACAGCAAAGCTTATGGATTATCTGGCTATCTCAGCCAAATGGATGGCGACCTTTTAAATATTTCATGGACGTATCACGTTTATGAGAATCCTGAAAAATTATCCTAGCTTCTGTCATTTGCTTTGGTAGGAAATCCAGAGATTGATAGGGCACTGGGTACATTTTATTTTCTTTGGGTGTTTTATTTCTATTCCTTATTTTATTCTGTAGGTCTTACTCAAGCATTTATTTATGAAACAGGGGAGGTAGGAGGCAAGGCTAAGAAGGGCAAGTTTCTGAAGTTTTCTAGGCAGTCCAGCATCTCTGCTGCATCTTGTTATTCTTGCCTTCGTGTAACTGCAGGTGCAGGTTCCCTTTGATACAGTAATTGGATTCGGGAAACTCTCAGGCATGAACATATAATTATTGCTCCTGTTTTCTTTTTGCTCCTCGGACCCACAAAAAGACATCTGGCTCAACTGTACCATTAGGAATAAAGGAAAAAAACATAGAACAATTGATTCAAATTGTAGTTTTTAAATTCCTTATGAATCTTCTTTTCAACCAAGAAGAAACAAAGGAATCTGCTCTTGACAGCCCTTAAGAAACATAACAGGAGACCTAAAATAGAGAATGTACCAATTCAAAACATTTTAATTTTCGAAGTAAAACCATTACACACTTTCATAAGAAATAAAATGGCACTTTAGTTTGTGTGATCAACATGGAATAGAGGGAAATATCTAAAAATGAAATGAAATATTGAAGAATAATCATAGAGCTGGCAATGCTTTTCTGCTTTCTTCTCCAAAATTGTTGTTAGAACTGTTATATCAGCATTTTCAATTTTAAAAAGAAAAATGCATTCTTAAAACGCCACTACTTTGAGGTTTGTTGAGCTGTTCATTCTGTCTTCATGTCAGTGGTAAAACACAGCTAACTGAGGAGGCAGGTGATATTTTCTGATGTTTTCACATGTTCCATTTTTATTATTAAAATGGCACTTTTTAATGTGATAACT
Organism: Tursiops truncatus; assembly: GCF_011762595.2. NCBI lineage: Eukaryota > Metazoa > Chordata > Mammalia > Artiodactyla > Delphinidae > Tursiops > Tursiops truncatus. Next base: position 78,858,449 of record NC_047046.1, on the reverse strand, counting down.
AACGGTTAATATAAGCAGATGGAAAATCATGTTTGTTTTTCAACTGGTTACTAGGAAGGATTTTTTTTTTCCTTTTTTTTTAAACCTCTTTATTGGAGTATAATTGCTTTACAATGGTGTTAGTTTCTGCTTTATAACAAAGTGAATCAGTTATACATATACATATGTTCCCATACCAGGAAGGATTTTAATCGCAGATCTAGCATCCAGCAATTAGATATTGAATATCATTTCCATGCTTTAAAAATGTGCATCAACCTGTGTTTACATGACTGGATGTCACGCGGCAGGTTACACACACAGCTTATTGCTTGCTACTGACAGGATTTCAATGATCTATTTGTTTTGAAGTTTTTTAAACATCGCAATGCCTTCCCCACTTTACTCCACTCTTATTATATAACATACCCATTTAAACAATGTCATTTTGGACTTTTAGAGACTATTTTAGAATATTAGGACAAAAGTAATAAGATAATGAAGGAATGAGAAGCAGTATTTTGATATCCTACACTCTGTAACTCATTTTTCCATCTAACCTCAGGTAGAATATAATGGTTATTTCTGGAGGACTGTCAAGGGTTAAGAAGCAAATTACAAATGATAACTTGATTATAAAGTTTTTTAGAGCAAGAACATTATTGCTATAAAGTCTTAGTGAAAAATTTAGTTTTACTTATAATTTTGTAAAGAAAAAATACACACACACAAACCCAAATGACTTTATTCCTACATTTGAATGGAACTATTTATCAAGGCGAGAATTCAGTAGGCTTCTGCCATTGTGGTAAGATGAATGATGAATCAGATGCAAGGCAGGATTCCTTAATAATTTATTGGGTCAGAAGTTATGGTTTTGTTCAATTGAAAATTATTAGATGGGTTTGCCTCAGGCGAAAAGCATAGCGTATGCAAAAGGAAAATACATTAAGCAAACATTCCATGAGTTTAAGCATTTCAAACAGTGTACTGGATAAAGGCCCTGATGCAGTTGTCATTAATTCAGGGGACAATTTTACCTCCACACAACATAATCACAAGATGGGAATTGTCAGCACAGTTCTGTAAATGAGATGTTCATAATGAATAGTCAGTATAAGTCATTACTTTATCCAATGTTCTTCCTCGTGAATGAGGATAAGGAACAGTGCAGAAGTCAAAGCTTGACTTTTTTTTTTTTTTTTTTTTTTTTTTTTTTGGGTACGCGGTCCTCTTACTGTTGTGGCCTCTCCTGTTGTGGAGCACAGGCTCCGGACGCGCAGGCTTAGCGGCCATGGCTCACGGGCCCAGCCGCTCCGCGGCACGTGGATCTTCCCGGACCGGGGCACGAACCCGCGTCCCCTGCATTGGCAGGCGGACTCTCAACCACTGCGCCACCAGGGAAGCCCTGGACTGTAGTATTCGATTCTGAGAACCATGATAATGTGGATTGCATTTTAGAGAAAAGTTAAATAAAAATGTTAGGTAAACTTTTAAAGTAGTCACTAGTACTAAGGGACAAAATATATAGTCCCGACTTACAATGTTTTGATATATAGTTTTTTGACTTTATGATTGTGTGAAAGTGATGTGCACTCAGTAGTGGCCATGCTTTGAACTTTGAGTTTTGCTCCCTTCCTGGGCTACAATCCTCTCGGTGAGTGCTGTGCCCAGCCTGTCACGTGACCACGAAGGTAAACAACCGATACACTGACAGCCATGCTGTACCCAGACAACCATTCTGTTTTTCACTTTCAGTACAATACTCAGTAAACTACATGAGATATCCAACATTTTATTATAAAATACGTTTTGTGTTGTTAGTTTTGCCCAACTGTAGGCTCATGTAGTAAGTTATGTAAGTAAGGTGTTCTGAGCACATTTAAGGTAGGCTAGGCTAAGCTATGATGGTCGGTAGGTTAGGTGTATAGTCACCCCTGAGTATCCAAGAGAGATTGGTTCCAGAGCCACCCTGGATACCAAAATCCACAGATGCTCAAGTCCCTTATATAAAATGGCATAGTATTTGCATATAACCTATGCTCATCCTTCAGTGTATTTTAAATCATCTCTAGGTTACTTCTAACACCTAATACAACGTAAATACTGTGTAATTAGTAGTAAAATACAAATGTAAATTATGTAAATAGTTGCCAAAATCATGCTGGAAATTCGAGTTTTGCTTTTTAAAACTTCCTGGAATTGTTTTCTGAAATATTTTTGATTCACTTGTTGGTTGAATCTGCAGATGTATACCCATGGATACAGAGGGCCAGTGTATTAAGTTCGTTTTCAATTTACGATATTTTCAATTTATGATGGATTTAACAGTACGTATCTGGGGAGTTAATGAAGAAATTCAAGAAGGAAAAAACCTAAGAACAGTAAAGATGCAAAGTTGTCCTTAGAAAGTTGACTTGGGGAAACAGTCTGTTCTCCAGAAGTTTCTTATTTTAAAGTTACCTGTATCTGTGGATACGGGAAAGGAAAAACCAATAAAATTGCAGACTCAGAGTTGACATTTTTCTCAGAAAGTAAACATAGGAAAAGCAGGGCAGATTTTAAATTAACATTTAATGTAATATAGGTAATCAGTAGTAGATACAGCCAATATTGATGTGGGGAAAAATACACTAAAGGACCAGATACATGCAGGTCATCACTCTTTCTTTTTTTTTTTGACGTAAAAATCTTTAATCCAAGAAACAATATTGTGGAAAATGCCTTAGAGAGTCTTAATTAGAGACAATAGCGAATGGAGCACAGTGGCTAAAATAGGGAAGAGCAGAGTATAAAAAAATAACCGAAATATTCCCAGGAACTAATTTTATTCTTAAGCTGTTGTAGCTCTAAAGCCTTTTCAGTGTCTAGAACATAGTTGCTGTGAATCGCTGAATGAATGAGTAAATATCCACTGACAGACGTGGGGAAAGTGCCTGGCAAGCCAATGGCATATGCATGTAAGAGAGTGTGGAAAGGAGTTAGGCAACGTGAGCTGGGTGATTAACTGCAACAGTTTGTAACTCAGGAACAAGAACAACAAAAAAAGCAGAGAAAATCGAGCATTATTGTAGAGTTAGGATATTCTAGTTGGCTAGGGTTTCACAGAAAATACTATGCAAGAGAAATTTAATTAAATATTTTCTTTATAGGATGACATAATAAAAACGTTTGCTGCAAATCTGTCAAATCAGAGGTATTAGAAAAGCTTGGAAAATGTTTTTTAAAATAAATCTTCTGCAGAAAATGGACAAAACCAGAAGCTGCTCTGTTGAAGTGGAGGTGTGGGTTCCATAGCCCTGGTGGGGCTCCTGTTCCTTTCTCACAAGTAGTGGCGATTAATCAGACTCTCACTTAGAATGTTCTAGAACCCTCTTGATCACAGCTGGCATCTCTGCAATCTCATATGAACAAATTTAATCCTCCATCAAGAGTCCCCTTAACCTCTTACCAAACAACAAAAGCCACAGATGTTGAAAGTATGTTTGAAATGCTGAGCTCTTTAGAACTCTCTATATCTACAGACAGAGCAGACATTGTGCACCAGTTTACCTGTATTCGTTTCATGGCCAACATATAGACCTAAGAACCAAGTGTGAATCACAATCAGCAAGATGAGTAAGTCATCATAAACAAGAGAACACTGTCCCCAGTCTAAAGGGTTTAACATCTGTGCATGTTTTGTATAAATTAGGCATTTCATAGAAACTTGGAGTTCAGTGAAACAATTCTCTGCTATGTAAGAACCCAGACAGGGTGAATTCTAGGTTAGGTTTTTATATTTTCATGACTGATGCAAAGTGAACTACATATATAGATTATAGAAACATTTCTTCCAGTTCTGAGACCATAATTCAGAGACTTAATAGCCTATTGCTATATATTACAATTATACATATAGCATTAATATAATATTAGCTAAAAGGCTTGCCATGTAGCCATGAAGTTAAGGGAAATTTTTCATCTGTATTTTAATTTTAGCTTTAAACAAACAACTCTGGGAATATTATTCAATCTATATTAACTAAGACTAATAACCAAGGCCTTCCTTTAAACAAATACTAACGCATGCAGCAGAATTAAATCCAACGACTTTGATTTTTTTCCCTGGAGCTATTGTGAAATTATTTGATCCATCTTTCTTAACATTTTGAATCTGGTCCGTTAAGACTTTGAAAAGGCAGAGAAATGCTGCATTAAGATTAAAGCTTATATATCGAGAAGCAGCTAGCTAAACTTTGAGACGTTAATGCCTAGATGTAATATTTTTATTGTACATGAAGGGAAATAAGCTTCTGTTGTTTCTGACCTTCAGAAGTTGTGCTTTATGTGTAGTTAAAATTAATAAACTCCCATTTGCTGATCAACAAGCGAGGCTGTTTGTGGGAGTCAGTAGAAATAATTATGTGTATACATGAAATTGTAGGAAGGTCTAAACTTTGTACCCTACAGCTAGCTATTCAGCTCTATCCATTACTATTCTACCTTATTCAAATACAGTCAATTATTTATGCACTTTTATCCATCTAAACTAATTAATTTCTGCCCTGTTTTTTTAGCTTACAAATTTGCTTGACCAGTAGAAAAAAAATTTGTTGCTTTAGGTACTGGTGAATTATATTCTTTATTAAAATAAAATTATTTGATGCAGATATTTCTCTCACTCTTCTCAGGTTGTGTCATATTTTAATGATTATCCTTACATACTTTAACATATCATGTCTACGGTCCTTCCAGAGGTGTCATTTTCAGTCTAGACTTTTAGGATATGATGATGCTTGATTGCATTTACTTATAATGAGCATCTAGAAATAGATTTCCACTTCAGTCTTGTAGACCTTGCCAACCAATTAGAAATGAAAAGCCAGAAACCCTGTTACAATTAGTGAACTTACACTTTAGCTAAGTCATTCCTACACACCTTTTATATAATTATCATTATTTTTAGTCTGTCCTTTTCATTCCTTAAGGTGGGGTATCTCAATTTACAATGTAGAAAGTTCAGTGTTTTTTTAAACAATACTGAAAACCATCAAAAATTAACTTAACAGTTTAATAAACAAATATACTCTACTATGTCATTCCATTTGAAAATATTTCTTTCCTAAGCAATTCTTCATTTATTATTATAGTTTGAGGATAATATACTGGTAAGATAATGTTTCAAATGTAAGCATAATTTAACTCATATTTTTAGAAGTTTTAATTGGTTTTGACACTTCTCTGAAGATTCACAGAGATTTCTTAGATATTAAATATCATGTAAATATTAAGTAATGATTATGGCTAATGTGGTATTTTCTAAATGAGGAATATCAAGGTATCTAAGTAATTGATAGTCACTCTGGAAACATGGGCAAAAGCTAAAGGACAGGATACACAATATCATTTTAGCCCTATACATAATTAAAAAAGAATAAAACTGAATATAAAATGTTTCACTCCACCACTCTATCATAGAAGGAATTTGTACTTAGGTTTTTAATGTTTGTTTTAAGAATCAAACGTCTAAAAAAAAAAAAATCAAAAGTCTATTACAATCAATAATGAGTTTTTATGAGAATGAACAGACACATATTTTTCATAGGTCTATGTTTAGCTATGAACTTATTTGAGACCCAACAATCCCAAGACTAGATTCTTCATATCTTATGAAGGATAAACTGCTGTCTTGGCATCCTTCAAACTATAGTTCAAGCTGGAGTGGCCTGCCATTTCTTTCTCCTCTTACAATTAATTCATCCCCAAAATAAAGCTAGAGTCATCACAATGATTTGTCACAATCTATATGGAAAGGGATATAAGAAAGTGGCCTCTGGGATCACATTGCTAAAATTTGAATCCTGGATTTGTGACCTCAGGCATTTAGCCTCTATGATCTGTTTCTTCACGTTAGAAATGGGAAAACAGATACTATACCTATTTTATAGTGTTGCTGTGAGTTCTAAATGAGTTACAATGGGAAAACTCTTAGAACTCTATTTCACACATAAATATGACCTCTTTTTAATATCATCCAAACTCAGTAATAATATATTTACATAGAATTTCACATTTAAACTATTCCAGAGGCTCTGGTCAGAAGTTAATATGAAAATTATATACCAGTCCCTTGTAGATTTTATATACAATTCACACACTCTACATTCCACAGTAATAAACACTGTTCCATCTATTTTTTAAAAGATCTTCTGACAAGTGTTTTGCAGAAAATATTGTAGATTGGGAATAAAATTTTCTTGAATCCTACAAGTCCCTTCAATGTTGATAACATCCTTGTTTCTAGTCAAATAATTCCAAAGAGATCCACATTTAACTTACTTTCTTCTCACACAATTGTGCTATATTGTCTTATTATATATTTATATATGGTCACTGATTGCAAGTCGATACCAAAAATACCAAATAATCTTACTCTATATATTTTTACGGAATTTTTGTTTCCTTCATTAGAAGAGACTGTTTTATTTCTCCCTAAACTTTCCATGCTGCCTACAGATTCTCAGCTGATGACCTTCCCTTATGCTTCACTTAGAAAATACAGGCAATTAGTGAGGAACTAATTCATCTTTCCACTGCCAAACAGACACATCTGCAAACACTTCTGCCCAGACACTTTGACTTTTATGTAGTTCCAATTAAAAGACTTCTGTTCTACATTTCTTCCATTTTCTGGTATTATGGATCCCAAATTCTATCAACTTTTCATAGAAGCCGCTCCAGAAATTATACTCTTAACTCTGCATTATTGATTTCACACTCACAACTAATTCTTCAGGGAAGTGAAATGTTATGATCCCTCTAAAAATTCTCGTTCTACAAGAGGATTATGTTGTTTTGACACACTCATGTATTAGGATTTGCCATGTTACTTTCTTTGGCAAGTGGTATGACAGTGAGAATGATACATGCTGCCTCTTAGCAACAGCTTAAGAGCTATCATATGGTTTGCTTATTGTTGTTTTCCTTCATTATAAGGGGAATGATGACCCAGAAAGGGGATGCTATTTCATCCAGGCTACATACAACCAGGACCATGTATCAAGTATTCAAATTAACACCAATGAGGCAAATTATATATATATATATATATATATATATATATATATATATATATATATATATGAGCTTGAATCTGGAGCCCATGTTCTTAACTTCTGTTCTGAAATATATTCACCATTTTCCTAAAGGATAGAAACTCAAAAGTCACATTAACGTAACATATTCAAAAGTAATATCTAGAGATCACTTCAAAAATTGCTTTTCAGATTGAAAACTAATAATCTCAATCCTCCTAGTTCTTTTGTAATACTAACCAGACTATCTACTTACTGACCTTCTATCATTGAAATCACATTATGAAGATGAGCCTATGCTTCTACTGTCCATAATGTCTTTATAGCTCAATATTGAAAGATAAAAATTCTATATAATTGCTTGAAAATATTCTCTAAACTTGGATGAAATATGATAGTTTTCAAACCCTGATATTTTCAGGAGATCGGTTAATAAAAACATGAATCCTTTATTCATTCACTCATTCATTCATGCGTTCAACACTTATTAACCTTCTACCAAGCGATATATGGCCCTGAGACATATGATAGGAATAAGGATACACAGAAGACACAGTTCTTGCCATTAATTGGCTTTCAGTTACAGGGAGATAAACAGAACTGAAAATAAATTAGTACAATAAAGTATTACAGGTATTCTTAAAGATTCATACACAGGATGGGACATTAAAGAGTGCATCATCAACTCTCCTAGGAGGAAACAGGACATATAAACAGAGTGCTGTTTTTAAAACTGACAGACCAGAAAGGTGGAGTGGTCCAAGAACCAAGGAAAAGTGGTACCATAAGCAAAGACAGGAAATAAATATGAAGCATCCCAGAATGTTCTGGGAATCACAAGCATTTCAAATTATCTAGAGTTTAAATGGCTGTGAGAGGAGTGGTGAGCAGGGGAAACCTTAATTAGAACTTGTGGCATAGATCCCTCTCCATTCTAGGAGATAAATAGATCAAAATTGCACAATAAGTGTATAATTTTAATTGTCTGTGTCTAAGACAAATATATTAATTATACCATGAATCCATGTAAAATAAGCTACTGTCTTCAGAAGCAGCTTTCATGGAATCATCTCAATGCCTACAAGACAAGTGACTTTATGGTGTTAATACTGTAAACTTAAGTCAGTAAGATGAGGGTAAAAGTTTTAATTGCACTCTAAAATTGATTTAATCATAATACTAGGAAAAAATAACACATGACACTTGTGAAGTTCAGCATAGGAGAACAGCATAGGAATAAAGCTATAGCAAAAGAGATTTGGGACATGCTAGGAAGGCCATTTGACACCATATTAAAAAATATCTCCACTCACCCTTGAATAACTTTTTAATTGACTATTAGCCTATTAATTAGGCTGAAGAGTAAAACAATAGACTCAGATCATTACTGTGAAGATAAAACAAAATGAGTTTTTGAAGTTAGGCAAAATATTAGGATAAACTATTTTGCCCAGAGTAGGATTCATTTGTTTTCTTTTGTTATTTGCTTTTATTTTTAAAGTACTTACTATGTAAAATTTAAAACAAATACAAAAGAATATTATAGTAAAGCCCCTTTTATTCATCAACCAGCTTCAATTTCTTTTTTTTTTTAACATCTTTATTGGAGTATGATTGCTTTACAATGGTGTACTAGTTTCTGCTGTATAACACAGTGAATCAGCATATGTCCTCCCTCTTGCATCTCCCTCCCACCCGCCCCATACCGTCCCTCAGGGTGGACACAAAGCACCGAGCTGATCTCTCTGTGCTATGCGCCTACTTCCCACTAACTATTTTACATTTGGTAGTGTATACACGTCCATGCTACTCTCTCACTTCGTCCCAGCTTACACTTCCCCCTCCCAATGTCCTCAATTCCATTCTCTATGTCTGCATCTTTCTTCCTGTCCTGCCCCTAGGTTCTTGAGAACCTTTATTTACTTTTTTTTAGATTCCATATATATGTGTTAGTATATGGTATTTGTTTTTCTCTTTCTGACTTACTTCACTCTATATGACACTATCTATGTCCATCCACCTCACTACAAATAACTCAATTTCATTTCTTTTTATGGCTGAGTAATATTCAATTGTATATATGTGCCACATCTTCGTTACACATTCCTCTGTCAATGGACACTTAGGTTGCTTCCATGTCCTGGCTATTGTAAATAGACCTGCCATGAACATTGTGGTACATGACTCTTTTTGAATTATGGTTTTCTCACGGTATAAGCCCAGTAGTGGGATTGCTGTGTCATATGGTAGATCTATTTTTAGATTTTTTAAGGAACCTCCATACTGTTCTCCATAGTAGCTGTATCAATTTACATTCCCACCAACAGTGCAAGAGGGTTCCCTTTTCTCCACACCTTCTCCAGCATTTACTGTTTGTAGATTTTTTGATGATGCGCATTCTGACCAGTGTAAGGTGATACCGCATTATAGTTTTCACTTGCATTTCTCTAATGATTAGTGATGTTGAGCATCCTCTCATGTGTTTGTTGGCAATCTGTATATCTTCTTTGGAGAAATATCTATTTAGGTCATCTGCCCATTTTTGGATTAGGTTTTTTGTTCTTTTGACATTAAGCTGCATGAGCTGCTTGTATATTTTGGAGATTAATCCTTTGTCACTTGCTTCATTTGCAAATATTTTCTCCCATTCTGAGGGCTGTCTTTTCATCTTGTTTATGGTTTCTTTGCTGTGCAAAAGCTTTTAAGTTTCATTAGGTCCCATTTGCACATTTTTGTTTTTATTTCCATTTCTCTAGGAGGTGGGTCAAAAAGGATCTTGCTGTGATTTATGTCATAGAGTGTTCTGCCTATGTTTTCCTCTAAGAGTTTGATAGTGTCTGGCCTTACATTTAGGTCTTTAATCCATTTTGAGTTTATTTTTGTGTATGGTGTTAGGGAGTGTTCTAATTTCATTCTTTTACATGTAGCTGTCCAGTTTTCCCAGCACCACTTATTGAAGAGGGTGTCTTTTCTCCATTGTATATTCTTGCCTCCTTTATCAAAGATGAGGTTACTATATGTGAATGGGTTTATCTCCGGGTTCCCTATCCTGTTCCATTGATCTATATTTCTGTGTTTGTACCAGTAGCATACTGTCTTGATTACTGTAGCATTGTAGTATAGTCTGAAGTCAGGGAACCTTATTCTTCCAGCTCTGTTTTTCTTTCTCAAGATTGCTTTGGCTATTCGGGGTCTTTTGTGTTTCCATACAAATTGTGAAATACTTTGTTCTAGTTCTGTGAAAAATTCTATTGATAGGTTGATAGGGATTGCAATCTGTAGATTGCTTTGGGTAGTATAGTAATTCTCACAATGTTTATTCTTCCAATCTGGGAACATGTTATATCTCTCCATCTGTATGTATCATCTTTAATTTCTTTCATCAGTGTCTTACAGTTTTCTGCATACAGGTCTTTTGTCTCCTTTGGTAGGTTTATTCCTTGGTATGTTATTCTCTTTGTTGCAATGGTAAAAGGGAGTGTTTCCTTAATTTCTCTTTCAGAGTTTTCATCATTAGTGTATAGGAATGCAAGAGATTTCTGTACATTAATTTTGTATCCTGCTACTTTACCAAACTCATTGATTAGCTCTAGTAGTTTTCTGGTAGCATCTTTAGGATTCTCTATGTATAGGATCATGTAATCTGCAAACAGTGACAGCTTTACTTCTTCTTTTCTGATTTGGATTACTTTTATTTCCTTTTCTTCTCTGATTGCTGTGGCTAAAACTTCCAAAACTATGTTGAATAATAATGCTGAGAGTGGGCAACCTTGTCTGTTCCTGATCTTAGTGGAAATGGTTTCAGGTTTTTACCATTGAGAACGATGTTGGCTGTGGGTTTGTCATATATGGCCTTTAATATGTTCAGGTACATTTCCTCTATGCCTACTTTCTGGAGAGCTTTTATCATAAATGGGTGTTGAATTTTGTCAACAGCTTTTTCTGCATCTGTTGAGAAGGACATATGGTTTTTCTCCTTGAGTTTGTTAATATGGTTTATCACATAGATTGATTTGTGTATACTGAAGAATCCTTGCATTCCTGGGATAAACCTCACTTGATTGTGGTGTATGATCCTTTTAACGTGCTGTTGGATTCTGTTTGCTAGTATTTTGTTGAGGATTTTTGCATCTATGTTCATCAGTGATATTGGCCTGTAGTTTTCTTTTTTTGTGACATCTTTGTCTGGTTTTGGTATCAGGGTGATGGTGGCCTCATAGAATGAGTTTGGGAGTGTTCCTCCCTCTGCTATATTTTGGAAGAGTTTGAGAAGTAAAGGTGTTAGCTCTTCTCTAAATGTTTGATAGAATTTGCCTATGAAGCCATCTGGTCCTGGGCTTTTGTTTGTTGGAAGATTATAATCAGATTTTCAATTTCAGTGCTTGTGATTGGTCTGTTTATATTTTCTATTTCTTCCTGGTTCAGTCTTGGAAGGTTGTGCTTTTCTAAGAATTTGTCCATTTTTTCCACATTGTCTATTTTACTGGCATATAGTTGTTTGTAGTAATCTCTCATGATCCTTTGTATTTTTGCAGTGTCAATTGTTACTTCTCCTTTTTCATATCTAATTCTTTTGATTTGAGTCATCTCCCTTTTTTTCTTGATGAGTCTGGCTAATGTTTTATCAATTTTATTTATCTTCTCAAAGAACCAGCTTTTATTTTTATTGATCTTTGCTATCGCTTCCTTCATATGTTTTTCATTTATTTCTGATCTGATCATTATGATTTCTTTCCTTCTGCTAACTTTGGGTTATTTTTGTTCTTATTTATCTAATTGCTTTAGGTGTATGGTTAGGTTGTTTATGTGAGAAGTTTCTTGTTTTCTGAGGTAGCATTGTATTGCCATAAACTTCCCTCTTAGAACTGCTTTTGCTGCATCCCAGAGGTTTTGGGTCATCGGGTTTTCATTGTCATTTGTTTCTAGGTATTTTTTGATTTCCTCTTTGATTTCTTCAGTGGTCTCTTGGTTATTTAGTAGTGTATTTTTTAGCCTTCATGTGTTTGCATTTTACAGATTTTTTCCTGTAATCGATATCTAGTCTCATAGCATTGTGGTTGGAAAAGATATTTGATATGATTTCAATTTTCTTAAATTTAGCAAGGCTTGATTTGTGACCCAGGATATAATCTATCCTGGAGAATGTTCCATGAACACTTGAGAAGGAAGTGTATTCTGTTGTTTTTGGATGGAATGTCCTATAAATATCAATGAAGTCCATCTTGTTTAATGTATCATTTATAGCTTGTGTTTCTTTATTTATTTTCATTTTGGATGATCTTTCCATTGGTGAAAGTGGGGTCTTAAAGTCTCCTTTGATTGTTTTACTGTCGATTTCCCTTCTGTTAGCATTTGCCTTATGTATTCAGGTGCTCCTATATTGGGTGCACAAATATTTACAATTGTTATATCTTCTTTTTGGATTGATCCCTTGATCATTAGGTAATGTCCTTCTTTGTCTCTCATGATAGTCTTTAATTTAAAGTCTATTTTGTCTGATATGAGAATTGTTACTCCTATTGCTACCACACTTATCTGGATCATAGCTATTTCTCATGTGGCCAATTAACACAGACTTCTAATAGGTCATCCTTCCCTTACTGTGCTAAAAGAAGACAGCCAAGCAGAAGTAATGCTACTCATATGCATAATTGTTATATTGTATCTAATTTTATTATGAGGTGTGTTTTTTTAAAATGTAAGTTCTTCAAAGAAGGGAATCATAATTTCAATGGATTTTTACAGTATATCCAGTGTTATCTTTCAAAATACATAAACATGATTATGGCATCCCTTTACTTATGAGATTACTCTTATTTTATATTTGCCATATTATTAAACTTTTCAGTGGTTTTTCACAAAGCCCAAACTTTTTGATATGACTTACAAACCCCCATATATTCTGATCTTCATCTATCTCCTCTGTTTATTTGCATTTTACTCTTACACACAATGTTCCAGTCCTAATACCCTTCCAGTAGCTTTTATGAAGTGGCAGACCACACCCCTTTAATCTACCACACATATAGATTCTTTTTCTATTGGTTCTGTTGCTCTGGAGAACTCTAACTAACACACTGACTACTGAAAGAGAAGTGTTGTGTTTTTTTTTTTTGAATAAGCAATGCTGAGAATTGAAATTTTAAGTCAGTACTTTAAAATATTCTGTACCTGTGCTTGTTCTGTTATTTGAGGTCAAACATAAATATAACACTATTTGTAAAATACATTACTTCTCAAAATTTAAAAATGTCAGTTTCTCCACAGTATTTATACATTAATATTTAAGATAACCTACAATTAATTTTTTTACTTTATTTATAAATATGCCTGCATTCTTATCAAGATATTACTTTATCGCAAATTAACAAGTTGAATGGCAAAAATACACAACTTTTGGCAAATGCATATGCTCCCTATAAATATTGACTGATGCTGATATTTTCGGTGAACTACATATAAATTTTTTTTCAGAATTTTAATGTCAACATTTTTTTCAGTTTTAAAACATCACATTGAAATGAGCACATTTGCCCCTAAAATTTTGGGTGCATAATTCTAGGCAAATTTATGTTGATTGTCCATGCAATCTCCTTAAGCTGAGTTTATTGACTTATTTCTACAGTGGTCCACAAATTTTATCCATGTTATCCAAACTCTTCTATGATAATTGTCCCAATTTTGTCATTCACTTAAAATGATCCTCCTTATGAAATTAAGTCAAATATACAAGTTTTTTTCTGGTTCATTCAGGGGTTATTCAATGGATGTTCTTGAGCCTCAGACAGACCCCTCCCTCTTGAGCCCTCATTTTCTCCCTGTTATATCAACTGCATGCTCTGTGAACGTCTCCTTTTTAATTAAACTCAGCAATTATGCTCTGTTGCCTTATGCTAGGAACACCTTTACCCTAGATCAATCCATCCAGGTAGCTTCTCTATAGCAAATCCAGGACTGATGAAGTCTACTGGAAAAAATTACAACGTCTCAGATTTGATCTCTTTATCAGTTTCCTAACTCAACTTCAACTGAGCCCTAATTAGTGCTTAGAAAACCTTTTGTTTTAACTGTTTTTTCTTTTTTTCCCCATCCTCTCCATAGTGATGTTTCAAATATTTTTCTTTTCTTTTTCTTTTTTTTTGAACCTATGGCACTGCTACTCGTGCATAATTTTAATGAACTCAATCTCTACTTCAGTAACAAAAATATAAACCATCAAAAAGAATTTCCCTCAACATTATGCCAACAACCCTAAAAAATGATCTTAACCTATGCCTTTGCTGTTCTCCGAATGTCAGACTCTAGTGGACAAGGAAAACTTCCTATAAAATAGGGGTTATTCTTCCCCTAGTGCTGGGTGTTACATCCACCTTTCCTCCTCAATCCGTGGAACTCAAATATATTGTAGAATAGGGAAGGAGGAGGGAGTGACAATATTTACATACATCCTCCGTTATTATGAAACAAGAGGTGATCCAGAGAGTGTCTTGTGAGAAAAAAGCATAGAGAATGTCCTTAAAATTATCGAAGGCAGCAGCATCCTATTTCATCCAGGCAAAAGATTTTGATGATGTTTTATGCCATATCTCTTTCAAAGAGAAGACAGTTAACACTTTTTTGAAAGTATGTTGGAAAACCCCATCTCTCTGTTTTCATCATTCTCAATATTGAGAATGCTTAGGGCACATTCTCAGTCATCCTTGTCTCATCTGGGTTTTAGCTGCACGCTTGCATTTTTTTCAAGCAGGTATATGGGGGGTTCCCTGGTGGCGCAGTGGTTAAGAATCCGCCTGCCAATGCAGGGGACACGGGTTTGAGTCCTGATCCGGGAAGATCCCACATGCCGCGGAGCAACTAAGCCCGTGAGCCACAACTACTGAGCCTGCGCTATAGAGCACGTGAGCCACAACTACTGAGCCCGCATGCCACACCTACTGAAGCCCACGTGCCTAGAGCCCGTGCTCTGTAACAAGAGACGCCCCCGCAATGAGAAGCCCAGGCACCACAACGAAGAGTAGCCCCCTCTCACTGCAACTAAAGAAAGCCTGCATGGCAACAAAGACCCAACACAGTCAGAAAAAAAAAAAAAAAAAAAAAAAGAAGGCATATGGATAATTTTCCACTTTTAATTCCAACAGATAAATTATGAATCTTCAAATATCTGATAGAGTTAAGGTGATGCTTTATAATAATTTAACATCTTTTCAGACTTTAAGAAGACTAATTATTCATTGATTTTGCCAAAGTATTATTGGAAACTGAAGATTCCTATTTTCCACTTACATAATCTTACAGCACACTCTTCTGTCAAACTGTTTATTCCTATCATATACTTATTATATTTAAATTAACATAATAGGAGTATATGTATATATTATGTGAAGGAAATTAAATAGAGATATGTGCTGTAGGTTTAGAAAGAACAAATTAAAACAGCTGATGTTTAATAGTTGATAGATGATATTAAATCACTATGATATTAAATTTCTTTTGGGTACATTTAAAAATTTAAACAGTTTCATTGGCTGACACCAATATGATCAAATAAGTAACAATGTTGAAAATAATAGGAGACATATTTCTATAAAAGTAATGATATATATGAAAATTGTTGAGAGTAAATCCTAAGAGTTCTCATCACAAGAAAATTTTTTTTTCTTTTCTTTTTTTGCTCTGTCTTTTTATTGTTTCTATATGTGATGATGGATGCTAACTAAAGACTGGTAATCATTTCACAATATATATAAGTCAAACCATTATGCTGTACACCTTAAATTTGTACAATGATACATGTCAGTCGTATCTCAATAAAGCTGGAAAAAGTTTAAAAATATAGTACAAGGGTGGGCAAAGATTTCTGTGTAGCACAAGATAGTAAATATTTCAGTTTTTCAGCTGCATAGAATTTTTTTGCAAATTCTCTTTTTATTTGTTATTGTTGTGTGTTTTTATACCACATTTAAAGGTGTAAGAACATTCTTAACCTATGGGTCATAGAAAAACATGCTGTGGGCCAGATTTAACCATGAGTTTCTACTCAATACAGAGTCCAGAAACAGGCTCAGGCATGTATGATCATTTGATTTTGAGAAAGGTTTAAAGTAGTTCATTAAAAAAATTTTACAAGTACTTCTACATTACCTAATACAGAAGAAAATTCCTTCTACATTAAGCTTGGAATATTTCTAACAGTATCAATGTTTTTGCTTTTTCATTTTTTTTAATTGAATGGACTATCTATTTGATTTCATTTAGGGTTTCACTGCATTTGTTTTAAATTACATAGATTCATTTATTGTTACAATCAGATAGTGTTTTTCTTATATTGTAGAAAATAAATTTTTACTCACATAAATCATAAATAAAATCACATATTGACTGCTCCTTGAAAACAGTTTGAATGTGTTTTCAAACTATAATGTTTTGAAATTTGAGGAAAAAGATGTGTGATAGCACATATTTGTTATGATCATCATAATCATACTGAACTTTTATCTACTATGAAATAATTGTAGATTTAATCAGCCTACATCATTATTACCTATAGACCTCACAATTAAAGCTATTAAACATATGCTATACGATATAAAGTGCTACAGATATTTACCCATTCTAAGACTTGCATCACATTTAAGTGAGGAGCAAAAAAAACATATAAATAATGCTTACTTCCACTCAAATACTATACTCACTGGGAAGAACAAACACTTATAAATTTATAATCAAACTTTGTTTAAATCACAAATATCTTGTGGCCTTTCTCTCTATGAATTGTAAATTGTAAAAGGTAGACATAATTTTTTTGAAAGTCTATGTAAAATTGGAATGAAAATATTTTTCATGAGACCCATTTTGTATTTGGGAAATTCACTAACTTTTGCACTATTCTAATTTATTTTTATATGTAATTATTTTAAGATAAAATGCTATATCATGATTACTACAAATTTCCTTTGTTCTTATGTGTGTCAAAGAAACCTTGTAAAAGGCACATTGCTTAAAGTATTTTAATTAAATAGCAAACACATATAGCATGTTTGGTAGATAGTACTATAATTGGATGGAAAAACATCAATATTTTGCAGTTCCGATAACATGTCTTTTTAGACAACCATATTTAAAGCAGTATGACAGCCCTGTCTTTCTTAAAATTTTCATTAATAAAAAAATTAAGCTCACTTTGCTGTATAGAAGAGAGTGGCACAACATTGTAAATCAACCATACATCAATAAAAAATAAAATTCAAAAAAAAAGGGTTAAATTCATGTAAGAATGTTTGTATCATGCCTGGGCCTTGCTGAAAAATTGAAAATAGAAATAACTGAAATACAATTAATCAAAATGAATCTCCAGCTTTGCCAAACTTAGACTCTAACAATTAATAGGGAAAGAGAGGGAAACTGTCCCAGCAGGCAGGTAACACTTAGCTGATTGCTACTTTGATGGCTACATATGGGGTGGGCGTTCCTGAGACACCAACAATAACTAACAACTAATTCTCATTATAAGCTAACCAAGAAATATTCCAAAGCAAGAAGTTATGAAAATACCAAAAAATAAAGATTTTTAGAAACCTTACTTATGTTTTCTAACATTTCCTAAACTGCCTTTTACTCACACTTTTTTCTGTTTCCCATTGTTCCTAAAATTAGATTGAAATATCTTTACGATTATAGGCTGTTGTTTATCTTTCTATGAGGTAAATATTTTAGTAAAAAAAAGGCAATAGAATCATAGTAGGAGAAATATCCTATAATTTCACGAAGTGTGTTGATAGGAATCAAGAGAAGGTGAGGGTTAAGAAAACAGCACTGCCCACCTGTGTAGAAGTGAATTCACCCTTCCCCCAATTCACTTTGTGTGTAAACCTATATAATAGATTTCCTTGGGCATTTTCTCATCCAGAAAATCAAAATGATAACTGTATACAATTCATAGGTTTGTCTACAGATAGAACTACCATATGACCCAGCAATCCCACTACTGAGCATATACCCTGAGAAAACCATAATTCAACAAGAGTCATGTACCAAAATGTTCATTGCAGCTCTATTTACAATAGCCAGGACATGGAAACAACCTAAGTGTCCATCATCAGATGAATGGATAAAGAAGATGTGGCACATATATACAATGGAATATTACTCAGCCATAAAAAGAAACGAAATTGAGCTATTTGTAATGAGGTGGATAGACCTAGAGTCTGTCATACAGAGTGAAGTAAGTCAGAAAGAGAGAGACAAATACCATATGCTAACACATATATATGGAATTTAAGAAAAAAAAATGTCATGAAGAACCTAGGGGTAAGAAAAGAATAAAGACACAGACCTACTTGAGAATGGAGTTGAGGATATGGGGAGGGGGAAGGGTAAGCTGTGACAAAGCAAGAGAGAGGCATGGACATATATATATACACTACCAAACGTAAGGTAGATAGCTAGTGGGAAGCAGCCGCATAGCACAGGGAGATCAGCTCGGTGCTTTGTGACCGCCTGGAGGGGTGGGATAGGGAGGATGGGAGGGAGGGAGACGAAGAGGGAAGAGATATGGGAACATATGTATATAAATAAGTGATTCATTTTGTTGTAAAACAGAAACTAACACACCATTGTAAAGCAATTATACTCCAATAAAGATGTTAAAAAAAATTCATAGGTTTGTGTGAGAATTAAGAGTGTAGATGCATGAGAAAATTCTTAATAGAGTCATCACTGAGCAAATATATCCTTTTTTGATTCAGATTTATATTACCATAAAGTACATATTAATTCATTTTGTTATTACTCTTTTTCTTTTGAAATAGAGTATCAAGTAAGACCTAAATGACAGGTGAAATAAGATCTAAGTAAGATCATTCAAATTATTTTAGTAACCCTCCTTAACAAATTCTATGGTCATGAAAGTTATGGTTTTCACTGTACCTGGGCTATTCCAAAGTATTTATTACAAAAAATACTATCTGAAGTGCTTGAATCAATCACAGAAAGTTTGTAATGTGCTCGTTCAGACAGAAGGATGCAGGGGGAGATTTGTCTCCTAGCAGTATGTTGGATACTTAGGACTTTGAGGTCAACAGTTCGTCAAAAGAAGTTTGGGAGAAAATAATACAAGAAAAACAGTATTCTGGAAAGTTATCTTTGGGATAATATCACCTGGAGATTATCCTGGTGAAAATGACATTTTCCTCACACTTCTTTGTCTCTCTGTTTCTGGGATAAATAGAAATGATATTTTGACATCAGCAGTTAACATCATAATAATATTGCCAAAAAGAAAAACTGAATGCAGAAATGCACTCTCCATAGGAAGAAACTGATGCCAGCAACATGCATGCTGAGAAGGTACAGACTGTATGGAAAGTAACAGTTATGAAGAAATCAAATAGTAATACCTAATATATGGGGAAAGATTATGTAACTCCTGTCATATTTCCTGTTTCTCTCTAGAAGTATCCAATGTCCTATTTGTTTATTGCAATTGATAAACTGGGCTTGATTGGAATAAAACTAAGTTTAACTTGGAAAAGGTGGGTGTTTGTATATTACAATATAAGAAAATGTAGTTGTCAAAATAAAAATGCTGAACAACAGCATTAGTCAAGCTACAGTTAACATGGATTTATCTTCCACATTATGATTCTGCATATTTTCTATTGATTTATTTAGTATTCATGCAGAGACCTTGAAAAAAGATTCATTTTGCTGATGGATGTTGGGGGTGGAACTGCATCAGTGCACAGAAAATGCATTAACTGATATGATAATATAGTCATAAATGTAATAGGATTCATTACTACCAAAAAAATAGTGCTATGATGCCTACGAACTTTTTCTCTAGTTTTCAAAATGTGTATTAAATAGAGAGTCCACCAAGGTTTTAAACCTATAGAGATTTACATTGTAGTCAATAAATAAACTGAAATTAATCATCTCAAAAGGCAAAGAATTATTTCTGTTCTGCTCTACATGATATCCTTTTTATTTTTTATATGATTAAGATGTAAAACAAAATAAAGTGTGTGTGTGCAAACATGTACCTCTATGCCTACCTATAGTCAAACATCTATACAGTATTTTCCTTGGCACGCAGTTTGAAACATTCCATTGGAAAACTCTCACCTACATTAAAAAACTATGATACAGCTGTTTTAGTCAGGGTTTTCCAGAGAAACAGATTAGATAGATAAATAGATAGATAGATAGATTCAGACAGATAGATAGGTAGATAGATTTATTATGAGGAATTGTCTCATGTGATTACTGAGGCTGAGAAGTCCCACAATCTGCTGTTTGTAAACTGAAGATCCAGAAAAGCCAGTGGTACAATTTGATCCAAGTAGGAAGGCCTGAGATCCAGGGGAGCCGATGGTGTAAACCCTGGTTTACAGAAGATGAGATGGGATTCCCTAGCTCAACAGTGAGCAAGTAAAAAGGGGCTGCTTTCTTCTTCTTCCATCTTGTGCTCTAATCAGAGCCTCAAAAAATTGGGTGAGGCCCACCTACTCTGGGGAGGGCAATGTACTTTACTAAGTCCATTGATTCAAATCCTAATCCCATCCAGAAAAACTCTCCCAGACACACCCAGAAATAAAATAATGTTTAATCTGGGCACCCCAAGGCCAGTCCAATTAACACATAAAGTCAACCATCATACCAGCTATACTAAATATTTGGCATTTCAAGAATGAGTAGATTTTCCTTCTATGATCATTTCCCCATTTTCTTTTTTGCATTATATTTCTTATTGCTTTAGCATGAGTATTGGGGTTAAACTCAGTTTTTGTTTGTATGTATATTTTCACCTTTGACTTTGAAAGATAGTTTTTCTGGGCATGCAATTCAGAGAAGACATTGAATTTATCTCAGTACTTTGAACATATTGTATTACCATCTTCTGGCTTTAATGTTTCTTGTTGAGAAAATTATTATTCTAATTGTCTTGACTTTGTAATTGTTCTCTTTTTTCTCTGGTGGCTTTAGGTTTTAAAATATTTCCTTCAGTGTTTGCAGTGTAAATAAAATGTGTCTAGATGTATATTTTATCTGCCTTAATTCAAACAACTTATGTCTTCTGGATTTGTAGCATCGTGTCTTCTTCAATTCTGAAAATCCTTGTCCATTTCTTTCTCCCACACTGTCTGTCTCCAATTTCCTCTATTCCCTCTCCTTAAATCCATTTTTCAGTTGCATGTTAGACTTTCATTTCTTTCCCTACCTTTTGATTCTGGGAGTTTCTTTATGGAAGTTATTCGTGTACGAAGTGTCTCGGGATCAGTTCCTTTACTCTGCAGGCCTCTTGGGCTGGTCTTTGATATTCTGTCCATGATAATTCTCAAAATTGATTGCTTACTTTTGTCAATAGCCGTAAGTTTTCCTTTCACTTGATATTTGGTTAAAATTCACATGTGTGTGTGTGTGCACATATGTGTGTGTAAGCAGTTCCTTTGCAGATTTTTCTTTCTTTCCTTTGAACTTCAAATTATAGAAAATAATCTTTAGTGTAATTTATCCCCTAGCGCACTTTTTCTTTTTTGAGCCTGGAGAAAATTTCAGGAATTTTCATTTTCCGTCCCGTCTGAATCAGTAATCCTGTACAAAAATTTGGCTTTGTTGTGATGGCTGTGATTCTGCTTTTTCAACTGTTTTAACTTCAGTGACAAGTACAGTTCCTGCTACATGTAGACAATCAATACACTGTATCAGATTAATGAATAAATTAATGAATAAGGGAACACATATCTTTCTGATTATATTGTAGTATATATACTTTGTGGAGGCTGTTGTTTACATAAGAAAGAAAAATGATTCATTAATTTTACATAAGACATGGTAAATATACTGGCAATAACTTCTGGTTGTTTTACTTGATTAGTGGTGATTATTCATATTTTCCTTGATACACCAATTTTACAACCCATCAAAAATATTCTAATCGTTGTCATTTAAATGAATAATATGAATGACATTGCTTTTGGAAAACTACAAATTTATCTTATTTATCTATGCTTAGATTAAATGCAACCTGATCAAAAATAATGAAGAAAATACTAAGGTGATATTTCACTGGTCTCTGAAACATTTTTTATAGTGTCTATTAATTGCTGCCATAGTATTTATTTTTAATTGAAGTATAGTTGACTTATAATAATATATTATAATAGTTTCAGTTGTACAAGCTAGTGATTCAACATTTTTATAGATTACAATATTATTGACAATATTCTCTCTACTGTACATTACATCTCTGTGATTTATTTATTTATTTTATAAATGGTAGTTTGCAGCTCTTAATTCCCTTCACCTATTTTGCCCATCTCCCAGCCCCCTTACCCTCTGGCAACCTCGAGTTTGTTCTCTATATCCCTGAGTCTATTTGTTTTGTTATGTTTTTTGTTTTGTTTTTTTAGGTTCCACATATAAGTTAAAACATACAGTATTTGTCTTTCTCTGCCTGACTTATTTCACTTAGCACAATACCCTCCAAATCCAGCCATGTTGTTGTAAATGGCAATATTTCATTCTTTTTTATGGTTGAGTAATAATATTCCATTGTTTATATATAGGACATCTTTTAATTCATTTATCTGTTGATGGACACTTAGGTTGCTTCCATATCTTAGCTATCGTAAGTAACGCTGCAATGAACATTGGGGTGCATATATCTTTTCAAATTAGTGTTTTCATTTTCTTCCGAGAAATACCCAAGAGTAGAGTTGCTGGATCTTATAATAAATAGTTCTATGTGTAATGTTTTGAGGAACCTCCTACTGTTTTCCATAGGGGCTGCACTGATTTACATTCCCACCAACAGTACACGAGGGTATCTTTTATTCCACATTCTCATCAACTCTTGTTATTTGTTGTCTTTTTTCTGTTGGTTTTTTCTTGGGTTTTATCTTATTCTTTTGTTTGGAATATATTCCTCTGCCTTTTCATTTTGTTTGATTTTCTATGTTTGTCTTTATAAATGAAGCAAAACAGTTATTTCTCCCAGGTGTGCCCTTGTGTAGAAGTGTCTCCTACAGACTACATATGATGCATGGCTTTGGAGCCAGCCAGAGCCTGGTGCCAGCAGGGGCTTCTCCCACGGTGTGTTGGAGCTGGAGTTGGGGGTGGGCTGGAGGATGTGCTGGGGCAGCTGCACTTTTCAATCTGCTGCCTCTGTGCTGAAACTGGGAGCAAGTAAGCTTGTAGGCAAGCCCTTTAAGACTGAGTCTTGGTTTCCTCCAGCTCTCCAGCTCTCCTGGTCATAAGCCTTGCTGATTTTCAAAATCATTTAAGGGGGCTCATCTTCCTGGTGCCGGACGCCAAGGCTGAGGTGTCCAATGTGGGGTTCAAATCCCTTGCTCCTTAGAAAGGACCTGTGAGTCTGTGATATCCCCTTCCTCTTTTCAATCGTCCCCCAGGAATGTGGGTCCTGAGTAGGCTGTTTGTCTCCCCCTCCTACCTGTCTTGATGTGTTTTTTTCTTATATCCTTAATTATAAAAGAGCTGTTCTGCTAGTCTTCAGGTCATTCCAGGCTTGTTCTATACGTATTTGTAGTTTTGGTGTGTCCCTGGGAGGAGGTCAGCTTAGGGTCTTCCTACTCTGTCATCTTGATCCCACCTTCTGCCATAGGTAGTCTTAAAATATCTCTTTATGAGAAATATGTGGGACTTTTCTTATAGTTATTCACAGTAAATAATTTTTAAACATTTTAGGTTGTTTGGGCATTATTGCATTCTCTATTTGTGTGCAGTTCATGTGCTCCTATACTTTCTAATCATTTTTTATTAAAATAATATCTGGCTTTTATCTTTTACTGGGAGATATTGATGTTATTGTCAGTTTGTCTCCATGTATTTCAGGCAAAGCTTCTGGTTAAGAAGTAATATTCCTTTATTAGTCTCTGCTAGGATATCTGAACATAGATGGACACCTGGTGTGACACAATAGACACTTTCATTTAAGTCAAAGTGGAAAAAGCTCTTTTGGCTGAGAAAAAAAATATTTTCCTCACTTTCAAAGCAACAACAAAAAAGGAAATGAATTTAATGTGTAATTTTCTTTGTGAAATTTATTTCAAATTACTCATCCTTAGTCATAAATTGAGCTTATTTTGTGGCTTTCTTGTTTTAGTCAATGGAATATATAAATATATCAGTATAAGAAATTCACAATTTTTCTTTTGGCAGTTATTTCCATGTACTACTTCAAAAATTCTTATGAGTAAGGTCTGCTTGCTTATGAATCAGATGATAAATGTATTTTGCCTAATGTCCACCCTATACAATCATGAAATCTTCAACTTAGAAATGGATTAGTAGTTATATCATTTAATCTTCCATTAGTTAAAATAGTTGCTCCTTTAAGATTCTTTTCAAGCTATTATTCAACCAACACTTCAAGTTAAGTGGAAATTTTTCTTTTATATGGCAACATGATAAATATCCAATAAATGCTCTGACAAAAAATGTGCCTCATATTTTCTGCTGGTTCTTAACCAAATTAAGCAGTAAGTGGTCACATTCTGTCAGTGAATGATTTCAGTCATAGTGCATAAATTCCTCTCCATCTTTAAGTATTTAATAGACACAAAATCAGAACATTGCACATTACTATTGGAAAAAATATCATTACAAATTTATTATGAAAGCACACACTATCTTCTTCTTACTCCTTTCCCAGATATTTTGAAAGAAATAGATGTTCATCATTTGTTTAATATTAAAATACCCATCAAATTTACAGCACAATTGATCAAGTCATATTAAGCCATGTAAATTACATAGCTACATTTATTTATTTTTCCTCCTGGTGATCCATCTTGCCCACCTTGCAAAAGCATGTGTATTTATGTTTCACCCAAATGTATTCTGCAACATAATAGGGAAAAAATATTTCTCTACCAACTTACATCATTAATAAATGATTTTAGTGTGTCTTTCTAGGAAGTCCATTTTCATTGTTTTGACCTATATATAAATTACATGCAGCTATTAACTAATGATCATGTTACTGAAGGTGCATTAGGGTTGCTGAATCCTCTATTTTTAATTACAGAAATTAGTTATCTTAACAACAAGCTTATTAACACTTACCCAGAAATATTCCCTCTCCACTCTAACTATTTGAAACTTTAAAGTAGACACTATTTGAATGAATCAAAGAGAAATGCATGCAATGCAAAATAGAATTTTTTTACTATTGTGGATGGTAACTAAACATTACAGGTCTAGGATTAGTAGTACATTTAATAACTTATACTAGTATTATTTTTCTTTAAAAATATTTACAGACATTCTATTTATTGATAGTAAAAGAAAAGGTTCACAGCCATCAAACTATTTTTAAGTTCATGTTTAAATGAGCCCTGATACTGTATTTGAGATTTCAATTGCTACTTTCTCAAAATTTCACATGATAAAGTTGTATACCATTGACATATTTATTTCCTAAAATATATTTGTTGATGCCAAATGGGAAGTTAGCATTGTTGAAATGTCAAATATTTTTTGACTCTAATATTAACTTGTGAAATTCATTACAGAAAAACTCCATAGAATTCCTTTTTTTAAAACTCTTCGTTAATGGCAGGAGTATCCTATGCAATATTTTCTTCTAACTTTTCAAAAGAAAGAAAGAAAGAAATGTATTAATTATTGGAAGAAAAGTAAAACAACAAATGAATGCATTTTGGTATTGAAAAGTCATGACTAGAATCATGGACAGACCCAGATTGCAATGAGTATGTATAATATGTAAAGCAGGATGGGTGAGATTGACAGTATAACTAGATTGAGTTGAGGAATATTCCATTCTGGAAAATCAATAAAAGATTATCATCAATAAGGTAAATTTTTCAAAAAAGTTAATTACAACATGAAGTGCTCTGTAAATTTAGGACAAGAGCTTCAAAGCAGAACGCTGAGATATTTAACTAGATAATTTATTTATGAAAACAAAGCAACAAGATAATGTCTCCACATGTTAACTTATTCACAGCAACTGGCTTCTGTAGTTTGTCCCAAGGTAATTTAAATACTGCTCTCTAATGTAGAAAATCTTAAAAGTCAGAATTCAGTGTAAACACTGGATATGGAAAAATGGAGTTTGTCACAGGTAACCCAGCTTTCTGGGGAAATACAGGAATCATTACCGGATAGAAAAATCACTGACACACATTGAAGTTAAACCATCCATCACCAACTTCCTTCTTTCTTCCCACAACATCACCAGGATCAGCGCTTAGTCATCAGAATCCCGCATTTAGTGCTGACTCAGGGGTAGAAGTAAAATGTTTACATGGGGTGAGCAAATTAACTCAAATTACCAAATCTTATTAATCTAGCCATTTATCCTTAAGTTTGACTAGTACGTTTAAAATTTTACCAAATATCAGAGCATAACAAAGAATGAATTTAGGAAACAAAACCACAAAACCTAACCACTCATATTAAAAAAAAAAAGTTGATACAAAAATAGAAGGAATATTTTAAATATAATTAGTCACATCTGAGACATCTGAGATATGTCTAATTGGAGAAGAGCAGGCAGCTATGAAAAAACACATATCTTTGAAAACTAAGAATAAAAAGTAATAAAAATGGAGAAGTCATTATCATAATGCCCAGAGAAAATTCTTTTATCTGGGGATTTGCTTCAACTTCTAATTTCAAATAAGCCTCATTATTTTTCCAATGAAATTTTTACATACTGTGACTGCTAGGCTAGTAGTGCAGAGCCACTGGTTTTGGAAGCACATATTTTGCAAGCAGGTAATTGGGTATAATTATCTGAAGTGCGATACGTTATGTTAGTTGCAGAAACCATGTTCATTGACTTTGGGGGAAATGTCAAAGATGAGTGGCTAGATCATTTTATGCACAGCAGCTTGTAAATCAGCATACACTTAGACTATAATTGAGCCTTCTGAAGTTGATTTCTCCTTCTACAAGGTGGGCTGATTTTATATTGCAGAAGGCATATTAAGAGGACAGTCCACTGCCTAATAATTTGTCTATGAAGTAAGTTCTTAGATTTCGCATGAACAGTCATGAGGGTGGAGAAAGCCATCAGTGAGTTTGTGGTGGGTGGAATTGACTGAGGCAGTGAAATCATATCCAAATGTAGAATAAACAACTATCTCGCTGATGATGAAAAATAAATATTGAATTTACTATACAAGTAATAGGCAATCGTAGGACTCTTTGTTGTTTGAAGCCCAGTAGGTGAAACCACTTCTTTTTTCAGGGACTATTCCAGAGCAGTGCTGTCCAAGAGAACTTTGTGTGAAGACAGATGTGTTTATACTGCATAGTCTTATACAGTAGCCAGGGGCCAGCTGTGACTTTTGAGCATTTGAAATACGGCTAGTGTGATGGAGGGACTGAATTTATAACAGTTTTTCATTTTAAATTATTTAAAATTAAATAGCCAGGAATAGCTCCAAGAAACACCTGGGCTAGCAGAGGATGGAAGAGGCAAGGAAGGATTCACCATTAGAATATTCTGTGGGAAATGAAGCCTTGCCAGTGCCTTGATTTTGGACTTCTGGCTTCTAGAATTGTGAGAGAATAAATTGTTCTTCTTTGAGCCATCAACCTTGTGGTCATGTGTTACTGCAGCCCCAGAAAACTAATACAGATGGCTTCAGTGTGGAATTTGAAACTGGAGAAAGGGGTAAAAAGGGTCAGAAACAATGAAGCATTCATTCATGACAGAGGTCCAGTGGCACCATCTAACTTCCAGGTCTGAGTGGGTGGCAGCCGCATTACCCTCATCAGGCTGTCCTTGTCCTGCGATTTCACTGATGTTCTGAAACCTAGTCTCTATGGTTGCCATCCTCATTATAAGCGTGTTTCTTCAATCTTCCCATTAATTATGTGAGTTACCCAATATGATCTATCATCTGGTTTAGGTTAACCAGAATCTATGTCAGTCATCTACAACCAAGATCTAATACCTCAGTGGCTTTGAACACTTTTCAAAAGCTCATTAAGTAAAACTGTATACATTTTATATTCAAATAAATAAATAAATTTATGTGCTTTTTATCTCTCAAAACTTGAGGTCATACAAATAACATGTATCTCAGAAATATGATGCCTTTTTCAAAAAAAGCATATGATGAGTTGTCCTTTTGTCTAGGGAAAAGCAGAGAAGTGCCTTTTTTCATACTGAGAATTATGATCGCCATTAGAAAGCCAGGAGTGAAAACATAAAAGCTGCCACAATAGAAATGTAAATTGAACTGAAATGCTTCTTTTGTCAGCAATTCAATTTTAAAATTATAAACAAAGTAATCTGTGAAAATGTCATATATATTAGGATTCTTATTTAACAATGACTGTGATTTAAAAAGCTTATTGCATTAGAGAGAAAAAAGCATCCTTCACACTGTAAAAATTTAACATTCCAGTAAGCTGTAAGAAGTATTATTTCACATTATTGTAGATAATTCATATATTTTAAAAGTATTTCTGTCTTAGCTAGAATTCAGAAGCTGATTGGGCTAAGTGCACATTTTCATTAATTTCCTAGTCTAATATTTTAAAATCCACTTTCATGTAAATGATTTGATGAAATAAATTGCCCTGAAATATCCAAAAAAGTTATATACCTCATTCAGTTTATAGAATATAAATGAATGTACAGCTATGTTTTCATTTATTGTACTATTTCTGCTTTTTTTGTATAGAATTTTCTTTTTTTCCCATATTTCATATAATTATAGCTCTGTAATATATTAAAACATCTTTCAATATATTTCAGTCACACCACTTTTTCATTCTCAAAATTACAGAACTGAGATGAGCATTTTCCTTTCTCCTTTGTTTTTCTTGCATGGTATACGTTCTCTATTTTTCTATAATTATCTGCATCTATCTTCATCTGTGCAGTGATCTATACTTAGCCTTGCTATGAAATGATGGAGTATGTTAAATTCAGTATTTGATAACTGTAAGATATGAATCTATCTTTCTTGTTTTTTTCTAAGTGTATGGTTGTCTCATGGTGAAATGGTCTTGTTTTTATCTCACTCTGGTGTGGTCACAGAATGGTCTCATCTGAGGTTGGTGTTTTGTGAAATTATCTGTTTTACATGTAAAACACCTTGGTCCAGGTGTAAGTATCCACACAACCACAAGCTGAGAGCTGCCAGGGTTTATTTTCCTATTTCCTTATCTTCTGCTAGCTACATCCTTTACAAGGGGAGAAATGCTCATATGCGAAGGTTGCCATGGAAATGTCCATCTGATTTTTATACTCATTGCATTTAGATAATATCTTCCATGAAATGTATATGACCAACTGCTACAGTTGTGGCCATTCTCCATCTCTCAGGGTGAGAGGCTCCAGCACACAACAGCATGCAACAACACGTAAGGAGATGTATTGCTTTGAGGTATGTTCTGGATATGTGGAAGGTGCGTGGGACAATACACACTCTTTGTAATATAGGACAATTTGGATATTTATCCATGCATTGTATTCATGTATTTATTTATTTTCTCATTCACACACTGCTTTATTATTAGGTATGAGTTTTGAATCATATTACTTTGGATATTTTCTGATAGTATTGGTAGTTTCTTTTAGGACATTCAAGTCATGGTACCTTGGGATATGAGATCCCCAACCCAATTAGGATACTTCATTAGGACATATCTGTAGTAGAAGACAGTGCTATTACAGCCCTCCCAAAGACATAAAGAAAGAGACCCATTTCACCTCTCTGCCTTTATTTGTCTGTCCCCCATTAGATAAAAAGTCCACTTCACCCAAGGGACAACCTCCACGGGAAGTGACAATGGGCAAGTCAATGTCATCCTTGCAGTGATACAAGGAAGTTATATATAGTCCCATACTTCATCTGCTTGATGCAGATAATAATGATTATGCTGATGCATTAAAAAAAGAAAAGCGGCAACAAAAAAGGGAAAGACATATAGAATATTCAGTATAAAGAAAGAAGGTAAGATGTACAAGTGACTGCAATTATATATTCAGGCACTTAGATAATCCACACTTAGTTAAGAAGAATAATTCTTCTAACCGGACATTTAAACTTCATCAAACAGTTTATCACTGAGTTGTACTAAGGGCAAAAGTTTGAGATTTTTTCCTGAAAACTAGACAGATTATCTATAAATTACCTGAGAGAAAATTCATTTCAGTTGGGAGCACAAAGAATCTAAGAGCATTAAGGCTTCTGTTATGACAAAATAAACTGGATGTTGAAGTTTACAAAGTTGGAGATATTGCTATTGGAGCTGAGAATGAAAAAAGTTAAGCTGAACAATTAAAGGAAAATCATGGTAATAACACTCTACTTAACAGACATCGTTATTATTGTTGGATTTGGGAGGGGGCTAAGTATATTCATTGTGTTTGCCTAACTTTAAAAGGATTTAAAGCATTTAAGAGAATCCAGTATTTGTGACTATATAAAGAGCTAGACCTGTGGAAAATTTAATTTATTAAGTTTACAATCAGTTTTAAATGCTTTGGAAAACCTAATTCATCATATACATACATTTTTAAAATTTATTTGTGTAAATAATATTTGAGTATTGATAGGTCATATCTAAATAGCAATGACTTTAACATTAGGCAAATTATTAAAAAGGGCAAATATTTCTATTCCTGAAATGTTTTCAGAAGATGTATTTTTCACATTAGTGCTACTTTTTTGCGGTACGAGGGCCTCTCACTGTCGCGGCCTCTCCCGTTGCGGAGCACAGGCTCCAGACGCGCAGGCTCAGCGGCCATGGCTCACGGGCGCAGCCGCTCCGCGGCACGTGGGATCCTCACGGACCGAGGCACGAACCCGTGTCCCCTGCATCAGCAAGCGGGCCCTCAACCACTGCGCCACCAGGGAAGCCCAGTGCTACTTATTCTTGACCTTGATTTTGATTGCATCGATTATTGGACCCTTTTACATTAGAGAACCAGCAAGAATATTTTCTCAGGCACAACATGATGAATTTCAGGCATTTTAAAACTTCTCCCAATTGTTGTCTTTATCATTCTTTGTCACTCTATTATCATAAACTCCACTCCCTCAAGTGGGCACTTTTTTTTTCTTTTTTCTTTACCATTGCTGGGACTCCATCAAAAGGAAGAAGGGGAATTGTTTGAAAATAATTTTTAAAATTAATCTTTCAAAGAATAAAAGCTAAAGCTTTTTTTTTTTTTTTTTAAAGAGAAGAAATTCATTGGGTAATTACTAAGGGGAAGACTTAGGACTTTTTAAGTGCTAGAAAGGGGAAATTCAGGATGACTAAGCTAATTAAGCATTCAAAAATAGCAGTTGGAATAAGATAGAATTAGTTCTGTGTATACACAGCTAGTTAAAACAAGTCCCTTTGTTCACTGGATAGAAAAGTGTTTTCATTACGTGCAGTAAGAATCTGACATCCTGAGGTTACCAAAAGTCAGTGGTCCTTATCAGCTCCACTTTATTAGAACCTGTTGTGAAGAAACATGATGTGAGTTTTGATATCTCCTGGGCAAGAGCTGCTGTAATTGGAAATGTTTACTTTATGATCCCCAGCCTTTGAAAAGCAGTAAAAGAAAAATAAAGCTATGTTTCATCAGTTACTTGGGTCCTTTATATATTAATTTCACAAAGGAAAAAAATACCTGAGCTTTGATTTGGACTCAGAAAGATCTTATGTGCTTGGAGTGTGGAAAAAAATCAACTGATTAGAAGCATATGGACATTGATGATGACGATGATGATGATGATGATGAAGATGGTGGTGGTGGTGGTCTCTTTAGCATGTGCTTAGTGATAAGCCCTGTTCTGAGATCTTTGCATATGTTGACTCATATTTTGTCCTTGGAGCAACCTTGTGAATTGAGTGCTGCTATTTTCTCCATTTTGTGGATCATTAAACAAAACATAACAATACTGGGTGGCTCCCCTAGGTTGGTACAGCTGGTAAATGGCAAAGGCTACTCATTAAATCTAATTATATTAAAACGAGAGGACAGAACCTGTATCCAGGGCCGGCAGCTTATTAAGAAAAGAGATCACCCAAGTTTTCATGATAATAAAGACAATCAGTAGTTTATCTGTATGTAGCATTAATACTGAAAACATATTTTAAACTATTTTAAAACATAATACCTATGCTAGCTTCTACACTATCACTTTTAACTGAGTATATTTCCTTTAAACTATGCCTACTAAATGTTTGTTTTATAGGCAAATCTTGCATAGAAATGTTATCATTTTTATAATAAATAAAATTAAAATAATTATAAAAATATTTAGTTCCAGAAATGTTTCCCTCCTTAAGATAATACCCCTTTAAGCAGAAAATCAAAGGTACTAAATTGAGATCTGAACCTTCCATTGATAAAGAGTAGGCAAAATAATTTCTTGAGAAAAAAACCAGAAAACCCCCCATAAATTTATGTGTTAGCTGGACTGTTTAAAGCAGGTCACTGACTAAATATGCATGAGAAATTAACACTAAAAATGTCATTATTTTCAGAATGATCTCTGATCCTTAACATAGCAATTTAAAATTTGCTTGTGGTAATTTAACAAATGGGTTGACTCTTCTATTTCAGGTAGTTATTGTTCAAGTAAAAACGATCTTAAGTAAAAAAAAAAAAAAAAAAAAAGCGCAAATCTAGCCTCACTCTGAGTCATCACATACATTTCAGGACTTCAGTTTAGATCAGTTTGGTATTTTGCTGGTGGCCATGTGTTCTGTGGTTTCTGAACTGAGATAGGAAGCGGGTGTGGAGGGCAGTATACTGCTCCTTCCAGCTTTTTGTAGAATAACCAGAAAAATAATATTAACAGATGTATCCAAAAGATACCAGAAATCTTGCTGAGATGAAGGGAACCATGAGGTTGAAGCCGACACAGCAGAAAAAGTGAGGGACCTGAATTTCACCAGATGGCGCCTGTCTACTGTTTCTGCTCAGGTGTAGCCCAAACCCAGGTAGCTGCGAAGGGTATCAGAAATGGAAGAAAATCTGGTGAATACCCAGGTGGAAGAGACAATTATAGAAATAGACAAAGACTCAGAGAGAGTCTGGTGAAATAAAAGGTGCCCTTGAAAGGGAAGGAGCACACAGTTAGGCTCAAGAAAAGAAACAGACTTAAAATAGGAGCCCATAGAGGCACAGTTAATCTGTGCCCCATAATTTTAAGGATAAGAGCAAGGTATTTTTGCCTTTTCACTAAGGAAGAATAGCAACCCTTCCTGGAATTAAAAATGATAATACCTCCCTAGAAACCATGTGATCTCTCTTGAGATCACATAAACTATGCAGATGGTGTTTTCTTTAGCTAAAACAGTTGCTAATTCCACAAGTAATGTGAAAACACAGGATTACCATGTCCAAAGAAATTGTTAACCTAAAATTACTAAAAATTGCTTGGATGAAATGCCATTTAGTTAAAAATACATGAATGGCCCCTTTCAGGTATTTTTGTAAAATTTGGATTTTATAAAATTATATACCATATTATTGGATCCTATCAGCAGTGTAGCAAAGTGATTGTGTTCACTTTCTGAGTTAATTGTGCAGATACAACAAAATGGGAATTGGGGACCATGGTGAGTTTTAATTGATGCAAACAATGACTATTTCCAATAAACTTTCTATGCCAATAATTGCTAAATTCTGTATTATTTTATGTAAAAGTTAAAATGTCCATGTAGGGGCTAAATATCTGAAAGTCATTTGTTACATTAAAAGACATCTAAACACAATTCAAACGGAAACTGAAACACAATGTGTTAGTTAAAATATCTTTTAGGAGTTTGTCATTTTGGAGTTGAAAAAATAGTCTATAAATATTGAACTTCAGTACTCTCCCCATTAAACTCTTTCTAGTTTAGTAATGGGCTTCTGTCAACATCCAATGCCAATGAGCATGAATATTGTAGGACAATTTTTTTTCAAGTTATGTAAAACCTATCTCCTCATTCAAGATATTTAAACTGAAGTTAATGGGACAATTTTAAGTGGCTTGATTCTGTTACAGGTTGTGTGTTCCTACTGTCATTGTCTAAAGAAAATATTTCATTGTTTAGGTAGTAAAACAAATTTGTAAAATGTATTGTATGACAGACAATTTCTTTATGTTTTTCACATCCTTAACCATGCTGGAGCAGTTGAGGAAAGAAATAGGATTTTAAAGAATAGATTGACTAGACTTTGTGTATTAGTCAGCATTCTCCAGAGAAGTAGAATCAATAGGCTGTATGTATATACATATACATCTATCTATCTATCTATATATATAAACTGTTCACACAATTACGGAGGCTAAGAAGTCCTACGATGTGCCATCTGCAAGCCAGTGGTATAATTGAGTCCAAGTCTAAAGAGCTTCAGACCAGGAGCACCAAGGGCAGAAGAAGATAAATGTCTCAGTTCAAGTAATCAGTCAGGAAGAAAAATGGGCAAATTTCTCCTTCCTCTGCATTTTGTTCTATTCAGGCTCTCAGCTGATTAGATGGTCCCCACACTAGGGAAGGCAGTCTACGCTAGTGAGTTCACTGATGCAAATGCGAATCTCCTCCAAAACACCCTCAGAGACACACCAGAAATATTGTTTAACCTGAGTATCCAAAGGCCAGTCAAGTTGACACATAAAATTAGTCATCACTCTCTGTGACAAGACGAATTCAAATTTGGGTAAGCCACACCATTTATCCTAATGTTGTGGGCAGAAAGCGCACCACAGGGGGCAGCGCTGGGTGGAATTCTGATCAGTCTTCATTTACCCTTCTAGCCTTCTTTAATTGCCAGCCTTGCAACTTTTGTTCACCTGTAAACAGTTTCCAAAAGTTACCATGTCCTTGTTTGCTTTTACTGTAGTCAAATAAAGTTTGGGGGACAATTCCCTTCTGCCTAAAATGTGCTTTATTATTATCTCCTGGGTTAAATACTAGACATTTCACTACTTAGCATAGGCTCCCTTATCTTATTGAAACTCTTTCTGAATCCTTCAGGTAGAACTAAATGTTCCATCCTCCATGGTCCTGTAATACCTATAAGTACCGGTAATGAAACATTAGTTACATCTTAGCTTTTAATCTCATTTTTATTCCTACCTCCTGCCTTAGGAATATATGTGTGTGTGTGTGTGTGTGTGTGTGTGTGTGTGTGTGTGTGTGTGTGTGTGTGTATAGAGAGAGAGAGAGAGAGAGAGAGAGTTCAATTTTGGATACTCAGCACTTAGGAAGAATTAATTAATATTTAGTGAATATATAAAGAAATGAATAAAGAAGCAAAGGAAATTAATCACTAAGCTAGCACAAATGAAACCAAAACAAAATCAATCAAATAACAAAGGACAGTAAAGATAAACTCGGAGGTACAGGAATTTCTTTACCAAAAAGAAATACCTGGAAATTTCCATTCAAGAAAAAGAAAAGAGTAAAAGATGGCACAGAAGGGAGAATCAGAAATAGAAATCACAAAACATTTATGAACAAGTATAAATAATGCTAAATGAAGAAGAGCAGAGTGGGCATCTGAGATAACATAGGCTGTAAGTGAGCCCGTGTGATAAACTGATAACGTAGGCTGTAAGTGAGCCCGTGTGATAAACTGAATGGATGCTACTATCTATATAAGTTGGAGGAGGAAAGTTTTGTAAAAAGAACTCAACTGCTTCTTAATCGCTAATTAAAACTCAGAAGGGTACTTTGAGACAAACTTTATCTTAGTAGGATAGTGTTACAGGCTATGCAAGTTGTAAAGGGTTACTTTCTGCTACACGAGATCAATGAAAGGTGTAACTGCTGATGGTGAACCAGATCCATCCATTTAATAATGCTTCCCAGGAGACACCTGAGCTGCATTACACTGAATAAACTGCTTTGGGCCAGGGGAACAAGTGGGACAACAAAGGGAATTCTTAAGGTTAAAAAATAACTAATAATAGAACACTTTCAATATATGAAAAAACAACTTGCATTTGAGGAAAATTGTCCATAACAGTAGACGGGTCCTCTGGGAAGAACATAAGTGACAAATTCCTTTACACTAACATGTAGCCTCTTTGCTCATGTATGAGATCCTTCAGGTACACACACAGGTACACACAATATAGAAATATAGAGCCACATAGACCTAAGTTGAATTCTGATACTTAGTACCTGAGCAAAAGACATAATATTCTTCATTTTGTTGTCACATCAGTAAAAATGCAACATTAGGAAATATCTTGCATGGTTGTGGTGAAAATTAAGTGAAATGCTGTATGAAAAATGCTTACTAAGTGTGATGAAATAATGAGTGAAATTTATAGTAGGAGGCTAGCAAATATTAAAGTGTATTAAATGAATTCTCCTTCTGCTGCCATTTTTATTGACCTGTGAGAGAGGCTTACTTGTCTCACTCTTTAGTGCCTCTCCTCACTTAGAAACCTGAATCCTGAGAAAGAAAACATACAAACTTTATAGCAATGGCAGATTTTAAAACTTTAAATTCAGTTTATGATGAAGAAATGTTGGCACATTGTAAATATATATAAAAAGCAGTCATAATCAACATGTAAATTGCTTTCTATGAGTCCACAAATCTCCAATTCTTAATTATTTCGTGGACATTTTGTGACAAGTAGAACATAAAAGAAGAATTTATGGAAATTGAAAAAGTCTTGCATTATTATTATTACAATAAAAGACTCTTTTGATCAGTAAAGTTATTTAGTTTCTGAGAGTATTACAGATGAGAGAAATTTAAAGAACATGTAAAACATGGCTAGACCTCTGAACCTTTTAGTGATAAGCTATTATTTTCACTTATGCTAATAGACAACAGAGGGAATTTAGATATGATATACATAGACTTCAATATTATAATGAACCTGAAATTATTCTCATTGTTTCAATGTCATCTGTCAGACTGGCTGCAGTAAAACGGAAGAATCAATTGCTGAGTTCTGTCACAGCAAATCTTTGTGCTTCAAATAAAACAACAAACAGAAGCAGAAATAACAGCGCATTATTAATACAAGAGGTTTTTAATCAGCTAAATTTAATTAGACAGCTTATTATATGTCAAGGCCCTAAAAGACCAGGAGAGCCTTTGGAACCAGACAGTTGGCTCAATTTCTTTGTGTGAGTAACTCTTCTGTTTTATCTGCCCTTATTTGCTGGTTTGGGTTTTGGGTCCTGATACTGTTTCTCACCAGCTAACTTTGTTGTACACTCATACCCTCACTTTTTCCTAAATCTCCCAAGATTTAATTGTGTAGAATATCCTTATTGAAATTTATGGGTATAACTGGAATGTAATCTTACCCCATTCAATAAACAACTTCAAATTCAATGTAACCTCTAAATTTAGTTGCCATTTTTGGATGCACAGTATTTCTCTCTCTTGTTTGTTCTTCAATATTTCTTAAAATCTTGGCATGCTTTTCAGTGCTTCCTTTTTTTACTGGGTTCCTGATACCCTCTTTCTCCTTTGCTTCTCCCAGAATTCAGGATTATTCTTATATTAATTTACTCCCTAATCATTTCTCCATACACATAATCCAAACAGAATGAAAATGCTAATCCCCACTATATACTGTCTACCTGAGAAATGCTTTAAATACAAAAATATACATGGGCTGATGGTAAAGAGATGGAATAAGATATACCATGCAAACAGGAATCTTAGAGCTGAAAGGTCTAAATTAACATCAGGCAAAATAGACTGTAGGACAAGAAATATGACTAGAAACAAAGATATGTTTCATGGTGTTGAAAGAGCCTAGGTGCTAGCCAAATGCATCAGTTATGAATGTACATGCATCTTGTAACAGGGTTTCAAAATATATGAAGTTAAATCTGATAAAATTAAAAGATACTTAAACAATTTCTCAGTTATACTCAGATATTGCAATATGCCAATCTGAATAATTGAAAAAAAGATTAAAAAATCAGCAATGTTATAGAAGACTTGAACACACTATCATCTTATAAAACATGTATAAAGTGATCCATCCAACCACAGCCACTGAATGCACATCCTTTTCAAGTACGCATAGAATTGTCCAAGGAGATAACATATGCTAGGCCATAAAACAAATCCCAATGAATGTTAAAAGGATTGAAATCTTACAAAATGTATTACCTAATCACAAAGGAATTTAACTAGGAATCAATAACAGAAAAAATTTTAGGAAATCTCCAAATATTAGGAAAGTAAATATAAAATATATATTCAAATAACCTATGTGTCAAAGAAAAAAATTACAAGGATTATTAGAAAATATCATGATTAATTTCAACATATTTGAATTTCTGTGATGCAGCTAAAACATTTGAGGAAAATTTATAGTTTGCAATGCTAATATTAGAAAGAATGTAAGATTTCAAATTGATAATTTAAATCCAGAGACATTTTATTAAAGCTGCAAGATATTAAATATAAGGTAAAATCCTTAAGGCAGCTAGGCAAAAGATCAAACAACATGAATACAAAAGGAACTAGACTAACATCAGACTTTTGAAAACCAACATACCAAGCAAGGCAACAACAGAACAATATTTTAAAATATGAATCAAAGAAGGTGTGAACCAAGCATTTTATGTCAAGTCAATCTTTTCTTCAAATATCAAAGTTATGGAAGACAGGATTTAATATGTAAGTACTTAGGGAATGCTGCATCTATCAGTTAGATTCACGCAACCAGATGATAATTGGGAAAAACTAAGCAAAACAATGATGGTTACCATTTCTAACCTTTTTGTGTCTTATGTGTCTATAAATGGACACATATAACTAAAGAATATGTGACGATGAAGGTGCATGACTAATTCTCAAATGTTATATATTGAAATAAAGTACAAAAAATGCAACTAAAATGGAAGAAGAAATAGTTAAAGAGAAAATTAGAAAAAATTCATTTGTGTATGCGTAATAGATGGGTTAAAGGATATCATATAAAATGTATAAACCATTTAGCAGTGCTCAGTGAGTAAACAGGGAACTAATGACATTAAAAAATTATAAATATAAAGGTAGATCCAGAACACCAATACAAACTATCTAAATTAAAAATAAATAAATAAATAAAAGAGAATGCACATCTAATAGAGGGAGAATCATAGAAAATATCACTAATGAATCATGAGAAATATACATAGGTATAAAATATTATAATTATCATATAGGATATATTATATATAATACATAACATGTACAATATATTATGTAACATAGTATTATGATACGTTAAATACTATAATCATATAACACTATGACAATGTTGAGAACAAACATGTGAGTTAGAAGAATAATTGTTAATGGGCTTAACCCACACATTAAAAGACAAAAATTTTCAATGTGGCTTACAAAACAAAAACTACAACAAAGTGATTCAGAAAGGCTGAAACATAAGAGGATAAATTCTACCAGGCATATGGAAACAAAGAGAGAACAGAGGTTCTGGTATCTGTAAAAGTGAAAGTCAAGCTTTAAACAATCAAGCATGAAAAGAGCACTTGTTAAGGTGGAAAGCCCAGAATCCACAATGACAATATAATATGTATCAATGTTCATGTATAAGTTAATAAAGCAACCACCTTTTTATATAAAAGCTACAGAAAATGCAAGAAAAATAGATAAGAACCCCTAATAACAAAATACTTTAGTACAGCATTCTCAGTAAAAGAAAGATCAAGTGGACAAACAATAAATAAGGAGATGAAGGATCTAAAAACAAAAAAAATAAGGTTGATCTTATTGATTTATTATATATGAAACTCTACCCATGATAATAGAGAATGCACATCCTTATAGAGGGCCTGTAAAATATTCAAAGAATAGAGCTATGTGTCCCACGTGAGATCCAACATCAGGAAGCCTGCCAAATGAAGTCCATGTACAGCCAAGATGCTATATCTGTAATACCTTCTCCCTCTACTCCAACCAAAAGCAGCTGAGTGGAGAGTGAGGGACAAGTGAAAGAGTAATCCATGCTTTCCACTCCCTAATGGCAAGTCTTTCCAGTTACAGATTAAGCTTTAACCTGAGGGAGGTTAAGAGAGTTAATTGAAATATTAAATAGACTGAGCTATCATTCTTTAATTATAATTTCTTAATTATAATTTAGTTATTGATATTTTTTTAATATTGGAAAATTATAGAATATGCGTGAAGTAGAGTACAAATTTAAGACACAGGAAAGGGAAATACCTAGTATCTTGTTTGAAGATAGTTATTTGAGGAAAAAGAGAAACAATGTATATTTCTCTCTTGAGTTTAGAATGTTTCACATATTAAAGCATTAAAGCATTTCAAATAAGGAAGTAGGAAAATAATTTTGATTTTTGTGAGAAAATTCCTAGTTGCAGCTTGACAAATGATGGAGGTGAAAGAGTTGATATGGAAAACAAACTAGGAATCTAGCACTATAGTACATGTATATGTATATATATATATAATATATATGCATATAGTACATATATAGTATGTATGTATATATATATATATATATATGGTTGGGTTGTAAACCAATTAATCACATAAACATGGTATAGAAAGAAGAGGACAGATATTAAGAAGTAGACTACAAATTGTGAAAATATTCACAGAAGTGAGAAATTTTTTAAAAGTCCCTTCTGACTGAGGTGCATGGTGGTACACCTAGCTTTCTTTGTGTTAGTTCAAGGTGACTGGGTCTCATCTAGGAGGAGATATTGAGGAGTTGAATACATGTGTCTGGATGTTAAGGAAAATGTAGGTTGAAAATAAAGGTAAAGGGCTTAAGATTTCGTAGGTCATAATTAAAGTGCAGGGGTTGAGTAATTCATACGGGAAGAGTGTATGAAAGTAGAAGAGAGAAGAGTCAGGTAGAAAAGCCCAACTGTACTCTCAGTAGTCAATGCTTAATAGTAGTTTATTTAATTTTCAATAAGATAAGCAAATGATCCTTTCTCTCCAAAGATATTATCCATAATGTATCAGCATACAGTTCCACACATTAATAACTGTTTTGTTTTCTCCTTTTGATATTAATTTTGGCAGCATATAGTTCAGCTTCTAGAGTTACCTTAAATAACTTTTGCACATTTCAAATGAAAATTTTTCCAAATAATATTTATTTGCTTTATTTTGAATTAGTTTATGTCTTACTTTTTGAAACTATAATTAAATTTAAATTTTTCTATTTTGTTTTCTTCCTCTGTTTGTAGAAAACATATCTACCGTTTATTTGGGGACCTAGTAAAATACACTCAAATATATTTTGCTGTCAGGACTTTGATTTTTAAATTATAATTCTTATAATTGAGCATCTACTTAGGGTCTACATAGGCTGGATGTTGCTACCTATACCTCAACTTGGAAGTAAGCAGAAAACATATTTTTAAATGAGTCAAGAGAGTTCTAAACCATTTTCAATATATTGTTACACACGGTTTCCTTCAAAGTCAGTAAATTATATTAAGGTTCTGTGAACAATACAGGCTCTGGGGATAAAATGATGGTTTAACTCCTATCTTCAAGATACTCACATTTTGCAAAGCAAAGAGACAGAAACGATGTAACAACTAATCTACTTTTCACTGAATAATTCTATGCTGTGAAAATCCAAATTTAAGAATGTCTAGATAGCTAGGTGAGTCTTTTGTCTTATGTTGTTTAGACAAATTCAGTAACAAATGTTATATATCACAGAGAAAACACAAAGCTTTTAATGCTCAGATTTTTTTTTTTCCTCGAACAGAGAATGATGAGGTGGTGATATGGGAGTGACAGGGGTGTAAAAATTTTAGGGAAGATTTCCCAACAGAGATAAAATTTGTGCTACTTTTTCATATGTACTGTTTTCCCTGCAGATGTCGAATATGGCTGGGATTTGGAGAGTAAAAGTGTCTGGAAAGAAATAACTCTTGTTGCAGGACTTACTACAATTCAGAGGTGAAGATCTCTTGGGTATTTGAGACTGGGAAATCTTTGGTTAACTTGTGATTAATATACTTATCCCAGGAAAGCTAAAGGGGAAATCCTGGTAAGGCACTCTGAGTTGTCTACACTTTGTGGTACCTACATTTATTTATAACATTAATAATTTCCATGATTCCCAAAGTTGCAGACTATCAGAATTTAGAAGGCAGAACACTACCCTATAGTTCTGTTTATAAGCCTCCATTAATTCAGTCTCAACCAACAAATAGGGAGAGATGTGGATGCAAGTCTCAAGCATACTTTGCCTTGGTTTCCTTTGTTTCTTCAAGACCAAATAGTATATAAATAAGTAGATAGATTATATATATATTTTAGATATGTATATGTATACACATGGGTATACATATATAAAATGTATATACAGCAATTGACTTTAGTTTCTTTCTCTACTCAATATCCTCTGTTTCTAATAATCACCAATAGAGACAGCAAACATATGAATAAACTAAAAGGGAATCAAATGGTTAAGCACAAAATCCAAGAGAATTGGGAAATGGTAGGAAACAAAGTAGGGAATGAAGTTGAGTCATATCTGAAGAGTTGTTTGACAAGCATGGAGATTACACTCAATCTTACAAGTCATTGAAAAGTTCTAAGTAGATTTGCGTGTCATTAATTTCATTTTGTGGGAAGTTTGAAGGATATATTAGGAATTGGGGTGAAAAAGATTAACCTGTTTCTGGTGCAGATTGATCTCTTAAGACTAGGCAATTCAAATATAAGAAAATCAAGATCTTACATGATCAAGAGAAACTTGCATTATTTTTATAAACAGAACGAACTAACATTACTGTATAACTAGAAATAAAGAATAATTGCAGAATTTTTTGTCCTCTAATTTCCACACCACAAGTAAGTATTTAAGTCTAGGAAGATTTGCTAGTATGTAAGATTTTAATTTAAAGACAAAGTTATTGCTCTTAATCAAAGTAAATTTAAACCAGCCTCAGCAATCCAAGTGCTATACCTCACTTGGGCAAATTTTGCCAAGTGGTCTAAATTGTCCTGGAATTCTAAGAAGGAAAAACAGCATACCTCACGATTTATTACTATTAAGCACAGGAATTTACATGGTGCACGCCCACGCGCGCGCGCGCACACACACACACACACACACACACACACACACACACACACAAATAAAAAGATGATGGGACTTAACTGTGAGCCCTAGCACCATCTACTTCAAGTATCTTTCCCTTCAGATAGGCAGTGGTATCACACTGTGTTTCTAACACAGCTGAAATATTCTGTCAGTTCTTCAGCTCTAAACCACCTACAC
This sequence comes from Tursiops truncatus, assembly GCF_011762595.2. Classification (NCBI taxonomy): domain Eukaryota; kingdom Metazoa; phylum Chordata; class Mammalia; order Artiodactyla; family Delphinidae; genus Tursiops; species Tursiops truncatus. Next base: position 78,815,176 of record NC_047046.1, on the reverse strand, counting down.
CACTTTTACTTAGATTAATGAGGAAAGCTCACTCAATGAGCTCTGCTTAGTATTTTGATCTGACAAGATGATTTCTATACAGTGGATATGGGATTAGCTGATTTATGGTCCTTAATTTTTCAACTACATTATCTACAAAAGAAATAATTTCAGTTGAGTATTTTGAGTGAAGTCAGAAAATGCATATACTTTTTTTACTGAATCTGCATGATTTTGATTCTCCTAAAACATCCTTCGAAGAGTTACCAAGTTGACACTGTCTTAATCATTTGCTAAATTTTACTTTTTTTTTAGGAAGTAAGGGGGAGAATTTTTTCCACAGTTGATTTACCCCTATCATGGAAATATATTTGTAAGTTAGTGAAGAGAGTTATGTATTATTAAAAATATAGAATTGTTTCCATAATTGATTGATTCAAGGAAAAGTGTTCCTAAGTCTTTCTCTTCAGCTCAGAAGAAATACTAAACTTGGGGGTACTTTCCCCGAGTTGACTATCTAACAAGTCTACTACTTTGTAAATGTACCTATTACCTATATTTCATCACCTGAACAACAGCAATAACATTATGCCTCAACCTAACAATGAAATGTACATATAACTAAAGACTTGCTCTTGTTCTTCTCCCAAACAACAGACAAATCACATTTAATTGTATAATTCTGTAGGTGTTATTCACATTTAAAAGCTCAATCACAACTCCCCTTTTATATCCTGAAATTACTGATAAAAACAAAATTTATATCATTTAATTTATATTTAATTATATTTAATTATAAATTGTGTAATTTATTGCCTTTTAAAAATTTTTTTAAAAAAATAAATTTATTTTTTGCTGCGTTGGGTCTTCGTTGTTGCGTGCGGCCTTTCTCTAGTTGTGGTGAGCAGGGGGCGCTACTCTTTGTTGCGGTGCACCATGCTTGTGGTGGCTTCTCTTGTTGCGGAGCATGGGTTCTACGCATATGGGCTTCAGTAGTTGTGGCACATGGGCTCAGTAGTTGTGGCGCACGGGCTTAGTTGCTCCACGGCATGTGGGATCTTCCTGGACCAGGGCTCGAACCTGTGTCCCCTGCATTGTCAGGCAGATTCCCAACCAGTGCGTCACCAGGGAAATCCAATTTATTACCTTTTTTTTTTTTTTTTTTTTTTTTTTTTTGCGGCACGCGGGCCTCTCACTGCCGTGGCCTCTCCCGTTGCGGAGCACAGGCTCCGGACGCGCAGGCCCAGCGGCCATGGCTCACGGGCCCAGCCGCTCCGCGGCACGCGGGACCCTCCCAGACCGGCGCACGAACCCGCGCCCCCTGCATCGGCAGGCGGACTGTCAACCACTGCGCCACCAGGGAAGCCCTATTACCATTTTTAATACAACTTGCTTTAGATAAGCTAGTATAGAAAACAGAAAAGTACAGTTGATATATATCATTATATACATCTAAACATGGCATATATGCAAGACTTCTCATTTTTCATTTCTGTGGCTACAGTATTTGGTATTTATGACTTGCTTCTCCAAAAATCATGCCATGCTCTCTTTGCCCTCACCCAGTGTTACAACTTGTTTTGGTTATTTACCTGGACATATGACTCACTATTTTATTCATGAAGGAGCTGTGCAGTTAGTGTGCCCTGTCTGAACTGAGTTGCTGTAGACTTCTATTTACTTTTACCATTGAACATGGTAGTACGTAGAGACACCCAGGTAATTCTCTGATTTCAGATATATTCCTCCCTGCTCTTATGGTGTAGTAGTCCTCTATTTTCCCAAAATAAACTGGATTTATCAATCCAGTGAGTAAGACCTTCTCTACTGTCTCACTGGCACAAAGAGCCACATTAACATGATGACTATCTCCACTTGCAACTCACTGGAAGTTCACTGTATACACCATATATATATATGGTGGTTCTTTGGGCAGTAATATATTTGAGCCAGCAAAGCCACATTTTTATAAGTATATGAGGGGAAATAGCCAAAAAGAAACCCCACTCATGTCAACCAATTGTTTCCCACACACATGGATTCTAGCCATATACAGATCACCTGTTCTGAGTATATATTGCAACACATAGAAAAGCACCCCAGTTCTACAAGGTGTTGTCACATAGCTAGTGCCATAATTGGATTTTGAATAAGTCATCCTGCCTTTTATCAGGACAGATACTGCAGGGTGATAGAATACATAGTAAGATCAGTGAACCCCATGAGTGTAGGGTCATTCATTCCTCACCTCTTCTGCTGTGAAAATAGTTCTTAGTTAGAAGCAATGGTGTGTGGAATATAGTAAAAGTGACTAATATAAGTTTACAGGTGGCACTGGCGGAAGAAAATCAGTATAACGCTTAAGCGCTTATTCCAGTGAAGAAGAAAATCACTGCTCCTGCCATCTGGAGAGCTCAGCATTTCTTATCACTGCCGTCAAGCTGGAGCTCAGCAGGTGTCATGGCCAGATCAGGCTCAAAAAGGTTAAGTCCATTTTCTTGAGCCCATGCAGAACTTCCATCCTGCAGCAAAAAAAGCTATTAGCCTTTTTCTCCATTAGCCATTGAACTTCACTCAATAGCCAGCGAAAGCTGACTGACATTCACAAACCAAATTGGTCTACTTATTTAGATTGATCTATACAGTTGATGTCCTTTGTGAGCATTCTCATAACACACAGATTTATGACCATTCTTTGTTCATCGTCCTGGGATAATCCCACATGTTTTTATAACTCCTGATACATAATTCCTAGATATCTTTCAAGGCAGCCTCCCTCACCCCCAGACCTCTAGCTATTTTCATTAGACGAGTTTAAGCCCTCAATGGCTCTTTGTTATTGCACATTTTAAATAATTTAAAATAATTTTATCAAATACCTTGGAAAAACTCAGGATTTTAATCTCTTCTTCAAGAGCTATAATAGAAAATTTTTAGTTTTATTTATTTATATTTATTCTCAGATATTGATATGCTTCGATACAATTGTAAAGCATATCCAGCTTTGTTAGCTCTGAGTTCCTATACTATCTTTTCTTATTTCCTTACAGCCTACTCACCTTTGTAGCTACTTCTTTTTATGTAAACTCTCTTCAAATTTTAGAAATTTGTATGTGATCTGTTTCCTGTTGGAAACATGACAAACACATACAATTCCCTTTGGTAAGATTATTAATTCCATTTATTTATTTAAAATATTAATCAATTCTTATATCCTTGGCATAAATATTATTTTGATACATTACCTCTTATATACACTATTAGATTTGATTTGCTAATATTTTGTTTAGGATTTTGCATCTATACCCATGAATATAATAGCCCTAAAATTTCCCTTTTTGTTTTAAAAGTATAATTTACTGTTATAATTATGCTGATCTGATAGAATGAAATATTTCTTCTTTATTGTCAAAAACAGTAGAAAACAGAGAGCAGTATGTCCCTTAAATTTTATAGAACTTGACTGTAAAATTATATGGGCTTTTTAAATTTGGGAGATATGATATTTAAACACTACTTCAATTTCCTTAATAGTTACAGTACTATTGAATTTTAAAATATTTTCTGGAGTCAGTTATTTTGAAAAAAATACATGTTCTTGTAGTGCTTTGTTGGTTAGGTTTCAGTTTTCGATTCATTGGTGCAGCTACTCATAGTACTGTCTTAATGTTGTATCCTCTGTTTTATGTCTTTATGTTCTCATTTTCATTCATACATTGCTTATTTGTTTCTTGTCTCTTGATTCTTCATCAAATAATCTTTCCAAATATTTACCTCTTGTTAATATTTTCAAAGAATCAATATTTGGTTTTGCTGATAGTCTCCACTATTTGGTTTTTTAATCTCATTAACTTCTGTCTTCAAATTAATTATCTCTTTTCTTAGCTTATATGGGATTTCTCTATTGTACATTTTCTAACCTAAAAAGAGGAGCACTTAATTCATTACTTGTAAGATCTTTTTTCTAATATACTAATTTAAAGCTAGAATTGCTCTTGAAGTACTGGTTTTGTTCTATTTCATAAGTTTTATATATAATGTTTTCATTATTATTCAGTTGCTTTTATACTGCAGTTTAAACTTTATTTTATACAAATGAGATTTTTTTCAAATTTTATTTTTCAACTTTCTCTGTGTACTTTAAAAATGTGTATTCTCAATTTGATGAATGGAGATTTCTGGATAATTTCTTTAGGTTAATAGTTTTAACTATGTCTTTCATATCAATACATCATTTATCCTCCTTGATTCTCTGTATTTTTGATCACCAATAATCAAAAAAGTGTAAATTACACACAAATTATAAATTTTACTAATTCTATCAATAAATTGTCTACTAGTGGCACAGTTTCTAGTGACACTATCCTTAATGATATTTTATATCTTAAATCTATATTTCATTTGTTATCAATCTAGCTATTCCATAAATAATTTTTTTCTCCAGTGGAGGCATTTATTTTTTGCTTCAAAATCAAGGGGAAAATCATTATTTTAACTAAATTAGGAGTAGCTCTGATCAAGGCTGGATTGCAGGTTTAGTTTTAGTTCAACTCTGTTTTTTTTATGTCTTGAGGATAAGATTTGTCCCAAGTATTACTGATTCCTCCCATAAGCAGGATTTTGGACCAGAGGATTTAAAAAGAAGTTTCTGCACACCTAAGAAAAGACTGATTTTTCTGTATTCTTGGTAACAATTAACCAAATACCAGTTTGAAATTCATTTAACTGATTAAACCAGCATCTCAATAGCACAGTTTTCTCACAAACACAGCTTAATTATGGCAGCCCACCTACCAGTGACAGACCTGTACATCTGAAAGTCAGTCAGGCTTTTGTGAAGTCAGCAAAAGACTCACTTTAATGTCTAAACTTTGAAATTCAGCCATTCAGCAACTTCTACAATCTAGTGATCTTTAACTGCCAATGTTCAATCAATCTGTAAAACATTCTATTCTCAAAAAAACCCTCAAATCCTCAAACTCCATGCTTCCCCAAACCCCTGCTTCACTGTGCCTAATGTTCATAGCATACACTTGCTTAAGTAAGAAAAAAATCCGTTTTTGTTTCATCTGTCTCTTCCTACAACACTTGTTAAAGTCTCTCCTTCCAATATTTCTACTAAGCACCATGAGAATACACAGATCTCTTTGCAGATCAGCCACCAGCCTTCTATGCTGCCTTACAATTTGCAAAAGCACTTTAAGGAACTTTTTTTTTAAATGGATCTTTATTGGAGTGTAATTGCTTCACAATACTGTGTTAGTTTCTGTTGTAGAACAAAGTGAATCAGTCGTATGCATACATATGTTCCCATATGCCCTCCCTCTTGAGTCTACCTCCCACCCTCCCTATCCCATGTCTCTAGGTCATCGCAAAGCACCAAGCTTATCTCCCTGTGCTATGCTGCGGCACCCCACTAGCTAACAGATGGGAATTCTACAGAAGTACAGAAGAACAAACAGTACAGTATTAAAAGTTCTCTGTTTTCTTGCAAATTCATCAGAAGCCTCTGTGTGTGACAGACTTAATCATCTGTCCACCTGTGCCCAGATATGGCAATTGGGCTACAGAATGGAAAGCAAACATTTGTCTCTGGTCCCCTAAGAGAGTCTCTTATCTTTTGAAATTTAATTCTCTTACATTTCTTTGCATCCTCAGATACAAAGTGGTTTACTAATTTTGTCTAGTTATTCCTGCAGGAGCAGTGGACTGTATCCTATTTGTTAAGAGGTATCTTTGTCTTTTAACTGATAAGGCTAGAATTTTACTTAAATTTTCAAAACTATTGCTGGTTTGGACCTTTTTTTCACAACTAAACTTACTATTGCAGTTTGATTTATTTTTTAATGTCTTCTAAACTCTTTAAATTATATTTTTAAATTATATATCTCCGTCCTAATAAGAAAATAATTTTAGCATGTCCTCAGGCCTGTTGTTCCAACACTACAATTCCAGCATTATCTATACTTCCATCTAAATGTTAAATAGACTTTAATTCTGGGTCATTATGGCTGTATTTCCCCTTTTCTTCCTCCATCTTAGGTATTCTTTTAAAGACAATAAGCCATATACCAAGTTACTGTCATCTTTATCTGATACAGGTCTTGCAGCATGCTCTGACTTTGCTCTCTTCCTTAACTGTTTTCATCCAAAACTGTTTTCAATATGGTTGTCTTTGGGGTGCATTTCTGGAGACTTTTCTGCTAGACAATATTTCTAACATGCCTTTGCATTTGAATGACAATTTGGCTGACTATTCAACTCTAGAGCCTAAGAGCTCTGTTTTATTCCTTAACAATTTCTGACAGATTTTCTGTTCGTCTCTGGTATAGGACTTGCTCTTTCCTCTTCACTGAGCATCAGAGTGTGTGTTTTACCAACAGAAAGAGTCCTGCACCACAGTACTATGGAAGAATTCTACAATATGGAAAATAAGTTGGCAATATATATGTTTTAATTATTTAATAATTCTATTTACAAAGCTAAAAATAGTGGTAATGAGTATTCTTTTCAACATTAGTTATAAAATGTCTAGACTTTTAGTGCGATAATATACATTTTCTAGAATGCAGATTTTGTACAAAATGCACCAATTTGAGATTCAGAAATGTCCTAATAGAAGCACACTTTTATATTTAGTGTGTCCAAATGTTGATAGGACTGGACTAAATGAAATGCTTAGGGCATTATTTTTGTTTAATTTTGTTGGCCATGAGATATCCATTTTTGTTAGTCATAACATATTTCCAAAGTAGGGACAGAGATAAAAAGGGAATAGGAATAGAAAATAAAACCAAAACTTCTATCATTCTAATGAAAGACAGGAAAGGAAGGCACAATCGAAACATCAAAAAGTAGGAGGTAAAAAGAGTATACAGATATTGAAGAGATAAGTTAAAAATTAATTGGTTACCCTATTTATAAATAAATCCTTTTGCCAATGAAAGATGTAAATTATGAGATGTGGTATTTGATAGAGTCACACATAAAACTTAAGCATAAAAGAGAAATGAATCTTAAGTGATAGAATAAAAGTGATCAAGAAGAGGGAGACCTTCAAGATGGCAGAAGAGTAAGATGCGGAGATCACCTTCCTCCCCACAAATACATCAGAAATACATCTACATGTTGAAACAACTCCTGCAGAACACCTACTGAACGCTGACAGAAGACCTCAGACCTCCCAAAAGGCAAGAAACTCCCAACGTACCTGGGTAGGGCAAAAGAAAAAAGAAAAAAGAGAGACAAAAGAATAGGGACAGGATCTGAACTTCTGGCGGTAGCTGTGAAAGAGGAAAGGTTTCCACACAGTAGGAAGGCCCTTCACTGGCAGAGATGGGGAGTGGGCAGTAGGGAAGCTTCAGAGCCGTGGAGGAGAGCGCAGCAACAGGGATGCAGAGGGCAAAGTGCAGAGATCCCCGCACAGAGGATCGGTGCCGACCGGCACTCACCAGCCCAAGAGGCTTGTCTGCTCCCCCGCCAGGGTGGGCGGGGCTGGGAGCTGAGGCTCGGGCTTTGGTCGGAGCGCAGGGAGAGGACTGGGGTTGGCGGCGTGATCACAGCCTGAAGGGGCTAGTGCGCCACGGCTAGCCGGGAGGGAGTCCGGGGAAAAGTCTGGACCTGCCTAAGAGGCAAGAGACCACTGTTTCAGGATGCACAAGGAGAGGGGATTAAGAGCGCTGCCTAAACGAGCTCCACAGAAGGGCATGAGCCACGGCTATCAGCGCGGACACCAAGAGACGGGCATGAGACGCTAAGGCTGCTGCAGCCGCCACCACCAAGAAGCCTGTGTGCGAGCACAGGTCACTATCCACACTCCACTCCCGGGAGTCTGTGCAGCCCGCCACCGCCAGGGTCCCGTGACCCAGGGACAACTTCCCCGGGAGAATGCACGGTGCCTCAGCCTGGTGCAACGTCACACTGGCCTCTGCCCCACAGGCTCGTCCCGTATGCATATACCTCCCTCCACCCGGCCTGCGTGAGCCAGAACCCCTGACTCAGCTGCTCCTTTAACCCCGTCCTGTCTGAGCAAAGAACAGACGCCCTCAGGTGACCTATATGCAGAGGCGGGTCCAAATCCAAAGCTGAACCCCAGGAGCTGTGCGAACAAAGAAGAGAAAGGGAAATGTCTCCCAGCAGGCTCAGGAGCAGCAGATTAAATCTCCACAATCAGCTTGATGTACCCTGCATCTGTGGAATACCTGAATAGACAATGAATCATCCCAAATTGAGGAGGTGGACTTTGGGAGCAAGGAGATATATATATATTTTTTTTTTCCCTTTTTCTTTTTTTGTGAGTGTGTATGTGTATGCTTCTTTGTGTGATTTTGTCTGAATAGCTTTACTTTTACCATTTATCCTAGGGTTCTGTCTGTTGGATTTTTTTGATTTTGTTTTTGTACAGTTTTTAACACTTGTTATCACTGGTGGATTAGTTTATGGTTTGGTTGCTCTCTTATTTTTTATTACTTTTTAATGTATTTTTACTTTTAGTAATTATTTTTTATTCTTTATTTTAAAAACTTTTAATTTTATTTTCCTTCTTTCTATCTTTCTTTTTTTCTCCCTTTTCTTCTGAGCCATGTGGCTGACAGTGTCTTGGTGCTCCGGCCAAGTGTCAGGGCTGTGCCTCTGAGGTGGGAGGGCTGGGTTCAGGTCATTGGTCCACCAGAGACCTCCCAGCTCTATGTAATATCAAACGGCGAAAGCTCTCCTAGAGATCTCCATCTGAATGCTAAGACCCCGCTCCACTCAACGACCAGCAAGTTACAGTGCTGGACACCCTATGCAGGACAAATAGCAAGACAGGAACACAACCGCACCCATTAGCAAAGAGGCTGCCTAAAATCATAATAAGTTCACAGAAACCCCAAACACACCACCAGACGTGGACCTGCCCACCAGAAAGACAAGATCCATCCTCAATCACCAGAACACAGGCACTAGTCCCCTCCACCAAGAGGCCTACAGAACCCACTAAACTAACCTTAGCCACTGGGGGCAGACACCAAAAATAACAGGAACTATGAACCTGCAGCCTGTGCCAAGGAGACCCCAAACACAGTAAGTTAAGCAAAATGAGAAGACAGAGAAAAACAGAGCAGATGAAGGAGCAAGGTTAAAACTCACCAGACCTAACAAATGAAGAGGAAATGGGCAGTCTACCTGAAAAAGAATTCAGAGTAATGATAGTAAAGATGATCCAAAATCTAGAATGGAGAAAATACAAGAAACGTTCAACAGGGACCTAGAAGAAGTAAAGAGAAAACAAACAGTGATGAACAACACAGTAAGTGAAACTAAAAATTTTCTAGAAGGAATCAATAGCAGAATAACTGAGGCAGAAGAACAGATAAGTGACCTGGAAGATAAAATAGGGGAAATAACTATTGCAGAGCAGAATAAAGAAAAAAGAATGAAAAGAACTGAGGACAGTCTCAGAGGCCTCTGGGACAACATTAAATGCACAAACATTCGAATTATAGGGGTCCCAGAAGAAGAAGAGAAAAAGAAAGGGACTGAGAAAATATTTGAAGAGATTAGAGTTGAAAACTTCCCTAATATGGGAAACAAAATAGTCATTCAAGTCTAGAAGTGCAGAGAGTCCCATACAGGATAAATCCAAGGAAAAACAGGTCAAAACACACATTAATCAAACTATCAACATTTAAATACAAAGAAAAAATATTAAATGCAGCAAGGGAAAAGCAACAAATAACATAGAAAGAAACCCCATAAGGTTAACAGCTGATTTCTCAGTAGAAACTCTGCAAACCAGAAGGGTGTGGTAGGACATATTTGAAGTGATGAAAGGGAAAAACCTACAACCAAGATTACTCTACCCAGCAAGGATCTCAATCAGATTTGACGGAGAAATTAAAACCTTACAGACAAGCAAAAGCTAAGAGATGCAACACCACCAAACCAGCTTTACAACAAATGATAAATGAACTTCTCTAGGCAGGAAACACAAAAGAAGGGAAAGACCTACAATAACAAACCAAAAACCATTAAGAAAATGGTAATAGGAGTATACATATCGATAAATGCCTAAATGTAAATGGATTAAATGCTCCAACGAAAAGACATAGACTGGCTGAAAGGGTACAAAAACAAGACCCATATATATGCTGTCTACAAGAGACCCACTTCAGACCTAGGGGCACATACAGACTGAAAGTGAGGGGATGGGAAAAGATATTCCATGCAAATGGAAACCAAAAGAAAGCTGGAGTAGCAATTCTCATGTCACACAAAATAGACTTTAAATTAAAGACTATTACAAGAGACAAAGAAGGACACTGCATAATGATCAAGGGATCAATCCAAGAAGAAGATACAACAATTGTAAATATTTATGCACCCAACACAGGAGCACCTCAATACATAATAAGGCAAATGCTAACAGCCATAAAAGGGGAAATTGACAGTAACACAATCATAGCAGGGGAATTTAACACCCCACTTTCACCAATGGACAGATCATCCAAAATGAAAATAAATAAGGAAACACAAGATATAAATGATACATTAAACAAGATGGACTTCATTGATATTTATAGGACATTCCATCGAAAAACAACAGAATACACTTTCTTCTCAAGTGCTCATGGAACATTCTCCAGGATAGATCATATCTTGGGTCACAAATCAAGCCTTGGTAAATTTAAGAAAACTGAAATCGTATCAAGTATATTTTCCAACCACAACGCTATGAGACTAGATACCAATTACAAGAAAAAATCTGTAAAAAATACAAACACATGGAAACTAAACAATACATTACTTAATAACCAAGAGATCACTGAAGAAATCAAAAAATACTTAGAAACAAATGACAATGAAAACACGATGACCCAAAACCTCTGGGATGCAGCAAAAGCAGTTGTAACAGGGAAGTTTATAGCAATGCAATCCTACCTCAAGAAACAAGAAACATCTCAGATAAACAACCTAACCTTACACCTAAAGCAATTAGAGAAAGAAGAACAGAAAAACCCCAAAGTTAGCAGAAAGAAAGAAATCATAAAGATCAGATCAGAAATAAATGAAAAAGAAATGAAGAAAACAATAGCAAAGATCAATAAAATAAAGCTGGTTCTTCGAGAAGATAAACAAAATTGATAAACCATTCACCAGACTCATCAAGAACAAAAGGGAGAAGCCTCAAATCAACAGAATTAGAAATGAAAAGGGAGAAGTAACAACTGACACTGCAGAAATACAAAGGATCATGATAGATTACTATAAGCAACTATATGCCAATAAAATGGACAACCTTGAAGAAATGGACAAATTCTTAGAAAAGTACAACCTTCCAAGATTGAACCAGGAAGAAATAGAAAATATAAACAGACCAATCACAAGCACTGAAATTGAGACAGTGATTAAAAACCTTCCAACAAACAAAAGCCCAGGACCAGTTGGTTTCAGAGGCGAATCGTATCAAACATTTAGAGAAGAGCTAATAACTATCCTTCTCAAACTCTTCCAAAATATAGTAGATAGAGGAACAGTCCCAAACTCATTCTACAAGATTAGCATCACCCTGATACCAAAACCAGGCAAAGATGTCACAAAAAAAGAAAACTACAGGCCAATATCTCTGATGAACATAGATGCAAAAATCCTGAAAAAATACTAGCAAACAGAATCCAACAGCACATTAAAAGGATCATACACCATAATCAAGTGGGGTTTATCCCAGGAAGGCAAGGATTCTTCAATATATGCAAATCAATCAATGTGATACACCATATTAACAAATTGAAGGCGAAAACCATATTATCATTTCAAAAGATGCAGAAAAATCTTCTGACAAAATTCAACACTCATTTATGATAAATACACTCCAGAAGGTAGGCACAGAGGGAACTTACCTCAACATACTAAAGGCCATATATGACAAACCCACACCCAACATCATTCCCAATGGTGAAAACCAGACCATTTTCACTAAGGTCGGGAACAAGACAAGGTTGCCCACTCTCAGCATTATTATACAACATAGTTTTGGAAGTTTTAGCCACAGCAATCAGAGAAGAACAAGAAATAAGAGAATCCAAATCAGAAAAGAAGAAGTAATGCTGTCAAAGTTTGCAGATGACATGATACTGTACATAGAGAATCCTAAGGACACTACCAGATAACTGCTAGTGCTAATCAATGAATTTCGTAAAGTAGCAGTATACAAAATTAATGCACAGAAATCTCTTGCATTCCTATACACTAATGATGAAAAATCTGAAAGAGAAAGTAAGGAACCATACCAATTTACTATTGCAACAAAAAGAATAAAAAACCTAGGAATAAACCTACCTAAGGAGACAAAAGACCTGTATGGAGAAAACTATAAGACACTGATGAAAGAAATTAAAGAGGATACAAACATGGAGAGACATACCATGTTCTTGGATTGGAAGAATCAACACTGTGAAAATGACTCTACTACCCAAAGCAATCTACAGGTTCAATGCAATCCCTCTCAAACTGCCAGTGACATTTTCCACAGAACTAGAACAAAAAATTTCACTATTTGTATGGAAACACAAATGACTCCTAATACCAAAAGCAATTTTAAGAAAAACGGAACTGGAGGAATCAGACTCCCTGACTTCAGACTATAGTACAAAACTACAGTAATCAATACAGTATGGTACTGGCACAAAAACAGAAATATAGATCAATGGAATAGGATAGAAAGCCCAGAGATAAACCCACACACATATGGTCACCTTACCTTTGATAAAGGAGGCAAGAATATACAATGGAGAAAAGACAGCCTCTTCAATAGGTGGTGCTGGGAAAACTGGACAGCTACATGTAAAAGAATGAAATTAGAACACTCCTTAACACCATACACAAAAATAAACTCAAAATGGATTAAAGACCTAAATGTAAAGCCAACACTATAAAACTCTTAGAGGGAAACATAGGCAGGACACACTATGAAATAAATCATAGCAAGATCCTTATTTGACCCACCTCCTAGAGAAATGGAAATACAAAATAATACAATAATAATACGAAATAAACAAATGGGACTTAATGATTCTTAAAAGCTTTTGCACAGCAAGGAAACCATTAACGAGGTGGAAAGACAATCCTCAGAATGGGAGAAAGTATTTTCAAATGAAGCAAATGACAAAGGATTAATCTCCAAAATTTACAAGCAGCTCATGCAGCTCAATATCAAAAAAACAAACAACCCAATCCAAAAATGGACAAAAGACCTACATAGACATTTCTCCAAAGAAGATATACAGATGGCCAATAAACACATGAAAGGATGCTCAGCATCGCTAATCATTAGAGAAATGCAAATCAAAACTACAATGAGGTATCACCTTACACCAGTCAGAATGGCTATCATCAAAAAATCTACAAACAATAAATGCTGGAGAGGGTGTGGAGAAAAGGGAACCCTCTTGCACTGTTGGTGGGAATGTAAATTGATACAGCCACTATGGAGAACAATATGGAGTTTCCTCAAGAAACTAAAAATAGAACTACCATATGATCCAGCAATCCCACTACTGGGCATATACCCTGAGAAAACAATAATTCAAAAGGAGTCATGTACCACAATGTTCATTGCAGCTCTATTTACAATAGCCAGGACATGGAAGCAACCTAAGTGCCCATTGACAGATGAATGGATAAAGGAGATGTGGCACATATATACAGTGGAATATTACTCAGCCACAAAAAGAAAAAAAATTGAGTTGTTTGTAGTGATGTAGATGGTCCTAGAGACTGTCATACAGGGTGAAGTAAGTCATAAAGAGAAAAACAAATACCATATCCTAACACATATATACGGAATCTTAAAAAAAATAAAAAGATTATGAAGAAACTAGGGGCAGGACAAGAATAAAGACGCAGATATAGAGAATGGACTTGAGGACATGGGGAGGGGGAAGGTTAAGCTGGGATGAAGTGAGAGAGTGGCATGGACATATATACACTACCAAATGTAAAACAGATAGCTAGTGGGAAGGAGCCGCATAGCACAGGGAGATCAGCTCGGTGCTTTGTGACCACCTAGATGGGTGAGATAGGGAGGGTGGGAGGGAGACATAAGTGGGAGGAGATATGGGGATATATGTATATGTAAAACTGATTCTCTTTGTTATAAAGCAGAAAATAACACACCATTGTAAAGCAATTATTCTTCAATAAAGATGTTATAAAAAATTTTAAAAAAAAGAAATAAAAAGTGATCAAGAAAATAATCAACTGGAAGTTCTTATAGCTGGATTATATAAGCCACATAAAAATTAAGGAAGCTCTTTGGTGCTGAGCAGTTAATATGGCTATAGAAACAACAGAGAAACATGATACTGGACTCTCAGAAAGGCCAATTTCATATCATTTCTTGGAAATGATATATGTGTGTAAGATTATGAGCGTGGGCCCTCGGCCATCCTGCCCATATTAGAATCCCACCTCCATCTCTTCGGTGAGACAAGTCAATTCTCTGACATTCAGTTTCCTCTTTGGTTAAACATATGTGTATTTATATTTGGAAATGTATGTCTACATTTATTATTAGTTATTTATTGTATTAGTCAAGTTCCAAACAAGAGATAAAAACCGAGCAGTACATTGCACAGAGATGGTTTAAGAATTATTACCTGTACCAGGGAAGAAACTATACCTGTGTGAAGACAACACGAATGACTGCTGTGGTGTTGAGGAAGAGGAACATATGCCCCAAAAAGGAACATACTTTGACACAGGCTTCCCTCCCAGTGCTCTGATTCAGACCTCATTGTAGAAGTTGTAGTTGTGGTCCTCTGAATGGCAATGTAATTTCCTGGGTTTCCCAGGCCAGAAGTGGTCCACAATTTGTGCAGGTTAGCAATGCTGGTGAGGGTGCATGAAGAAGGAGTCAGAGAGCCTGCAGCCACTCGCCAGCTGGGTGGTTTGGGGTCTAGAGGTACAGTAGCTGCAAGGGAATGTGTAGGCGTGCAAGATGACTGAGGTCGGCAGCCAGTGTGAAAATAAGTCAGGGTGTTTGAAGCCTGTTCATTGCAACTCAAGGTCTAAGATGTAAATCTGTGTCAGAGGTTTGTGGCAAGGTGGAACCCAGAGAGTAACTTCCAGTTTCCCCATGGTGCATCCTCTGTAGGATGAATATAACCCCACCTCCCTAGCCACTGTCCTTGCTAAAAGCTTTCCTAACAGGAACTACATCACTCTTCGCCTTCTATTTGTTTTCTATGGGAAGTTGTTCACAACGTGATACTCTGTATTTCTAGAGATCACAGATTTTTCTGGCACATTTTATATTAGAGTTTAACAGTGGAAACTCACTTTTCAATTGTGCTGTCAAAAATAACCTGACTGTTATAAATGTGTCATAAAGATCTATCATATTTCATTCTAAAAGACAAAACTCTTGACATAAGATGCTGTGTTGTAACACCCTGCCAATGTCTTGTCTTACAGCCCCTTAAGAATGAGAGAAGCGACAAATGCTGCTGTCACTATGTGAACAAGGGGATGAAATGCACTCCTTCTATCTTCTCCAAACACGAGAAGTTTTGCATTACAGTCTAAAAAAGAGGAAGAAAATACCTGAAGCATGTTGATATTCTGTGTATATTGTTTCTGCATTCTTGAAATCATTAATGATAATAGTACTATTAGATTCTCCTTGGAATCAGTTACTTAAGGCAGATGTTGAGAAAGTAAAACTATAAGACCATTAAAGATAAACTAAAAAGTTCCACCTACATTTTAGTCAACTTAAATGTGAAAGAAGAGGTTTAGAGGGCTTTAAGACATCTGGGTAAATTTGCTTCCAATATATGACTTTGAATTAGTCACTTTACTACCCTAAGAATGAATTTTCTCATCCATAAATTGGGTTTGATTTCTAAAGCCTGCAAAAGATGTTTTAATAACCCTATGAAATATTTTATATAAATATTGTCGGAAGAAGTCAGTTAGGAGATTTAAGAAACAAATATTCACTAACATGAATATACAAGTTTAATATCTTTTACTTCCTTGAACACATATCAAGCTTTAGGTATAAATACATAGGATCTTTTAACTATGCTTAAACCAATTAGTAGAACACAGAGTAAGTTAAGCTGAATTGCTGACAGCAAAGTTGAGAAGGGAACGGAGAAAAGCTTAATATTCAACGCATTCAGTAACTTCGAGATCAACTGTCTATAATTTTTGGTAATGCTGCGAGCAGTGGTTGGCATCTTGAAGAATCATTCTGGCCCTTGCTGAAAAATATTCTGAACTGTTAAATACACTTGCATATTTATAATAACATTTTTTACTAGTACAGTTATTGAGTTTGTAAAGTATATCCATAGTTTATTTTTGTGTTTTGTTTACTATTTGCACATTCTAGTCTTTGTGACTACCTTTCCCCTTTTTATAGGCATGTGGTGCATATTATGTTCATTTAACAAAAAGACATAATGAGCACAAAGATGTTAAATGATAAGCAAATTTATTCAACTAAATGGCTAAACAAATATACTATAGCATGAGATATTAGGAGCATAGGCCTTGAGGTGAGACCACCAGCGTTTGACTTCTGACTCTGCAATAAACTGTAAGATAATGAGCAAGTTACCTCAATTTAAGGCCCAGAATTCTCATCTGAAAAATGGGTATAATAATAGAACCTATATCATAAGGTTGTTGTGGGGATTAATTAGAGATTGGATTGGAGTACCATTCAAAGTAGCAGTAAATATTTGGATGTACTTCTGCTAACCCTCTTGGAAAATTAATTTATCTATCACCTAGTGTTATAGTTACTTGTTTATAAAGGTTTCTCTGTACTAGATTATATGTTACTCCAGAGAACACATGATATTTATGTTTTCATTTGACACAATAATTCTAATTCTTTTTACATGCAGTATAGGTGCTTCATTAACGTTGTTGAATAACTGAATGGCTAAATGAAAACAGGGTCAGGAATACCGACTCTCAATCTAAGGATTAGAGTTGATTCTACTAACGTTTCAAATTGTATCAACTGCTCTATTTCCTAGAGCATCCAGTAAGTATGACCTTTAGAACTTCTGGCAATAGTGACAGAGGTTAGGTAAACAAGATAATGCAAAACAAGATAATGGGAAAGATTAGGTAGAAAATGAAGAAATGGGAAATTTAACAATGTTAAGAAAAATAGCCGTGAGATTAAGGTTACTAAAACAACCTGTCCTGTGTGAATGAATTTGGACACAGGCAGAAACATCATTCAGTGATTAAAAACAGTTGCTAAATTAAAACTGTCAACACAAAAGTAATTTATTAAAAATAATTAAAAAATTAAAAATCATAGTCATTTACATCATAATGAGCCAATTATTCTTTGATATAAAAATTTACTGAATCTCAGTGGCAAGTAGAGAGGACACAAAATTATAGTCGCAGTGGAGCTACCATGATGTTTTCCCTTTGTAATTTTTCACAATATATTTTGTAAATTATTCAGAATTTAACACAGCCATAATAATATTAATGATTAACCATTACATTTTGCAATGTTGATAAAAAACTATATATAAAATGCATATAGTGAAACATTAGAGTGTAGTAGTTAAGATGTGGACTCTGAAGTAATTCCACATAGTTTCATAACTTAGAAAGTAATATCATTTCTTTGCTTTAGCTTTCTCATTTATAAAATGGGAAAATAATTTTTAGCTTCCCTATGGGAACTTCTGAGGAATAAAATCAATAACATGCAGAGTTTTACCTAAATGCCTGATATTGATAAGCACTGAATAAATAGCAATTATTATCATTATCATTATTACTGTATGAATTCATCTACTCAAGAGCAAAACAAAATAAAACATAGGGATATACAATTTCAAGAAGATAATAGGAAATTATACAGTTATTCCTTTATTTCCAATAGATCACAATTTAAAAAGGTTGTTTGTTTTCAATCTGGGGCAATTATGAATGTGGTAGGATTAATAATGCTCTCCACCCCCAAAATATACAATTCTTAATTTCTGGAACCTGTGAATGTTACCTTATTTGACAAAGACTTTGAAGATGTGATTAAATTAAATATTTTGAGATGAAGGATTATCCTGGATTATCTGGTTCGGTCATAAATACAATCGCAGGTGTCCTTATAAGGGAGAGACCAAGGGAGCTCACACACAGAGGAGGAGAAGGTTTACCACAATATTACTACAAAGGGAGGTGGAGGTTAGGTGATCTGAATGCAAGACAAGGAATGCGGTAGCCTAGTGGAAGCTGGCAAAGTCAAGGAGTAGATGCTTCCCCAGGGGCCCTAGAGGGAGTGTGGTCTGCTGACACCTTGATTTTCGGCAAGTGATACTGATATGGACTTCTGGCTTCTGGAATTGTGATAGAACAAATATCTGTTGTTTAAAGCTACCAGGTCTGTGGTCATTTGTTACAGCAGCAGCAAGAAACTAATACAATTAATTAATCTGCTCTAAATATTCCTGTATAGAATTTTTATGAACATAAGTTTTAATATCTGTGGGACGAATGCCCAGGAGTATAATTGCTAGGTTATATGGAAATTGCATATTTAATTTTATAAGAAACTCCCCAAGTTTTCCAAATGGCTTTATCATTTTCACCTTCTCATCAGTGACATATGCATGATCTGGTTTCTCTGCACCCTCGCCAGAATGTAAGGCTGTCATTATTTTAAAATGTTACCTTTGTGTTAAGTGTGTAGTGACATCTCATTATAGTTTTAATTTGCATTTTCCTACCAGTAGTGATATTAAACATGTTTTCAAGTGCTTATTTACCATCTGCTCATCTTCTTCTTCGTAATGTCTATGTTGTTTGCCCATTTTCTAATTTGACCATTATTTACTGTTAAGTTTTGAAAGTTCTTTAGCTATTCTAGTTACAGATCCTTTTTCAAATATATGTCTTAAAAATATTTTCTCCAGCCTGTAGTTTGTCTTTTCATTTTCTTAGTGGTGACTATCACAGAGCATAGTTTTCATTTTGATGAAGTCTAATTTATCATTTTTTTAATTAATATGTTTTTTATTGTCAAGTCTAAGAACTCTTTTCCCAATCTTTCCTCCATTGAATTGTTTTTTTCACCTTTGTCAAAAATCGGTTGATCATATGTGTATGGGTCTATTTCTGGGTTATCCATTCTGTTCTATTAATCTGTGTGCCTATATCTGTGCCAATACCACATGCCTTATCTTAGTTGTAATCCTTAATATTGGGTTGAGTGATTCCTCGTACTTCATACTTCTTTTTCAAGATTGTTCTAACTATTCTACAGCTTGTTACCTTCAATAACATTTTAGAATAAGCTTGTCTATATATGCAAAAGTCATTTACAAGTTTTTAATAGCAATTGTACTAAACCTATAATTTTTTACTATGTTGAGTCTTCCATTCCATTAACACAGTATATCTTTTCATTTTTAAATTCCTTTCTTCAGCATATTGTAATTTTCAGTGCACAGATCTTATACATGCTTTGTTAAGTTTCTACTTAAGTACTGGTTCATCAATTGTAACAAATGTACCCCACGAATGCAAGATGTTATAAATAGAGGAAACTGGGCAGAGGGAGGAGGGTGGAAAAGGTATATGAGAACTGTGTACTTGCTCTTTAATTTTTCTATAAACCTAAAATTGCTCTAAGAAATAAAATCTATTAGCTAAATATAGGAGGAATGGCATATTATTATAATTAGGTATCCTGAATCAGACAATAGCACAAAAGAAAAAGTAATAATAACAATTATTACCATTAACATCATCAGGTTATTTCATTTCTGTAAGAATACATGTCTAGAGCCAATGAATCAATGATATCAGAATAGCAATAGGAAGATCTCTGACCTTAGATATCTATGTACAGGTAATTATCATGCATGCGTGTAGGCAAAAGAAATAGATTCTCAGACATAGAAGAAATCCTACGCATGTCAGTTTTTGAGGGAACAGTAACTCAAAATAACAAAACTGCCCATATATATCTGGAGGGAGAGAGACAGAAATAGAGAAATTTTCAGTTTAATGTTTCACACAAAATGATTTAGGGAAAATCATATAACTAAAGCTTAAACGCCTGTCTAAATATTTGTTGATTATAAGCTATAAAGTTTAATAAATTTTCCAAATTTTCTTAAAATAGAAAAAATATATAATAAATGTAAACAATAATAACATTTAGAATGTAAATTCTAGATATTTTTTAAAAAAAAATAACCTTGAATGTTGGGCTAAGAGAAGAACATACAGCATTGAAACAGTTCTAATTCTCTTCTGGGAGATCATGAAAGAGAAAATGTAATAATTTTACTTTTTTCATATTGATTTTTAAAAATAGCCAAAAGGGGCTTCCCTGGTGGCACAGTGGTTGAGGGTCCGCCTGCCGATGCAGGGGACATGGGTTCGTGCCCCGGTCCGGGAAGATCCCACATGCCACGGAGCGGCTGGGTCCGTGAGCCATGGCCGCTGAGCCTGCGCGTCCAGAGCCTGTGCTCCGCAATGGGAGAGACCACAACAGTGAGAGGCCCGCGTACCGCAAAAAAAAAAAAAAAAAAAAGCCAGAAGTCTTTGCTATATGTATAAGATAAACCACTACTGGAAAGCCAATAAGGTATAGATTTTTAAACCAGTAGGGAAAACAAAACAAACTCAACAAAACATAATGCAATTCCCAAGGCTTTTCAGGGAACACTGGGGCTAATAACTTTCCATCTTCTCATCACACTCCAATTAACCCATTCTATTCAGCTTCCTCTTCTCTGTTCAAATCAGCTACTATACCTGTGTTTGCTTTCTATTACCCACAGATCATTGCTCCTTCTCTAGTTCATTTGTCCTTGTGGGATCATGGATTTTTTAGGCCATTTGTCTATTATTTACTCTCATTTTATATATCAAAATTAAAACCTAATGTAATTAAATGGCTACATAGGAAAATTATTGACACATTGGCTATAGTAAATAGTTATAAATTCTCTCTAATTAATATAATTTTGGTGATATTTTTATCCACACACATTAAGATGCCAGAATAAGTAGTGTTTTTACATAAAAATATCAGAGAAGTATTAAAACTCTGATGGTAACCCCTTATCCAAGACCACTTCATGTGGTTGTGGGTAATGAAGAGCAACTCTCCTATAAGTGTTAAGCACATGACTCTGACATGAGTGGTGGCCCTTGGGATCATGCACCTATTTATAATTGTGTGTCGATACATACAACCTTCAGGGACAGCAGGGGAAGGCCCTAATCTGAATCAGGAATTCTCTATTGGTGTTCATTCCATAAAAAGCTCTTAATGGCAATAAAATTTTAAATGGTAAAGTATTAGATTGAGATTAGAAATATATTTCTCATAACTATGGTTAGTAATATTGTCACCCAGTTATTTAATTCTCACAAGTTACTGAAATAATTCTTTATCGAACTTTTATGTAATAAACTGCAATTGTAACACAATAAGGGGAAAACAGGCATTAAACAAAATGTAAAAACAGGAATCAAATTTATAATGTTATGAGCATGATACACATATCTCATTGAAATAACAATAGCAAAACTAACAACAATAATACCATGCATAGTAACAATAATACCGTACTTTCAGTGGTACTTTTTGTCTACTAGGCAATGTTTTAAGGAATTTACACACACACACACATATTACACACATACACACATATACACATACACACATGCACATACACACACATACTCATTTAATCCTCATAACAACCCCATGGGGATTTTGTCTTTCACTAGTCACTTCCCTTCTTTTTCCAACGTACATGGTACAAGATAAATTCCTGAAACTATATTTTAAAGCATCTTCTAAACTTAGTGCAGAGTAGAAGTTAGTAGGCTTATCACAATTATTGTGTGTTGTATTTCACAATTTTTTAGATATCTTTTTAAAATTCAGAGATCTATAAATAAACCACAAGAAGACTGAAATCACTCAAATTGCACACATATACAGCAGGAGCCATTTCAACTTATTTGTCAATTTTTCTTAAATGATTGAAAAAAGTAAAAAATGGCCAATGGAAGCTGAATAAGTCCATATTTATTGATTGACTCTATTAATGATAATATGCTCATTGGTAAACTAAGTCTCCCTATACAGGTGTAGTTTCTTAGTAATTATATGACCTATATGATCAATATTACTTCAAAATAAATTCCGAGATAACTGAATATTGGTATTGAATAAAAGTTGTTTGCATTCAGGTAGACATGCGCTTTGGCATTTATTATGATTTTCTCTTCCAATTAGACTAGTCAAATACAAAGACTCAAAGGGAAATTTTATATTGTTAGATTGTTAGAAATTAGTGGCTTTTGGTGGAAAATTCCTGTTTCTTCAGCACTTCTATGTGTTTTTATAGGACATTATTATATCCCTAAACTCACTGCTACTCAGTGGAGTACAGTACCTGTCACAAATCTGAAATGCCCAAGTATAGCTCTGATAACAATATCAAATACCTTGTATCAATACAATTTGTAACAATATCAAATACCTTGTATTTCTTACCAAGTCGTTTCTTTCACACACACCCTTTCCAATTTCCTTTCTGATTTCATTTTCTTTTTCACCTGATTTTCAAAGTCCTTTTGATAATCAAATCACTAAATATCATTCACTCATTGCACTTCTGGGGATCAGATCTGTCACCGGCTTATATACTTTTTTGCCCAGCACTGATTTTGATTCATGCCTTAGAATGTCAGAGCCTAAAAGGACAATTCCACTTTCACTTTTCAGAGCCAGTTTCAATATCAACTTTAATTGAGTAGATAGTATTTAATATAGTTCTCTTCCAGCAGGCAACAATCGTTTACCCCAAGGTTCTCTGTCTTATATTAAACTGAAGAATGCTGACTCAGAGGCTTTTGTTGTGTTTTGTTTTTACTCTTGCTCCCACTTTAACTTGGCTTGAGAAAAAGTTTTACAAGTTGAAATCCCATACTGCCTGAAATACAGACTTTTTAAAAAAGCATTACTTAGTGTATTAAAAGGTAATTGAGTTTAATTTTTAAACTTCTATATCTTTAAAGTCATAGGAGTATAAGTGGTATTGGTTATAGTGCAATCGATTGAATGTTTGTTTCCCCCAAATTCATATGTTGAATTGTAATCCCCAGTGTGATGATATTAGGAGGTGGGGCATTTGGGAGGTGATTTGGCCATGAGGGTGGAGCCCCTGTGAATAGGATTGATGCTCTTATAAAAGAGATCCTAGAGAGCTCCCTTGTCCATCTGCCACGTGAGGAGAGGGTGAGATCTCATCAGACACATCTTGATCTAGGATTTCTCAGTCTCCAGAACTACAGGAAATACATTTGTTTATGAGCCACCTAGTCTATGGTGTTCTATTCCAGCAGCCTGAACAGACTTATAGAATAAGACATAAAGAATAATTTAAAATAAAGTAAAAGGAATATATATTTATAATCTCAGTATTGGCTAGATACTTAGAAATTATTTGATTAGCTATCCGTGATCATTATAGTCCAAATTGTATTGCCAAATTTACATATCAAGTAAAAAAATTAAATCTTTTAAAATAAACACATTTCTTAATTGTCATATCAACTCTGCCTTATATATATGAGCCAATATTTGGTGTATGGCAATTTAATTAGCATAATCCCCACTCAGAAATTCTGAAAAATTTATTACTCTAAACTGGCAAAAATTCCTCAGCTTATCTTCAACTTCTCCAAGCCACTCCTCCTCAAGTTTTTGCCTGTATTTTCATATGCAATAGTAAACTGAGGTTAATGTTTAAAGAGAAAAAAATATTAAAAATAGAGTCAAGATTTTTGGTTTCTGGTTCTGCAAGTAAGGAGCTTGGAAGTCACCACTCTGTCCTAACAGCAAGTAAAAAGCTGAACAGACTGAAAAATCAACAATCCTTCTTGTATCCATAAGAGAGGAAGGACACTGGGCAAATTGCTGCAGCCAAGATCAGTGAGACAGACATGCAAATACAGGGAATCACAGCTTACTAGAGGAGAGACTCAAGACATCAGCACTGGAGAGGAAAACCTGAACTGTACTGACAAATTGTTGGAGGATCAATGTGAACAAGTCTGAGAGTTAACTACTCCAGGGGTGCTAGCCATAGGTGGATCACCCCAATACTGAGAGAGTCCCTCCAGGAGGCCAACCAGGCTCTCACAGTATCAGGGGAAAAAAATCTGGGATTTGGCAGGGGTTGGGGAAAAACTCTGAAATTTATCAGAGCACCATGTTCTTCATAACAAGTCCTACCCTCAGAGGAAACTTGTTAACCAGAGCCTAACCAGCGATTTTATAACTATCCTGGGGGAAGGGAAATGCCCAACTCCGGCCAGCTCTAGCCTTCCACATAAGAGAAGAGATAAACTCACCTCTAGCCCACTTTGTCTCACCAGAGGGAGGAGAACAAAATCAAAACAAAACTGAGAAACACCTGAAGTGCACAGGGCAGAGGCATAGGCTTACTGAAAGGTTGAGACCTAATCATGGGACTGCAGAACACCTTCCTCCACCACATTACTAAAGGCCTATTTACAGTAGTTCCTTTTAACCAGTACATTATGGCTGTCCATCAAAAAAAAAAAAAAAAAAACAAAAAAGCAAAAAACTTGCCAAGTATACCAAAAGGCAAAAACACACAATTTGAAGAAAGTAAGCAAGCATCAGAACCAGACATGTCAGGGATGTTAGAATAATCAGACCAGGAATTTAAAACAACTATGATTAATATACTAAGGGTTCTAAAGGATAAAATAGACAACATACAAGAGCAAAGGGGCACTGTAAGTGGAGACGTGGAAAACCTAAGAAAGAACCAAAAAAAAAAAAATGCTGAAGATCAAAAACATTTTAACAGAAATGAAATATGCTTTGATGTGTTTATTAGTAGACTGGACACAGCTGAGGAAAAAATCTTTGAGCTAGAAAACATATCAATAGATTCCTCAAAAACTGCAAAGCAAAGAAAACAAAGATTGTTTAAAAAACTCAGAAAATCCAAGGAGTTTGGGACAATTAGAAAAAGTGTAACATGTAATGGGAGTGCCATAGGAAGAGGAAAGAGAGAAGGAAGAGAAGAAATATTTCAAACGATAATGACTGAGAATTTCTCCAAATTGATGTCAGACACCAAACCACAGATAAACAAAATTCAGAGAACACCAAATGGGGTAAATGACAACTAAAACTACACAAAGGCATATCATTTTCAAACTACACAAAATAAAAGATAAAGGTAAAAAACAACTTACCTATAGAAGAACAGAGAAGAATGATGTTCAACTTCTCCTCAGAAACCATACAAGTAAGATGAGAATGGATGAAATACTTAAACTGTTGAGAGAAAAGAAACAGCAGCTTAGAATTCAGTACCCCTCAAATTAACATTCAAAAGTCAAGGAGAAATAAAGACTTTCTCAGACAAACAAAAATTGAGGGGTTTTGTTGTCTGTAGACCTGCCTCGCAAAAAATGTTAAAATAAGTTATTTACAGAGAAAGAAAATAGCACAGGTAAAAAACTTAGATTTACATAAGGTAACAAAGAGTATCAAAAAAGGAATAAGTGAAGGTAAAATAAAAGCTTTTACATTTTTTTCTATTCTTTATTGATCTAACAGATAATGGTATCTAAAATAATGTCAATAATATATTTGATTATGTATATTTACGTACTTATATATGTGCGTATATATATCTATATATATGCTTATACATATATATGCTTATATAATTGAAATGAATAACAGCAATGATACAAGGGGCAGGAGGAAGAAAGGGATTGGGATTATTCTGTTATTAAAAGGTACTTACACTACCCATGAAGTGGTATAGTGTTACATGAAAGTGGACTTATATTAGCTGGAAATGTATATTGCAAATTCTAGGACAACCACTTAAAAGAGTAAAAAACAAAAGTAAAATTAATATTATAAGAAATGAGAATAAATGGAACTATATATCAATTAAAACCACAAAAAGCAGAAAAAGAGTGGAAGACAAACATGGTAACATTGAACAAGGGTAACAAATAGAAAACAGTAACAAATATTATAGATATTAATCCAAATATATCAGTAATCACTTTGAATGTCAGTGGTGTAAGTGCACCAGTTAAAACACAGAGATTGTCAGAATAGATTTAAAAAAAAAAGGGGGGACAAACTACATGTTGTCTATAAGAAATGCACTTTAGGGTTCCGGGAAGATGGCGGAAGAGTAAGACGCGGGGATTACCTTCCTCCCCACAGATACACCAGAAATACATCTACACGTGGAACAACTCCTACAGAACACCTACTGAACGCTGGCAGAAGACCTCAGACCTCCCAAAAGGCAAGAAACCCCCCACGTACCTGGGTAGGGCAAAATAAAAAAGAAAAAACAGAGACAAAAGGATAGGGACGGGACCTGCACCAGTGGGAGGGAGCAGTGAAGGAGGAAAGTTTTCCACACACTAGAAGCCCCTTCATGGGCGGAGACTGCGGGCGGCAGAGGGGGAAAGCTTCCTAGCCGCGGAGAGCACAGCAACAGGGGTGCGGAGGGAAAAGCGGAGAGAGTCCCGCGCAGAGGATCAGGGCCGAACGGCACTCACCAGCCCGAGAGGGTTGTCTGCTCACCCGCCGGGGCGGGCGGGGCTGGGAGCTGAGGTTCGGGCTTCGGTCGGAGCGCAGGGAGAGGACTGGGGTTGGCGGCATGAACACAGCCTGAAGGGGCTAGTGCGCCACGGCTGGCCAGGAGGGAGTCCGGGAAAAAGTCTGGAGCTGCAAGAGACTTTTTCTTCCCTCTTTGTTTCCTGGTGTGCGAGGAGAGGGGATTAAGAGCGCTGCTTAAAGGAGCTCCAGAGACGGGCGCGAGCCGCGGCTAAAAGCACGGACCCCAGAGACGGCATGAGACGCTAAGGCTGCTGCTGCTGCCACCAAGAAGCCTGTGTGCGAGCACAGGTCACTATCCACAACCCCGTTCCGGGGAGCCTGTGCCGCCTGCCACTGCCAGGGTTCTGGGATCCAGGGACAACTCCCCTGGGAGAACGCACGGCGCGCCTGATGCTGGTGCAATGTCACGCTGGCCTCTGCCACCACAGGCTCGCCCCGCCTTCGTGCCCCTCCCTCCCCCACCGGCCTGAGTGAGCCGGAGCCCCCGAATCAGTGGCTCCTTTAATCACGTCCTGTCTGAGTGAAGAACACACGCCCACCTGCGACCTACACGCAGAGGCGGGACCAAATCCAAAGCTGAGCCCCTGGGAGCTGTGAGAACAAAGAAGAAAAAGGGAAATCTCTCCCAGCTGCCTCAGAAGCAGCGGATTAAAGCTCCACAGTCAACGTGATGTACCTGCATCTGTGGAATACATAAATAGACAACGAACCATTCCAAATTAAGAAGGTGGACTTTGAGAGCAAGATTTATGATTTTTTTCCTCTTTTTATGAGTGTGTATGTGTATGCTTCTGTGTGAGATCTTGTCTGTATAGTCTTGCTTCCACCATTTGTCCTAGGGTTCTATCTGTCCGTTTTTTTCTTCATTTTTTTCTCTTAATAATTATTATTTTTATTTTAATAACTTTATTAAATTTTATCTTACTTTATTTTATTTTATTTTATCTTCTTTCTTTTTTCCTTTCCTTCCCTCCTTCCTTCCTTCCTTCCTCCCTCCTTGCCTCCTTCCCTCCTTTCTTTCTTTCTTTCTTTCTTTCTACTTCTACTAATTCTTTCTTTCTACTTTTTCTCCCTTTTATGCTGAGCCGTGTGGATGAAAAGCTCTTGGTGCTGCAACCAGGAGTCAGTGCTGTGCCTCTGAGGTGGGAACACCAACTTCAGGATACCAGTCCACAAGAGACCTCCCAGCTCCACATAATATCAAACGGCAAAAATCTTCCAGAGATCTCCATCTCAACACCAGCCCCAGCTTCACTCAATGACCAGCAAGCTACAGTGCTGGCCATCCTATGCCAAACAACTAGCAAGACAGGAACACAACCCCACCCTTTAGCAGAGAGGTTGCCTAAAATCATATTAATTCCACAGACACCCCAAAACACACCACCAGACGTGGACCTGCCCACCAGAAAAAGAAGATCCAGCCTCATCCACCAAAACACAGGCACTAGTCCCCTCCACAAGGAAGCCTACACAACCCACTGAACCAACCTTATCCACTGGAGACAGACACCAAAAACAACGGGAACTACGAACCTGCAGCCTGCAAAAAGGAGACCCCAAACACAGTAAGATAAGCAACATGAGAAGACAGAAAAACACACAGCAGATGAAGGAGCAAGATAAAAACCCACCAGACCTAACAAATGAAGAGGAAATAGGCAGTCTACCTGAAAAAGAATTCAGAATAACGATAGTAAAGATGATCCAAAATCTTGGAAATAGAATAGACAAAATGCAAGAAACATTTAACAAGGACCTAGAAGAACTAAAGATGAAACAAACAATGATGAACAACACAATAAATGAAATCAAAAATACTCTAGAAGGGATCCATAGCAAAATAACTGAGGCAGAAGAATGGATAAGTGACCTGGAAGATAAAATAGTGGAAATAACTACTGCAGAGCAGAACAAAGAAAAAAGAATGAAAAGAACTGAGGACAGTCTCAGAGACCTCTGGGACAACATTAAACACACCAACATTCGAATTATAGGGATTCCAGAAGAAGAAGAGAAAAAGAGAGGGACTGAGAAAATATTTGAAGAGATTATAGTTGAAAACTTTCCTAATATGGGAAAGAAAACAGTCAAATCAAGTCCAGGAAGCACAGAGAGTCCCATATAGGATAAATCCAAGGAGAAACACACCAAGAAACATATTAATCAAACTGTCAAATATTAAATACAAAGAAAACATATTAAAAGCAGCAAGGGAAAAACAACATATAACACACAAGGGAATCCCCATACGGTTAACAGCTGATCTTTCAGCAGAAACTCTGCAAGGCAGAAGGGACTGGCAGGACATATTTAAAGTGATGAAGGAGAAAAACCTGCAACCAAGATTATTCTACCCAGCAGGATCTCATTCAGATTTGATGGAGAAAGTAAAACCTTTACAGACAAGCAAAAGCTGAGAGAGTTCAGCACCACCAAACGAGCTTTACATCAACTGCTAAAGGAACTTCTCTAGGAGAGAAACACAAGAGAAGGAAAAGACCAAAACAATTAAGAAAATGGGAATAGGAACATACATATCGATAATTACCTTAAATGTAAATGGACTAATGCTCCCACCAAAAGACACAGATTGCCTGAATGGTTACAAAAACAAGACCCATATATTTGCTGTCTACAAGAGACCCACTTCAGACCTAGAGACACATACAGACTGAAAGTAAGGGGATGGAAAAAGATATTTCATGCAAATGGAAACCAAAAGAAAGCTGGAGTAGCAATTCTCATATCAGACAAAATATACTTTAAAATAAAGACTATTACAAGAGACAAAGAAGGACACTACATAATGATCAAGGGATCAATCCAAGAAGAAGATATAAAAATTGTAAATATTTATGCACCCAGCATAGGAGCACCTCAATACATAAGGCAAATACTAACAGCCATAAAAGGGGAAATCGACAGTAACACATTCATAGTAGACAACTTTAACACCCCACTTTCATCAATGGACATATCATCCAAAATGAAAATAAATAAGGAAACACAAGCTTTCAATGATACATTAAACAAGATGGACTTCATTGATATTTATAGGACATTCCATCAAAAAACAACAGAATACACGTTTTTCTCAACTGCTCATGGAACATTCTCCAGGATAGATCATATCTTGGGTCACAAATCAAGCCTTGGTAAATTTAAGAAAATTGAAATTGTATCAAGTATCTTTTCCGACCACAACACTATGAGACTAGATATCAATTACAGGAAAAGATCTGTAAGAAATACGAACACATGGAGGCTAAACAATACATTACTTAAAAACGAAGTGATCACTGAAGAAATCAAAGAGGAAATAAAAAAACACCTAGAAACAAATGACAATGGAGACACGACGACCCAAAATCTAGGGGTACGACAGGAATAAAGACACAGACCTACTAGAGAATGGACTTGAGGATATGGGGAGGGGGAAGGGTAAACTGTGACAGAGAGAGAGAGGCATGTACATATATTCTCTACCAAACGTAAGGCAGATAGCTAGTGGGAAGCAGCCGCATAGCACAGGGAGATCAGCTCAGTGCTCTGTGACTGCCTGGAGGGGTGGGATAGGGAGGGTGGGAGTGAGGGAGACGCAGGAGGGAGGAGATATGGGAACATATGTATATGAATGGCTGATTCACTTTGTTATAAAGCAAAAACTAACACACCATTGTAAAGCAATTATACTCTAATAAAGATGTAAAAAAATAAAAATGTTAAAAAAAAACGAAATGCACTTTAAATATAGAGGTATATAAGTTAGCACAGGGAGCTCTACTCAATACTCTGTAATAACCTATATGGGAAAAGAATCTACAAAAGAGTAGATATGTGTATATGTATGACTGATTCACTTTGCTGTACACCTGAAACTAACAGGGCATTGTAAATCAACTATACCTCAATAAAAATTTTAAAAAAAGATACAAACAAAATAAAGGTACATATTAAAAGTTAATGGTTGGAGGGGGGTGGGAGGGTATATATGTATACATATAGCTGATTCACTTCGTTATACAGCAGAAACTAACACAACATTGTAAAGCAACTATATCTCAATAAAAAGAAAACAAAACAAAACCAAAAAAGGAAATGGCTGGAACAAAAGAAAATATCATTCTAACCTAATCAAAAAAGCAGGAGTAGCTATATTAATTTCAGACAGCAGACTTCAAAGCAAGGAAAGTTATCATTAAACAATGATAAAGGACCAATTCTCTAAGATACATAACAATCCTTAACATGTATGAATCTAACAACAGAGCATCAAACTAAGTGAACCAAAAACGAATAGAATTGCATAGAGAAGAAAATTAATCCACTTGCATATTTGGAGACTAACACTCCTCTATCAGACATGGACAGATCCAGCAGGCAGAAAATCAGTAAGGACATAGTTGAACTTAATTACACCATCAATCAACTGGATATAATTAATGTCTATAGACCACTTTGTCCAACAACAGCAGAATATAATTCTTCTCATGCCCACATGGAACATCCACCGAGACAGACCGATTTCTGGCCACATAAAACAAACCTTAACAAATTTAATAAGATTGAA
Organism: Tursiops truncatus; assembly: GCF_011762595.2. Classification (NCBI taxonomy): domain Eukaryota; kingdom Metazoa; phylum Chordata; class Mammalia; order Artiodactyla; family Delphinidae; genus Tursiops; species Tursiops truncatus. Next base: position 78,783,932 of record NC_047046.1, on the reverse strand, counting down.
TTATATAACACCAATCTTAGGCAATGGAATTATACTAGGAATCAACAATAAAAAGATAACTGGAAAATCCCCAAATATATGGAAATTAAACAAAACACTTAAATAAAACACAACTCAATAGCTACACATTTGATAATTTAGAGAAAATGGACCAATTCCTTGAAAGGCACCATCTCTCAAAACCTCACAAGAAGAAATTCGCAATCTGAATAGGCCTATATCTATAAAATAAATTGAATCAATAATTAATAACCTTCTTAAAAAGAAAAAAACAGGCTAGATCAGGTCACTGGTGAATTCTACCAAACTTTCAAGGAAGAAATTATATCAATTTTCCACAATCTCTTTCAGGGAACAGAAACAGAGGGAATACTTCATAACCCATACTATGAGACCAGCATTACTGTAATACCAAAACCATGCAAAGACAGTACAAGAAAAGGAAACTACAGACCAATATTTCTCACAAACAGAGATGAAAAAGTTCTTCTTCAACAAAATAACACCTTATGGAAAAACCTGAACGAACCTTTTGGTCAACCCAATATTAGCAAATTGAGCCCAACAATGTATAAAAAGAGTTATGCACCATAACCAAGTGAGATTTTTTGCAGGTCTGCAAGGCTTGTTCAAGATTTAAGAATCAATTTATGTAACATATCATACCCACAGGAGAGAAATCATTTGATCATATTAAGGGATGAAAAAAAAAGGATTTAACAAAATCCAATGCACATTCATGATAAAAACTCTTAGCAAACTAGAAATAGAGGGAAAAATCCTCAGCTTCATGAAGGATATCTACAAAAACCCTACAACTAACATCATATTTAATGGTGAAAAACTCAAAGTTTTCCCACTAAGATCAGGTAGAAGGCAAGTGTGTCCCCTCTCAACATTACTTTTCAACATCATACTGAAAGTTCTACCTAATGCAAGAAAACAAGAAAATAAAATTAAAAGTATATAGATTGGGAAAGAAGAAAAAAAAACTTGTTTGACTTGAAATTGGCATGATTGTCTGTGTAGAAAAATTCTAAAGAATTGACTAAAAACTCCCGGAACTAGTTAGTGATTATAGCAAGTTTACAGGATTATAAGGTTATTACACCAGCAATGGAAAAAATTGAATTTGATGTTGAAAACACAATACTATTTATATTAGTATCCAATAAAATAAAATACTTAAGTATAAATTTAACAAAATACATATAAGATCTTTATGAGGAAAACTACAAAACTCTGAGGAATGAAATCCAAGAAGAACTAAATAAATGGAGAGATAGTTCATGTAAATGGATAGGAAACTCAATGTCAAGATGCCAGTTGTTGCCAACTTAATCTATAGATTTAATGCAAACTCAACCAAAACCACAAGTTATTTTGTGAATATCAACAATCTGATTATAAAGTTTATATGGAGAGGAAGAAGACCCAGAATAGCCAACACAATATTGAAGAAGAACAAAGTTAGAGGGCTGATGCTACCCAATTTCAAGACTTAGTATGAAGCTACAGAAATCAAGACAGTGTGGTACTGGTAAAAGAATAGACAAATATATCAGAACGGAATCGAGAGCCCAGAAAGAGGGCCACATAAATATAGTCAACTGATCTTTGACAAAGGGAAAAAGGCAATACAATAGAGAAAAGATAGTGTCTTCAACAAATGATGTTGGAACAACTGAACAGTATGCAAAAAAAAAAAAAAATGAATCTAGACACAGACCTTACACCCTTCACAAAAGTTAAGTCAAAATGAATTCCAAACCTAAATGTAAAACACACAAAATATAAAACTCCTAAAACATATCAGTGGAGAAATCCTATATGACTTGGGTACAGTGATGACTTTTTAGGTACAACACCAAAGACACAATTTATAAAGAAATAATTGATAAGAATAAAAAACTGCTCTGCAAAAGACAGTGTCCAGAGATTTAGAAGACAAGTCACAGACTGGGAGAAAATATGCGCAAAAAACACATGTAATAAAGGACTGCTATCCAATATATGCAAAGAGCCCTTAAAAGTCAACAATAAGAAAACAAGAAACCCAATTAAAAAATGGGCCAAAGACCTTAATATAAACCTTATCAAAGAGGATATATGGATGGCAAATAAGCATATGAAAAGATGCTCCGTATGATATGTCATCAAATAAATAAGAATTAAAACAAGATACCACTATGCACCTGTTAGTATGGCCCAAATACAGAACATTAACATCACCAAACGCTGGAGAGAATGTGAAGCAGCAGGAACACTTATTCATTATTATGTGGCATTATTTGCATACTTCACCAGCTAATAATAAATTTTCAGAAATATTATACATCAGGCCATGGCTTGCATTGCCAAAGGTTAGCAGCAACTGAATTCAAATGGTAAAATGATTTAAAATATGCACATTTCTCTAACAATAAGTTATAGTCTATAAAGAGAAAAATCATTAATCTTCTGAAAAGTTAAAGGTGACTTCTAAGTATTTAAAGTCATCAATAATACATTTAAGGATCTATTATAGCATTGTGAGTTAAAACAAGGTTTAACACACATGACACCAATAAATTGCCACTTTATTACAAGGAAAATAATGATTATGTTCTTGAGGAAAAATTTAAAAGCATATTTCATAGTTAGATCTGCTAATATATTTCCAATTATATGGTTTAATTATCAGTGGGGTTTCAATATAATAAAGAAGCTTGCAAGTTTGAAATATAAGGCCTGTTTATTTTACTTTAAACTTCACATACTGAAAAGGAAACTACTAGAGACTCCCCAAGGAAAACATAATTATGTCGATAAACAAGCTTTATTGAAAATATTTGGAGGCATTTTTCTTCAGGGCACATTGCATTTGAGGTGCAATTTAATGGAAATAAATAAAGCTCTGTTTGAGGCACCTAACCTGATCCACTGACTCATTTTTGTCCATGGCCACATCTAACAGAATGTAAAACAGAATCAATTTGTCTATCTGTAAAATTAGTTGAAAAATATCACTAATAATTATCTCAAAACTGTCACAAAGTAAGCTTTTTAGAATTTCTTCCAAACTTGCTTCTCTCTGTGTCTTATTCCTTCGTAACTACCAACTAAATTTTTTCCCTGTACTGACCAAAACCCTTGGAGTTATACTTTTCAAATATCTTTGCCTCTCATACTCTACAAACTACCTGTCATCAGTCCCTGATGGCTATACCTTCAAAGGATATACAGAATTTTACTCATTCATACCACCTCCACTGCTACTTCCTCTGGTGCAAGCCACCACCATCTTTGGCCCGGTTTATTGCAACCACTTAATGCATTATCGTGAAGATAGAAAAATGGAAATCACATAAGGTATTTCAAGCACAGAGTACTTCCTACACACAGGCTGGAAGGTCAAAGGACAAAAACAGGAAACTGAGGTAATTCAGACTTTAATAAGTGCAGAGCTCAGTAGTGCTTCCTAAGGCTGGGGAAACAAAAGGTAAGATATGGTATTATTAAATATTAAAAATTTGGAATAAAGGTCCCTATGAGGCTGGGAGTTAGAAATTTTAAGATATCACCACATTGCTGCTTGTACAGCCTCTGAGGAAGAGTCATGGACAGCTGGTGTTCGAGAAACACTAACAGGTTCTCATAGTGCACAGTTGGTGCCTTCTGAGTGAGGTTGGCACCTGTAGTGGGGATCAGCAAGGCGAGTGCTGCTGGGAGTGTCAGAGGCAACTGTCTGATTATCTGGTTAAATATAGATCAATGCCAAAAGACGGATGCCAGGTATCTCTTGGCACTTTCTGCCTTCCAATCTACTAAATAGCCTTGCATGGCATACCTAAACAGGAGCAGGATGAGAAAAGTTGATAGAAGACTCAGGTTGCCAGATTTAGAAAATAAAAATAAAAACAATTAGCTTAATGTGAATTTAACGAAAAAAGTATTTTAGTGTAACTGGACACAGTTTTACTGCTTAACTCCCAGCACTTAAAATTACATAGGAAATTAATAACTAAAAATAAATTTAGTGAATAAATAAGGTTATACAATGGCAAGATTGCTGAAATCTATAACTTTTATGCTTATTAACTATTTGATATTCACTGTAGAAGGATAATATGTTAATATAAAAGTGACACTCCTCCCTACTAGTCTACATCTACTGATAACACAAACAATTCTCCTTAGTATAGCTAATTGCATATGTCTTAATTGATATATTATGAAATATATATCATCAAACATATATAATCCATATATGAAATATGGAAGACCATATTTTACATATTAATGCGCTTATCAATCACTTACAATGGTACAACAATAATACTATGTGTTCAATCACAAGTAGACGGTTCTAAACAAAAATGTTAACATACTAAAGACCAGTGATTACTGATAGACCAAAATACAATCTTCAAGAAAGTAAAATCTATAGCTGGAAGTATGCCCTTTTCCTCTACATCTTAAGAATCCAAATAATTTTTTTTTTTTTTGCGGTACGGGGGCCTCTCACTGCTATGGTCTCTCCCGTTGCGGAGCACAGGCTCCGGACGCGCAGGCTCAGCGGTCATGGCTCACGGGCCCAGCTCCGCGGCATGTGGGATCTTCCCGGACCGGGGCACGAACCCACGTCCCCTGCATCGGCAGGCGGACTCTCAACCACTGCGCCACCAGGGAAGCCCAAGAATCCAAAGAATTTTTAGTTCCAGTGTCAAATCGTAAGCAAGCTAAGAGAAGATTGCTTTCGCAAAGCAAAGAGGCTTCCAGTGGGTGGGAAGTGAGATCATTGCAATCAGAGCTAATATCTCCAGGAAAGAGATTAATATGGAGCTAGATGGCATTCTCTTAACTACTCCTAAGATTCAGTACTGTAATGGATCTCTGAGAAATTTTGAGGACCTATTCACCCTTGGGTGAATATGAACGTATAATGCTTTTAAAGAAATTGTGAAAAATTTTTTTTCATTTCAGCTTTATTGAGGTGTAACTGACAAATAAAATTGTAAGATACTTAAAGTGTACATCATGATGATTTGATATATGTATACATTGTGAAAGGATTCTCCTCATCTAGTTAATTAATACACACATCACTTCACATATTCATCTTTTTTTGATGATAAATTTAAGTTCTACTCTCCTAGAAAATTTCAATTATACAACACTATATTGATAACAATAATAGTGTTATCAACTATAGTCACCTTGTTTTATATTAGATCCTAAGAAGTAATTCATCTTATAGCTGAAAGTTTGTACCACTTTACCAATCTCTCCATGTTTCCCTACTCCTCAATCCCCGGCAACCACTTTTTACTCTGTGCTTTTGAGACTGACTTTTTTTTTCAAGTTACCACATATAAGTGGTACCATGAGCCATTTATCTTTCTCTGTCTGGCTTATTTCACTTAGCAGAATGTTCTCAAGGGGCATACATGTTTTCATAAATGGCAGGATTTTCTTTAACATGTTGGGCATCTTGTACATAGGATAAGAGATGAAAAATTTTCTAATCCTCACATTTTCCTAAATACTGCACACAATTGTTTAATTGTTCTGTAGAAATTATTTATTTTTATATATATTTCATCGATTATCTCTTCTTTCTTCTTCATTTACACAGTTAACCCTAGTGCTGTATTCTTAAACGCAATTTTAAATCAGCCATAAGTTGGTGGTTTAACCTTGGATGCATAAAAATATAAATGTAGAAATAAATTAGAATCATACCTACCATTTTCGATATGATTGGTCAACACTGAACAGGATATATTTTATTCCATTAATCATTATTAGTTGTCATTCTGAGAGTGACTTTTCATAGAATGAGCATATGGCAAGTATTTTTTGATGAATTAAAATAGGATACAATTCTTGGCAAGATTTTCACAGAAATACCTGGTGATACAAAAGATTGCTACTTGAATCAACAGAACAGAGACACTGGTCAGTTGGAAGATATACAGTTAGAAGGGAAGGTTTGGGTTGCCTGAGGAATATTTAATAATAAATTAAACTGTTGGTAAAATATAAGAAATAACTCCAACCGGGGATAATTTTTTGCTCTATGATCTATTGAAAATTATGATGTTGAAGCATATTATCCAAGACAGTGAATATTCAAATATTTTCTTTAGGAGCACACATTTTTCCCATGCACTTTCTAAAGGGGATAAGAATAGTACTATTTTCATCATGTTTTCTTGTTATTACAAACTATAGAGGAAAGAACATATAGAGCAAAACTAGAAAAGGCTTTGATTTCACAATCCTTCTTTGGAAGGCACTCCATTTTAATGGAGAAAAGGTAGGCACTTGCTTTTATCTTTACACTGTAATAGAAAATGTTAGTACACCAAAGCAACAGTGTATTGGCAGAAGTATCCTGCAGAGGATACTTTTAGACACTTCTAAAAGTGAAAAGCACTTTGCACCTGTGGAGACAAAAGCAGTATTTTTCGTTGTGTAAAATGTCATAATGTATAATGATAATAGTGATGTTTCTAAGAGTGAACTACTGTATTATTTCAATAGTGTATGATGTATTGAGTTCTATTTTGATAAATTGTATTCCTTGTCCAGTTTTATGAAATACTGAATACATTAGAAATGAAAGAAAGGACTGCTGAGTTACTGATAATGTGAATTAAAACAGGACTTCAGGCGGCATTGCATGAATCTAAAATTTTTATTATTTTCTGCCTTTCCACAGAACAGTTCTCATGGAAGGTTAATCCTTAGTTTGAAAGGCTGTGGTGTGATATTTCAGTATACTCATGTTTTAGTAAAAAGCTCAATCATAATCACTTTTACTCTGTGTCATTTTAATATCTATTCCTTCATGTAAAACCTAATTTTAAATCTTCAAATTTTGAATAAGCCCTGAGCATTAGGCACACATCATGCTAACATTACTATATTTTACCTAGATTTAACAAAACAGGATTCTGATTTATCAATATTAAATCATTCAATTTTGTGACTCTTTTTATTATAATATTTTTGCTTATATTGTCAGTGTAGCTGGGCACAAACCAAAATAACAAGAATATATTTTTGTATCCAGTTATTCTTCCTCTGGAATAAAATTTGCAGTTTCAAATAACAAAATTATTGACCATATGGAATTTGTATCACAGAGGACATACTTCAACTTGATAAACATACTGATAGTTGCATGATTTAAAACACAATAATACAAAAAACTAGGACTTGGTGAATTATACATGTTTTTGATGAAACAAATTATATTACTATAGTTATCACAATATAACCCTCACTGTAATGTATTTGTTTGCTTATGTTATATTCACAACTATACAAATATGAAATTAACTATATAGTGTTATGGGGATTCAAAGATGCAAGCTGAATATCTACTATTTTATATGATATTTTAATAGAACATATTTAAAATGTTTAAGCACTTGTAATTTTTGGAAGGTAACTTACAAAATCAAATTCAGATAAGTTTATTTTCCCAGCTTAGATTTCTGTAAATTAGTAAAATTTGTTTCTGTATAATGAAATAAAGTCACAGGACAACTATGTACCTTTATATTTGTTGAAGACATTTGCAGTAAAATCCTCAGCTTTCCTTTATCAATACTATTTATATTATTGGGCAAAGGAGAATAAGGACCCAGACTTTTGAAAGAATCTACTGAAAAAGGTGGTTTGAATAAATACTTATCCAGGGACAAATTAAACCTTCATATAAGCCATATCACTTAGACTGATTAATGTTTAATAAGTTGCAAATATGCTCTTTTTACGTTGCTATGGCTATGCACAGTTTATCACTATAGAGCCATATTTTAATAAAAAATTTTGCATACACGCTAAAAATGCTGAAATGAAGAAGGATGGAAAGAGTAAGGAAACTTGATCTGGGTGTTAATTATGACAATGATATAGCTCCCTAGTTAAATCTTATCTAAGAAATTTTATCAACAAGTCCAAGTAGAACCATTACCAGATATCTATTTTTTTTAAGACAGGTGGGAGAACTACGTTTAATAACATGAAGCAATTAATTATATCTTACTTATATAGAAGAGAATAGGTTTTTGCTGGATACCAATTTTCTTCCAGGTTTAGGGTCAGTAAAATATATTTAATATCATCTTGTTAATCCTGAATTTAACAATTCTCAGACACATCTAGATTCTTACTGCAATGCAAAGACAAATGTAAAATAAAATCTTTTAGAAAAATTGTACCAAATGCTGCTGCTCTATCACTTATCAAAGTGGCTTTAGTAGATTTTGTTCTCATTTTTAGGATATAACTATGGAATTTGTAAAATAAGACATTTATTAAAATTGTAGATGTAATAGTCTTTGAATCCCAATAAAAAATATTTTACAAAAATATAATTGATATCTTGAAATCACTTTTGTATGAGTTAGCAAGTGCATAAATACAATTTAAAAGATAATAGACATTACTGACCCATCCCCATTTGCCTACTTTTATTTATTAGAAAAATTAATGGATTCTCCCTATTGGCTCAGACTTTTCAAACTGTCTGTAAATTTTAAGTATCACTGATGTCAATGGATAGCTATTAAACTTATCTTTGAGTGTCTGGTGTAAGAGAAAACATAATTTTCAAGTCAATAGTATCATATTCTGGAAAACAATGATGTACACTTGACTTTCAGGAGAAAAATTCCCCAGTGAAGCAAACTACAAAAAAAAAAAAAAAAATTACAAAACACTCGTATCTAAGTTCTCTGACTGATATTAAGCATTTTCTTTTCACATTGAAAGCAGATTTCACGAAGTGATTGTGGATATCTAAGTGTGTCAATATAACACTCAATAAATGATTAACGGTTGTAGGGTTAAACTAATAAATCAGTATTTTGACCCACTTGTGTTAACAAAGCTTTTTTTTTCAGACTCACTATTGTTTAGCCTATGGTTTCAAACATACACGATATTGTAACTCTCCACCACCTTAGAAATTTTTCTTTAAATTTTTGGTCAGTTTCTTTTTTTCTAGGACATTGTCGAGCACATTAATAAAAGTTTTTTATTGACTTAACAAGTAAAGGCTTTTGGTTTGTTTATTACATATCCTAGTTCATTTCAATTTTTAGTATGACAAAATGCTTAAAAAACATGGGAACTTTCTAATATATTATGCTTTGATTTTCAATTTTTAACATGGCTAAATCTGTAACATGATTCAGAAAATTAAGTGTATTTCATGTAGATGCTCATAATGTTCCTATAATATCAAAGCAATTAGTAGAAAATTATATAGCATAAGCAGTAATAGCATAGCATAAACATATGGATATGTTTTCAAATTAGCTTTACTCAAAGATAATCAAATGTTTATCAAACATATAACAAAATATCCCTTCACGGTGACCTATATAAATGGGATACTTAGCCAACATCATTTGGATTAAATGCAGAAACAAGAGATTCCATTTTATTACATGACTTGTAAAAATTGATTTTTATTTTTTACACAACTATTTTTAGACACACACTGGTTATTTAAAAGGAAAGTAAAAGAAAAAGTAAGGAGAAAGGAGGAAAAGATAGGAAAAAGATAATCCAAAGGAATTATCTTAGTTTGGGGAATAACACTTTAGAAATTAACTTTAACTTGAGATAGCCTTCCAAAAGATAATTTTCACTTCAAAGTAAAAGTTTCTTTTAGAAATGTAAATCCCATTCAGGAAAAGTTATATTCTAAATCTGAAGTACTAGAAGTGAACAATCACAACTGAGTCTCTGTCTGTCTCTCTGTCTCCGTCTCTGTCTTTCTCTCTATATATTTAAATATATATATACATATATATATATATATATATATATATATTTTTGGTTGCCGTACTTAAAAAACAAAAGACAACAAAATCAAAACCAAAAATAGCAAAAACCTGTGGTTAATCTCATGTCCATTAAAGTTTTACCTGGAAGCAAGTGCTAAAATTATTACTTAAGTGTTATATCAGGAATAAATCAGCAAGCATAATCACAAAGGCCTTCAAGGAAATAGGAGTTATGTAGAAAATTACAGTTTCGGAAGGAGAAGAATTTAAGAATACAGAGTGCTTCTGTGGAGCAGAGCCTGGCAGAGTTGGATATTAGAAAAATGAGGCATTGTGAAAGCTGAAAGTGGAGGAAAGTAGCTTATATTTGGAGTAAACAGAGAAGTATATTTACACGAGAAAATAAAGAAAAGAAGAGCCCTCACATATAATTATCTTTTAAAAAACACCAGAAACAAAGGTAACCTAATTTTTAAAATTCTCTCAGGACTATTTCGTAGAATATTACAAGAATTCACCTTAGACTTTGCCTTTGATGAATATTTTACCAACTCAACACACTTAAATTTCTCACTGGGTGTCTCAATATACATGAGTGATAGATTTGGCAAAGATATTGTTTCAAAAGCACTAATCATCTCAATCTATTAGTCAAATCACTTTTTTCCAGTAATTCAGGTTTTCTTCTTAAAATTATTTCATCTCTTCTTTTTCTCCTTTTATCCTTGTACACAGTTAAATCTAGATCATGTTTTTGTCCTCAAATTTATGATGTATATCACATTTGCTCTTTTATACAAGCATCCACTGGCTTATTTTCTTTGCATACAGTAGTTGCTCAATAAAAATGTCACCCATTCAGTGAACATTTTGAGTAACTATGATGGGCCACGCAAGGTACTAATTTCCGATATTACCACAATGAACACAGTCCCAGAACTATACAGCCGATATAATGTTGGGTAAAGAAGTTTAAATTTGTGATGTGAGTTTTTCAGGGATTTTTTGCCATTACTATTTTCAGATGGTTCATTGCAATAGTTTCCTCATACATATTCCACCTATTTGATATCATATGTTATGTTACGAAATATATTTTACTTTTGCACAAATTATCCAATCACTTTTTAGCCCTATCATTCTTTATAGGTCTACGGAAACTATATTCTACTCATTTATTATGAGAAACTTTATTTTCTGTCTTCCTTAATTTCATCAGGTTGTTTCCTGAATATTCAATAACTTTATCATAAAATACAGTAAATTATAAAAATGAAAATACTTTGAAATATCCAGTATGAGAGGCTCCAGACTATGAGCTTTTTCACTTTTTTGTTTATTTTTATTTTTTTTAAATTTTTATAGTTTTCAACTATAATCTCTTCAAATATTTTCTCAGTCCCTTTTTTTTCTCTTCCTCTGGAACCCCTATAAATCAAATGTTGGTGCATTTAATATTGTCCCAGAGTTCTCTGAGACTGTCCTCAATTCTTTTCATTCTTTTTTCTTTATTCTGCTCTGTGGTAGTTATTTCCACTATTTTATCTTCCAGGTCACTTATCCGTTCTTGTGCCTCAGTTATTCTGCTATTGATTCCTTGTAGAGAATTTTTAATTTCATTTATTGTGTTGTTCATCATTTCTTTGCTCTTTAGTTCTTCTAGGTCCTTGTTAAATGCTTCTTGTATTTTCTCCATTCTATTTCCAAGATTTTGGATCATCTTTACTATCATTACTCTGAATTCTTTTTCAGGTAGACTGCCTACTTCCTCTTCATTTATTTGGTCTGGTGTGTTTTTACCTTGCTCCTTCATCTGCTGTGTGTTTCTCTGTCTTCTCCTTTTGCTTAACTTACTGTATTTGGCGTCTCCTTTTCGCAGGCTGCCGGTTCATAGTTCCCGTTGTTTTTGGTGTCTGCCCCCAGTGGCTAAGGTTGGTTCAGTGGCTTGTGTAGGCTTCCTGGTGGAGGGGACTAGTGCCTGTGTTCTGGTGGATGAGGCTGGATCTTGTCTTTCTGGTGGGCAGGACCACATCCAGTGGTGTGTTTTGGGGTATCTGTGACCTTATTATGATTTTAGGCAGCCTCTCTGCTAATCGGTGGGATTGTGTTCCTGTCTTGCTAGTTGTTTGGCATAGGGTTGGTCCAGCACTGTAGCTTGCTGGTCGTTGAGTAGAGTTGGGTCTTAGCATTGAGATGGAGATCTCTGGAAGAGCTTTCGCCATTTGATATTATGTGGGCCCGGGAGGTCTCTGGTGGCCCAATGTCCTGAACTCGGCTCTCCCACCTCAGAGGCACAGGACTGACACCCAGCCAAAACTCCATGACCCTGTCAGCCACACGGCTCAGAAGAAAAGAGAGAAGAAAGAAAGAAGAAAGAAAGAAAGGAAGGAAGGAAGGAAGGAAGGAAGGAAATATAAATAAAATAAAGTTATTAAAAGAGGAAAAATTATTAAAAATAAATTAAAAAGTAATTAAAAAAAAAGGAAAGAAAGAAAGAAGAGAGCCACCAAACCAAAAAACAAATCCACCAATAATAACAAGTGCTAAAAACTATACTTAAAAAAAAAGAAAAAAAATGGACAGACAGAACCCTAGGACAAATTGTAAAAGCTATATAGACAAAATCACACAAAGAAGCACACACATACACACTCACAAAAAGAGAAAAAGGAAAAAAAAAATATATATATATAAAAAGAGAGCAACCAAAGCAATAAACAAATCTACCAATGATAATAAACTCTAAGTACTAAACTAAGTTAAACATAAAACCAGAAACAAATTAGATGCAGAAAGCAAACCCCACATCTACAGTTGCTCCCAAAGTCCACCGCCTCAATTTTGGGATGATTCGTTGTCTATTCAGATATTCCACAGATGCAGGGTACATCAAGCTGATTGTGGAGATTTAATCCTCTGCTCCTGAGGCTGCTGGGAGAGATTTGCCTTTCTCTCTTTGTTGGCACAGCTCCTGGGGTCCAGCTTTGGATTTGGCCCCGCCTCTGTGTGTAGGTCACCGGAGGGCGTCTGTTCTTCGCTCAGACAGGACGGGGTTAAAGGAGCAGCTGCTTCGGGGGCTGTGGCTCACTCAGGCCGGGGGGGGAGTGAGGGGCACGGAGTGCGGGGCGGGCCTGCAGCGGCAGAGGCTGGCGTGACGTTGCACCAGCGTGAGGCGGGCCGTGCGTTCTTCTGGGGGATTTGTCCCTTTATCCCGGGACCCTGGCAGTGGTGGGCTGCACAGGCTCCCGGGAGGGGAGATGTGGATAGTGACCTGTGCTTGCACACAGACTTCTTGGTGGCTTCAGCTGCAGCCTTAGCGTTTCATGCCTGTCTCTGGGGTCCGCGCTGATAGCCGCAGCTCGCACCCGTCTCTGGAGCTCGTTTAGGCGGTGGTTTGAATCCCCTCTCCTCGTGCGCCAGGAAACAATGGTCTCTTGCTTCTAAGGCAGGTCCAGACTTTTCCCCGGACTCCCTCCCGGCTAGCCGTGGCGCACTAGCCCCCTTCAGGCTGTGTTCACGCCGCCAGCCCCAGTCCTTTCCCTGCGTCCGACCGAAGCCCGAACCTCAGCTCCCAGCCCCGCCCGCCCCAGCTGGTGAGCAGACAAGCCCCTCGGGCTGGTGAGTGCTGGCCGGCACTGATCCTGTCTGGGGGAATGTCTCTGCTTCCCTTTTTTATTTTTAAGTTCACTCTTCTTATAATTTTCTCATTTTTTTTACTACTAATTTATTCAAGTTATCTATTTAGACTGTCATATTCCACTAAAAGACAGTGATCCTCAGGGTGAAAATACTGTAATCTCACACATATACACACATTAAATTCTTGGTGATCAGTAAGACTGGTCAATTTAAATTAAACAAGGTATAATCTACTAATTGTCCATGATTTATAGTGCAAAGGTCTGATATTCTTTAATAACAGTCTTATAACCCTATTGTATTTGACACTGTTTTTATTTTCCTTATAAATTTTCCATAATCATATAATGTAAATATATATATATACATATATATATAACAATTCTTATGCACGATGCCTTTTTTTAATGGAAAGCATGAAAAAATTATTTTTGTACTTCTTGGAGTGTTACTCCTTTAAAGATTAGCATCAAATATGATTCACTGTAAAATATAAGTGATACCATGGATTACTGGTATCCTTTGAGCTCTCAAAACCTAGTTCAAAAATCATCTTATCTATAAAATATCTGAAGCTATTCCCAGTGAGCAGTAAAATGTCCAACATCTAAAAGGCCATACCTTACTTTATTTAAAATACATTTTTTATGTTATTTGTGTTGTAGCTGACTTCACATTGCCTTAAACTTTAACTCAGGTCTCTTCTCCTCCAAGAGACCTTGTGCAGGTTTGGCTGAACGCCTGCACTCTCTGTTTCTTTAGAACCGTTTCTTTAAGCATTTGGAGGATGCTTTATTCAGCTATTTCCCTACATATGAAGGAGTTTGGCACAGTGAAAACAATAAATAAATATTTGCTGGCTGAAGTGATCCTTGAATTATATTCTATCTAATTTCTGACTTCCACGTCTACTTTAAGTTAAGAAGACATCATAAAATTTCTTAATTTGCCTTATGTTTTCAGTCATAATAGTAATATGTACAGTACAAACAGGGTATTATATAGTTGTTTAATTTTTTACACTAGACTGTCAACTACATAAGGATAGATACCATTTCTTCTCTTAAAGTGCCTGACACATATTGGTACCAAATAAGCATTTCTTGAATGAAGTTAAGTACTTATCAATGAGATGATTGAACTCTGTGCTCATAATGGACTACAGGCACTTTTACAGCAATGCTGCTCAGACTGGTGCTTCCCATGCAAAATACCAGAACAAAAATTGCCTGTTGAAATAATACATTAATTCTGTGATTATATGTCGCCATAAAGTGTGAAGCAACATCCAAAAATCAGGATTTGTGGGCAGAAGGCAGAAAATGAAAGTTTAAGGGAACTCAGTGTCTGGACAAAGGGTGGTACAGATTTCCACTTAAGAGAAAAAAATGAAGCAAGATGAAGAATCCTGAAATAAAACAAGTAAACAAAAATGAAAATGTTATGTCTTATGTACCTCTGACTTCTTTTTAAATGGCATTATGTATAATGCACACAAAATTTATACAGGTTATTTATTAGTTTACTCATAAAAGGAGAATATATTTAATATCCTTAAACTCATTTGTCTTCCTTGGTATTTTTCACAAAATAAAAGCTCAAACCCATTTGATTGAAAACAGAGTAGGACTGAAGTCAGTTTAGACATTTAGCATCACTAAGCCAGCAACAGACAAGCATCCACCTGCCTCAGGATATGTAAGCACCTGCCTGCTTGAATCTGTTGCCAGTATTGGACATTGACCACAAACAATTGGTGGGAGGCTTTTGTAAAACATCAACCATAAATTTGATAATGTTCTTTCTTGCTACATCTAAAAAAGGTCTGCTTCCACTCATAGCGATATCCTAGTGTATTTCCAAGACTCATAAAACAGCAAGATGAAATAGGATATTGGCATCTTTAAAATGGTTAGAGGAAGACAATTCATGGTGAGTGTATTTGAAAATTTGAGGGAATCAAGGCTGTCTTTTTAAAATAACTGTTTCTGGCAAATAATCCACAAAAGTGACATTTTTTGTGCCCAGTGTTGTGGCTTCTTGACCTTTAAATTCCAACGTTAGAAATGTGGACCAATAAATCTTAGTAATGTCCTCAATTAAAATCACTATGTCCTTATTATACTGACAAGAGAACTACCATAAAGAGTCTGCCATAAAAGCAGTCTGAATGAATGGAAACATTCTGCTTTATGCTTAATTGATCATTTGTGCCAGAAGTTATTGAAAGTCAAGTTAACTGCTCAAATTAAGTTAGAAAACAGATGTACTGTACAAAGATGAAAACTTGATGGGATTCCAAAGTATACCTTTGCCAAGATATACAGTGAAATTTTATTTGGTTTTTCACAGAGTTAATAGTAAATAAATATACAATCATCAGGTCAGTAATGCACATATTTATGAAATAATAAACTCAAAATTCTTGTTTTACATACTACTAAGGTGAATCGATTTATTCAACAAACATATAATTAATTCCAATTATCTGACCAGCAATGTACTGATTTGGTGGAGATAAAGATGAATAAACCAGTCTCACTACTTTAATTAAGAAATTCATGGATCCTAAACTATTCTGTCAACTATCATAATACAATGTGATAGGCGTTGTATAGATAGTTTTTAAGTTACGGTGGGATCACAGAGGACGAAGGGATTTTGTCAATTTGTAGTGGTACAAGGAGGTAGAGGAAATGACTCAGAGAAGACACTGAAAAACAAAAAGTATTTCAAGAAACCCAGGGTAGAGGGAGTATGTGAGGATACACAGGAGTATGCAGAGGACATGCATATCAGAATATGATACGTTCCTACGAAACTACAAGTGGTATAATTTCCCTCTACCCTGAGCATAATAGCTCTTCTTTCCTCTAAAATGTGGGGAAAAGACTTATAGTTCAAAGGTAGAGTCACTGCGACTCCACAATTGACAGGTAACCTGAGGGGAAAAGATTGACCCCAAAAGTCAAGGAAAAGTGAAGCTCTTAATGATATTAGTCAGTCACCTTACATTTTACAAATTTTCATTGACCGTAGGTGTTGCCCTTAGATAAACTGGCTTGGAGCCTTATTCGTCATTTTGTTTTCACTTTGGCTATTATACTTATCAGATCTGTTCAAATGCATGTTTCAATTACTCATCTGGTTTTTCCTGGTTAACCTTCCTGTTTCTGCTTTTAGAAATACTAGAAAGACTCTCTGTCTTCCTCCTAATATTTTGGCAAAAAAATAGAGATCTTCGGAAGTGTCTGAGAAATATTATTTACATGATCCCAAGCAAGACCAGTACTGTGCATTAAGTGCAAGATGAGTGAGTGGGTAAAATGGTATATTACTTGGAAGTTTGTGACTGCTTCTAGGTCACATAAAATGAATTAATATGCTAATATAAACTATCTCAGAAAGTCAAAGTATAATCACCTAAAAAAATAAGCAAGAATATAATTACAACTATTTTAATCATATTATAATATGCACATAAGAAAGCATGCTACATTTCAGTTAAAAAATATAGATAAGATTTGCATATTAAAATACTTTATTATGATTATGCAAATCAAATACCATTTAAAACTTCTTCAGCATAATGAAGGCCTAATGTTGCTTTGATTTTAAAATATATACTTAATGAAATTCACGTCACATTTTTTTGACTCCACTTCAAATTCTTTGATGTCTAAAATACAGTTCACTTTCTTATGAAAATGAAACGACTTCCTTGCCTGGTATCATGTGCTGAGTATTAAGGTGCTTACCCATTCACAAGCAGTTGTGCAAATGCAAATTTAATTCAGGAGAAATACTGCCCAACGGTTTATTTATACATAATGAAATGGATTCTTAATATATAACTACATCTTATACTGCCAATAGGTATCTTCATCAGCAAAGTTTAGTAGCACAATCAAAAGTTCAGTGGTCAGATTACAAAAGACTGTATCTGTACCATCCCTGTTGGATTTCAAAGCTATTGGTTTTTTCCCAAAATTCTCTGGCAGGATCCAGAAATTGCAAAGCTGATAGAAGTTTTCAGAAGAGCCATCTTCCAATGTATGGTAAATATATTAGCAAGAATCTTAACTTTTACTGAAACAAGTTTAAGTAAACTGATGTGATTTAGTGTGAAATAATAATCCATTAAACTCAGGACTTGTTATCAATATTATTTGAGGATATCTCTGTTAAGAAGTTGAAATACGCATTTCCCAAAACACATTTAAAAGTTATCTCTAGTGAGCTTCCCTGATGGCCCAGTGGTTGAGAGTCCGCCTGCCGATGCAGGGGACACGTGTTCGTGCCCCGGTCCGGGAAGATCCCACATGCCGTGGAGCGGCTGGCCCCGTGAGCCATGGCCGCTGAGCCTGCGCGTCCGGAACCTGTGCTCCGCAACGGGAGAGACCACAACAGTGAGAGGCCCGCGTTCCGCAAAACAACAACAACAACAAAAAGTTATCTCTAGTAATATGAAAAATGGGAAAAAGATCCATAAAGTTTTATTCTTTGACTAAAAGGTATGGTGTGTTTATTATACCCCATTTTCTTTTTTAAATTTTAAAGGGACTTTATAGTATTATATCGCATGCGTTGAACATGACAAACTGCCACATGTGCTACATTTTTCAAACAATACTAAAAAGCACTAGATTGTTTAAGAAATCAGTTTTGTCTTCATGAATTATTAACTCAATTATTGGAAGTACTATACAGTAGGAAATGTATTTAGGAATACTGTAAACCTTTGCCTCTTCACTTTTTTAGGATTATTAGAAATGCCATGCTGACAACTTTGTGTATATGTGATACATGAGAGTATTGTTAATAGACAATTATACATGGTGGCTTCTAGTTCTCTATAACTGAAACTAAAAATTCTCAATTTTTAAAAATCGATATTAAGCTACCTTGACGGAAAAGATCACCCATTTATTAACATCTTGATAATATCCAAAACAGCTCCACTAATTGACTTGCTAGCAATGACTTCCCAAAGTAGTCTGATTGAATTGAAAGAGAGAATTAAAATGAATGAAGGAAGAGGTGAACTATCTGTGTTTAATCTCCAGTTTCATCAGAAATCGATTAACTAGATGACTTTGGGTCCAAAAGAATTAATTATACTCAGTCTCCAGTATAATTAACAACACTATGGCCATCTCCCCAAATATTCATTAAACAGTCAGGAACAATATGAAATTCAAATTAAAATTGAAAAAGATTAAATAGAAGTAGTCATCTCTATAAAGAATCATACTACATCTGAGATGAAATCATTTGAGCAATACAAAATATGGAAATACATTTTGTGTTACATTTAATTATCATTAATTCTAGCACTGCAAGCTGGCAGCTATTTTAGGCTCATTACAAGGACTAAAATGGGTTAGAATGTTAATATGAATCTATCCTCATTGGAATAATGGGAATATGCTTCAAAGTTAAAGAAAGTTTAAAAATAAAGTTCAGGGTTTCAGTAATTCCTTACATTTTCAATTATGAATATGCAGTATATATATATAACCTGCTGATAATACATTGATTACAATACAGTAACAAAAAACTCCAGCAACGTTTTCTTATCATAATAGTTTTTAAATAAATGTGTATGTTCACTCACTGTGTTTTTTTAAAAGCAAATTTTACTTTTGTGTTTGTGAATTTAAATTAAATCTCATGGTATAAAATCCTTATTGTTTAATGAGTCGAATTTAAAGTATGCCTCCAAATTTCTGGAGAAACCTTATTGGCTTATTTTGTAAAATTATAGACTATTATAATATTTGGGCCTTGCTATTTATTATTTCCTTATCTGGTTGCAGGCATACTAGTTTTGCAGATAAACATCGCAACCATAAAGATGACACATGCATATATGAAGTCAAATGTGCATTAAGTGGCAAGATACTTCAATCATAGTCAGAGCTAGTCAGATAGTATGTAGTTAAAATGTAAAATTTCAATATATGGAAAATATTAGTGTAACATATATTAAAATATGATATCATATGTTTGTCTCTGTTACCAGGAATCAGGTTTCAACTGTCCAAGTTGGTAGTATGGAAGTAACTGTTCAGGAAAAATAATCATACATGTTTATAGGAAAATATCTTTCATATATATGAAAAGTATACATGGTGTGATAATTAACAAAACATTTTAAAATATATTGTTGTCTTACTTTTACAAAAAATTAAATCATGCTCTCCTCCAAGGCATAACCAAAGTTAGGTTTTGCAGTTTGAAAACTGCAGTTTTAAAATGTATGTGTGTGCAATTTGTATAAACCTTATGAAATCCTTTTTAAATGTCCATTAACTTCATTTTTATTATTATTTTTTAAATTTATTTATTTATTTTTGGCTGTGTTGGGTCTTCGTTGCTGTGTGCAGGCTTTCTCTAGTTGCAGTGAGCAGGGGCTACTCTTCATTGTGGTGCACGGGCTCTAAGCGTGTGGTCTTCAGTAGTTGTGGCACGTGGTCTCAGTAGTTGTGGCGCATGGGCTTAGCTGCCCTGCAGCATGTGGGATCTTCCCGGACCAGGGCTCGAACCCATGTCCCCTGCATTGGCAGGAGGATTCTTAACCACTGCGCCACCAGGAAGTCCCTAACTTCATTTTTAAATCCAATACACGTATGAAAGATTCTCAAATAGATTACTTTATTTTTAAGTGAGAACAAAATCTTAAAATGATTATTTTAAAAAACTGAGGCAAACTGGAATTTACCTTAGAAAGGATGGCTGATATAGTGTATTAGTCCACATAATTGGCAGTATTTACACAGAGCAAAACCATAATTAACTTCTTCAAGTAGAAATGTGGGAAGAGGAATGTAAATATAAAAACACTTTGATGGGCCTTGGATACACCTGTGTTCTAAGCAGTGGCAGTGTATTTTAGAATTTATTTAGCAAACTTCTAAGCTGTTTGTTTTCTGAGCAATAAAGGAAAAAATTAAGCTATTCCTCAGGTCACCAGAAACACGTCTTCAAACACAGCTGAAATTTGAATTTCAGATAAAGGGGAAATCATCTGAAATGAGGTTGGCTTAAAAATATTACAGAAAAACTGAAGAATTTCAAAATTGGGGGTTTTAAAGCAAAGCATTACACAAAATATAGGACAAAAATTAGTTAAGTTAGTTTTGAAACATCAAGAAAATGTGAGATAGACATAAGTAGTCTAAGCAAACAGACTACCTAGAATAATGTACAGTTATTAAACTAAACTAAATATTTGGTAAAAAAAAAAAATCTGTAAAAAAGTGGAAATTAAATAAGTCCATAGACTGGAAGAGGAAAAATACACTGAAGCTAATCCAATACTCTGAAAAGAAGAAAATGAGAGACCCGGTCTTAAATTTCAACCCTTACATCATGTTTGTTTTTTTAAATTAATTAATTAATTAATTTATTTTTGGCTTTCTTGGGTCTTCGTTTCTGTGCGAGGGCTTTCTCTAGCTGCGGCGAGCGGGGGCCACTCTTCATCGCGGTGCGCGGGCCTCTCACTATCGCGGCCTCCCTTGTTGCAGAGCACAGGCTCCAGACGCGCAGGCTCAGTAGTTGTGGCTCACGGGCCCAGTTGCTCCGCGGCATGTGGGATCTTCCCGGACCAGGGCTCGAACCCATGTCCCCTGAATTGGCAGGCAGATTCTCAACCACTGGGCCACCAGAGAAGCTCTACATCATGTTTTATGTTGGGTTCTAAAGTGGACTCAGAGATTCCATTAATTCCTCAAAGCAAAGGTTTATTTTTCTCTCAAAGTATTGATTAGCCAGGCTTAAGAATATCATACCCTGTTTCAAACAGGGCAGATGGAGCATTAGTGTACCTTTCAGATAGAATCATAAAAATATTGTCTTATTCGTGTATATATATATATATATATATATATATATATATACACACACACACGCATTATACTTATTATATATATGTATATACATATATATAATAAAA